>NC_059173.1:62336475-63018350 GCF_019923935.1 Bubalus bubalis
TGCTCCTTCATTTAGATATTATCTGTGGCTCACTAACTATGGCAAAGGCCACGGGACCCACAAAGACTGTGGCATTTATTACCTGGTCCTTTATGGAAAAAAGTCTGCCGGCTCTGGACTGGAAGGAGCACCAGGGATTCACTAATGGCTCTGGGAGAAAGGGCTTTGGTTGTTAGTTAAATAAATCCAGTATAAAATGTTTCCTGATTTCAGAAACATTAAATGTGGGGGGAAAAGTCTGTGAATCAAGTGATATGGTTCTGGCTGGATCTGGTGTTCCAAGTATTATACAGATTCTCTAAGCCTTTAAGAAATGCTTTAGGAAGAATCCTTGTCCATAAAGGGGATAAACTAGGGAACCGAAGACATGGCCCAGCTTAAAGGATCCAGAATTTTTCATTTAAGTGGAGAGGTCCCATCACTCATGTCATGTGGGTTACACACATTTACAGTTGATTCTAATTGTTCTCAGTAGTTATATCCTATAAAATCAATGTCAGGAGTGAATCAGTGACTACAGACCCTTTGCTCCCAGGGATATAGAGGATCAGGTTCCCATGAGCTACTGGTCACAACATTAAACTATCAATACATAATCTTGTTTTATTATGTCTCTGTGTGTACATTCAGTTGTATCTGACCCTTTGAGACCCCATGGACTGCAGCCCAACAGGCTCCTCTGTCCATGGGATTTCCCAGGCAAGAATATTGAAGTGGGTTACCATTTCCTTCTCCAGGGGATCTTCCCGACCCAGGGATTGAACTTTTGTCTCTTGCATCTCCTGCATTAGCAGGTGGATTCTTTAACACTGTGCCACCTGGGAAGCCACATAACTGTTTAAAGACAACTTATTCCATGTATATTGCTGATTCCTTCACATTAAACTCATGGTCAAGAGCATTATTATAACTCACACCTGAACAAAGCTTGGTGAACACACTTATCATCTCCATAAGGCATATCGCAGACTCCTTGCACGGAGCCGCACAAGACGGTGTGTGAGCAGTACATCTGGGGGCAACTGTAGACAGCAAGATCACCAACCAAAATGCAAAAATATAGTGGCATTGAACAGTCCACCCAAAGGACACTCACTCACTGTACCAAGAGCTGAGATAAGACGGCAGAACGTCACGTTATTTGGCCTTGTTGGGAGCATGCTCCTTGGGGGTGACCTGAAGTTTCCACTGCTCTGTGCATGTCTGTGAATGACTGTGAAAGTGCCCTGAGAATTACTGATTTGAGGGGTAAAAATACATTTTAATTAGCAGGCAAATTCGTAAATACAGAATCTGCAAGTAAGGATGACCGGCTGTGTGTGTGAAACACTATACACTTTCTAGTCCCACGAACCATGACCTTCATAAATAAAAGTGATCCAGTGGCATCCTCCCAGCTTTTAAAATGATCTCAGGTGTTTTGTTTGTTTTACTTTTTGACCACGCCCCTCGGCATGTGGGATCTTTGTTCCCTGACCAGGGGTTGAACCTGCACTCCCTGCGTTGGAAGGTAAAGTCTTAACCACTGGACCACCAGTGAAAGTCACTCAATTATGTCCGACTCTTTGCGACCGCATGAATACTGGAGTGGGTAGTCATTCCCTTCTCCAGGGGATCTTCCCAACCCAGGGATCCGTGAGAACCTAAGTTGTCTCACACTGCAGGCAGAGGTTCCTAAAATGATCTTAGTTTTAAGGTTCCTTTCCCGTGCATTGGTTTCACTCACTCCCTTCAGTGCTCATGCCCTGCTTTACTGACGCTTTCTGCCTCCCTGACCCCTGCTTCCTTCATAGGCACACATGCACAGTTCACCACAGGCTGCAAAATTTTCTTCACACTCAGCATCTCCTCTGATCAACAGGATCTTAAACAGATTCTATTATGCCCGGGACAGGCTGCACTGTTTGTGGAGCCAGTGCCAGAAAACACGGGGCCCCTTGTTCAAAGTTTGCTAAGAATTTCAAGATGGCAACAGTAGACCATTAAGCCAGGATGGAGGCCCTTTTTTGTGTGAGGGCCCCGCAGGGAGAGTGAAGCTACAGGGGGCGGCAGGGCTAAGCCAGGTGCAGGGCTGGCTCTGCACTCCTGTCCCCCGCGGGGGCTTCTCCTCCCTTCTTTCCTGCCTTCTGGGCCTGCCTCTCTCATGAACCAGTGAAAACCCACTTAATCACTCCTTGCCTTCTTTTCTCTATAAAAAGGGTAAAAAAGATTGAGTAAATATTACTATTATTCTCTTTTCATAGAGAAAGGAGTTAAGATGAGGTAATTAAGTGTAAATAGTAATATTTACACATCCTTGCCTCATGAAGTTATTAGAAGGATTTATAGACAAGACTGAGGAAAAAAGGCACTAGGTAAATCCCAGGCATTATAGAATTATTTTATATGTAAGAAGAGGGATTTAGGTCGCCTAAGAGGGGGGGATTTATGGACACAGGTGTTAGACAATGACATAGTTTTCCAAAAGCTTCCCTAGGTAGATTTTGGATTAGTACAAGATTCCTGTATGTCAGATGTGATTTTCTATGAGGACATTTTCCCAGACCCTCAGTGGCTCTTTCTAGCTGAGGTTTTTTTCCCCTGAAAGCTACCCTATAGCATCATAAATCTCACGGGGTCAGGTGGAAATGGAATGCACAATTCCCCTAACCTCTCTAAACAAGGCAAGGTCTGTACTTATCCCCAGCATTCCTACAGGATGTTCTTCTCTTATGGAGTTTCAAAACTAGCTGTGAACAAGGGCGCATGTTCTGTGGGTAGACTTAGGAAATGTATGAAATGAAAAATGAAGCCAAAGAAATGGTTATCGTAAGAAAAGTGCTTCCCCACCCCTTTAAATAAATTGGTATCAGACATAACCTTTAATTCTGCCCGCCAAGGATTAATAAGCAAACTACTGTCTGTTATCATTATAAATTTATAGGAGAAAGATTTCTGACACCAAGACAAAACCCCCATGGAATTGTAGAAAACATTTGCAAAACAAGGTGTAACTGAAACTGCTGGGAGAAATATCAATAACCTCAGATATGCAGATGACACCACACTTATGGCAGAAAGTAAAGAAGAACTAAAGAGCCTCTTGATGAAAGTGAAAGAGGAGAGCGAAAAAGTTGGCTTAAAACTCAACATTCAGAAAACTAAGATCATGGCACCCAGTCCCATCACTTCATGGCAAATAGATGGAGAAACAATGAAAGCAGCAAGAGACTTTATTTTCTTGGGCTCCAAAATCACTGCAGATGGTGAGTGCAGCAAAGAAATTAAGACACTTGCTCCTTCGAAGAAAAGCTATGACCAACCTAGACAGCATAATAAAAAGCAGAGACATTACTTTGCCAACAAAGGTCCGTCTAGTCAAAGCTATGGTTTTTCCGGTAGTCATGTATGGATATGAGAGTTGGACCATAAAGAAAGCTGAGCGCCAAAGAATTGATGCTTTTGAACTGTGGTGTTGGAGAAGACTCTTTTTCTTTGGAGAAGAGTCTTGAGAGTCCACTGGACTGCAAGGAGATCCAACCAGTCCATCCTAAAGGAAATCAGTCCTGAATATTCACTGGAAGGACTGTTGCTGAAGCTGAAACTCCAATACTTTGGCCACCTGATGTGAATAACTGACTCATTTGAAAAGACCCTGATGCTGGGAAAGACTGAAGGCGGGAGAAGGGGACACCAGAGGATGAGATGGTTGGATGGCATCATTGACTTGATGGACATGAGTTTGAGTAAGGTCTGGGAGTTGGTGATGGACAAGAAAGCCTGGCGTGCTGCAGTCCATGGGGTCATAGAGTCGGAAACAACTGAGCAACTGAACTGAACTGATGCACAATATATAAAGAATCCTACAACAACAGAAAAGCAACCAGTTTTAAAAAAATGCATAAAAAAAGGGCAATTTACCAAAGAAGACATACAAATGGCCAATAAGCACACGGAAAGATGCTCAATTATCACTAACCATTAGAGAAATGCAAACTAATACTACAATGAGATACTACATGAAAACCTGTTAGGATGGCCACTATCAAAAAAAAAAAAACCCAAAAAAACCCCCCAACAAATAAAAAGTGCTGGTGAGGAAGTACAGAAGCTGGAACCCTGTGCCCAGTTAATGGGAAGATAAGAAACTACATTATACTGTGGCAATTCCTCAACAAATTAAACACAGAACCATCATATGACCAGCAATTCTATTTCTAGATCTATACCTCCAAAAGAGTATCAAAGAGATACTTGCACACCCATGTCTATGGTGGCATTATTCATAATATCCAAGAGGTAAAGCAAGTCAAGTTGTCATTGGTGGATGAACGGACAAAATATGGTTTATTATTATTATTAGAGCAGATTATTATTTACCTTAAAATGGAAATTCTGACACATGCTACAACATGTATGACAAGGGAGGATATAACATTAATACTAAGTGAAATAAACCAGTCTCAAAAAGACAAAGACTGTGTGCATCCACATAGATGAGGCGCCTAGTCAGGTGCAGAGAGGAAGTGGAATGGTGGCTGTTCTGGGGTGGGGAGGGGAGACAGGAGTTAACAGGCACAGAGCTTCAGTTCTGCAAGATGAAGAGTTCTGGAAACTGGCTACACAACATCGTGAATGCGCTTAACATTACTCGGCCCGATAGCTAGGAATGGCCAAAGCAGTAAATTTTATGTTTGCGTATTTTGCCATAATTTAAAAAAACAGGAATGACAAGCTCTTATATTGAAGATTTTTTCCTCATTTCTCTAAAGTCAAGTTCAACTGCATCAAAATGTTGCCAGGCGATTGATCGGCAGTTGGTAAGCACTGTCTGAAATAGTCTAAACTTAGCCACTAAAAATATTTAAACATTTCACATCATTAAATTAAAACATTCACATCATTAAATCATTTCACATTATTTGGAGATAACTCAGATTTTGCATTAAGTTAGCCATAGAAAGCCATGAGCAAACACAAATGACCAAAGGAGATAAAGTTCTGTGACTGCAAGTGGAAATTTACTGTTATTGTAATTATGTTGAGATGTGAAAGTGATGGTGAGAAAGGATTCAGGACTAACCTTATGATAAAATCATGACTTGAAGCACAAGACCAGCTCCAAAGCATCATGGATGCCTTAGAGGCCAAATTCTCACATGTGTATCTATAGCTCTTCAGGGCTGAACACTCATCCAACCATCTACCACCTACCTACCTGTTAGTCTGTCACCATCAATGTGTATAAACGGTACACACACATGCATATGGTACATTAGATATGTATCAGTTCAGTTCAGTCGCTCAGTCGTGTCCAACTCTTGCGACCCCATGAATCGCAGCATGCCAGGCCTCCCTGTCCATCACCAACTCCCGGAGTTCACTCAGACTCACATCCATCGAGTCGGTGATGCCATCCAGCCATCTCATCCTCTGTTGTCCCCTTCTCCTCCTGCCCCCAATCCCTCCCAGCATCAGAGTCTTTTCCAATGAGTCAACTCTTTACATGAGGTGGCCAAAGTATTGGGAGTTTCAGCTGTAGCATCATTCCTTCCAAAGAATACCCAGGACTGATCTCCTTCAGAATGGACTGGTTGGATCTCCTTGCAGTCCATGGGACTCTCAAGAGTCTTCTCCAACACCACAGTTCAAAAGCATCAATTCTTCGGCGCTCAGCTTTCTTCACAGTCCAACTCTCACATCCATACATGACCACTGGAAAAACCATAGCCTTGACTAGACGGACCTTTGTTGGCAAAGTAATGTCTCTGCTTTTGAATATGCTATCTAGGTTGGTCATAACTTGCCTTCCAAGGAGTAAGCGTCTTTTAATTTCATGGCTGCAGTCACCATCTGCAGTGATTTTGGAGCCCCCCAAAATAAAGTCTGACACTGTTTCCACTGTTTCCCCATCTATTTCCCAAGTGATGAGACCAGATGCCATGATCTTAGTTTTCTGAATGTTGAGCTTTAAGCCAAGTTTTTCACTCTCCTCTTTCACTTTCATCAAGAGGCTTTTCACTTTCTGCCATAAGGGTGGTGTCATCTGCATATCTGAGGTTACTGATATTTCTCCTGGCAATCTTGATTCCAGCTTGTGCTTCTTCCAGCCCAGCGTTTTCATGATGTACTCTGCATATAAGTTAAATAAGCAGGGTGACAATATACAGCCTTGACGTATTCCTTTTCCTATTTGGAACCAGTCTGTTGTTCCATGTCCAGTTCTAACTGTTGCTTCCTGACCTGCATACAGGTTTCTCAAGAGGTAGGTCAGGTGGTCTGGTATTCCCATATCTTTCAGAATTTTCCAGTTTATTGTGATTATATACATATATATACATATATATATATGTATGTATGTAATACATAATAAACCTTCACTGATTAAAAATTATTCAAACATGGGTCTAGGTCCATAATCATTTGTTTGGGGGCTTTTTATAAAGTTTGCTAAGCTACTGTGATTTCTTTGTTGTATTTAAACACATAAACACAGCCTTTGCAAGTTCTCTCAACCACATTCAGAAATGCTTATCTTACATCCATGCCATCACATCACAGAAAGACTCAGAGTTCCGTCTTCTTAAAGCGGTTTTTATTAAAGAGCTTTACCGGATGTCACCTTGACCTTTTCCCGAGTTTCCCGGAGTCCCTGTTTACTCTGTGGTTTCTGAGAGGTGAGTTACTGGAAACCTAGTTGAATCAATCAGCTATTCCTCACAATAACCTCCTTGTTGCTATGGCTACTGCACAGCTTTCAGTCTGTTTGCTGACTGGCCCGTCGGCACCTTCTGCCCCACCCCCGAGTTTGCACAGTGAGACTCACTCTCTTCCGGCTCCTGTCGGTATCTTTGCCTCCTTATCTCACTTTGGCAGCAGCTCCTGCCCAGACTCTCTGCAGGTGCCCTCCTGGTTTTGGTCCCTTGGTGGGTCTCTTCCTCGAGGTTCGGTTCTGTCCACCACACAGCCACACTGATGCCTGGGCAGCTCCCCTGACCCCCGGGCTGCATGGACAGCCATGTGCTGTACCTCCCGAGGCTATATCAGCACTCATCCTCATCTCCACAGAGCCCTGAGCTCACCTGACATCTCTCCTGGGATTCCTCAGGGCACTTCAACTCAGCACGTCCAAAATATGCCCATCGCCTTTCCTCACAAAGCTCCTCCTCCGCATCTCCTCACTCAGCCCCGTTGCCGCCCCACAACAACCTATGCTCAAATCCTGGGTCATCTTAGACCCCTGCCCTCTTCTCTCAACCCCTCTGTCCTATCCACCACCAAGAACCGTCCGTTCCGCTACCTGAATATGTCCGCGGTCCCCCTGCCCCTGCTCTACCTTAGCGCCCAGTCTCCATCTCTTACCTGGACCACCAGATCGGCATCCTTACTGGCCCTCTGCTTCTCCTCCAATAGACCCTCTAGATCAGCCACTGTCCCTGGGATTCTCCAGGCAAGAACACTGGAGTGGGTTGCCATTTCCTTCTCCAATGCATGAAAGTGAAAAGTGAAAGTGAAAGTGAAGTCGCTCAGTCGTGTCTGACTCTTAGCGACCCCATGGACTGCAGCCTACCAGGCTCCTCCTTCCATGGGATTTTCCAGGCAAGAGTACTGGAGTGGGTTGCCATTGCCTTCTCCGAGAGACATGGTTTGGGGAAATGCAAACCCAATCTGGAAAAGTGGAAGCAAAACGATGAACATTTGTTTGGCGCTTGTTACCTTGTGGCTGTGTTATTTCACACGCTTCAAAAATTCCCGTATAGTACGATAGGTATTATTCCCATTTTACAGCTGAAGAAACCGAGGACCAAGAAATGTAAGTGGAGTGCCCAAGAGAAATGCTGGTGGAGGAGCAGAGGCTACACTCTACTGTTGTCCGCAGCAGTCATCATTTTGTGGCAGATTCTGATGTGGGCCTCAGAACCTTTCTGGAGGGGACACTGACCGTGAAGATGTGGAACAGAACCAGCAGGAAAGCGGCAGGCAGCTCACATGGTGGGTCCAGCCGGCTCAGGGCTGGCATGCTCCAGCGTGCGGGAAGCAGCGGATCTGAATCGCTCTCAAAACCACCTCGAGTGCAGTCACGGTGGAAATGGCCACTATCGCTGCCTGACATGAAAGCACCTGCTCATTAAAGGCGCAACGGGGGACTCAGAATAATTTAATACACATGGCTGCTTGCAGCGATCTCTTCTGCTGATGATCATGAAACTGAAATTCACACCCTCTCCACATAAAGAAGGGAGTCTCCCGGTGTGCACGTGGGGTGGGTCCTGTATCGCTGTGTCTGCTCCCATCGTGCCCGTCTCCCACGTGCAGAAGAGCAGCTTAGCTCTGAGAGCCACCTGGGCTGTGCAGCCTTCCTTCTGCCACCACAGAAAGCAATCACAGAGGGAGAGGACCTTCTGGTCCCACCCAGGGACTCGCCGGTGCCCACCCCAGCAATGGGTAGGTTCTTAGCCTGGTTTACTGTTTAATGATCATTAGCAGAGGTGAAAACCTCCCCTCCGCCCTGAAACCAGCTCAGCCTACGGTGAGGCAGACCCTACATGTGGTTTTGGGAACTGCTAAATATATGATGTTTTAGTATAACACCAGGTTCACTGCCTTCAGATGCAACCCCGTGCCTCACAAAACGATGCATTCCAGAAGCTGCCAGGGAAGCGCCAAATGCATCTGAAGAGTCAGAGAGCAGTGCAGTCCTCCTGCTCGTTCTCTGAGCTCGGGAGACGCAGCCCAGCCTGGGACCCAGTGGCAGCCAGCAGTCTGAGACCCTCCTGCATCGCACGGGGGGTATGGGGAGCACCAGACAGTCAGAGGGTTCCAGCTGTCACTGGCTCCCTAGGGACCCCAAGAAGTCACTCTCTGGATCTCTGCCTCATCTTCCACGAAATAAAGATTCTCTGAGACACCCTTATTCCACTTCCAGAAGCCTTCCATGACCCCTGCCCAGCACGACTGGCTCCTAGACCTACCCGACAAGATTTTCCAGCAACTCAGAATAAACATCCGTGAGCACACAACGCCCAGTGTGCTCATGTCTGCAGAGCTCCCAGCCCCTGCCCTGGACGGTGCTGTTGGTGGTTCTGAGCACGCGGAAAGCTCCCCGAGGCCAGATTTGAGTCTCTCCCTCCATTGCAATGCCTGACGCTTTTAGACGCTAATGTATTTGTTGAATTAGATGAACCTCTTCCTCTATCAGAGCAAGTGGGAATCCTAAGGACAGGAATGGGAATAATGAGAATAATACCTATCTTACAGGGAGTTTTTAGAAGGGCATGAAATAACACAGGTACTGAGGCATCTGAACAGATCCCCCTGCTTCCCCTTTTGAACAGGATGCTCTCCCTTAAGAGCAAGTGGTACCTAAAGACAGGTATTCTGTCCCTATCTGTACCTCTCGTCCTGGAACACAGGAGGGGCTCGCAGACACGTGAATGAATGCACGGCATGTGTGCTCTCAAAGATCGCTCTGTCCACAGTTACCTTCTGCCCTGTGGAGTGTTCTAGCTGCCTCATTTTAGACTCTAAGCAGTTTGAGGGGTAGGTTGGTGTCCTATAGTTATTTTGTATCCTCTGTAGTCACAGGTTTGCTAGGCATGAGGCAACCTATTATGTACACGGAAATAAAGTCAATTACAATAGTATGGCCTTGATTTTACTTAACAGAGAAAGGGTAACATTTTTGCTTCTGAGAAATACTATTAATATCACCCTTTAACCTTTACTAGCTGTTCTACACCCTGATCATAGCATAAATAGGCCTTGATCTCCATGAATGAATAGACGCTACCAATAAATTCATGAGAAATGTGCCTTCTTCACTAATAGGAAATTAACTGCCACTCCTAGCAATATCTAGAAAGTAACTGTGTGTACGGAGTTGCTCAGCCATGTCACTCAGCCATGTCTAACTCTGTGACCACATGGACTGTAGCCCACGAGGCTCCTCTGTCCATGGGATTTTGCAGGCAAGAATAGTGGAGTGGGATGCCATTTCCAGTATTCCTCCAGGTGATTGTCCAAACCCAGGGATCAAACCCGCATCTCCTTTGTCTCCTGCATTGCAGGAGATCTTTACCTGCTGAGCCATCGGGGAAGAAAGTGACTAGTAATTCTCAATTCTCTCTGGAAGAATAAGGAATTTGTGTGCTTTACATATAACACCCATTTAGAATGCAAAAACACACCCATCCCTAGAAGCCTGGCCACAACTGCTTTCTTTGAGCCTTTTTTGGGAGGGAGACTGGTGTTCGGAGGGTTTGGGATTCATTCAAGTTGCTGACCAGTTCAAATACTTGACTGCCAACCTGATCTTTCAGACACTGTTCCTTCACTCACCCTGGCCCTGTTCTGCCAACACACGTGTGCACCATGTGGGAGAAAACCATATGTCCTGAGAATTGTGTACACATGTCCCCAGATATGTGCGTCCCGAGGCTGGGCATACTAGGCATGCTATTTAAACAGAACTTGGATTTACAGGCACAAGGTTCTTGTCTGTGTGATTCTCAGGAACACATGCTCTTTTTCCATCAAGTGACCAGAACAAGGCTCTGCATACAGAGCCAGTCCTCCTGTGGCTCTTTGTTCCCTGGAAGAAAATTCCACAAATGTTGACTCACTAATTTACTCTAATGAAAAAGCTGTAGGCAGTCTCAAGTCTGAGTAAGCGTGAATGTTAGAAAGGTCCCTCCAGACTTACAATGCGTTTTTCAATGTTCTGTCTGGGATGGGAATATATTAATAAATAGAGCGTTGAAGATGCTTCTGTTAAGCTACTTCTGAGGGCAAACATCTCTGATTGTTTAAAAAGAAAGGTTTCAGGCTTAAAATGATTCCAGTGGTTCCCCAAAGAATGTTCTCCACCCAGCAAAAGTGGAGTCAGGTGGATTAAATCTACCCTTCCACCAAAAACAACACAAAAATGGTTTTTGAGATACTACATATCAGTCAATGAAGGACAATGACCTCTAGAACAAAACAGAAAAGCTTTGTGATGTTGGCATTGACAAGGAATTCTTAGCTACAACACCAAAAACATGACTCATGAAAGAAAAAATAATCAACTGAACTTTCTTAGAACTGAAAATCCCTGCTCTTCAAAAGACATTGATAAAAGAATGATAAGATAAGCCACAGAGAGAAAATACTTGCAAGTTATATGTCTTATAAAGGAATTGTATCCAGAATATACAAAGAACTCTCAAAACTCAACAATCCAATTACAAGCAAACATCCTAGTTTTTAAAAATGAGAAATAGTTGGACAGATATTTCAGCAAAGAGGATATAGAGATGGTAAAGAAGCATAAGAAAAGACCATTAATCATGAGGGAAATGCAAATTAAAACCATAGGGAGACTTTGGGGCTTCCTTGGTGGCTCAGACAATAAAGAATCTGCTGCAATGCAGGAGACTCAGGGTTTGATCTCTCTGGGTCAGAAGATCCCCTGGAGAAGGAAATGTCTATCCACTCCAGTATTCTTGCCTGGGAAATCCCATGGATAGAGGAGCCTGGCGGGCTACAGTCCACGGGGTCGCAGAGAGGCGGACATGACTTGGTGACTAACCAACCACTATTGTTATCCTCTCAACAACTCTATCCTGGAATAGAAAATGGTAACCTACTGCAGTATTCTTGCCCATAAAACTCCACGGAGGGAGGAGCCTGGAGGGCTACAGTCACAAAGACGGGTCGTAAAGATTGTCAGACACACGACTGAGCGACTAACAGTTACTTTCCAGGGAGACATCACCACATAGCTATTAGAATGGCTAAAACTAAAAAGACTAATGATACTGCATGTCAGCAAGGATGTGGGGCAATCTGTATTCACACACACTTCTTGAGGGATTGTACAACTATGCAGTCACTTTGGAAAATAGTTACACACCTACCACATGACCCAGGTCTTCCATGGCCGCCAGTTATTCACTCAAGAAAAAGAAAGCAGTGTCCATATATAGACATATACATGATGCACAACTTCGTGTGTGTGCTTAGTCGCTCAGTCGTGCCCGACTCTTTGAAACCCAATGGACTGTAGCCCGCCAGGCTCCTTTGTCCATGGGGATTTTCCAGGCAAGAATACTGGAGTGGGTTGCCATGCCCTCCTCCAGGGGGATCTTCCTAACCCAGGAATCGAACACAGGTCTCCCGCATTGCAGGAGGATTCTTTACTGTCTGAGCCACCAGGGAAGCTTGAGAATACTGGAGTGGGTAGCCTATCTCTTCTTCAGGGGATCTTCCCAACCCAAGAATCGAACCGGAGTCTCCTGCACTGCAGGTAGATTCTTTACCAGCTGAGCTACTAAGGAAGCCCAACTTACTCTGAAACTGTCCCTAACCTGGAAACAATCCAAACGTCCATCAATGGGTGATGGGACCACCAAACTGTGGAATATCTTCACAATGAGAGGTCAGTCAGCAGTAAGTAGGAATGAAGTACTGCTATACGGCAACAGCATGGATGAGTCCCCAAATATTACGTCAAGTGAAGGAAGCCAGATACAGCAGACTACATACTATAATACTGTGATTCCATGGGTATGAAACACTAACATGTATCAACCAATCTACACTGCCAGAAAGCAATCCAGAAAGCAACTGGGGAGGAGGAGGCAGCAGAACAGCTGATGGATGAACAACGAAGTCTACTGTACAGCACAGGGAACTGTGTTCAACAGTCTGCGATAAAAGATAGTGGAAATGAATATATATATATATGCATAACTGAGGCACTTTGCTGTACAGCAGAAATCAACAACAGTGTAAATCAAGTATACTTCTGATTTTTTAAAAGGGCGCAAGAAAACTTCTGGAGTGATGGGGATGTCTGCTCTCTTGATTTCAATAATTGTTTCATGGGTGTATACATGTCTCAAACATCCCAAATGGTACGCTTTAAGTTATGTTCGGCTTATTTTGTATCAATTTCACTGTAATAAAAAAATACTGAAAACATATTCATAGGAAGGACTGATGCCAAAGTTCCATTACTTTGGTCACCTGATATGAAGAGCCGATTCACTGGAAAAGATCTTGATGCTGGGAAGGCAAAAGGGAAAGGGAGGAGCAGAGGATAAGATGGTCAGATAGCATCACCGACTCAAAGGTCACGAATCTGAGCAAACTCTGGGAGGCAGTGAAGGCCAGAGGAGCCTAGCATGCTGCAGCCCATGGGGCGGCAAAGAGTCAGACATGACTTAGCGACTGAACAACAAGACAATGATTTGCTCTGGGGGGATCTGGCAGAAAATCATCATTTATGATTTAGACATTTGACAGTTGCTTACTGAGTAGCCACTGGCAAGCAGCTCACTGAGCTGGTGCTAAAAACAAGCCAGCGGAGGACAGTTTGACACTCTGACTACTGGTGTGGCCTCTGGGGGTTTTCACCATCCCACTGTGCACTGAGATTCCCAAAGGCATTGAGATTCCTTAAGGCTGTAGATAAACAAGTTTTAACTTCTGTTGTTGAGTCTCATTATATGCCAAGTACTTCAAAGTGTATCATCTTTTTCATGAGATTACCTGAAGCCAATTACACACTCATTTTACAACTGCACTTGTACCTGCCAATCATCTGCATGAATAACATAACTCATCAAGAAAGAATCACACCTTCTGCTCCCTGGCCCCTGCTCCAGCCCAGGTCTGTTAGGAGAAACGCTGACTGAAACGGCCCACCCTGGCAAGCCACCATGGTAACTATGTGCATGAGTTATTTTACAACAGGAGGGCCTGTTAAGGAACATGGAACTAACAAGCCACCACCAACTGGAAGCGTTTGGGAAAGGTCAAAAGGAGATGCCACACGTCCTAACAACCTTCCAGAATCCTCCTCACTGGAATCCATCTTAGCTGAATGAGGTGCACGCCACCAAGAAGGACCCTGAGTCAGAATAAAGAATAACTGGCCAGAGACAACCTGGGAACTAACCCCATTACTATAAAACCCAAGACTTCAAGCAACGTGGCAGAAGAGTCCTCCTGGGTTCCCTTACCCTCCTGCTCTCCACCCAGGCACCCCTTCCCAATAAAGTCTCTGGCTTTGTCAGCATGTGTGTGTCTTTGGATAATTCATTTCTGAGTGTCAGACAAGAGCCCACTCTCGATCCAGGAAGAAGGAAGTGTTAGTCGCTCAGTCATGTCTGACTCTTTGCGACCCCATGGGCTGCAGCCCACGAGGCTCCTCTGTCCATGAGATTTTCTAGGCAAGGATACTGGAGTGGGTTGCCATTTCATCCTCCAGGGGATCTTCCCAACCCAGGGATGGAACCCAGGTCTCCTGCACTGCAGGCAGATTCTTTATCGACTGAGGTACAAGGGAAGCCCCTCGATCCTGGAAGGAGCCCCCCTTTCTGCAACAGCTCCACTAAGAAAGGCTTTCAACAAAACCAACAGGAGAGAGTTAACAGTGCTCCTGATTCTTGGGTGGATGACCCTGCCTCATGCTGTACTTTCCTTTACTTCCTTTTGTGAGAGTTGTGGAGAGCACCGTTGGCTGTGTTCCCCAAAGCCTTGTAGCCCATCATTTATTATCACTGAGATTTTCCTGTAAGTCGTGCTTTGAGGCCACTGATAACTAGCCCAGCTATCTATCACTGAATTCACCTTATGGGAATTTGACTCTTATCATGTGAAATGTTCAGAGAAAGTAAAGGCCAGTATGATATGCACTGGGTCTTCAGTGTAAAACCCTGGAAAGCGACATTCTTTTATCAACCAACCTCAAAAGACATATCATTCCAGTGGCATAGACAAATCTCTAAAGGATGACCCATTATTTCAGTAGCAACACGATTATAATATTGGTCATCAAGCCTGTCAACATTGTCCTCAGCAACAAGGAAATAGTTGAAAAAGGATTTCTTATCCAAATCGCATGGGCTGAACTTGGGCCATAAATGTTCCAAAAGAAAGCAAATATAAAAATGTTAAATTAGCATGACCGTGTACAACTTTTTTTGAACCAGAACTGAAGAAACTGCTTGCAAAATGAAATGAGAAGCACATTTTAAGTGGCATGACAAACCAAGTTATCCGAATCAGTATTTTGTAGAAAGTGCTAACACCTTGACTACATCTGTAACTCAGTAAATTAGAAACAAGCTCAAGAGTTTACTTTGCATATTTACACAAGACAAGAAAGGTGACTCCTATGAAGAACAGTGGATATAAGATTCCAAATCTGGCAAAGAATGCGATGATCCCAGCTGGCCCTGGACCACTAATAATGTTTTTGAAAGATTGGGTTATTAGATGAACAGTTGTAGAAGATGGACATTATTTATGCAATGCTAAAGCAAACATTCCCATTAACCAAACATTTCCTAAGTTGCCAGCAGAAATGAGAAACCTGCCCTGACACCTGCAGCAAATCTGAGGCCCTTCCTTCTCTGGCCCCGCGCTCAGGGTTTTGCCACGATGGCGCACCTTTCTCTTACACTCTGCTCAGGAGGGGAAAGAGCCACACCTTGCACTTTAAATGAAGTTTGTTTCAAAGGTATTCTGAAAAAAATAATTTTCTTCCTAATCAGTTTTTTTTAATTAAAAATGTTGGGATCCTAGTCCCTGACCAGGAATGGAATTGTATTGGAAGTATCGAGTCTTAATCACTGGATTGAAGGGGAAGTCCCCTGGTCAGTTTTTAACCTCTCGTTGCCTCCTGTGGATAATATACCCCTGTTCTTCCCAAAGCCTGAAGAACTTTCTCAGCTCTCCGGTTTCTCTGGGTCCACAGTGTGTGGGTGACAGACACCAACAGGCTCTACTTACGTCATGCATGGAGTCCAGAAGCTTGGTCAGTTGGTAGAACCTCTGCCAACTCTGCCCAGAGTTGCTGGGACACTTTGTTACCATCTTTCTCAGCTCCTTGATGTAATTTGTCCTCATTTCTTCAAACGCAGCCTGGCTTTTGAGGCCATCCTTTGGAACTGTGGTGAAGGAATACAGACATGTAAGTTCTCAAAATGGAAATCAGCTTTAGCATCTTCGTGGTTAAATGGCATAGGCTATTTTGAGGTCACGAGGTCACACTTTGAGACTGACACTGCATCTTGCTTACTGCATTGATGAATGTGTGTGTGTGTTCAGTTGTGTCTGACTCTGTGTGACCCCACAGACTGCAGCCTGCCAGGCCCCTGTTCCTTTGTCCATGGGATTTTTCCAGCCAGAATACTGGAATGGGCTGCCAATTCCTTCTCTGGGGAATCTTCCTGACCCAGGGATTGAACCTGCGTTTCCTGCATCTCCTGTATTGCAGGAGAGTTCTTTACCACTGAGCCACTGGGGAATCCCTTATGAGTAAATATGGCAGCAGCTGCTGCTGCTGCTGCTGCTAAGTTGCTTCAGTCGTGTCCGACTCTGTGCAACCCCAGAGACAGCAGCCCACCAGGCTTCCCCGTCCCTGGGATTCTCCAGGCAAGAACACTGGAGTGGGTTGCCATTTCCTTCTCCAATGCAGGAAAGTGAAAAATGAAAGTGAAGTCGCTCAGTTGTGTCCGACTCCTAGCGAACCCATGGACTGCAGCCTACCAGGCTCCTCCGTCCATGGGATTTGCCAGGCAAGAGTACTGGAGTGGGGTGCCATTGCCTTCTCCAAATATGGCAGTTACATAATGGTTAACCTCTGTATACACACATATACAAGAGAGTAACTGGCTTAGCAGGTGTATGTTAGAATGCACTTTGCTTATATTAACTTGCTTCATCTTGACATCAATCTTATGACATCTTATGACATAATCATTATATTATCCTCATTTCACAGATGTGGAGACTGAAGATTGGAGGTTTAATCACTAGCCCAAGGACACAATGAATACATGGCAGAGAAAGAGTAGAAACCTAGGTCTGCTTCCAATGCCTGTCTCTTAACCTCAATGCTACACTATCCTGTGGCCTGTCATCAAAGATTTTATGAACCCTAACTTGCCAATACCTCTGATGTAGGAAAATATACTTTGATTTTTCAGGACAACTGGAAGAAACATAGACAATCTAAGCTGGGGCTGGAATTAGAAATTCAAGTTCAAATGTCAAAGACACTTGGGGAAACCGGCTGTCTATCAGGGGGAGGACATGCTGCAAAGAAGCACTTCCTATTCTCCCTGCTCTAAGATCACATGACCACTGAGGCACTGTCACATGACCACCCAGACAGCCTGCTAGCAGGTCTGTGCCCGGATTTGTGTGTGTGATGGGTAAGAGGACAGTGTGTACATACAAAACAAGATCACAACCTTCCGAAGGGAAGAAATCACATTCACCTTTATCTTCAATAAGAGAAAATTAAGAAGTATGTTTTCTTCTTTCCTTGTATAGAGCATCCCTGTGTGTGTGCGCGCACACACAGTCACGTCAGACTTTTGAGACCCCATGGAGTGTAGCCCGCCAGGCTCCTCCATGCATGGAATTCTCAGGCAAGACTATTGGAGTAGGGTGCCATTTCCTTCTCCAGGGGATCTTCCCAACCCAGGGACTGAACCTGGGTCTCCTGCATTGCAGGCAGATTCTTATGAACCATCTGAGCCACCAGGGAAGCCCTATAGAGTTGCTAGTTTTTTCTAATTAAATGAAAAACATCTCACTGAAAATAATACTTTGAAATTCAGCAACTGTAAGCATAATAAGTGATTCTGGGACCGCAAAGGAGGTGATCTTTCCCAGGACACATGTGAACACAGTTTATGCAGACAGGGAGCAACCTGTGCCTGCATTCTGCGAGGAGATGGAGGGCAGAGCGTAAACTACAGATCCTCCCTTTGAAAATCCACTTACATGGTTGCTTTTGTTCACTACAGCCAATAAGTACTGATGCTTTAACTCTGAAAAATAAAGTCACTCTGTATAATAGGCTCCAGTTTCGTCCACCTCATTAGAACTGACTCAAATGTATTCTTTTTAATGGCTGAGTAATAATTGTGTATATGTACCATAGCTTTCTTATCCATTCATCTGCTGATGGACATCTAGGTTGCTTCCATGTCCTGGCTATTATAAACAGTGCTGCGATGAACATTGGGGTACTCGTGTCTCTTTCCCTTCTGGTTTCCTCAGTGTGTATGCCCAGCAGTGGGATTGCTGGATCATAAGGCAGGTCTATTTCCAGTTTTTTAAGGAATCTCCACACTGTTCTCCATAGTGGCTGTACTAGTTTGCATTCCCACCAACAGTGTAAGCGGGTTCCCTTTTCTCCACACCCTCTCCAGCATTTATTGCTTGTAGACTTTTGGATAGCAGCCATTCTGACTGGCGTGAAATGGTACCTCATAGTGGTTTTGATTTGCATTTCCCTGATATTATACAGAGTGAAGTAAGCCAGAAAGAAAAACACCAATACAGTATACTAATGCATACATATGGAATTTAGAAAGATGGTAACAATAACCCTGTATACGAGACAGCAAAAGAGACACTGATGTATAGAACAGTCTTTTTGACTCTGTGGGAGAGGGAAAGGGTGGGATGATTTGCGAGAACGGCATTGAAATATGTAAAATATCATATACGAAATGAGTCGCCAGTCCAGGTTCGATGCACGATAATGGATGCTTGGGGCTGGTGCACTGGGACGACCCAGAGGGATGGTATGGGGAGGGAGGAGGGAGGAGGGTTCAGGATGGAAAACACGTGTATACCTGTGGCAGATTCATTTTCATATATGGCAAAACCAATAAAATATTGTAAAGTTAAATAAAATAAAATTAAAAAAAAAGAAAAAGTCACTGAGAACTTTCATTTTTGGAAGATGAAGATGAGAAAAATTCATCTTGTGATATTAATAGTCTGAGTCTGAAATTGCTCTTCCTTTCATTTCTCAATTGCACATGCTATTTGCTCATTTATCAGATCAGATCAGTCGCTCAGTCGTGTCCGACTCTTTGCGACCCCATGAATCGCAGCATGCCAGGCCTCCCTGTTCATCACCAACTCCCAGAGTTCACTGAGACTCAAGTCCATTGAGTCGGTGATGCCATCCAGCCATCTCATCCTCTGTCGTCCCCTTCTCCTCCTGCCCCCAATCCCTCCCAGCATCAGAGTCTTTTCCAATGAGTCAGCTCTTCGCATGAGGTGGCCAAAGTACTGGAGTTTCAGCTTTAGCATCAGTCCTTCCAAAGAAATCCCAGGGCTGATCTCCTTCAGAATGGACTGGTTGGATCTCCTTGCAGTCCAAGGGACTCTCAAGAGTCTTCTCCAACACCACAGTTCAAAAGCATCAACTCTTTGGTGCTCAGCCTTCTTCACAGTCCAACTCTCACATCCATACATGACCACTGGAAAAACCATAGCCTTGACTAGACGAACCTTTGTTGGCAAAGTAATGTCTCTGCTTTTGAATATGCTATCTAGGTTGGTCATAACTTTTCTTCCAAGGAGTAAGCATCTTTTAATTTCATGGCTTCAGTCACGATCTGCAGTGATTTTGAAGCCCAGAAAAATAAAGTCTGACACTGTTTCCACTGTTTCCCCATCTATTTGCCATGAAGCGATGGGACCAGATGCCATGATCTTCGTTTTCTGAATGTTGAGCTTTAAGCCAACGTTTTCACTCTCCTCTTTCACTTTCATCAAGAGGCTTTTTAGTTCCTCTTCACTTTCTGCCATAAGGGTGGTGTCATCTGCATATCTGAGGTTATTGGTATTTCTCCCGGCAATCTTGATTCCAGCTTGTGCTTCTTCTAGTCCAGCATTTCTCATGATGTACTCTGCATATGAGTTAAATAAGCAGGGTGACAATATACAGCCTTGACGTACTCCTTTTCCTATTTGGAACCAGTCTGTTGTTCCATGTCCAGCTCTAACTGTTGCTTCCTGACCTGCGTACAAATTTCTCAAGAGGCAGATCAGGTGGTCTGGTATTCCCATCTCTTTCAGAATTTTCCACAGTTGATTGTGATCCACACAGTCAAAGGCTTTGGCATAGTCAATAAAGCAGAAATAGATGTTTTTCTGGAACTCTCTTGCTTTTTCCATGATCCAGCGGATGTTGGCAATTTGATCTCTGGTTCCTCTGCCTTTTCTAAAACCAGATTGAACATCTGGAAGTTCACGGTTCACATATTGCTGAAGCCTGGCTTGGAGAATTTTGAGCATTACTTTACTAGCGTGTGAGATGAGTGCAACTGTGCGGTAGTTTGAGCATTCTTTGGCATTGCCTTTCTTTGGGATTGGAATGAAAACTGACCTTTTCCAGTCCTGTGGTCACTGCTGAGTTTTCCAAATTTGCTGGCATATTGAGTGCAGCACTTTCACAGCATCATCTTTCAGGATTTGAAATAGCTCAACTGGAATTCCATCACCTCCACTAGCTTTGTTCGTAGTGATGCTTTCTAAGGCCCACTTGACTTCACATTCCATGATGTCTGGCTCTAGGTCAGTGATCACACCATCGTGATTATCTGGGTCGTGAAGATCTTTTTTGTACAGTTCTTCTGTGTATTCTTGCCACCTCCTCTTATATCTTCTGCTTCTGTTAGGTCCATACCATTTCTGTCCTTTATCGAGCCCATCTTTGCATGAAATGTTCCCTTGGTATCTCTAATTTCCTTGCAGAGATCTCTAGTCTTTCCCATTCTGTTGTTTTCCTCTATTTCTTTGTATTGATTGCTGAGGAAACCTTTCTTATCTCTTCTTGCTATTCTTTGGAACTCTGCATTCAGATGCTTATATCTTTCCTTTTCTCCTTTCTTTTCGCTTCTCTTCTTTTCACAGCTATTTGTAAGGCCTCCCCAGACAGCCACTTTGCTTTTTTGCATTTCTTTTCCATGGGGATGGTTTTGACCCCTGTCTCCTGTACAATGTCACAAACCTCCTTCCATAGTTCATCAGGCACTCTATCTATCAGATCTAGGCCCTTAAATCTATTTCTCACTTCCACTGTATAATCATAAGGGATTTGATTTAGGTCATACCTGAATGGTCTAGTGGTTTTCCCTACTTTCTTCAATTTCAGTCTGAATTTGGCAATAAGGAGTTCATGATCTGAGCCACAGTCAGCTCCTGGTCTTGTTTTTGCTGACTGTATAGAGCTTCTCCATCTTTGGCTGCAAAGAATATAATCAATCTGATTTCGGTGTTGACCATCTGGTGATGTCCATGTATAGAGTCTTCTCTTCTGTTGTTGGAAGAGGGTGTTTGTTATGACCAGTGCATTTTCTTGGCAAAACTCTATTAGTCTTTGCCCTGCTTCATTTCGTATTCCAAGGCCAAATTTGCCTGTTACTGCAGGTGTTTCTTGACTTCCTACTTTTGCATTCCAGTCCCCTATAATGAAAAGGACATCTTTTTTGGGTGTTAGTTCTAAAAGGTCTTATAGGTCTTCATAGAACCATTCAACTTTAGCTTCTTCAGCGTTACTGGTTGGGGCACAGACTTGGATTACTGTGATATTGAATGGTTTGCCTTGGAAACAAACAGAGATCATTCTGTTGTTGAGATTGCATCCAAGTACTGCATTTCGGACTCTTTTGTTGACCATGATGGCTACTCCATTTCTTCTGAGGGATTCCTGCCCGCAGTAGTAGATATAATGGTCATCTGAGTAAAATTCACCCATTCCAGTCCATTTCAGTTCGCTGATTCCTAGAATGTCGACATTCACTCTTGCCATCTCTTGTTTGACCACTTCCGATTTGCCTTGCTCATTTATAACTGGTATCAATAAAAATTCACTTGGGTCATCAGCTCTTTAGAACAGCGAAGTATGTTTTTGAGTGCTACATGTAACCCCGGGAGTCAAGAATACCACTGCTCCCAAATAAACCCTGTTGTCCTATATAAAGATATGGATTATCTTGCAAATTAACTTCACACATGATGTAATGACTTCCTTGAGTTTTAATTGTTGAGGCTTTTGGTTTGTGGTTTATCTTAACTCTATTTTTCTGGGGAAAACATAAATCCCTGTAGGCATCGCACACATTCCTGAGGCTGCACAATATTAGTTGTGGTTTCAAATATTTGACATTCACACTCAGAATTAGATGGCCTTCATTATGTAACAGTTTTTTTCTTTCAAATTAAACCCTTGTTTTAAAAGTATACAAAAACATAAAGAAGGATGGTAATAGGTAGAATGTTAACTGTGAAACTACAGATGCGCTTTCTACCAAAATCTTCAGGTTAACCCAAAACTTTATAAAATAAACTGAGAGTTTATATATACACGCTTTCACAGCCCACCTATTGAGACACTTTTTTTTTTAAAGTTTCAAAATGTTATGGAGTAAACCTTTCATTTTTCAATACAGATACTTACGGATATTACACATTTAAAACATTACCTAAAATGAGAATGGAGTGAGCACATTTCATGACTGTATTTCAGTGCTGTTTGGTGTAGCTACTGAGATTAACCAAACGCTTTCATACTTCTGACAGTTGTGTTATCAAAAATTCTCAAGATGAAGAACAACTTGTGTCAAATATTACTTGTGTTTTACTGCTGTGACGGAAATATATTGTACCATTTTCCCAGCCAGATATTTTAGAAGTTGAAACAGACCCACAAATAAAAGAGAACTTAGGCAAAACCTCAAATTTTGGAGGTCTGCCTAGATTTTCTGAATTTACTTATTAAATGCAGCAGGGCTCCTGGAAATCATCCAGAATCTATGGGCTGGAGAAGAGCAAAAAGACAGCTGGGTGGGAAGCTGGTTTGCTTTCCTGTGTGAGCAAAAACAACATGATCTTCTTCATGTCACAGCCTAACTTTCCTCATACACCGGACATCAGGTGTGTAATGTAACCTTCTAAATAAGAAGAAAAATTTTCACACATTCTATCAGAGATTAGCAAAATAAGCTTACTAAAGCCTGAAGTTTTCATGATTTATACAATTCTTTACTTCTGTTCTCCTGTTTTTTTATTTTGCTTTTCCTGCATCAATAAAAATCAGCCTTGAATGTACTGAATTACCTGGAAGCTAATAAATTAATTTAGGGAGCTAAATGATATCAGAATTGATTATAAGGTTGACTGATTAAATGGATGTAAAAGGACAAGACACCAATAACAATTGAGTGGCCAATGTTTATAAAGGATTATTATCATGAACATTTTTAGAAAAAAATTTAAATTCTATCACCCATTTGATATTTTTTTCCTTTTTTCTTTTTTTAAATTTCTTCTAACGGTTAATGATACAGCTTGGAAAGAGGACTAAAATCACTGTTGCTGAATTTAAAGAGTACATTTCCAGGGAATTCCTTGGCAGTCCGGAGGTTAGGACTCTGCTTTCACAGCTGAGGGTGCAGGTTCAATCCCTGGGTAGGGAACTAAAAGTACATTTCCCAAGTTATGTTCTAGAAAGGATAAGCTGGGAGCCTCAGAAACCTTGAAGAACAATGGAGCAGGGAGAAGAGCCTGGTTCTACTGAGCCTGTGGACGGAGGACTGCAAACACAAGCTCCTGAATGTGGGCTGAGTGTACAGTGAGGAGGGGTGGGTACCGAGGATGGTGGGGCCTGCAGTAAACTGGGGAGAGCGTGGGCTCCCTATGCAATCAAAGTCCGTGGAAATCAAACACGACAAAAGGCCGAAAGCAACCTGAAAAGCCTTGCCGGCCAAGCCAAACACAGCTGAGACACGCTGACCCCACCGCCCTCCCAGGCTGCTGGTCTGTCTTCGCTGCTGGAGTCCAGCCCAGCCGGCTCACCCTCCCTTCTTCCTGCGGCTGGGGGTCCCCTGCTGCCAGCCTGCCTTCCACCCTTGCATCCAGCTGGAAGGAAAGGCCAAAGCCCTGGGTCTGAGTCCTAATTCACCAAGGAGGCTGCACAAGTCACACCTGCATGCCTCTGTTTTGTCCACTTTAGACAAGTTAGCAGTCTTGCAGCATTAAATCAGATGATAGATGGAAAAACTCTTTGGAAACCTGAGAGAGGCCAGATGTGTGTAGGGCAGATGCAGACACACCAGCCCCTGCCTTCCCCTCCCTGCCCTACCAGGTGCAGGCTTCACTCTTCCCCAGACCCAATTCCTCCATGCTGGGATCAGCAGCTTTTCTTACCCATTCTATCCTCAATGCTTGGCTGCTCACGCTACTCACTTCCAAATGGCTCTACTGAAAACCCTTCACCGCAGCCACTGATTCCTGGGCCAAGGGGAGGGCTGGGCATGTCTCAGATGCTCTTTTCAGCTTCCAGGGGGTCACTCAACAGCCTCTCCTCCTATGAAGTTGGCACCACTTGCCCTGGTGTCCTGGCACCCAGAACATTTCTCCTTTTCCTCAGTGGTCACGGCACTCAGTTCTGAGATTTCCTCTCTATCCTGTCTCCTGCCATCATCCCAGCCTCACCTTCATCTGATGAGAGCTTCCTCAAATTCCTTCCCCTCTGTTTGGAAAGGCTTGGGCCGCTGTCTGGGGAAGAAGTGTTTAGCATCCTTGCCAAGGCTAATCCTGCCTCCCTTGTCTCTCCTGGCTCCTTCTGCCATCGACTTCTCTCCTCTCATGCTTGGTTCCAGATGCCCGAAGCAGCTTCCCATCAATCTGCAAGTCCCTGGCTGTCTGGCACCTGCCTGATGCCGCATGGTCAACCCCAGTAGGCTTCTGTCAGCATTCCTGGCTTCCACTGGAAGCTCTGCCATAAGTCACACCTCTGGGAAACCTTGACCTCTTGGCCCTCTGCCAGCTCCTCTGCCTCCCTGATGGTTCTCCCTGTCCCTCAGCACTGCGTTCCTCCTTTCATGCACCTCAGTGGGTCTTCCCTCTTCTTCCTGTGCCTCGGCACCCTCACTTGCCATTGGACTTTCCTGTTCTACAAGGATCATGTCAAGCTTATATGTCAATATCCAAATTTGTTTTCTGAGTTCAAGTCCTCCAGTTTCCCCCTCTTTAGGCCTCTCTCTGAGGCTACGCGTGCTCAGTCACTCAGTCATGTCCGACTCTTTGCGACCCCATGGACTGAAGCCCGCCAGGCTCCTCTGTCCATCGGATTCTCCAGGCAAGTAGACTTGAGTGGGTTGCCATCACATCCCGCAGGGGATCTTCCTGACCCAGGGATGGAACCCACATCTCCTGTACCTCCTGCATTGGCAGGTGGGTTCTTTACCACTCAGCCACCTGGAGAAGTCATTTTATACTCCATAAAATCTGCTCCAGTCCCAACAAGAATGCACTTCTCCTCACAGTATCACTACCACCTCACAATCATCTGTGCCCTCAAAACCCAGGTTGCTTCTGATCCAGACTATTTTGCACCCCTTCTCGTCAAGGCTGACTCTGCAGTGTGTCTTGAATGCATCTGGTGCTGTCAGCAAGCTGCCCACCACCACTAAGAAAGTGAAAGTGTAGTCGCTTCATCATGTCTGACTCTTCGTGACCCTGTGGACTGTAGCCCGCCAGACTCCTCTGTCCGTGGGATTTCCCAGGCAAGAATACACCATTATTCAGGCTGTTATTTCAACAGCTTCACAGCAGGTCTCTGGGCTTCCAGTCTGGCTCAATTCTCTGTCTGACTTGGCCTCTCTCTATCCTCATCCCATCCCCTTTCCTTCAGTCTATCTACTGCCAGACACATCTTCATGAAGCCATAAAGGACCCCTTTGGCCATGTCAGCCCACCGCTCAGAGCCTTCTGGACCACACTCCCCTGCTTGCCTAATAGACAGCAGATGTCCTCAACAGGTGGGAATCTTCCGGTTCAATCTACAGGGCAACCATGCCTCCCCAGTCCAATAGTACCTGATATGCCTTGAAAAATTGGTGGATACATAAATGAGATAAAAAAACAAAAATCATAAACAGGCAAAACAACTCCGCAGAGCTAAGCACTATTATGTGCGTCTGCTTCCCACACCACCATGCTCTCTCACGCTCCCCAGCAGGGAGGTCAGCTCATGCCTCGGACTCAATCCCTCACCCTGGCAAAGCTCTCTGAGATGAAGCTTCATCAAGAATCCTCTGATGCCAAGAAGCAAGAATGTGCTTCCCTCCTCTGAGCCCCCAGGACAGTCTTTATCATGGCAGACAATCACTTTCCACAGTGTATTAAAATGACCTTGAATTTATCCTATGGGAGACAGTGAAGGACAGGGAAGACTGGCATGCTGCAGTTTATGGGGTCGCAAAGAATCTGACATGACTCAGTGACTGAACAACAAAAACAAAACTCCCCGAGGGTTGAGACTGTGCCTCATTCATTCTGGTAGTTCCTGAACTGCCCAGTCCCACCATATACATAACAGACACTTAACGAATCCTTAGTGGCTGGATGGATGAAGGGATCAAGGCAGGTGCGTCACCCAAAGCTTCTAACTCTGCAAGTAACTTAATTCATCCTGCACCAAAGCCCTCTGCCCACCTCCTCTTACTTTTTAATACTGACTATCTGGCCCTAGAAACAGGCTAGTCTCCGAAAGGGAAGATGATGTGACAGTATAAAAAAGTGCCAGTTGGACATCAATTTACTTGTGCTCAGCAGCAGCAACACTTTCATTACGGTGTATTCCTCGAAGGTGAGCTGCAGCCGGACAAACTGAAGGCTGATCTGGTGCATCCCCTGGCAGAGCTCATACATGGCAGACTGGTGCATCTTCTCTCTGCAAAGGAAAAGCAAAGATGTCTGAGATTGGAAGGTCCAGGACCAGACCCAGACCAGCAGCCCCAGGGAGCCCATGAAGAAATCCGAGTCTGAGTTATGCCTTTGGCTTCAATGCAGAGTAGGTGTGTATTTGCAAAAGAGAAGTCAGCTGCCTAGCACGGTGACTGGTAAACTGCCTCTCGACCAACCTAGCCAGGCTGTTTATTCGTCCCCTGGGAGAATGTCAGAGGCACCAAAACCAACCTTTTTCAAAGTGTGCCATGACTCCACTTTACATCAAGGGTGATAATGTGTGATGGTGCTGTGTGTGATCCTGAGATCATCCATGGAGTGGAGATGCTGCTGTGAAGCAGCATGTGGGGTGAAGCCCAGAGATTCGAAGCCCTTACTGTTTGGAAGAGCTGTGTTAGATGCTATGGACACATGACAAGGATGACCAGTCTCATTTCCACATGAGACCTCCATTGCCCTCCCATAGAGGTTGTGAAATGTGCCTACTAATGCTTTGCAGCAACACATTTAACAAGACAAACCAGGCACTTCCCTGAAGTTCAGTGGTTAAGACTTAACGTTCCAAGGCAGTGTATGTGGGTACAATCCCTGGTCAGAAAGCTAAGATCCCACATGCCTTGTGGCCAAAAAGCCAAAACATAAAACAGAAGCAATATTATAACAAATCCAATAAAGACTTAAAAAAAGAAAGAGAAAATGAATTTTGAAAAGTGAAGGGAAATCAGACAACATTTAAAAAGATTCCTCAAATGGAACCTCTCTGGTCCAGGAGAAGATGATTTGGGAATCTGTGTGAAACATATATGTCCATTCAACCAACCAACAGAGCCACTCTCTATGCCAAAATCCAAGTGTTTCCATAAAAAATCCACAAGATATTACAACACAAGCCATGATTATCTCTTTCCGTGAGAAGGAAGGCAGGTATTATTTAATTGTTCAGATGTTTTTCCTCAAAGTGATAAATCCTCTGGGAGGCCCTGGGTAAGTACCAAGTTATGATAACCAGAAAGAAATGAGTGAAAAAGAGACTACTAGTGAGAAACAGGCCTGTTGACTCAGGCCATAGACACAGAGGAGTTGATGATGGCTGATCCACTTCTATGAGTGACTGAACGCAGGGGAGTGTCTGTGGCAAAGCCACCCTGGGATTCCTCTTCCAGGGTGCACTCTTGGATTCCAATGGCAAAATTCTCTCTAAAAGCCATTTGTAAAAAACTCATCATAGAACACGTTGCATTTTTCTTGGTATTATTGCTATATGTTTTTCTTTCCCCATAATAAGCTAGGAGATATTTTTAACCATTAAAAATTAGAACAATTTTTTTAATGTATGAAATTTTAAATTTAATTAAAAATTTTAACAAAAAAATGCAGCATGTTGGATCTTATTTTCCCTACTGGGGATCAAACCTGTGACCCCTGCATTGGGAGCACAGAGTCTTAACCACTGGACTGCCGGGGAAATCCTTTTAATTGAAATATAGTTGATTTATAATGCTGTGCTAATTTCTGCTCTGCCACAAAGTGATTCAGTTATACATATATATATACACACACATTCTTTTTCATATTATTTTCCATTATGGTTCATTGTGGGATATCGAGTACAGTTCCCTGCGCTACAGTAGGACCTTGTGGTTTATCCATTCTATATATAATGCTTTGCATCTGCTAATCCCAAACTTCCAATCCTTCCCCACCCACCCGCCTTGGCAACTACAAGTCTATTCTCTGTATCTGTGAGTCTGTTTTTGTTTCATAGGTAGGTTCACTTGCGTCATATTTTAGATTCCGTATATAAGTGATATCACTTGGTATTCATCTTTCAGGGAGCTATCTCTAAATAAGGAAATATTTTCAAAACACTTGCACACACATCCAAACCCAAACACACACACACACACACACACACACACACAGAAAAACAGCGGGAGACTACGGATCCACCATGAAGAATTAAGAATGCAAATATATGCTAATATCTTTGCCATACTTGCTTCAGATCTTTAAAAAGTGAACAAGGCCTAGTTAAGTCCTGTTCTGCCTCCCTCCTTGTCCCCATTCATCTTCCTCATTCAAGAAGGGAACCACCCACCACGGGAGATTCCCATTTCCTCTCAGATATGTACACTTTACACACATGTATGTATTCATGAAAACAGCACCCAGTACCACTTTGTTTTATGTAAATTTGAAATTAGATATGCACATCCTTCTGCAACTTATTTTTATTCAGCGTTGTGATCTGTGATGTGTCTGTTTTAACACAGGTAACTCAAAGTGAAGTCGTTTTCTCTGCAGCGCCTTTCGTTTGTCTGAACCCACCACAGTTTACTAATCCCTTCCACTCCGGATGGACACTGGGGTTGCTTCCGCTTTATGGCTATTACAGATGAGGCCCCAGGGACATCCGTGGGTATTTCTCTAGGATATAGGATGAAAACAGAACTGCTGAGTCATGGATGTGTGCACAGCTGCTGCTTTCATTCCAACCAGGAGGAGATGCAATGTCCTTTTGTTCCAAGTCCGGCCAACACTCATCATTAACCCATTTGAATTGTTTTCGCTTCTTGATGAGGGCTGAAAGGTTAGCCCCACTATTACCTTTATTTGCATGGTCATGATCACCAGCAGGCTGAACATTTTTCAAATGTTTTTTTGACCATTTGAGTTTCTTGTTTTGTGATTTGTCTTTTCATATCTTTAAATACTTTAAGCTTTTTGCCTCCTTCTATCACCAATCTTTATTCATAATTTTTTTGCCTTATAATTTTTGTCTGATATTAATATTGTTTCTTCTTCATTCCCTCTGGCTCTTTCTTCCCTCCTGTCTCTTTCTTTTGCTCTCTTTTTAGAATTAGCCTAGGGACTTCTCTAGTGGTCCAGTGGTAAGGACTCTGTGCTCTCACTGCAAGGGCCCAGGCTCCATCCCTGATCAGGGAACTAGGATTCCACAGGCCACGTGGTTGCAGTCAAAGGGGGGGGGGGGGAGAATTTGCCTGGAATGCCCTTTAAAAAATATCCCTTGTTTACAAAGTCCTCACATAATTATATTTCACACATGTTGCTTACAAACAGCAAAAAGCTGAATTTAAAAAGTCTGAGAGTCTCTGTATTATAATAGCTTGGTTTAATCTGTTTTCATTTATCATAATTATTGATTTATTTGGAATTTTTTTCCTACCATTTTAACTTCCTTTCCTCCTTTCTACTTCGTTTCATTAAATGGGTCCAGCTTAAAAAAAAAAAAGTTTCTTTGCTCATCTACTGGATTTAGAAGGTTCACATTCTATTTTTACTCTTAAAATAATTAAGTTATGAACTTGCATATTTAAAAATCTAAAGTTAATCAGCAGCTTTTCCACGAGGAACAGAAAAAATGTAGAGTGCTTTATCTTTGGCCTACTGCCTCCCATTTTCACCGTGTCCTCTTCAGTATTTAAACTTCCACTTGCTTTCAAATTACTGCCCAAGTCTCTCCCTCTCTCGCACATCCACACCTGGCGTCTGTTTAGAGTTACAGATGTATTTCTTTGATCACTGCTGTCAACTGCGCTTCACTCCTTACTACTGGGTTCAATTTCCTACTGAAGAATATACATATACATACATATATAATTAAAATTCTGCAGCAGTCAGTCACTGAATGTTGAAATCTTTCAGTCTTGCTATGCCTGAAAGTGTTTTTTATTTCACCTGCATTCTGGAATGACAGTTTAACACGTTATAGATTTCTAGTGTGGTAACCTCCTTCAGCAGAGAAGGCAAAGGCACCCCACTCCAGTACTCTTGCCTGGAAAATCCCATGGACGGAGGAGCCTGGTAAGCTGCAGTCCATGGGGTCGCTAAGAGTCAGGCATGACTAAGCAACTTCACTTTCACTTTTCACATTCATGCATTGGAGAAGGAAATGGCAACCCACTCCAGGGTTCTTGACGGGAGATTCCCAGGGACGGGGGAGCCTGGCGGGCTGCCGTCTATGGGGTCGCACAGAGTCGGACACGACTGAAGCGACTTAGCAGCAGCAGCAGTAGCAACCTCCTTCAGTACTTTGAAGATAGGATTCCACGACACCTGGATCTTCACCACCACTTCTGGGATTTTTTTTTTTTAACTTTACAATATTGTATTGGTTTTGCCATATATCAACATGAATCCGCCACAGGTATACACGTGTTCCCCATCCTGAACCCTCCTCCCTCCTCCCTCCCCATACCCTCCCTCTGGGTCGTCCCAGTGCACCAGCCCCAAGCTTCCAGTATCGTGCATCGATCGAACCTGAGCTGGCGACCCGTTTCGTATATGATATTATACATGTTTCAATGCCATTCTCCCAAATCATCCCACCCTCTCCCTCTCCCACAGAGTCCAAAAGACTGTCTCTCTTTCTTGTCGGTCTGTCTTTCCCTTATAGGTAGAGAACTAGTACTTTCCTTGGTAGCTTAATAAAAACTTGCTCTGTTTGTTTTTGATGCTTGCAGTTTCAATACGAGGAACTCAAGTATGCACTTATTTTTATTCCTGTTGGTCAGGATTCAGTGTCCTTATTTGATTTGAAGATGCAGTTATTTCTTCAGTTCTGAAATGTTCTTTGACATTGTTTCTTCAAATATCACCCCCACCCCACCTATTTTCCTTTTTGAACTCCTACTCGTGGGTTAGACCTTTTCACTGAATCTTCTGCATTAACCACTGTTTCATATTTTCTATCTTCTCATCTCTTTGTACTGCGTCTCAGGTGGCTCAGCGGTGAAGAACCTGCGTGCCAATACAGAACACAAAAGAGATGTGGGTTTGACCCTTGGGTCGGGAAGATCCCCTGGAGGAGGGCATGACAACCCACTCACGTGTTCTTGCCTGGAGAACCCCATGGGCAGAGGGGCCTGGCAGGCAATGGACCATAGGGTCACAAAGAGTCGACGTAACTGAAGCGATTTAGCACGCACACCTGCACGGCATTCTAGGTGACTTTCTCATCTATTTTCTAATATTTTTTTTCTGTTTCTGTGTAATCTGTTTAATGTCTACAGCGTTTTGATTTTAATGTTTTTCATGTCTTGTGTTTGTCTGCTGAATCGTGTCTGACTCTGCGACCCCACGGACTGGAGCCTGCCAGGCTGCTCAGTCCAAGGGATTTCCCAGGCAAGAATATTAGAGCACATTGCCATTTCCTCCTTCGGAAATGGCAGGCTAGGTGCCTAGAAACGCTTGACTTAGTTTTTCCTCAAACATTTCTGTTATTTTCCATGAGATACTTCTTACTTGATGGTTATTATATGTCCTTTCTCTAAATCATACCTTATCTATTATATCTCTAAATACTTTCAACATGTTTATAGTTGGTTTAAAATGTTTTAAATTCATTTTGGGAGGATGTTCATAAGCCTGTCCAGCATGTTTTATTAAGGCATATACTGTTTTCTAGGTGAATCCCAGGGGCACTGTCTTGTGGAAGGGACTCTACGGGAAGTTTTAGCATTTATAGCTATCAGGGGTACAAGCATTTCACTTGATCTGGACCAGTTTTCATGCTAAATTTTCAGCTTAATTGCTTTTTGCAAGACTCGTGTAGTTTAAATTTAGACTCCACACTTGACGTGATGCAGGCTTGTGGCTCTTCTTTCTTTCGGCTTCCTGGCCACGTCCCTGGGCTGGCTGGCTTGCTGGGTTTACTGTCCCTGTGAGTGGACAGTGACATCTTTTTAGAGCCTGGGGGCTCCATTGCAGGCCCAGTCTTGCAGGAGTGTACATCCTCCTGTCCTGTTCCTGTTTATCTTCTAATACCCATCCCTAAGGTGCTTTTCTGCATCCAAAAGTCGGAGGGCCATGTGTAGCTAGCTTTAACTCCAAGTTGAACTACTCTGGCTGTGAATTCTCTGTTCTTACACCTGTTCTTTTTTTCTTTTGAGCTTGGTTATATATTTAAGATCTTTTAAAATACAAAATTTCTATGTATTTTGTACATAGAGGGGGGGAAAAAAGCTCAATTCCCTTTCACCATTCCAATTGCTAACTTTAAGCTTCTTAAAGGCAAGATCCATGTCCGATTGACCTTTGTGAAGGTCAAAGAGAGTCTGATAGGCAAGTGCCCTGTGTCCATCTTTATGCAAAAGTGTTTCATGAATGAATGAGAGAGAAGGAAAGCCAAAAGGAAAGAGGACAGGCGAAGACAACCAAATGAATGACAGACACACAGATGTACATGTGACAGTGATGATCAGAGAAAGGTAACACTGAAAATTCACAGAAAGATCAAGTGGCTGATAAACTAGATACTGCTTTTGTTAAGTTCTTGAAAAGTTTCTAAGAACAAAAGGAGAGATAATAGGTTGTAAAACGGGATGAAGCGGATAGCAAATCTGGATGTCTGTGGAATATAATACAACACATATTTGATGACACGCAGTTTAAAAGTGCACTCCTAAGCACTTGATCCCTTCAGCTTCCCTGCGCAGGAGGCAGAACAGACATCCTTGGCTTTGCCCCAGTAGGGGGTAGGAATGCATGGACCATGGGCCCCTGAGTGTGCCGGTTTTATGAGCCTGGCATCATGTCACTTCTGAGATCTAGGCTTATCATATGTAAAACTGGGATTTAACACTAAATCCCACTGTGCAGAGATGTAGGGACCAACTGTATGGAAGTTCTTAAATTATAAAGCCCTCTATGAACATTAGCTTTTGCTGTTGATGTCATGGGGAGAACAAAATGCTTCTTGAGAGACCAATGATCATTTTGGTTAAACAGACCAAGAAAGAATCAAATTCTTAAAATTACTTTTCAGGAAAATAAGACTGCATTCTTGTTATTTCTACACACATCATGGTAAATAAATCAGGAGAAAAACCAGAGAGGATGCAGATTTTCAAGAAGGTAGATGTGACTTGCCCAGGGTAGAACAGGAGGATGAAAGGTCTCATGTCAAAGTGTTTCTGTTACCAGAAGTGTTAGCAAAACGTCCACACACAGATTAAAGACTGTGTACAGACAGACCTCAGATTCTACTTGAAAAACAGATTAGAACGTGTAACAACACACCTAAAAAAAGCCACTTTTTTGCCACCTGTATGGGAAAAGCATCTCTTTAACTCTTTCTTGAGGCATTATTACCTGAATAATCCCCATCGTTTCAGAGCTATCACTTATGGAATGCCTACCATACCAAAATTTCGTCTTGTTAGTTCTCATAATGCCTTGTGGAGACTCATTCTCATGTTCGTGACAAGGAAATAATTTAGGTACACAATGGAGCCTTGGACTTAAACCCAGGTTTTTTTCTTCAAAACACAGGCCTCTGCCTGTGAGCCAAGCAATTCCTGAAGGACCCCCCCGACCCCCTCCCCCATGATGCAGAAAGTGGAAAAGACTTGCAGTGAAGAGCACAGCACTCTCGTAAGAGTTGTATCCATGAAACTGGGGGAAATCTGTACTGAATTGGTCGCCACAGCAGTGACTGGAATTAAGAGATAAAGCCAAAATGATCCTAGATTATGAACAGTGTTCCTCAAAAGACAACTTGACGAGGCTACTGAAGTGAAATGAAAGTCGCTCAGCTGTGTCCAACTCTTTGCGACCCCATGGACTATACTGTCCATGGAATTCTCTAGGCCAGTATACTGGAATTAGTAGCCTTTCACTTCTCCTGGGGAACTTTCCAACCCAGGGACTGAACCCAGGTCTCTGGCATTGCAGGCGGATTCCTCACCAGCAGAGCCACAAGGGAAGCACTGATGAGGCTAGGATGTTCTTAAAATAGACCTCCAAGAGATGGACTCCTTTCTGACAGACATATCCTCTCCACTCTGTTTAAGTCCATGCCATGAGATGGTGGGAACTGGACTGCTTTCAGGCTCCTGACTCAAGAGAACCACCTGAAGCTGTTTTCAGCCAAGTTAACATCCCAGTCGCACTGACTTCACTCTTCTTCACTCTCTAGTTCCAATTCAGAGACTTATGGCTGACCGTTTCAACTACCTCCATCAGAAACACGGCTCCCCAGCTAAGCCTGTGAGCCTCAACTGCTGAGCCCACGCTCTGCAGTAAGAGAAGCCCCCACAATGAGAAGCCCCGGCACCACAGCAAAGAGTCGCCCCCATTCGTCACAACTAGAGAAAGCCTGCATGCAGCAACGAAGACCCAGTGCGGCCATACATAAATAAAAAGGGGAAAAAATCCCTCAGGCCTTTCCTCTCTCCACGTTGCTGGCTTAGTCGTTTACAGCTCTCTCCTTCAGAGTGTCTCTTTACAACTGTAAAGAGGTATTTGGTACCTCAAATGTTTTGCTGTTACATTTGCTCCCTTGTTTATATTTTGCTCCCCATTATGTGGTAAGATTTTGTGTTTTTCCAATTCCACTGCTGCTGCCACCGCATGAAATTGAGTTCTCTAAATGAAGAGTACTGTGTACTCAATATAGCTTGAAATTTCAAGGAAATAGGCCATCTTAAAGACGCATTTTACATCACATCATTTTTTGCACAATTAGATTAAATGCACAGAAATTTAATGTACATCCAAAGAAGTTGAAACAAGGACAATCTTTTCAGCATGATACAGGGATTAATTTTACAACAACATAAAAGTTATCTCTGCTACCTGCTTTTATTCATTAGATAATCTTACCTCATTTTGACTAAAAAAAAAAAAAAGTAAAAATACACAGACTACTTTGGGAAAGAGATGACATTTGTATAAATTTGTACAAAAAATAAAAGTAAATGCAAAAGTTACCTGTGAACAGTGGGGTTGATATAGAGCCAGTAGGAGATTTTTGATGTAGGAAACAGCCCTGTATTAAGGTGAACATCGGACCTGACACTCATTTGTCTCTACTTCTAAACGTGGATACAACATCATTTATAAACATCGTCTCATTTATAGGAATAGCACAAACTCCAATTTTAAATAAACACAATAACAAAATGGTCACAGAGACCCAGTTTCAATGTAAAGACCTTAGGCTTAAATCCATGAGAATGACAGTTCTAAAATATTCTCAAAGAAACTCTTAAAAAAGAGAAAGAGAAAGAAACATTTCAATTGTCTTATCATTTTCGCCAACTAGGAAACCAATTTTATTCACAGCTATAACTTTATCTGGTCCTTTCTTAGGACACCTATTACACTAAATTGAAATCATATGATCATTTGGAAATAGTTTTAAGATAGTATATTAAAATAATCTAAAAGTCTCTAAACTTGATTTACTTGGAACAAAAGTGAAGAATCAAAGAATGAGAAAATACTTTTTTTTTTTTTTCCTTTGGAAAGAATTCTGAGTAGGATATGGAATTTACTCTTGTAATAAAAGTGGGAATTGGAGGCCTTCTCTGCTCGTCCAGTGGTGAAGCATCTGCCTTCCAGTGCAGGCGACTTGGGTTCAATCCCTGGTCAGTGAACTAAGACCCCACAAACCTTGGAGCACCTGAGCTCTCGTGCCGCAGGTGCCGAGCCTGCAAGCTGCAGCTGGAGAGGAGTCTGCGCGCCACAATGAAGCGCTCGTGTGCCACAACCAGGACCCGATGCAGCCAAATAAATACATACTTTAAAAAAGAGTGGGATTTAGAAAAAGGCCCATTTAAGCCAGAGTGGGAAGGGCTTCACAATTTAAATGATTTGCATGGTAGTCGCCTGCTTTTAACTTAGAGGCTAAATGATGTGAACCACTGTGTGTCTACGGGATCCATGTGTTCTTGCCATTATTATATGATAATGGTTTTGCCCTATTTCACATTATGAGAATAGCCTATTTAACCTACTGTCCAATGGCTGTCAGAAGGAACACTCTTGTTTTGGTATTCAAGTACTGGTCTACTAAAATATTACTAAAGATGTGCTTGAAAATCTTATTCAATTATCTGGAGGTCCATACTGGACACAGCTGACTTAGGAAATTATTGTCCTAACTAAATACATTCCTGGAATCACATTTATGTTCTGCTCTGATAGAAACAGACAGTTGATAAGCCCAAACCACAAAATATTCCAGGCTACAGGTACCACAGGACTCAGAAGCTCTAAGTTTTAGCCTGAACAGCTACAGGTATTCCTCATGCTGTGACCATCTACAAGGAGAATGCAAGCTAGCTTCAGCTTACAGAATCTCTGCAAGAATCAAAAGCAGGTAGGGTCTTGAAGAGATACTGGTACACCCATGTTCATAACAGCACTACTGAAAATACCCAGAAAGTGGAAGCAATCCAATGTGCATTGACAGATGAATGATAAAGTGTGCCACATACATATGTTGAAGTATTATTTAGGCTTAAAAAGGAAGGATATTCTGACATGTGCTACAACATGGATGAAACTTGATTGCATCATGCAAAGTGAAATAAGGCAGTCACAAAAAGACAAATACCATGTGAGTCCACTTCTCTGAGGTACCTAGAGTAGTCAAATTCAAAGAGATAGGAAGCGTTCAGAATGGTTGTTATCAGGGCTGGAAATAGCGGGGAGTAGGGACTTGTTTGGAGAAGGCAGTGGCACCCCACTCCAGTACTCTTGCCTGGAGAATCCCATGGACGGAGGAGCCTGGTGGGCTGCAGACCATGGGGTCGCGAAGAGTCGGACACGACTGAGCGACTTCACTTTCACTTTTCCCTTTCATGCATTGGAGAGGGAAATGGCAACCCACTCCAGTGTTCTTGCCTGGAGAATCCCAGGGATGGGGGAGCCTGGTGGGCCGCCGTCTATGGGGTCGAACAGAGTCGGACACGACTGAAGCGACTTAGCAGCAGTAGCAGCAGCAGGGACTTGTTTATATAACAATGTGTCGATGTATTTAACATTATTGAACTATACAGTTGAAAATGGTTAAGATAATAAATTGTATGGTACAAGTATTTTATCACAATTAAAATTGTTAATTAAAACAATATTTCTCTTTCCAAGAACTCAGACTGTTAATTAAAAAAGAATATTTGCAAATTATGACTCATAAGGGGTTAATGTCCAAAATATATAAATAGTTCATGTAACTCAATATCAAAAACAAACAACACAATTAAAAAGTGGGCAGAAGACCCGAATAAACATTTTTCCAAAGGAGACCATCAGGCCATTATGTACAAGAAAAGATGTTCAACACTGATAATCATCAGAGAAATGCAAATTAAAACTACAATGAGATATCACCTTACACCAGGCAGAATGGCTATCATCAAAAAGACCACAAATAACAAATGCTGGTGAGGACGTGGGAAAAATGAGAACCCTGGTGGGAATATAAATTGGTGCAGCCACAGTGGAAGGCAGTATAGAGGGTTCTCAAAAAACTAAAAACAGAACCACCACAAGACCTGGCCATTCCACCCCTGGGCATATATACCTGAAGAAAGTGAAAACATTAATTTGAAAAGAAACATGCACCCTCATGTTCACAGAGGCACAGTTGACAACAGTCAAGCTATGGAAGCAACTTAAGTGTCTGTCAAAAGACGAGTGAGTAGAGGAGATGGGGTACGTATACATACAATGAAATAGTACTCAGCCATAAAAAAGAATGAAGTTTTGCCATTTCCAACAGCCAACGGTGGACCTGGAAGGTATTATACTTAGCGAAATACATTAGAGAAGAAACTATACTATATGATACTATTTAAACGTGGAATCTAAAAAAAACAAAAAACAAATTAGTGAACATAACAAAAAAGAAACAGATTCACAGATATAGAGAATAAACTAGTGATTACCAGCGGGGAGAGGGAAATGAGGAGGGGCAGGATACGGTTAGGGGAGTTAAGAGGCACAAACTATCTGTATAAAATAGGTAAGGTACAAGGATACACTGTACAACAGGGAATAAAGCCAGTGTTTCATAAAAACTATAAATGAAGTGAAACCTTTAAAAATTGTGAATCCCTGTGGTGTACACTGAAAGTTATGTAATGCTGTGCATTAACTAAGCACGTGTGTGCTCAGTCGTGGCCAACTCTTTGCAACCCCACGGACTGTAGCCTGCCAGGCTCCTCTGTCCATGGGATTTCCCAGGCAAGATTACTAGAGTGGGCTGCCATTTCCTCCTCCAGGGGATCTTCCTGACCCAGAGATCAAATCGTCTTCTGTGTCTCCTGCACTGACAGACAGATTCTTTACCACGGAGCCACCTGGGAAGCCCACATTATCTATACAACAACAACAACAAAATCTGCAACTCATCATCCTATCTGCTATGCTTTGATGGAGATTAGAAATTAAGATCTGTGTTTAATTGTGTAACTTCTCTTACAGTTTAGGCTTTTTATTTATTCTTCTTTTATAATATATAAATAATCTTCCTCCATTTTTACTATTTGCCTTTTGTGTTTTGCTGCATTTTTAGTCTTACTGTATTGGTGTTTTTATTATAAGCTGCACTAAATGCTTTTTGAAAGCAGGACGAGTGAAAATTCTTTCAAAAGCCATAGTTTTAAAAATTAGAAATGTTCTCAAAAGGCCTGTCTGCTGTTGTTTTTGTACCCAAGGAGGAACAGGAAATACAGCTACCTTTATCACTCCTTTCTCTTTCCAAGAACTCACAGTTGATACACGTAATTGTTTTACACTGGCTGATTTCATAAATGCCAAAGCAGAAGTTCCTAGCCCTTCCACCTATGGGAGCCTATGGACACTACAGTGACATTTTAAAACTTAATATCCTTTAGCAATATTGCGGCAAACTGTACCTTCATCACCCAAACACCTTTTCAGTGTGTAGACGTCACTTTACTTAGTAAGAAACTAGAAAACTAAGCCTTTGAAATATTTCACTTTAACCCCTGAACCCAACTGAATCCTTTTGTTTAATCAAACAACAAGCAACTCTCATCACCTGGAAAGTCTGTATCCTTCTTCTGGATACTAAGGCACATATCATTTTTTTAAATCTATTTTTAGTTGGAGGATAATTGATTTACAGCATTCTGTTGGCTTCTGCCATACAACAGTGTGAATCAGCCGTAAGTACATGTGTCCCTTTTCTCTTAAATCCCCCTAACACCTCTGACCCCATCCCACACTTCTAGGATGCCACAGAGCCCGGGGTTGGGCTCCCTGTGTTATACAGCAACATCCCATCAGCTATCCACTTACATAAGGTAATGCAGATGTTTCAATGCTACTGTCTCAATTCTTCCTACTCTCTGCATCCCCTGCTGTGTTCCAAGTCTGTACTCTATGTCTGGGTCTCTGTCCCTGCCCTGCAAACAGGGTCAGCAGTACTATGTTTCTAGATTCCATATATATGCACTAGTATATGAAATTTGTTTTTCTGACTTACTTCACTCTGTATAGCAGGCTTTAGGTTCATTCACCTCATTACAACTGACTCAAATGTGTTCCTTTTTATGGCTGAGTAATATTCCATTGTACATTTGTAACACAGTTTCTTTATCCATTCATCTGTTGATGTTCATCTAAGTTACTTTCGTGTCCTGGCTATTGTTAATAGTGCTACTATGAACACTGGGATACATGTGTTTTTGCAATTATAGTTTCTCAGGGTATCTGCCTGGGTCATACGGTAAGTTTATTCCTAGTTTTTAAAGGACTCTCCATATTGTTCTCCATAGAAGCTGTTTCAGTTTACATTCCCACCGACAGTGCAAGAGGTTCTCTCTTCTCCACACCTTCTCCAGCATTTACTGCTTGCAGATGTTTTGACGACGGCCATTCTGACCAGTGTAAGGTGACACTTCATTGTAGTTCTGATTTGTGTTTCCCCGATAATGAGCAATGCTGAGCGTCTTTTTGTGTGATGGTTGCCATGTGTATGTCTTCTTTGGAGAAATGCCTGTTTATGTCTGCTTCCCACTTTTTGATTGGGTTGCTTTTCTGGTATTGCTGCTGATATATTGTGGAGATTGATTGAAGCACAAATCTTTATATGAGTGTGCCTTTATATCTTTTGTACAGTGCACAGGTCCAAAATTACATGAGTGCTAAATAAACATCTGATAGCTACAGAGAACAGGTGAAGCCAACAAATTTCACAGACTTTGCTTGCTCCTCAAATATAGATACAAAGTTAGTGCTCACTCAGGGCTGAACTCCTTTAAGTCTCTGAAATCTCAAGAAGAAGTTTCTTAATAAACCTGCTTGCTAACATACTATTACTTCTATCAATTGCTCCAGCTGTATGCACGCGTGTGTATGTGTATGCTGAGTGCTATGTTGGAATGAACTCATCAGTAGTGCCAATCTTACAGCAGAGAGTTAAATAATTTGAGTGGGGTAGTGCACACAGATAATTACAGCAGATCTGAAGGACCAGACCTTATATCTGATACTGCAAACCACATCATTATGTCTGAATAAATCTAACATCTTGTTACATGGTCAGTCTAACAGATGGTCCCTGTCTCCAGCTTGTTATTTTCCTAAAAACAGCATGCAGAAACAGTTCTTCTTTTTCAAATCTTAATTAGAATAAAAATGACCTCAATTTGAGCATTCAAATGATGCCAGTTTATGGTTTTTATTTTTTTCATAGTCTTACTAGATTTTTCCCTAATGGACAAACAAAATATATCTGTAGGAGGACCATTTTGCTAGTTGCAGTTTTGATGTCTGTTCGTTTTTACAGTATTGACATCATCTATTAACAGCCAGGGCAGAACTCAGCTGCTCAAGAATTGCTGGAGAATGTTGCTTGTGGTTTGTTTTCCTGGACAGGTGTGCCCAAGGGAGTGGTCTCCCCACCATCTCCATAACATTCATGTATTCCCCATTAATTTTACATGGTGAAAGCTCAGGAACAGTTAAAAGCTGGTTCAGTGTTTTTCTTGTTACCTTAATTTATGTTCCAGAAGAGATGTGCTTCACAGAACTGACCTTGACTTAACCATACAATTTCACTGACTTTAATGAATGTTACACAGATCAAAAGAATATGTGCCCATCAAAAAAATCTAGAAGGGGCATGGTTATACGATGGTAACTGTAATTGACCAGCAACGGTCTTAGAAATCTACAAATGTTTTATTTTTAACCATACATTCTATAGATAGTTTTTAGTAAAACTCTTCCGTGCCTTATATAGATATATATTTTTAATTTTATTTTATTTTTAAACTTTAAAATATTGTATTGGTTTTGCCAAATATCGAAATGAATCCGCCACAGGTATACACGTGTTCCCCATCCTGAACCCTCCTCCCTCCTCCCTCCCCATACCATCCCTCTGGGTCGTCCCAGTGCACCAGCCCCAAGCATCCAGTATCGTGCATTGAACCTGGACTGGCGACTCGTTTCATACATGATAGTGTACATGTTTCAATGCCATTCTCCCAAATCTTCCCACCCTCTCCCTCTCCCACAGAGTCCATAAGACTGTTCTATACATCAATGTCTCTTTTGCATGTTCATGGATTGGAAGAATCAATATAGTGAAAATGAGTATACTACCCAAAGCAATTTATAGATTCAAAGCAATCCCTATCAAGCTACCAACGGTATTCTTCACAGAGCTAGAACAAATAATTTCACAATTTGTATGGAAATACAAAAAACCTCGATTAGCTAAAGCTATCTTGAGAAAGAAGAATGGAACTGGAGGAATCAACCTACCTGACTTCAGGCTCTACTACAAAGCCACAGTCATCAACACAGTATGGTACTGGCACAAAGACAGAAATATAGATCAATGGAACAAAATAGAAAGCCCAGAGATAAATCCACGCACATATGGACACCTTATCTTTGACAAAGGAGGCAAGAATATACAATGGATTAAAGACAATCTCTTTAACAAGTGGTGCTGGGAAATCTGGTCAACCCCTTGTAAAAGAATGAAACTAGAACACTTTCTAACACCATACACAAAAATAAACTCAAAATGGTTTAAAGATCTCAACATAAGACTAGACACTATAAAACTCCTAGAGGAGAACATAGGCAAAACACTCTCCGACATACATCACAGCAGGATCGTCTATGACCCACCTCCCAGAATACTGGAAATAAAAGCAAAAATAAACAAATGGGACCTAATTAAACTTAAAAGCTTCTGCACAACCAAGGAAACTATTAGCAAGGTGAAAAGGCAGCCTTCAGAATGGGAGAAAATAATAGCAAATGAAGCAACTGACAAACAACTAATCTCAAAAATATACAAGCAACTCCTACAGCTCTACTCCAGAAAAATAAATGACCCAATCAAAAAATGGGCCAAAGACCTAAATAAACGTTTCTCCAAAGAAGACATACAGATGGCTAACAAACACATGAAAAGATGCTCAACATCACTCATTATCAGAGAAATGCAAATCAAAACCACTATGAGGTACCATTTCACGCCAGTCAGAATGGCTGCGATCCAAAAGTCTACAAGCAATAAATGCTGGAGAGGGTGTGGAGAAAAGGGAACCCTCTTACACTGTTGGTGGGAATGCAAACTAGTACAGCCACTAGGGAGAACAGTGTGGAGATTCCTTAAAAAACTGGAAATAGAACTGCCTTATGATCCAGCAATCCCACTGCTGGGCATACACACTGAGGAAACCAGAAGGGAAAGAGACACGTATACCCCAATGTTCATCGCAGCACTGTTTATAATAGCCAGGACATGGAAGCAACCTAGATGTCCGTCAGCAGATGAATGGATAAGAAAGCTGTGGTACATATACACAATGGAGTATTACTCAGCCATTAAAAAGAATTCATTTGAATCAGTTCTAATGAGATGGATGAAACTGGAGCCTATTATACAGAGTGAAGTAAGCCAGAAAGAAAAACACCAATACAGTATACTGACGCATATATATGGAATTTAGAAAGATGGTAACAATAACCCTGTGCCTTATATTTTTAAATACTTATACAGGACCATTTCTTTTGCGTACAGGACCATGTTTTTTGGTAGAGAAAGAAACATGTAGCCATAATCCACTGTGAAAAGGTTGCATTCTACAGCAAGTTAATTACGGCTACCTGCATAACAAAAATGTTTTGGACTGACCAAGTCAATCTTAGTATTCACTGCATTATGAATTTCCACAGCCCAGTTATGATATAATTCATTTAAAAAGTCCTACTGCATAGCACAGGGAACTGTATCCAGTCTCCTAGGATAAACCATCATGGAAAAGAATATAAAAAAGAATGTACATATGTGTATAACTGGGTCACTCTGCAATACACCAGAAATGAACACAACATTGTAAATCAACTATACCTCAATAAAAAATAATTAAAACTAAAAAAGTGATTTTGAAGCAACTTTTCATGACATATTTGTCCCTGAGATGTGTGACTAATACTTCACACTAGAGGAAAGTCAGGAACACGGCAAACTGCAGAATATTTACAAGAATTATGGCTCTCTATGTATTACCTATAAACTTTGGCACAGGCAAACAGGTGCAGGCACTGTCTTCCTCCTGACATCATAGGGGACTGGAATGCAAAAGTAGGAAGTCAAGAGATACCTGGAGTAACAGGCAAATTTGGCCTTCGAGTACAGAATGAAACAGGGCAAAGGTTAACAGAGTTTTGCCAAGAGAACACATTGGTCATAGCAAACGCCCTCTTCCAACAACACATGAGAAGACTCGACACATAGACATCACCAAAATGGTCAATACAGGAATCGGACTGATTATACTCTTTGCAGCCAAAGATGGAGAAGCTCTATACGGACAGCGGGAAAGAAAAAAAAAAAAAAGACCGGGAGCTGACTGTGGCTCAGATCATGAATTCCTTATTGCCAAATTCAGCCTGAAAATGAAGAAAGTAGGGAAAAACACTAGACCATTCAGGTATGACGTAAATCAAATCCCTTACAATTATACAGTGGAAGTGACAAGTAGATTCAAAGGATTAAATCTGATAGAGTGTCTGAAGAACTATGGATGGAGGTTTGTGACATTGTACAGGAGGCAGTGATCAAGACCATTTTGAAGAAAAGAAATGCAAAAAGCCAAAATGATTGTCTGAAGAGGCCTTAAAAATAGCTGAGAAAAGAACAGAAGTTAAAGGCAAAGGATAAAAGGAAAGATATACCCATCTGAATGCAGAGTTCCAAAGAATAGCAAGGAGAGACCACATGCCTTCCTCAGTGATCAATGCAAAGAAACAGAGGAAAACAATAGAATAGGAAAGACTAGAGATCTCCTCAAGAAAATTAGAGATACCAAGGGAACATTTCATGCAAAGATGGGCTCAATAAAGGTCAGAAATGGTAGGGACCTAACAGAAGCAGAAGATATTAAGAAGAGGTGGCAAGAATACATAGAACTATACAAAAAGATCTTCATGACCCAGATAACCACAATGGTGTGACCACTCACCAGGAGCCAGAGATCCTGGAATGCAAAGTCAAGTGGGCCTTAGGAAGCATCACTACAAACAAAGCTAGTGGAGGTGATGGAATTCCAGTTGAGCTATTTCAAGTCCTAAAAGATGATGCTGTCAAAGTGCTGCACTCAATATGCCAGCAAATTTGGAAAACTCAGCAGTGGCCCCAGGACTGGAAAAGGTCAGTTTTCATTCCAATCCCAAAGAAAAGCAACACAAAAGAATATTCAAACTACCACACAATTGCACTCATCTCACATGCTAGTAAATGCTCAAATTTCTCCAAGCCAGGCTTCAACAGTCTGTGAACTGTGAACTTCCAGATGTTCAAGCTGGATTTAGAAAAGGTAGAGGAACCAAGATCAACTTGCCAACATCTACTGAATTGCTGAAAAAGCAACAGAATTCCAGAAAAACATCTACTTCTGCTTTACTGACTACACTAAAGCCTTTGACTATGTGGATCACAATAAACTGTGGAAAATTTTGAAAGAGATGGGAATATCAGACTACCTTACCTGCCTCTTGAGAAACCTGTATGCAGGTCAGGAAGCAACAGTCAGAATCAGATACGGAACAGATTGGTTTCAAATTGGGAAAGGAGTACATCAAGGCTGTATATTGTCACCTTGTTTATTTAGCTTTGCATATGGAGAATACATCATGTGAAATGTTGGGCTGGATGAAGCACAAGCTGGAATCAAGATTTCCAGGAGAAATACCAATTATCTCAGATACGCAGATGGTGCCACCCTTATGGCAGAAAGCAAACAACTAAAGAGCCTCTTGATGAAAGTGAAAGAGAAGAGTGAAAAAGCTGTTGTAAAACTGAACATTCAAAAAACCAAGATCATGGCATCTGGTCCCATCACTTCATGGGAAATAGATGGGCAAACAATGAAAGACTTTATTTTGGGGGGCTTCAAAATCACTGCAGATGGTGATTGCAGCCATGAAATCAAAAGATGCCTGCTCCGTGGAAGAAAAGCTATGACCAACCTAGACAGCATATTAAAAAGCAGAGACATTACTTTGCTGACAAAGGTCCATCCAGTGATAGCTATGTTTTTTCCAGTAGTTGAGTATGGATGTGAGAGTTGTACTATAAAGAAAGCTGAGTGCTGAAAATTGATGCTTTTGAACTGGATGCTAGAGAAGACTCTTGAAAGTCCCTTGGACTGTAAGGAGATCAAACCTGCCAATCCTAAAGGAAATCAGTCCTGAATATTCATTGGAAGGACTGATACTGAAGTTCCAATACTTTGGCCACCTGATTGATTAACTGACTCATTGGAGAAGACCCTGATGCTGGTAAAGATTGAAGGCAGGAGGACAAGGGGAAGACAGAGGATGAGATGGTTGGATGGCATCACCGACTCGACGGACATGAGTTTGAGCAAGCTCCAGGAGTTGGTGGTGGACAGGGAAGCCTGGCATGCTGCAGTCCATAGGGTCACAGAGTCGGACACGACTGAGTGTGCAACTGAACTTGGCACAGGCAAACAGGTGAATACTGCAGGCCGTGTGTCCTCCTGACAGCAGCCACTCTACCAGGGGCAGAAAGTGGCCTGATTATTTCCTGGACACTTTACGACCTAGTGAACCAAATATTTTGATTTTTTTTTTCTGCACCATGGCACATGTGGGATGTCAGTTCCCTGACCAAGGATCAAACATGTCCCCTGCAGTGGAAGGGCAGAGTCTCAATCACTGGGCTGACAGGGAAGTCCCACAAATGTTTAGATTCTGGATTTTGGTAACGAAGTGTATATGTCTTTAACAAAGGAGCAGGCTCTAGTTCTTGACCACATAAAATTCTAAGTATAAACGAGAAAGGCAACCCTCACTGAAAATTGTATTCTAGGACTCGGATCCAAGCAGTTGGGTCTCAGAGCCTGCATTCGACTGTTACATTCAGGTTAAAACACCCAACAGTGTGCTTTGAACCTTATGAGACTTCATCAGGGTTAACCATGTTAAGAGTTATCACAAGAATTGCTCTGCATGCAGAATGGATACAGAAGAAAAATATTTACTTCTGAAATTTTTTTTTTAATTATTAAGCCTCATTTTTGTAGGCTGTCACAAAGAGTTGGACACGACTGAGTGATTTCACTTTTCACTTTCACTTTGTAGGCTGTAGATTTTAATAGTAAAGTTCTGGAAATGCAACAGTATGAAGATGACAGGTGGTTCAACAGAAGGCAGAAAACCTACAATGAGCTAGTGCCTCAAACGGGGGCATTTCAGGTACATACTTAAAGACACTGCTTCATTTCAATAAATGACCAGCATTTCCTGACTTGCTTGCGAACTATTGAATTTCAAGAAGGTAAACAACGTGAATTGCTGAATTTAGAAATGTCACTGGACTATTACTTGAGTAAAGGGTGACAACAAATTATTTTCTTCCTAGTTTGATAAAAGTTATGTATTAAACTGCAACTTCTGGAGTTATTTTCTTCCTGAGGCAAAAGCCACAGTCTTCTAGAACCAGAACCTGTCTTGGGTTATAAAAAAGGTCTTTCACTCTGATGAAGCCCAGGTGTGCAGCTGTGCTTCCAAGGAAATAGTTGAGCAGCTCACCATTGCAGAGGTGGCCTTAGCAATGTGTGTGCTAGGATGGGGATGCACGTGTAGGAGGTGGGGAGCCACTGGATCACTGAGTCCTTCTTCTACCTTCAGAGTCTTGCTTTGGAAAAAAGAAAGCAGCTAAACCTCCAGTGCCAACCTAGATAGCATTTTCAAAAGCAGAGACATTACTTTGCCAACAAAGGTCCGTCTAGTCAAGGCTATGGTTTTTCCAGTGGTCATGTACAGATTCAAGAGTTGGACTATGAAGAAAGCTGAGCACCAAAGAATTGATGCTTTTGAACTGTGGTGTTGGAGAAGACTCTTCAGAGTCCCTTGGACTGCAAGGAGATCAACCAGTCCATTCTAAAGGAGATCAGTCCTGGGTGTTCTTTGGAAGGACTGATTCTGAAGCTGAAACTCCAGTACTTTGGCCACCTCATGCGAAGAGTTGACTCACTGGAAAAGACCCTGATGCTGGGAGGGATTGGGGGCAGGAGGAGAAGGGGACGACAGAGGATGAGATGGCTGGATGGCATCACTGACTCTATGGCCGTGAGTCTGAGTGAACTCCGGGAGTTGGTGATGGACAGGGAGGCCTGGCGTGCTGCGATTCATGGGGTCGCAAAGAGTCGGACACGACTGAGTGACTGAACTGAAACCTCCGGTGATCGTTATTACAGACCCTCTTCAACTCATTAACCAAACAGGGACCTAGAAAACATTTTCCATAATGCCATAATTCTGGGGGAATGGCAGTTTCTTGTTCGACTCATTCTAAAAGCCAATAAATCCATTTGCCTAAATTTATTTATTTTTAAATTAACTTTTTATCGAAGTATAATGGAATTACAATGTTTAGTTTCTGGCATACAGTAATGTGATTCAGTTATATGTATACATATATCTTTCCCAGATTCTTTTCCCATATAGGTTATTACAGAATACTGAGTAGAGTTCCCTGTGCCATACAGTAGGTCTTTATAAATGATCTATTATACATATATCATGGCATGGGTTTCCCAGGTGTCTCAGTGGTAAAGAATCTGCCTGCCAACGCAAGAGATAAAGGAGACACAAGTTTGATCCCTGGGTGGGAAAGATTCCCTGGAGGAGGAAATGGCAACCCACTCTACTATTCTTGCCTGGGAAATCCCATGGTCATAGGAGCCTGGTGGGCTGCAGTCCATGGGGTCACAAAGAGTCAGACACGACAGACTTAGCACACGTGCACACACACAAATACTGTGTTAATAGCATGTATCTGTTACTCCCTAATTTTTAATTTATCCCTCTTCTACCACGTTTACCCATTTCTTGTCTTCATCAGTTTCTTTTCTATGTCTGTGAGTCTCTTGCTATTTTGTAAATAAGTTCATTTGTAGCATTTTTTATAGATTCCACATATGCGCGATATCATATGATCTTTGTCTTTCCCTGAGTTACTTAATATGATCATCACTAGGTCCATCCATATTGCTGTAAATGGCATTACGTCATTCTTTTTTTATTCTGCCGAAATTAAAAAACAAAACATGTTCAACTTGATTAATTTAGTGGAGATGAGCCATGCGTCCTTTCTTATTACCGATTCTGAACATCTGTCACCAGGCAGATTTTGTTCAGGACACTGTGAACACCTGCATCATTCAGGACGGGGTGGGGTCAGCATCCCACCCCAGGCCAGCACACTGGCAGCACAATGTCAACACCGGGACGCACACGCACAGACGCGGAGAGAAAGCCGCGCAACACACTTATTCAACGGGGAGCCTCACAGTTCTCTTCTTTTTTAATCTGCTTGTAGAAAGCTGCCAGTCAAGACAGCCAAGGACCATAGCTAACATTTACTAACCTCTTTCACTCAGAAATTCTGTGAACTTCTGAACTTCCCCTAAATCAAAATGAAGGGCCACGGAATCTCTCTTTACTGACAAACAAATGATTCATTGGGGTTTTGTGTTCATCACCTAGGAGCAAAGAGAGTTACAGCTCGTATTTCACAGGTGTTAGTGCCCTGGGTTCTCTGGAGGAGGCAGACTTTGAATGAAGGGTCCTGAAAGACAAGGAAAATCAGAGCCTGGGCTGGGTTTTAAACATCACCTAGACTTTTGTTCTTTCACTCAGTCATGTGTGACTCTTTGCGACCCCATGGAGTGCAGCACGCCAGGCTCTCTGGTCCTTCACTATCTCCCAGAGTCTGCTCAAACTCACATCCATTGAGTCGATGATGCCATCCAACCATCTCATCCTCTGTTGCCCCCTTCTACTTCTGTCCTCAATCTTTCCCAGCCAAGGCTGGGAATGAGTTGGCTCCTCACATCAGGTAGCCAAAGTACTGGAGGTTCAGTTCTTCCAAGGAATATTCAGGGTTGATTTCCTTTAGGATTGACTGGTTTGATCTCCTTGCTATCCAAGGGACTTTCAAGAGTCTTCTCCAGCATAGGTTCTCAAAGTGAGGTCTGAGGACCCAGGAGTACCCCCAGGACCTTTCCCAGGAGTCTGTGAAGTTCCTTCCCTGTGTGTTCCTGTTCTGACTACACATCTGGGTGAAGCCAAATATTTTTCCTACACTTTGGCCAAACAACCTATCACAACAGGTAAGAGGGTGAACTATCTTCCTTTAAGTCAGATTGAAGGAATTTGCAAAAAGGCAAAAGAGTGTCACTCTAATTTCTTTGGTTTTAGGAAAAAGTTATCTTTCATAAAATATGTATTGCTGGATGTTTATTCTGTTATTTATGTAATATGTCAATGTTATTTTAAAGTGAATGAATCAAAATTTTAAAAACATTTATTTTAATTTCTGATACAGGTGAACACCAACAGCTATAACTTACATAAACAAAAGGTCTTTGGGGTCCTTGATGATTTTAAGAGCGTAAAGGGGGTCCTGAGAACAAAAAGTGTGTGAGCCACTGATCTGATCCAATCCCCTCCTTCTGTCGATGGGAGAAGAGGGTCTCGTGAAGTGAATCTCTCACCTGACAACACGGCAGGACTCAGCAAAGTCAGGGACTGAGCCCCAGGTTGTCAACAATGGAGCTCCTGATTACTGTGGCGATGTCAGAGAGCAAGGAGACAGATTTAGAGGACTGAGTCACACTCCAAATCACAGTTCCAGTTTTTCTAAGAATATTTTATTTCCCATTTGTGTTTTTATACCTTTGGCATGGTCTCATCTATTTTAGAGAGAAACTCTTATGAAAGATGATACATGATTGGTCAGTAAAGTTTCCAAATATACACAGTCTCTGAAACCATCTAACGAAACCAATATTAACGCCAAAAGTCTTGCCTGAGAAATCAAGTTCCATGGTCAAGATATAAGCCTTGATGTAGCTGAAAAATTCTGAGATTTGGACTGAGAGACATCTGGGCTTGAAACATTGAGCCTCTGTCTCATCTTTGAAAAAAGGGTAATAAATTCCCATGTCATGGCTGTAAAGATGAAATAGGATAACGTGTGGGAGATGGTGTACATTATAGCATAAAGCCTTTAACCAGCTCTCGGCATCAGCTTATCATCCTTCAAATTCACCTTCTAAACTGCTAAGTCACTACAGTCGTGTCCAACTCTCTGCGACCCCAGAGACGGCAGCCCACCAGGCTCCCCCATCCCTGGGATTCTCCAGGCAAGAACACTGGAGTGGGTTGCCATTTCCTTCTCTAATGCGTGAAAGTGAAAAGTGAAAGTGAAGTCGCTCAGTCGTGTCCGACACTTAGCGACCCAAGGGACTGCAGCCTACCAGGCTCCTCCATCCACAGGATTTTTTCAGGCAAGAGTACTGGAGTGGGGTGCCATTGCCTTCTCCACCTTCTAAACTACTTGATTATTAATAACTTTTGCACTCTAGTGTCCTTGTAAATGGGTAGTGTTATGGACTGAATGTTTGTGTCCTCCCCTTCATATGTTGATGATGCTCTAATCCTGGATGTGATGGTATCGGTAGGTGGGGTTCAGGGGAGGTAATTAAGGTTGGGTGAGGTCATGTGGGTACAGCCCCCAGGATGGGGGCAGTGGAGACCCAAGAGCCTCCTCTCTGCACTATATGAGGGCAATAAGAAGGCTAGGAAGAAGGTCTTTACCAGGCCTGACCACGCAGACATCCTGATCTTGGACTTCCAGCCTCCAGAACTGTGAGAAATAAATGCCTGCTGTGTAAACCACCACACCTTTTTTTTTTTTTTTTTTTTTAAATAGCAACCTGAGGTGCCAAGACAGAGAGGGATACCATGCCTGTAGCAGGAAGGGAATTAAGAGTTTATAACTGCTCAGCACACTGACTATGGAATAGACAGCATCTTTTCCAAGGTGGACGGACCGAGATGGGCCCAGTTGGACGAAGCCTGTGACACCTGTATCCGTGTATGTTGTCTGAGACGACATTCTTGCTGCAGCGCAGGTACATGTGACCCAGATACACGGCTGAGCTTTAAATACGGAGGCAGAGGGTCTCCACATACGGGGTTTTTTGACTTTTCTTCCTTCTCCACTTGTTTGTTTCAGAAAAGTATCAATCTCAAAACTTAAGACAAATTAAATAACTTCTCCAGAGCCCTCTATAAACAACTCTATTAAATTAGTTCATGACTTTATGGGTGAAAGTGAGGGATCTAAAACCAAGATCATCTCTCAGTGTGACACAATAAAAATAGCTAATCACATGGCTTGGCTTGGGTTTTAAAAGTGTCTAGAAACACAAGTTCAGAAAATACTTTATATATCAAGACAAGATTGTTTTCCTTCAATGAGAGGTGCACCATCAAACTACCATCTTTGTATCTTATGACCTGTGTCAAGGGAGGAAGCCAGGAGCCCTCTTTAATTGTGTTAATTAATTAATCCATTCCTTGTCATCTGCCCCATCTTGCAATAGAATCACTGCATCAAAACTAACTTTTCTCTTTTATTTTTTCAATAAAGAAATTAATTCCAGTGCTATTATTTTGTGTGGAAAAGGAGAGTATTTTTAGCCAAAGAGACCACAGTCCTTGAGCACATTAACTGGAATAAAGGACAACATGCTAATATTAGCCACACTAAGCCTTTTAAACATAACATATGATCTTAAAGTGGTTCTGACTTTTATTCAAAATGAAAAATAGCTCCCTCTAGTTAGCCACAGGAAAGCTGGGACATATTTCTTGCATCATCACTACTCTGTGATTTCAATATAGTTAAAAATAGCTTAAACAGTTCATTTCATTTGCAGTCTATTTGTTTTACTTTAATTTCATACTATACTGACAATTACTCAGCTTCATTAACTACTTAGGAAATTTCTCAAGTACACTACAAGAAACATTAGGCAAGAAATAATAAATTACAGCATGTACGTTCTTGAAGTCAATCCTGAAAGAGCCTTTTCATGAAATTCACACGCTAAGCCCTTAAAGCCCTGTAGGGTCAACCCACATCAGGATTCTTGCTTCTGACCCTTGTATTGGAAATAAGATTCATTACGAACCTAAAAATCACCACTGTGTGTCAATTATATAGAAAGCATTTTGCTTGACGTTGAAGAAAAAATTTAAAAACAATTCCTGTACTCTAGGAGTTTACAGTATACTTGGAGTAAAAGTGTGTGTATGTAAGACACAGGAAGCACCAAAGGACTGATATAGAAAAAACTGATAGAAGAAAAGAGGTTTTTGGGAAAAGTCACTCTTGAGTTTGATGGTAAGAGAAGTGATCCGAGGAAGCACCCTCTGGCTTGGGCTTGGGGCAGAGGGGCAAGGAAAACAGAACCAAAGGCACAGCAGTGGCAAGACAGGATGAAGGGATGTGGAAGGAAGGGTCATTTGGCCGCTACAGAGTTTCCGTGGGGAAATAATGCTGCAAATAGTATTTAAAAACTAATTCCTGTGATTTCATATAGTGCAGTGTGTATATGTCAATCCCAACCTCCCAATTTATCCTCTCTCCTTCCCCTACTCCAGTAACCATAGCTACTAAGGACATACTGTATAGTACAGGGAACTGAATTCAATACTCAGTAATGACCTATATGGGAGAAGAATTTTTAAAAAAGAATGGATATATGTATATGTATAACTGATTCACTTTGCTGTACACCTGATACTGATATATCATACATCAATTACATTCCAATAAAAAATAAAAAACCACAGAAAAAAATAAAATTAATTAGCTCATCAAGCACTTACTAATGCCAGACAGCATCCAAGGTGCTGGCCATGGTGAACGACACAGGTCAGACTCCTCCCTCCCTGAGCCTGCCTCATGGGGTCAGGGGACCCACTCTGGAGAAAATAAACGTGGGACGTGACGGGAGGGGTTAGGCAGGGTGGGTGTCTACCCAAATCTGGGGTTAAGGGAAAATCTGTCTGAAGAGGAATACTTTGAGCTAAGACAAGGTAAGAAACCACCACCGTCCTTCACAGAGGGGACAGCCGGCACAGAGGGCCTGAGTCAGGAATGACCTTGGATCTTTCAAAGCACCCAAAGGTCATCGATGGGGCTAACCAAAGGTACTAGCAAATCCTCTGAGAGAATTCCTTCAAATCACCCCTATTTTCAGAACCACTTTTTCATGGTCTTCCATGAGGATGATGGTATGTTAGCTAAGCCATATTCCCTGGGGATATGGCAGGTGGGATTTCTGCCTGACATCGCCTTCATTTTCTCCACAGTTCCACCCACCTGGCACTAGTAAGGGAGCCCCATGTTTTGCCCACTGTTGAATTCCCAGTGTCTAGAACAATGCTCGGTGTATTCAAGTTGCTCACGAAGTGCTTGTGGAATGAATGCACTGAGTGAGTATCACTTCTCCTCCTCAGAGTGGTCCAAAATGAGAGGCAGGGAGAAGGAAAGACAAGATGGGACAAGAAGTGAATCAGAATGCCTACCTTCAGTTCTAGTTGAGGAATGGATAAAGAAGGTGTGGTATATTTATACAATGAAATATTACTTAGCCATACAAAGGAACAAAGCTGGGTCATTTTTGTAGAGACATGGATGGACCTGGAGACGGTCGTATGGACTGAAGTAAGTCAGAAAGAGAAAAACAAGTATCGTATTAATATGGAACGCATTTATGTGGAACCTGAAAAAATTGGTAGACGACCTTATTTACAAAGTAGAAATAGAAACAGGTGTAGAGAAAAAATATGTATGGATACCAAGGAAGAAAGGGGGAGTGGAATGAATTAGGAGACTGGGATTGGCATATATGCATTATTGATACCATATATAAAACAAGTAACTAACGAGAACCTGCTGTATAGCTCAGGGACCTCTACTCAGTGCTCTATGGTGACCTGAACGGGAGGGAAAGAAAATGTGGTGTTTTTTCTAAAGGAAATTCAAAAAGGAGGGAATGTGTGTACACGTGTAGCTGATTCCCTGGGCTATACAGCACAAACTGAAAGAACACTGCAAAGCAACTATATCCCAACAAAAACTTTACAAAGTAAAACATAGGCTGTTAACCTCAATGTACTCATCCTTCTCAGGTGAGGGGGTCCCTGGCCCTTGCACATTCCTCTCAGGAACTTTTTTTTAAATTTAAATTTATTTATTTTAATTAAAGGCTAATTACTTTACAATATTGTATTGGTTTTGCCATACATCAACATGAATCCGCCACAGGTGTACACGTGTTCCCCATCCTGAATCCCCCACCCATCTCCCTCCCCGTACCATCCCTCTGGGTCATCCCAGTTTACCAGCCCCGAGCTTCCTGTATCCTGTATCAAACCTGGACTGGCGATTCGTTTCACATATGATATTATACATGTTTCAATGCCATTCTCCCAAATCATCCCACCCTCTCCCTCTCCCACAGAGTCCAAAAGACTGTTCTATACACCTGTGTCTGTCTCTTTTGCTGTCTCGCATACAGGGTTGTCGTTACCATCTTTCTAAATTCCATATATATGTGTTAGTATACTGTATTGGTGTTTTTCTTTCTGGCTTACTTCACTCTGTATAATAGGCTCCAGTTTCATCCACCTCATTAGAAATGATTCAAATGAACTCTTTTTAATGGCTGAGTAATACTCCATTGTGTATATGTACCACAGCTTTCTTATCCATTCATCTCCTGATGGACATGGATGTCCTGGCTATTATAAACAGTGCTGTGACGAACACTGGGGTACACGAGTCTCTTTCAATTCTGGTTTCCTCGGTGTGTATGCCCAGCAGTGGGATTGCTCGTCTTATGGCAGTTCTATTTCTAGTTCTATTTTTTAAGGAATCTCCACACTGTTCTCCCTAGTGGCTGTACTAGTTTGCATTACCACCAACAGTGTAAGAGGGTTCCCTTTTCTCCACACCCTCTCCAACATTTATTGCTTGTAGACTTTTGGATCACAGCCATTCTGACTGGCGTGAAATGGTACCTCATAGTGGTTTTGATTTGCATTTCTCTGATAATGAGTGATATTGAGCATTTTTTCATGTGTTTGTTAGCCATCTGTATGTCTTCTTTGGAGAAATGTCTATTTAGTTCTTTGGCCCATTTTTTGATTGGGTCATTTATTTTTCTGGAGTTGAGCTGCAGGCGTTGCTTGTATATTTTTGAGATTAGTTGTTTGTCAGTTGCTTCATTTGCTATTATTTTCTCCCATTCTGAAGGCTGCCTTTTCACCTTGCTAATAGTTTCCTTTGTTGTGCAGAAGCTTTTAAGTTTAATTAGATCCCATTTATTTTTGCTTTTATTTCCAATATTCTGGGAGGTGGGTCATAGAGGATCCTGCTGTGATGTATGTCAGAGAGTGTTTTGCCTATGTTCTCCTCTAGGAGTTTTATAGTTTCTGGTCTTACGTTGAGATCTTTAATCCATTTGAGTTTATTTTTGTGTATGGTGTTAGAAAGTGTTCTAGTTTCATTCTTTTACAAGGGGTTGACCAGATTTCCCAGCACCACTTGTTAAAGAGATTGTCTTTTCTCCATTGTATATTCTTGCCTCCTTTGTCAAAGATAAGGTGTCCATAGGTGCGTGGGTTTATCTCTGGGCTTTCTATTTTGTCCCATTCATTGATCTATATTTCTGTCTTTGTGCCAGTACCATACTGTCTTGATGACTGTGGCTTTGTAGTAGAGCCTGAAATCAGGCTGGTTTATTCCTCCAGTTCCATAGGAACTTTTCTTTTTTATTGAAGCAGAGTTGATTTATAATGTTGTGTTCCTTTCTGCTATACAGAAGTGATTCAGTCATACACATCTTTCTGTTCTTTTTCATATTCTTTTCCATTGTGGTTTCATACTGTTATTCATGACAGGATATTGCTTGTAATTCCCCATGATGAACTTTTCTTGATGTGAGCAGCTTACCCATTCCATCAAGAACCTTCCTTCCTTCGCTTCCTCTGCTGAAATATCTGAAAGTAACTTTTGATTGCAACTGTACCTCTCATCACCCTGCTTGGTTGATAAAGGGGAAGAAATACTTTTTAAAAAAGAAGAGAAATAAAGAAGAAATATTGTTTTTTAAAAAAGAATACAGTCCCTTCTGTTTTGGAACTTTCCCTACATTTCCCCTGCCCTCATATATAACTGAGCATTTTTTTAAATGAGTCTCTTTTATTTGGTGGGTATAAAGTTCAATTATTAAATAAAGCTTATTAACTATATTATACCAATCTATACAAATGTGGGAGGGGGAGAACAGTATTTAAATATGTCAAAAACAGAAGTTATGTCATGCCTCCTCCAGCATTTTTTTTTTTTTTTTGCCACACTAAGCTTCCTGTGGGATCTTAGTTCCCAGACCAGGGATGACTGCGGCCCCTGCAGTGGTAACCACTGGACCACCAGAGAAGTCCCCTAACTTAACTATTTCTTGCTTGTTGCTTACAAACAAGACTCCACTACACCTTCCTTGCAGCTCCCTCTGCCTGTTCCCCTTCCAATGGCAAGATGTCCTTTATGCCTTGATGTCACTAAGTTGTGTCTGACTCTTTGCAACTCCATGAACTGCAGCACGCCAGGTTTCTCTGTCCTTCAATATCTCCCTGAGTTTCCTCAAACTCATGTCAGTTGAGTCAGTGATGCCATCCAACTGTCTCATCCTCTGTCACCCCCTCCTTCTCTTGCCCTCAATTTTTCCGAACATCAGGGTCTTTTCCAATGAGTCGGCTCTTTGCATCAGGTGGCCAAAGTATTGGAGTTTCAGCATTAGTTCTTCCAATGAATATTCAGGGTTGATTTCCTTTAGGATTGATTTGTTTGATCTCCCTGCAGTCCAAAGGACTTTCAAGAGTCCTATTTCTTCATGGCGAAGAGATGGAGAAAATGTGGAAACAGTGTCAGATTTCAATTTCCTGGGCTCCAAAGTAAATGCAAGATGGTGACTGCAGCCATGAAATTAAGCGACTCTTGCTCCTTGGAAGAGTAACTATGTCAAACCTTTATGCCCACTTTTGTGCAAAAGCAAGCTAGTTCCATTCTGCAATGTTTCTGTCCCTTGCAGACAAGGAATTATCACTTACTATTTGTGAAATTGTTTTTCTTCGTTCAGGAGTCTCGCACTCAACCATCTACAGAGGCTGGGCCTGGGTGAGGAGGGCAGAAGGGCACGTGGAGGTGAGACATGTGATGAGATGAGCAGCTTTTGTTCTATCTAAGTGCAGGCTCCGAGTCCTGCTTGGCAAGCCAAGCGCTCAGATCGTTCTACCGAGGGCCTTGGCCCTCCAGCTTCTGGTCCAGGGCCTGGGGCATGGGAGGGGCTAATGGAGACAGAAGGAGGACTTTTCTCTTATACAGTTTATTCCCCTATATTGCCCCAGAAGTGAAAAATGAAACAGTGGAAATCTCAGAAGACTGCTGATTTTTAAGCGCAAGAAAAAAGGGGTAGGAGTGTGTGTGTGTGTGTGTGTGTGTGAGAGAGAGAGAGACAGACAGACAGACAAAGAGAGGAAGGAAGGAAAGACGAGGAAGCAGGAAGAGGTGGGGAGGTGAGGAGGGAAGAGATGAGAAAGTGGGGAGGAGAGGGGGAAACGGAGGTGGTCAGAAGCTAGAAACTACCACAATAGTTCAGTGTAACAGAAGGAGGGAAGAAATCAGACCTGAAAGCAGGAGTAAGGGAATAGGGGAGGGGAGGAGAGGCTGGGCAGAGAGGGAAGCAGAGGGAGCCAGTGCTGGGGGTGTGAGCCAGGCACACCCCACACCTTGCCCCTCTCAGTCACCCGCCCCAGCCTGGCTGGATCAAAGCCTAGGCACTGAAGTTACCTCCTGTGGCTCAGGAATATTGATTAGCCCCTCGGGAAGCAAGGGTGGGGCATATCTCAGTCTCACTCCAACCCTCCGGCCCCCGTGGGGGCACCGATTCCAGCCTGAACAACCTGGACCGGCCTGGAAGATGCAGCCCCTCTCAGGCAAGCCTCCTGGACCTTTAGGACTTTAGGTGCAGAGGGATCTTGAAGGGATGGTTCATTGGGCAGAGCAGCCTGGGGAGAGCCCCTCACTGAAGTCAGCTGGACTATGGCGGCCCTCAGTGGGGACAAACCAAGGGCAGGCAGACCTCCATGGTCTGAAGCGGCTGATAACTGCCTCCTGCACTTCTCCACTGGCACTGCCGTCAGACGAGCAGCTCTGAGCCAAGAGGGCAGGGTGGGCTGAGCTCACAAGCTGGTCAAACAAGGTCCCCCGCGTAGTCACACTCAGCTCTTATCTGAGAGACTCAGAAAGGGGCAAGGAGGCTTAAACTCTCTCTTACCAACAGTCTCTGAACCCAAACAATGAAAGGTTCAGAGCTACAAAGTCAGTGAAAAATCAACCAAAATACATTTAAAAAGAAATTGGGCTCTGACTTGAAACGATACAAACATGCTTTTTAAATAACACTTTTTGTTCTCTATTACTCAACCATTAAAAAGACTGAAACAATTCCATCTGTAGCAACACGGATGGCCTAGAAATTATCATACTAAGTGAACTAACTTGGACAGAAAAAGACAAGTACTATATGATATATATATATATATATATATATATATATATGAAATCTAAAGTATTGATTAGACACAGTGAACGGACTTGTGATTGCCAAGGGGGAGAGTGAGTGAGAAGGGATGGATTGGGAGTTTGGGACTAGTGGATGCAAACTAGTATATATAGGAGGGAGATACAACCTCCTACTGTATAGCACAGGAATCATATTCAATATCCTATGATAAATACAATGGGAAACAATATGAAAAAAATATATCAATATAGTTGTATAACTAAGTCACTGCAGTAGAGCAGAAATTAACATAACACCGTAAATCAACCATACCTCAATAAAATTAATAAATACATATATACTTTTAATTATAAAATATTCAGTTCAGTTGCTCAGTCGTGTCCGACTCTGCAACACCATGGACTAAAGCACGCCAGGCCTCCCTATCATCAACTTCTGGAGTTTACCCAAACTCATGTCCATTGAGTCTGTGATGCCATCCAACCAACTCCTCTGTCGTCCCCTTCTCCACCTGCCATCAATCCCTCCCAGCATCAGGGTCTTTTCCAATGAATCAGTTCTTCACATCAGGTGGCCAAAGTATTGGAGTTTCAGCTTCAACATCAGTCCTTCCAATGAACACCCAGGACTGATCTTTAGGATGGACTGGATGGATCTCCTTGCAGTCCAAGGGACTCTCAAGTCTTCTCCAACACCACAGTTCAAAAGCATCAATTCTTCAGTGCTCAGTGTTCTTTATAGTCCAACTCTCACATCCATACATGACTACTAGAAAAACCACAGCCTTAACTAGACAGACTTTTGTTGGCAAGGTAATGTCTCTGCTTTTTAATATGCTGTCTAGGTTGGTCATAACCTTCCTTCCAAGGAGTAAGCATCTTTTAATTTCATGGCTGCAATCACCATCTGCAGTGATTCTGAAGCCCCAAAAAGTAAAGTCTGCCACTGTTTCAACTGTTTCCCCATCTATTTGCCATGAAGTGATGGGACCAGATGCCATGATCATAGTTTTCTGAATGTTGAGTTTAAGCCAACTTTTTCACTCTCCTCTTGCACTTTCATCAAAAGGCTCTTTAGTTCTTCACTTTCTGCCATAAGGGTGAGGTCATCTGCATATCTGAGGTTACTGATATTTCTCCTGGCAATCTTGATTCCAGCTTGTGCTTCATCCAGCCCAGCGTTTCTCATGAAGTTAAATAAGCAGAGTGACAATATACAGCCTTGATGTACTCCTTTTTCTGTTTGGAACCAGTCTGTTGTTTCATGGCCAATTCTAACTGTTGCTTCCTGACCTGAATACAGATTTCTCAGGAGGCAGGTCAGGTGGTCTGGTATGCCTATCTCTTTCAGAATTTTCCACAGTTGATTGTGATCCACACAGTCAAAGGCTTTGGCATAGTCAATAAAGCAGAAGTAGATATTTTTCTGGAACTCTTTTGCTTTTTCAATGATCCAGCAGATGTTGGCAATCTGATCTCTGGTTCTTCTGACTTTTCTAAAATCAGCTTGAACATCTGGAAGTTCACGGTTCACGTATTGCTGAAGCCTGGCTTGGAGAATTTTAAGCATTACTTTACTAGTATGTGAGATGAGTGCAATTGTGTGGTAGTTTGAACATTCTTTGGCATTGCCTTTCTTTGGGATTGGAATGAAAACTGACCTTTTCCAGTCCTGTGGCCACTGCTGAGTTTTCCAAATTTGCTGGCATATGGAGTGCAGGACTTTAACAGCATCATCTTTTAGAATTTGAAATAGCTCAAATGGAATTCCATCACCTCCACGAGCTTTGTTTGTAGTGATGCTTCCTAAGGCCCACTTGACTTCACATTCCATGATGTCTGGCTCTAGGTAAGTGATCACACCATCGTGATCATCTGGGTCGTGAAGATCTTTTTTGTACAGTTCTTCTGTGTATTCTTCCCACCCCTTCTTAATATCTTCTGCTTCTGTTAGTCCATACCATTTCTGTCCTTTATTGAGCCCATCTTTGCATGAAATGTTCCCTTGGTATCTCTAATTTTCTTGAAGAGATCTCTAGTCTTTCCTATTCTATTGTTTTCCTCTATTACTTTGCATTGATCACTAAGGAAGGCTTTCTTATCTCTCCTTGCTATTCTTTGGAACTCTGCATTCAAATGGCTATATCTTTCCTTTTCTCCTTTGCTTTTCACAGCTGTTTGTAAGACCTCCTCAGACAGCCATTTTGCTTTTTGCATTTCTTTTTCTTGGGGATGGTCTTGATTCCTGTCTCCTGTACAATGTCATGAACCTCCATCCATAGTTCATCAGCACTCTATCTATCAGATCTAGGCCCTTAAATCTATTTCTCACTTCCACTGTATAGTCATAAGGGATTTGATTTAGGTCATACCTGAATGGTCTAGTGGTTTTCCCTACTTTCTTCAACTTCAGTCTGAATTTGGCAATAAGGAGTTCATGATCTGAGCCACAGTCAGCTCCTGGTCTTGTTTTTGCTGACTGTATAGAGCTTCTCCATCTTTGGCTGCAAAGAATATAATCAATCTGATTTTGGTGTTGACCATCTGGTGATGTCCATGTGTAAAGTCTTCTCTTGTGTTGTTGGAAGAGGGTGTTTGCTATGACCAATGCATTCTCTTGGCAAAACTCTGTTAGCCTTTGCCCTGCTTCATTCTGTACTCCAAGGCCAAATTTGCCTGTTACTCCAGCTGTTTCTTGACTTTCTACTTTTGCATTCCAGTCTCCTATAATGAAAAGGACATCTTTTTTGGGTGTTAGTTCTAAAAGGTCTTGTAGGTCTTCATAGACCCGTTCAACTTCAGTTTCTTCAGCATTACTGATCGGGGCATAGACTTGGATTGTTGTGATATTGAATGGTTTGCCTTGGAAACAAACAGAGATCATTCTGTCATTTTTGAGATTGCATCCAAGTATTACATTTTGGACTCTTTTGTTGACTATGATGGCTACTCCATTTCTTCTAAGGGATTCTTGCTCACAATAGTAGATATAATGGTCATCTGAGTTAAATTCACCCATTGCAGTCCATTTTAGTTTACTGATTCCTAGAGTGTCGATGTTCACTCTTGCCATCTCCTGTTTGACCACTTCCAATTTGCCCTGATCCATGGACCTAACATTCCAGGTTCTTATGCAATATTGCTCTTTATAGCATCAGACCTTGCTTCCATTACCAGTCACATCCACAACTGGGTGTTGTTTTTGCTTTGGCTATGTCTCTTCATTCTTTCTGGAGTTATTTCTCTACTGATCTCTACAGCCCAAGCATACTGGGCACCTACTGACCTGGGGAGTTCATCTTTCAGTGTCCTATCTTTTTGCCTTTTCATACTATTTATGGGGTTCTCAAGGCAAAAATACTAAAGTGGTTTGCCATTCCCTTCTCCGGTGGACCACATTTTGTCAGAACTCTCTACCATGACCCATCTGTCTTATTGGCTAGACTTAAAAGAGAACAAAACACTGAACTTTCATTTCAGAAATTAAAAAAATTTGAAGAAATTTCATTACAGGCTTAAATGGGAGTTTTAATATGTGTATTGAAATTGATAAGAAATTTGAATACTTGCAGTGATCTGAAGCCATATTTGATAAGCTGTTTCAAGGCAAAATTGAATAATGAATCATTTAATACATATTTGAAAGTTTTGAGTTTATAATAAAAATTCTAGTATTCTAATTTAAAGTATTAACGCATATCTTCACCCCAAAGTTTAATAAAAACTTAAAAATAATGTTCTCCTTATTATTCCCTACTTCGCTTCTTTCCTTTAGCTCCAATAACAGCTGAAGGATAAGATCTTTGGGAACTCTCAGAATCATTTCACAGTTGAAGGCAAACACACAATCAACTATTCAAGTTTTCTTCTCCATTTTAAATATAGCTACACCTCTATTGGTGAAAACAAATCATTTCTGCATCATAGTTCTTGGTCATAAACTTCAACCTCATAAATAGCAATGATAATTAGAAATCTCTCTTGATGAATAGATTGTTTGCTGCATTTGCTCAATACTTCATATATTCCACAAATATTTATGGAGAACCTGCTATGCCTTGGACACAATGCCAAGGGCTGGAAATTAACAAATGATTAAGACAGAGTCTGTGATTTCAAGGAGGAAGGTGCTATCAAACAGGGGAGGGATACGGACACCTACAAAGAGCTGCCAGGGTGAGAAGGGGTCCCAGACAGTTGAGGGTGCGTGGGTGAGCAAGGGTGGGCCCCATCAGTGCATTCTACCCTCCGCTGAATGGCATGCATTACTCCCTGGCACAAAAAGGCACCTTGTCTCCTCTTTGGTGAAAGGTATGAGGTATGGGCACTGACTGGGGGGAACACGGGGGCATGTTCAGAAGACATGAATATGTAAGCTGTTGGCAGGCCTGGGAGAAGCATGTTCAAGCCTCCCAGCCCCCACTTTACTGGGACTGTGATAGCATTTAACACTGGTCACCACAGCTCCTTTTCCAAAGTTCTCTCTTTCACTGCAATCTGTGAGATAACACTCTCCTATCTTTCTTCTTTTAACCCCCACCTCTAAAATGTATTTGAAAATTTCTCTCTCCAGCAGGACCTCTCTTTAGGCTTCTGATCTGTACAGTTAACTGCCCGTTTGGTATCTCCTCTTAGACTATGAGTCAAAGGCAATTCAATCTTAACACATTTAAAACTGGCCTCATGCTCTTCCCTCCCAAACCCTGGTCCTCTAATCCAGCTCTTTAACCCAGTGAGTGGTGCCATGTCTTCCCCGGTACTTATGGCCGAGGCCTGAAAGTCATCTTACACACCTACTTCCTCCTCCTCCTCTCCGATTTCTTTCAGAATCCAACCGCCCACAACTCAAGCTGATTCTGCCGTTGGGCATCTCTGCATTGTATCCAGGTCCACTGTGATGCTGCCTTGCATTCAGTGCTGGCCCCTCAGCCTAAATCAACTTTCCTCCTCCTGTACTTCCTGCCCCTGGATGACACTAGCTTCATCAATCCCGCAGAATCCTTCCTGTCTAGACCAATACCTCTCCTTAACTGCTCTCAAAGTACTCTTCTTTCAGTACTTATCACAATTATGATCTTAGAATTTTTTGATAATGTCTGTCTCTTCCACTAGACTATATATTCCATGAGACAGGGTATATTCATATATTTCACAATTCGAAAATCACTGTTTAGAAAATTGATGAGTGTTAGTAAATATTTCCTCAATAAATGCAGGATGAAGTACGTATATATAAACTTCAGCTGTACCCCATACTCTGCAACTTATTAATTTCCCTAAAATATATAGGGTCTGTGAGAGCACCTTGTGATTGAGTTACCACAACAACTCTATTTGTTGATGGGATTTGACCAAAAGGCTTTATGCCATTTCCAAATGTTTCCTGGGAGTAGGTTTTCCTCACTGCTTTGAAAAATGCAAAGTTTTTTTTTTTTTCCTGCCCTGCTCTTTCTACTTGAGAGAAAACGTAGTAAGTCTAGGCTGCAGTTGAGGTCAGAGGTTTTAAGAACAGGGAACAAAATGTTAATTCTAGTAATTATACAATGTCATATTATTTAATAACTTATAATATTAGAATGGAATTTTTTGGTTATTTCCATTTTATTTCTATTAATATTTTCTAGAACAAATAAATGCATAGAGCTTATATGACCTTTTCTTTTGTTTTCGGTTTCTTGTCTACTTCTAAAAAACCTTCAATGACGTTAATTTTATCAGTGTCCAGTGAATGGATAAAATGTGGTCAATTCTATTTGGTAAAAACAAAAGAAACAAATATGGTAATTATGTTCTATAAAGTTACAGTAGACACAAAAATAGCTAATACTGAGCTGTCTCCTTCAAGGGGACATACAGGGTGAGGTTCCTGGGAGCTATCGCTCATAACATTTTCACCAACTGATCTACACCTAATCTTGCTTTGTGTGTATTTCTGTTTAAAAGATACCCTACTAACATATATTGTTGATTCATTAATACTGAGCTCACAGCCAACAGTACCGTTACTCATGCCTGATAGAAGCTTATCGAACATCTGTCTTTTTTCCCTAAAAAATACATCACACACATCACAGCCTTCTTGCACTTAGGAACACCAGAAAGTGCTACAGCATTCTGTTCATGGGTCATTTTAAACAGTGAAATCATCAGAAAAAAGCACAACAATGCAAAAACTGGTACCAAATAGACCATGTAAAAGATACTTGTTTACCGTATGAGAACTGAAACAAGAAGGCAAAGTCTCAGCTGAAATGCACACGCCAGGCACCTCAAGCTTACTGCCTCTCTGTGCGGCAAATATTGACTTTGGGTTTACAGATAAACGTGCCAGAAGTCCAATGCACAAATACAGAAGCTGCAAATAATGAGATAAAGTCTACACACATACAATGGAGTATTATCCAGCCGTGAAATGAAATTCTGATACCTGCCACAGTAAAGATGAACCTTGAAAACTTTATGCTAAGTGAAATAAACCAGACCCCCAAAAAAGGGACACATATTACATGGTTCCATTTATACGAAATATCTAGAATAGGCAAGTTATCAGGGCTTTGGGGGAAAGGACGATGCTGAGTTATTGCTCAATGGGTCTAGAGTTTCTGTTTGGGATGATGAAAAAAGTACTGGAGATGGGTGGTGATGGGAGCACAATGAAGTCAATGTAATGAATGCTAGTGTTGCACCATGAATGGTTAAAGAGGAACATTTTATATTAAACACATTTTACAATAAAGAATCAAAAGAGTCGCTGAATAAGATTAAATGGATTATGTGAATCTTCTGTTAACACCTAAAGGAAACATCTGGATGGAACTAAGAGATTCTAATTTACCCACATGTCCTCTTAAAGCAAAGACCCTCCTTAATATGCTTTTTTTTTGCCTTGGTCCCACTGAGCAGCTTACAGGATCTCAGTTCCCCAGCCAGGGATCAAACCCGGGCTCCCAGCAGTGGAAGCACAGTGGCCTAACCAGTGGACCCTCGGGGAACCCCAAAATGTTTTCCGTTCGGTTTATAGACCACATTGAAAAACAAGCTTCCTATTTAATAATATCAGCTGATTATTGAGGAAAACAAACAATTTAAAATGTGCACTTCATGCTTTTGGTAAAAATTTATGTACTCATAGAATGATTTGTTCTGATTGCCAAAAGAAGGGTCACCCCAGGACCCAACAACTGATGCTCCTAATTTATCTTGAACTAAAACTGCCTCTCTGGTCCACTATATTTGGGTGAAGTGATTTTCTCAGGAAAACTACCACTAGTACAATTTAGGTATTTAGGCACTATGTATCCACTGTGAATCTTTCATGTCCCTTCTCTCTCTTACCTCACCAATCTAATTCTCATCTGCTTCCTCCCTTATTTTCATATCTCTAGAGAGAGCCATCTGTTAGAATATGGCTGTGGTTACCATCATCATTCAAATGTTCCTTTTTATTTTAAGTATTTCTTGACCCAACAATTACAAAGAAGCATGGCTAGATATAAACATAAACGGAATGTGCTAATGTAGAATGCAAACAATATTAAAATGTTAAACTTAACATAGGGAGGAATTCATGGCCAAAGAAAAGTCTATTACAGTTCTTTCAATCTTTTTAAAATGCATCATAAAACTAAAAATGTTTCACTACAGAATAACATTTTGGCTTCTCTTACGATTGCAAAGAAGGGTAATTATGATTGTCATGAAAACACATTGAGCAGCTGTATACTGTTAACAAAAGAATCATTCTATGAACGTGCTCAAAAACTGGCACTTTGTATGCTCACATTTCCTAGAAATTAGACAGTCTTCCCAACTGGAGCAGACAGCAAAAGAGACGCCTTTCTATTAATTGTGGCTTTGTACCAATCAAGTTTTGGGAGCCAATTGGATTGTCTTTCTTTGGGACAATTTCTTACACATACTCAGACATGTGCATTATAATTTTATAAAAAGTAATTTTTAAGTTCTCAAATGATAGCCTTTTCTATTTGCTTTTTTTAATTTTTAAAATTTTTGGCCTTGCTGCATGGCATGTGGGATCTTAGTTCCCCAATAAAGGATCAAACCCATACCTACTGCAAAGAAACATGGGGAGTCTTAACCACTGGGCCACCAGGAAAGTCCTGATAGCTTTTTAACTCTTGGAAAATATTGGTGGGACTTCCCTACAGTGGATAGGAGTCCACCTGCCAATGCGGGCGATAGGGGTTCGATTCCTGGTCCAGGAAGATTCCACATGCCATGGAGGAACTAAAGCCCATATGCCACAACTACTGAAGCCTGCACTCTAGAGCCTGTGAGTCGCAACTATGGGGCCCATGTGCTACAACTGCTGAGGCCCACATGCCCTAGAACCCAAGCTCTATAATCAGAGGAGTCACTGCAAGAAGGCCATGAGTGCAAACAGAGAAAGTCCAGGTGCTGCTCACCGCAACTAGAGAAAGCCTGCGTGCGGCAATGAAGACCCAGCGCAACCAAACCACACACACATAGCAGGGTATTCTTTCATAAAGGCACATCTGTTCAGAAATCATTTGGAGTCTTTTCTCCTAATTGCTATGGTTGTTTGGACGGATGCGTGTGCTTTCATTTTGAGGCAAAGTAGTGAAATGTTTTCACGTTATCAAGAAAAGAATCGACTGCTTTTGAGTTGACCTTACATGCTGGACCCCCATTCACACACAGCACAAAATAAGTCAGGGTCTTTACAAATGGTATTTTGATAGATGCTGGATTGTTATCTGTGCCATATTTGTGCTTACTCTTTTAAGAACAATGTAGCAAAAAAAAAAAAAAAAGAACAATGTAGCATTATGTTCATTTGGATAAACTGTGATTTGACAACTGATTTCAATAAAACATTTGCTTCACTTAAAAAAAAGAAAGAAATCATAAAAAAGCATAATGAAAAACTCTTCAGTTTATTTTATGAAGGCTAATGAATAGGTACTTACTCATTAAAGACTAAGTCTGGTGCAAAATAGAGATACTGGCTGTTCGTATGTTTGTATGATCTCCAGCTCAAGGCAAATGACGACAGACACATCCAAGAATACTGGATGAGGGTTATTTGGTCCTCAAGAGGCAGGTTTTTAAATCCTGAAGAACAGAACAATTTACCACAGAAAACACTTAGCATTTAAGTACATCCCAGGAAGAAGCTTCTTAAGTCCACCCCCATTGCCCCCTCTCTTCTCATCGACTCAAAGCAATTCCACAGTTCCTTCCAGAGTACCTATCATGGACCTGGCCTTGTTTAACATTTTATGTTAAATTCACTCTAAATTCTCAAGAAGCATCAACTGCCAGGGCAAAGAAAACTAAGATGTCCTGGACGTTTCACTGTGGACGGTGGTCTACCACCCTTAGTGAGACTGAAAGAATTTGTGTTAACCTGCACCACTTGCTTCAGCCTACTCACAACTGGTATTCTCAAAACCAAAGATAATTTAATGACTGTCTACTACTGCATACCTGAAACAGTGGTGGAAGATGTTAGTTTTCATGAAGTGATGTGAAAGTTAGTCACTCAGTCAAGTCTGACTCTGTGACCTCATGGCCTTTTTTGTCCATGGAATTCTCCAGGAAAGAATACTGGAGTGGGTTGCCACTTCCTTTTCCAGGGGATCTTCCCAACCCAGGGATCAAACCCAGGTCTCCCACATTGCAGCAGACTCTTTACTGTCTGAACCATCAAGGAAGCCTGATTTCCTGGTTAATTTTCATGAGTTTGCAGAGATTTAAAAAGTCTTATTCCTTGCTTCCCCCTAGTTGGGAATAACCAGACTTTTGAGGCAGAATACGCATCCTTGGCAGGGCTTCCTCAATAGCTCCATGGTAAAGAATCTGCCTGCAATGCAGGAGACTCAGGAGATGAGGGTTCAATTCCAGGGTCAGAAAGATGCCCTGGAGGAGGAAATGGCAACCCTCTCCAGTATTCTTGCCTGGAGAATCCCAAACACAGAAGAGTCTGGCAGGCTACAATCTATGGCGGTCTAAGAGTCAGACACGACTGAATGACTGAGCACGCATGTCCTCAAGCATCCTTGGTGCTGGTCCTGCCTCACTCACAGTCTCCCTTTCTGGGCCTCAAATCCTTCATTCGTTTCTTTTTCCACCCTCTGTACTCCAAGGGGCACCAGGGTATTCTTCTGTTCATGTAGTTTCACCTGGGCAAGCCTCCCTTCAAAGAATTAGGGCTTCTGATTATCTTTTGTTTTATGGCTGCTAGGTGACCATAGGTCATCTAAGAAATGGCTTTGGATTAATGAACTGGGACAATGTGATTGCAATTCTAAGTGATGTTTCCATAGATTAACAGGGACCTTATCAATAAAATTCTACAGCATAAAAAATAACTGAATTAGGAATTTCAAGGACAATTTAAAGGGTGCTGGAGGTAAGACGATATTTTCAGCAAGATGCAGAGTCCCCTAAAGCCTACTTGACAGGTCTTTTTAAAAAATTAATATTTATTGGAGCATAATTGATTTACAATATTGTGTTAGTTTCAGGTGTATAGCAAAGTGAATCAGTTTATATACAGGAGATATATATATATATATAGTTATAATCAGGATATCTATCTATCTATCTATCTATATATCTCCACTCTTTTCAAGATTCTTTTCCCATAGAGGTCATTACAGAGTATTGAGTAGAGTTCCCTGTGCTATATATATTTTATATATAGATAAATATAGTATGTGCGTGCATGTTCAGTTGCTTCATTCATATCTCTTTGTGACCCTGTGGACCATAGTCCATCAGGCTCCTCAATGCATGGGATTCTCCAGGCTAGAATACTAGAGTGGGTTGCCATGTCCTTCTCCAGAGAATCTTCCCAATTCAGGAATTAAAACCAGGTCTCTTACATCTCCTGCACTGGCAGGTGGGTTCTTTACCACTAGCACCACCTGAAAAGCCCATATATAGTATATATAACTACTTTATATACGGTAGCGTGTATGTCTTAATTAACCTGGTTTAGGCTTAGATTAGCTCTTGTTATGAGCTGCTAATAATGGGCTTATTTTGGGCTTTGACAACTAGAATATGTTTTACCTTATTAGTATTACTGGGATGAAATGTTCCATTTCAATCCCCAACATAAGAAATGCATACATTATATGAACACTAGAATACTTAACTCTAACTTCTCAAGAGAGATGAGCACACTCACCAGACTTTTTCTACACCCTGAATTTGACATCGAGTTAAAAACAAAAAACTGGGTCTCAGGATTGAGACGAACGCTAACGCAATTGCACCGTTGCATATGGCGCACTCTGTGGTCCTGAGGCGCCCAGTCCAGGATGCAGACCCAGAAAGGACAGCCCGTCCTTACCTGGAAGTACCTTCGCCCACTTCACAACTTGGATCATCTGCTTGCCAGCTAAGCGGTTGAGGGTGGAGAGCAGGTTTTCGGCTGTATCTGGTTTGGAGCCGTCATAGCCTGCATATACAATCTCGGGCTCGATGGTTTCAAGGATCATAGAAGGCGAAGGTGTGAGCGCTCGCGAGATTGTGGAGAGCTGCGGGACCAGCGCCGAGTTGACCGAGGGCTCCTGCGCAGGCGCGATGTATGTAGTGCCTTCCTCCGGGCTCTGGGGGGGCGGGGGTGGGGGTGGAGGCTGCTGCGCCTGCTCCTCGTGAAGCCCTTTTAACTTCCCCAACTTCTTGGACTTTCGAGCTGAAAAAAACAAAGTGATAAACAATAAGGGCAAGTTAAGATTATGTTTGGCCTGATAAATATGTCAAGTACAGCATTTCCATATGTTACAGATAAATGAATCTTGTTAATAGTTACAAGAAAAAGCTATTACAAGAAAAAATTTTATTTTTTCATTTTGTCTATATGAGGGTCTGACTGTTCACTAAACTGGGATAATCATTTCATAATGTAAAGTCATTAAAATCATTAAGCTCCACACTGTAAACGTATATATAGTGCATGTTGGGCTTCCCTGGTGGCTCAGCGAGTAAAGAATCCACCTGTGATGCAGGAGACATGGATTCTATCCCTGGGTTGGGAAGATCCCCTGGAGAAGTAAAGGCTACCCACTCCAGTATTCTGGCCTGGAGAATTCCATAGCATGGGCAGCAAAGAGTCTGACAGGACTGAGCGACTTTCACTTTCTTTCTTTCAGGTCGCTATGGTAGTGTCCCACTCTTTGTGACCCTGGACTACAGCCCACTGGGCTCCTCTGTCCATGGGATTCTGCAGGCAAGAATACTGGAGTGACCTGCCACAGTGCTATATGTCAATTATTACCTCAATAAAAATGAAATGAAATAAACAGTACCAAAAAAAGAGAGTTAAATAAAAGGTTATCTTGGGGATATTGCCCATGAGGTAAATTGCAATCAAATATTGACTTATATTGATGAAAACATATTTTTTCTCTAAAGATGTCTTGCTATATTGGAAGGAACAGTCCTTTTCCAACATTTTTATGATACCAGGCATTGTCCTATACGCTTTCTATAAATTAACCACTTTAACAACTTAGTCAGTTTTATGACTAGGTACTATTAAAATTCTCATTTTATAATGAGGACGCTGAGACCAGGAGGGCTGAGAAGTCTGTCCAAGATCACACAGCTAGCATATGTAAAATAGATGTAAGAGCTCAGAGGAAGGATAAGTTACTTCAGATGCTATCAAGTTATATATGCCACAACCAAATCTTTTATAAATAAAAAATTCCCACCTATTATCCACCAGAGTTGGCAACAAGAGCTAGTCTGACCTGAGTGAACTTATTGTCTGAGCCCTGTCTCTGCTCCCTCTAATTAGCTTTCCCTGGCCCTTGACTTGTTCCCCTTTGGTGATTCTCAGTCCACTAATCTTCTTGCTGTGTTCCAAATAGGAAGAGGAGTACGTCAAGGCTGTATATTGTCACCCTGTTTATTTAACTTATATGCAGAGTACATCATAAGAAACGCTGGACTGGAAGAAACACAAGCTGGAATCAAGATTGCTGGGAGAAATATCAATAACCTCAGATATGCAGATGACACCACCCTTATGGCAGAAAGTGAAGAGGAACTAAAAAGCCTCTTGATGAAAGTGAAAGTGGAGAGTGAAAAAGTTGACTTAAAGCGCAACATTCAGAAAACAAAGATCATGGCATCTGGTCCCATCACTTCATGGGAAATAGATGGGGAAACAGTGGAAACAGTGTCAGACTTTATTTTTCTGGGCTCCAAAATCACTGCAGATGGTGACTGCAGCCATGAAATTAAAAGACGCTTACTCCTTGGAAGGAAAGTTATGACCAACCTAGATAGCATATTCAAAAGCAGAGACATTACTTTGCCAACAAAGGTTCGTCTAGTCAAGGCTATGGTTTTTCCTGTGGTCATGTATGGATGTGAGAGTTGGACTGTGAAGAAGGCTGAGAGCCAAAGAATTGATGCTTTTGAACTGTGGTGTTGGAGAAGACTCTTGAGAGTCCCTTGGACTGCAAGGAGATCCAACCAGTTCATCCTAAAGGAGATCAGTCCTGGGATCTCCAGGACTGTAAGGACTGATGCTGAAGCTGAAACTCCAATACTTTGGCCACCTCATGTGAAGAGTTGACTCATTGGAAAGGACTCTGATGCTGGGAGGGATTGGAGGCAGGAGGACGACAGAGGATGAGATGGCTGGATGGCATCACTGACTCGATGGACGTGAGTCTCAGTGAACTCCAGGAGTTGGTGATGGACAGGGAGGCCTGGCGTGCTGTGATTCATCGGGTCGCGAAGAGTCGGACACGACTGAGCGACTGGACTGATCTGATCTGATCTGATCTGACATGTAACCAATTGCTTACTCGGAGTAGTTATTTTGTGCAAATGCTGTTAGACCAAGATCCCCAGCTATACTGTGAACTGCTGAGACATAAGGGTTGAGTGTTCCTCCTCTTTGACAGCCGCCATATCACCTTGGTAAATGTTACGCCTGCACAAATAATTTACACATTTCCACTGAATGAATGGGGTTGCAATCAACCCCAAAGCAAGACAACAGAAGAGAAGAAATGAAGTATCTAGACGATTCCAAATTGGAGTGCTAACTACTAAACGTACAGGAAATTAATGCTATTAAAAAAGGCAGGTGTGAGTTATACCACTACACAATCTTTAAAAATCTCTATTTTTTTTTACTATCAATAAATAATACACATATCACATGGTCTATAATTTAAAAAGATCACAAAATACTGTACAGGAATACTACTTTAGAGTTCCAGGAGAATATATATACAAGAGACCATGTTCTAATTTATCTAGAACAGTCCTGGTTTAGATCAATTTGGTTTATGCTTGTTTTCCAGCATGATTATTAGTAAGTGCCCCCTTTTACTCCTACAAGTACCACATTTTGGACAAAAAATAATGCGTTCATCTTAATTAAAACCAAAGAATCAGTATTAACTTTAAGCAACTGCTTACAAATTTTTTTTTGAAGTATAGTTGATTTACAGTGTTGTGTTAATTTCCGCAGTACAGCAAAGTGTCTCAGGTATACACATACATATTTCATATTCTTTTCCATTATGGTTTATCACAGGACATTGAATATATTTCCCTGTGCTATATAGGACTTTTATGTATCCAGTCTATATACAGTACTTTGCATCCGCTAATCCCAAACTCCCAAAACTTCCCTCTCCCCAACCCTGCCCCCTTGGCAACCACGCATCTGTTCTCTATGTCTATGAGTCTGTTTCTGTTTCATAGATAGGTTCATTTGTGCTGTATTTTACATTCCACATGTAAGTGGTATCATATGGTATCTGTCTTTCACTCTCTGACTTAGTTTGCTTAGTATGTTAATCTCAAGTTCCACCCATGTTGCTGCAAATAGCATTATTTTGTTCTTTTTAATGACTGGTAATATTCCACCATATATATGTAGCACTTCTTTATCCACTCATCTCTCGATGGACATTTAGGTTGTTTCCATGTCTTGGCGATTGTAAATGGTGCAATAGCAACTGCTTTTCATTCACATTTCTCTTGATGGCTCAGTCATGCAGAAGAGACCCCTCTTTGCTTGACAAGTGAGTCTTCTCTCTGCTTTCCATGGGAGTACTCCAGTTCTGTCCAGGAAAAGGTACCGATTTAATAACAGAAGTCTATCTTTGTTTGAGTGGATTTTTTTCTTCTGTGATCAATGTGATGTTAATGTGGATTTCTGGTTTTGTATTGAACAACTTTGGGCTTCCCAGGTGGTGCTAAAGAATCTGCCTGCCAATGCAGAAGGCGTAAGAGATGAAGGTTCGATTCCTGGATTGGGAAGATCTCCTGGGGAAGGAAATGGCAACCTACTCCAATATTCTTGCCTAAGAAGTCCAATGGACAGAGGAGCCTGGTCCGCAAAAGAGCTGGACACAACTTAGCAACTAAACAAGAGCAACAATGATAGAGATGGTAAAAGAAAGATGGGGGTGGGGTAGGAGAACTGGAAGGTAGATGGGAGGATTGGTGGGTGGATGGCAGGTGGGTGGTGTTGATGAAGAGTTTACTAGATAAGGGGAAAGATGGGTGAATGAGTGAATAAATGAATAATAGAGAAAGCTCAGAAATGCCAAATGAGTTTCATTTCAATTCAGTTCAGTTGCTCAATCATGTCTGACTCATTGTGACCCCATGGACTGCACCACACCAGGTTTCCCTGTCCATCACCATCTCCCAGAGCTTGCTCAAACTCATGTCCATCAAGTCAGTGATGCCATCCGACCATTTCATCCTCTGTTATCCCCTTCTCCTCCTGCCTTTAATCTTTCCCAGCATCAGGGTCTTTTCCAATGAGTCAGTTCTTTGCATCAGTTCTTTGCATTCAGCTCCAGCATCAGTCCTTCCAATGAATATTCAGGACTGATTTCCTTTAGGATAGACTAGTTTGATCTCCTTGCAGTCCAGAGGACTCTCAAGAGTCTTTTCCAACACCACATTTCAAAAGCATCAATTCTTAAGTGCTCGGCTTTCTTTATGGTCCAACTCTCACATCCAAATGAGTTTAGAACTCTGGTAATAACTAGATTTGCAACTGTAAGCTTTTCCATTTTTTTAAGTAGTTTATTTTCAAACTCCTGAAGTACCAGACATCTTCAACTTAGTTCTAACATGAATGAGGAACTTACAGGATACAAATTTAACATAAAGTAGAGCTTTGCAACCTAGAAAGCATATTAAAAAGCAGATACATTACTTTGCCAACGAAGGTCTGTCTAGTCACAGCTATGGTTTTTCCATTAGTTATGTATGGATGTGAGAGTTGGACTATAAAGAAAGCTGAGTGCAGAAGAATTGATGCTTTTGAACTGTGGTGTTGGAGAAGACTCTTGAGAGTCTCTTGGACTGCAAGGAGATGCAACCAGTCCATCCTAAAGGAAATCTGTCCTGAATATTCATTGCAGGACTGATGCTGAAGCTAAAACTCCAGTACTTTGGCCACCTGATGCGAAGAGCTGACTCACTGGAAAGACCCTGATGCTGGGAAATATTGAAGGCGAGAGGAGAAGGGGATGACAGAGGATGAGATGGTTGGATGGTATCACCGACTCAATGGACATGGGTTTCAGTAAACTCTGGGAGTTGGTGATGGATAGGGAGGCCTGGCGAGCTGCAGTCCATGGGGTTGCAAAGAGTTGGACACGACTGAAAGACTGAACTGAACTGAGCTGAGACCGATGCCACACCGATTAACTTGATTTTCAAAATAACCATTCATGTTTGTCATTAATACCACTTTCATCACAAAATCACTTACTGATCCAGATAAAAGACAAGTCACTATCCAACCACAGACATATCTGCCACCCATTCATTAAATGTTGAAGCTGGGCTTAAGAGATGAACAAAATGTCATTCCTATCTTTAAGGAGTTTGAAATTAACAATTAACAGTTTAAAATTTTCAATTATTTCAGGTCATTTCATTTCTCATGGACTGTCTCCTTCAATAAAAGAGGCAGGAAAATCTGAGTTTTAGAACTGTCTGAATGAGCAGCAGATGCAGTCTATTTACATATGTTAAAGGAGAGCTGCTGACAAAGTACTGCCCAGCAGTTCTGAGTGTACAGCAGGGAACCAAGATGCTTCTGATGAAAGTGAAAGTGAAAGTCGCTCAGTCATGTCCGACTCTTTGTGACCCCACGGACTGAAGCCTATCAGGCTCCTCTGTCCATGGAATTTTCCAGGCAAGAGTGCTGGAGTGGATTGCCCAGGAATGAGTGAATGAACTGAAGAAAAAATCATCACTAAATGCCTCAAAAACTAGGCCAAACAGAGAAGGAGAAGAATTAAACATGCAGATAATCCCAAATGCTGGTCAATGGATGACTCTATAAGAGCTTGAGAAAATCCTCGATTGCACAGATTAGCCATTTGAGGAGTCAGACATTTGGAACTAACTGCTTCTGTGTCACATAAAGTTCTCTCTAAGCCTCAACTGATTCATCCAAAAAATGAGAATGATAGTGTTTCTATCCCTGATTTCACAGAGGGCTACATGGATAAGAAAACTAAAACAATGCTGAAAATTATTATTAACATCTGAAAGAGTGCTTCAACATTACTTTCATTCTTTTACATAATTTCACAGATATTAAAACTATTCCAGTTCATTAAAATGTCCTTACTCTTTAGAAGACTACATCTAATGATAGCTATCATTTGATTGACAAATAGCTAAGGGTGGTATTCTCAAATTTTATTAAAAGTTATATTTGCTTGCAAATTAATTATGAGATTCATACTTGTTTTAGGCGTTCAATCTATAATGCTGCATCTATTTTCATGACTGATTTAAGGTCAATGCTATGAAACATGAAGAAGAATGCTTAATATTTTCTCTAGCATTTATACACAAGGTTGTGGCCTGTAGCAGGGCCTACTGAGATTATCTATAGATTGCTTAGCATTTCAGCTACATTTAATTTTATGTTATAATCTTATATGTGGGACACCTGTAATTGAGTAATTACCTCTATTTCCTTAAATAGTTCAAGAAAATAAATATTTTCAGTGTGTAGATTTTTCAGCCAAGTGTTTCAGCCAATATCTTTTTCTAAAAGAGTATAGTTACATAATAATCATATTACTCAAAGTAGCCCTTCTAAAATGCTTGAAAATTTTATACTGTTCTTCAACACATGCTGTCTTCTAAAATTAAAGTTCCTGAAAGTTGTTAATGTCTCATGTATTTCTATAACATCACTTTCTGTGATGCTTGTGGGTACTCGATAATATGTTTGTTGACTAAATTTATTTCATCTTCACATTATAACACATTTGAATAAGCTATTATATATATAATGTATTAATTTACTTCTGTGCAGGAAATGCAGACAAGTTTCTGAGATTTTGGGATAAAATTCCTAAATTGTTATTATTCCTTTTCAATCTATCAAGTTATTACTCTGAAAATCTCACAACTAAAATAATAATAAACTCAATTTACTGAGCACTTATGTACCAAGCACAGTTCAAAACAACTTCTAATGGTCTTAAGCATTCCAATGCAAACCAGGACCCTACGGTTAGGCAATTATTAGTTTCATTTTACAGGTGGAAAAACTGATGCACAGAGATAGTGTTTCTTTAAGGTTGCAGGGCTGCTGAACAGCAGGGCTAGGTTTGGAATCTGGTCATAGCTCAGAGCCCACAGACTTTTTTTTTTAATTAATTTATTTATTTTAATTGGAGGCTAATTACTTTACAATATTGTGGTGGTTTTTGCCATACATTGACATGAATCAGCCATGTGGGTACATGTGTCCCCCTGTCCCAAAACCCCTACCACATCCCTCCCCATCCCTCTGGGATGTCCCAGTGCACTGGCTTTGAGTGCCCTGTTTCATGCACAATCAAACTTGGATTGGTCATCTATTTCACATGCTGGAGAAGACTCTTGAGAGTCCGATGGACTGCAAGGAGATCCAACCAGTCCATTCTGAAGGAGATCAGTCCTGGGTGTTCACTGGAAGGACGGATGCTAAAGCTGAAACTCCAATACTTTGGCCACCTCATGTGAAGAGCTGACTCATTGGAAAAGACTCTGATGCTGGGAGGGATTGGGGGCAGGAAGAGAAGGGGACGACAGAGGATGAGATGGCTGGATCGCATCACCAACTTGATGGACATGAGTTTGGGTGCACTCTGGGAGTTGGTGATGGATAGGGAAGCCTGGCGTGCTGCAGTTCATGGGGTTGCAAAAAGTCGGACACGACTGAGCGACTGAACTGAATATACATGTTTCAGTGCTATTCCATCCCACCTTCACCTCTTCCCGGAGAGTCCAAAAGTCTGTTCTTTATATCTGTGTCTCTTTTGCTGTCTTTTATATAGGGTCATCATTACCATCTTTCTAAATTCCATATATATGCATTAGTATACTGTATTGGTGTTTTTATTCCATTGTGTATATGTACCACAGCTTTCTTATCCATTCATCTGCTGATGGACATCTAGGTTGCTTCCATGTCCCGGTTATTGTAAACAGTGCTGCGATGAACACTGGGGTACATGTGTTTCTTTCAACTCTAGTTTTCTTGGTGTGTATGCCCAGCAATGGGATTGCTGGGTCGTATGGCAGTTCTATTTCCAGTTTTTTAAGCAATCTCCACACTGTTCTCCATAGTGGCTGTACTAGTTTGCATTCCCACCAACAGTGGAAGAGGGTTCCCTTTTCTCCACACCCTCTCCAGCATTTATTATTTGTAGATTTTTTGATAGCAGCGATTATGACCAGCATGAGATGATACCTGACTGTGGTTTTGATTTGCATTTCTCTTAGGATGAGTGATGTTGAACATCTTTTCATGTGTTTGTTAGCCATCTGTATGTCTTCTTTGGAGAAATGTCTATTTAGTTCTTTGGCCCATTTTTTGATTGGGTCATTTGGTTTTCTGGTATTGGGCTGCATGAGCTGCTTGTGTATTTTTGAGATTAATTCTTTGTCAGTTGCTTTTTTTGCTATTATTTTCTCCCATTCTGGAGGCTGTCTTTTCACCTTGCTTATAGTTTCCTATGTTGTGCAAAAGCTTTTAAGTTTAATTAGGTCCCATTTGTTTATTTTTGCTTTTATTTCCATTACTCTGGGAAGTGGGTCATGAAGGATCTTGCTGTGATTTATGTCAGAGAGTGTTTTGCCTATGTTTTCCTCTAGGAGTTTTATAGTTTCTGGTCTTACATTTAGATCTTTAATCCATTTTGAGTTTATTTTTGTGTATGGTGTTAGAAAGTGTTCTAATTTCATTCTTTTACAGGTGGTTTACCAGTTTTCCCAGCATCACTTGTTAAAGAGATTGTTTTTTTCTCCATTGTATATTTTTGCCTCCCTTGTCAAAGATAAAGTGTCCATAGGTACATGGATTTATCTCTGGGCTTTCTATTTTGTTCCATTGATCTATATTTCTGTCTTTGTGCCAGTACCATACTGTCTTGATGACTGTAGCTTTGTAGTATAGTCTGAAGCCAGGCAGGTTGATTCCCCCAATTCTGTTCTTCTTTCTCAAGACTGCTTTGGCTATTCAAGGTTTCTTGCATTTCCATAAAAATTGTGAAATTATTTGTTCTAGTTCTGCAAAAAATACCATTGGTAGCTTGATAGAGATTGCATTGAATCTATAGATTGCTTTGGGTAGTATACTCATTTTCAGTATATTGAGTCTTCTGATCCATGAACATGGTATATTTCTCCATCTATTTGTGGGATCTTTGATTTCTTTCACCAGTGTTTTATAGTTTTCTATATATAGGTCTTCTGTTTCTTTAGGTAAATTTATTCCTAAATATTTTATTCTTTTCATTGCAATGGTAAATGTGATTGTTTCCTTAATTTCTCTGTTTTTTCATTGTTAGTGTATAGGTATGCAAGGGATTTCTGTGTATTAATTTTATACTCCGCAATTTTACTATATTCATTGATTAGCTCTAGTAATTTTCTTTGGAGAAGGCAATGGCACCCCACTCCAGTACTCTTGCCTGGAGAATCCCATGGACAGAGGAGCCTGGTAGGCTGCAGTCCATGCAGTTGCTAGGAGTCGGACACGACTGAGTGACTTTACTTTCACTTTTCACTTTCATGCATTGGAGAGGGAAATGGCAACCCACTCCAGTGTTCTTGCCTAGAGAATCCCAGGGACGGGGGAGCCTGGTGGGCTGCCATCTATGGGGTCGCACAGAGTCGGACACGACTGAAGTGACTTAGCAGCAGCAGCAGTAATTTTCTGGTGGAGTCTTTAGGGTTTTCTATGTAGAGGATCATGTCATCTGCAAACAGTGAGAGTTTTACTTCTTTTCCAATCTGGATTCCTTTTATTTCTTTTTATTCTCTGATTTCACTGGCTAAACCTTCCAAAACTATGTTGAATAGTAGTGGTGAGAGTGGGCACCCTTGTCTTGTTCCTGACTTTAGAGGAAATGCTTTCAATGTTTTGCCACTGAGGATAATGTCTGCTGTGGGTTTATCATATATGGCTTTTACTATGTTGAGGTATGTTCCTTCTATGCCTGATTTCTGGAGAGTTTTTTTTTTAATCATAAATGAATGTTGAATTTTGTCAAAGGTTTTCTCTTCATCTATTGAGATAATCATATGGTTTTTATCTTTCAATTTGTTAATGTAGTGTATCACACTGACTGATTTGCAAATATTGAAGAATCCTTGCATCCCTGGGATAAAGCCAGAGCCCACATTCTTAACCTCTAAGATAAGCAGTCTCCTAATCCTTTCTCTTTATCTAATTTTTTTTTAACACTTAAAGATTAGCATCAGCTTCAAATCCAAGTGTATAATTAAGATGTATGCTAATTAAACAGGAACATTTTTGGCCAAAGATACTTAATGGGCATGTTTCTATTATCCAGAGCATCCATGAACATAAATTTGGGGTCTTATCACTACCTACCACCTTACTAAATTAACATGGAGTTAATGACCTCTGGGCTTGGGAACTCATGTTCCCAGGTGGCCCACAGACACACTTCATTTGTCAACTGCCAGCAACAGTTGCAGGCTGGGTGGGTGAGTATTAATATGACTGTGAACATCTCTAGTCCCACATGGGCCTAGAGGAATTTTCACTTGTTTACCTGGATGTCACAGTAATGTTATATACTTAGCAATTGCCCCCACTACCAAGTCCTTAATTATTAGCAGAATCTTGGGGGCCACTTTCTCCTGGCATGGCTGGGGGACAGAATACTATAGACTGCCCGGGAACTATTCCCTCAGGAGCTGTGAAATGGAGGCCCTGCTTCTTATCCAGACTGATAAGCTGAACAGCAGGCAGGAAGCAGCTGGTAGGACCCTACAAAATTGTGAAAAGTTCCCGATGGGGTCTCAAGATGCACAAAGGTCCTGAAACATGCCCTGACTTCCTTTCTGGTTTGCTCTGCCTCCTGAGGCCCACCTGGCCTGCTACACATCCTTTTGACCAATGTTCAGTGTGCAGAACAATGGCCGGCTAGGAATGATACAGACAGCTTCTGCATCTCCCAGTAAAATGATGAGATACACAGGACTATCATGGTACTTTCATCATGATCTTTGTCAAGTGTGTTCAATTACAGATTCTCTATAGACGTCTAGAGGGGTCATCAGGACATTTTTTTTTTTTTTTGTCCCCCTCCAATCTGATGTAGAATAAAAGACTGATGGGGAGCTTTTTCAATCACAACATTGCCCTGGAAAGATTTCAAGGGAGAATTGTGTCATTTTAGAAATGCCTCATGTCATGTCTTGAAATTTTAGGTCTTGGCAGTAAATATTAGAGAGTATATATTGAGGTTATATGAAAACATGTATTTTTCTGTTCACAGGCCAAATGCAATTACTCGTTTAAACCCACAGGACAATACCAGCATCCAGCCCGTCTTCTCTCTTTCACAGACCGTGTTTCTTGCTACTTTCCTCCTAATCGTGCTTACCTATTTTCCTCATCCTCTTTATCCACATGTTTTCTCCCTTTCTCCCTTGAGTGGAGGAAGATGCTCCGAGTTAAAGGGAAAAAAAACTAGGTATTTTTATGTCTGACACCAAATGAAGGAATGTCATCTTCCAACAGATTTAACTGTTTGGCAGGAAAACTTCTCTGGTTTTTACTAACAGAAAAAAGAGCATCTATGTTTCTCAAAGCCACACACATGAACAGAACTGGTGTAAGGGTCCGGGGCACGTTGCTTTATGAATAAATCATTAGCTGCTCAAGTGATAATAAGGAAGTGGCATTCCAGTTGCTTGTAAATCTCTTTGAGTGGTTAAGGAACCTGAAAACCGAGTGTTCTTAAAAGTATCCCTAGATATGCTCACATTAATATACATAATTTAACAAATCATGTATATCACAGGCATTATTGATCTTTATTAGTATAAAAAACATGCTAAGGCAAACTCAAACCCAACCTTGGACCACCATACACACACACCAGTGGTAACTATGCGAGGTGATGGGCACATTAATTAGCTCAATTGTAGGATTCATTACTCAGGTATATTGCTGCTACAATACCACACTGTCCATGTTAAATATATATAACTTTTGTCAATCATAACCTCACTAAATCTGGAGCAGAGGCATCCAGATTAATGGATCTCCATATGAATGAGTGAGTGAAGTTGCTCAGTCGTGTCCAACTCTTTCCAATCCCATGGACTGTAACCTACCAGGCTCCTCCATCCATGGAATTTTCCAGGCAAGAGTACTGGAGTGGGTTGCCTTTTCCTTCTCCAGGGGATCTTCCCAACCCAGGGATCGAACCCAGGTCTCCTGCATTGCAGGCAGACACTTTACCATCTGAACCACCAGGGAAGCCCAGAAGGTATAGATTCTCCAGGCAAGAACACTGGAGTGGGTTGCCATTTCCTTCTCCAACGCATGAAAGTGAAAAGTGAAAGTGAAGTTGCTCAGTCGTGTCAGACTCTTAGCGACCCCATGGACTGCAGCCTACCAGGCTCCTCCGTCCATGGGATTTTCCAGGCAAGAGGACTGGAGTGGGGTGCCATTGCCTTCTCCAATAGGTATATGTAGGATCCCCATATATTACCTTTTATTGTGTATATAAAGATAACCATAGCTAGCTCTATAATAAACATAATTTTGTCACTATGGTTGTAGCATACATTTATCCATCACTTCATGAGTAACTAATATTCACCCATTGTGTAGAAAGTGCCCTGGTTTTGTGAGCAATGTGATGATGAATAACAAAAATAACAAAATCTAAGCCCAGACAATCGCTTACCATCTTGGGGAAGCTGGATCAATACATAAGAAAGTAGTTATGTTTATAAAGCAGGCTATGATAAGTCTGGGGTCAGTGTTCCTGATTTATACATGTGTTGAGTCAGACAATGGCAGGGCGATGTTGCTTTACGTTTCTACGAGCATTCCTACTTTCCTGCATCCCTCTGTGTTAATTCCCACTGTGCCTTGGTGCGCTTTGGGTGTGATTCACAGGACACTGAGGGCCCGCTCCATTCCACGTTAAGCACGGCTGACACACTCTCAGAGGAGAGGCCCTCAGACCAGAAGCCAGATCCGAGCAGAGACGCAAGGAACCTGAGGGAGACTGAGTAAGGGGCCGCTGATTTCACAGACACAGTGACAAGGTTATAGAAAACAGACATATTCTGATACCTTCCCTGCTGGAGACAGGGATTCAGAAAGGGGCAAAGCCAGCAGCTGCCTGTGGGATACTCCCTGGGCTAGACGGATGATTAACATGATTGTTTTTATGGCATTCATATTTTCTGTGACTATATTCTTTTTTTCTCCTTTAATACTTAGAAACATTTTTTACCTCCCATTTTTCCTTCTACTGCCAATCAGAACCAGGAATGCCTGCACATGAGAGGATGTGCCAGGGGTGGGTTCCATCTCTGGCCAGGGTTCTGAAGGTGAGGCAACATGTGTCTGAGGCTGGCAAGGCCGGGACTGCAGAGTGAAGTCGCTCAGTCGTGTCCGACTCTTTGCGACCCCATGGACACCAGGCTCCTCTGTCCGTGGGATTTTCTAGGCAAGAGTACTGGAGTGGGTTGCCTTTTCCTTCTCCAGGGAACTTCCCAACCCAGGGATCGAACCCAGGTCTCCAGCATTGTAGACAGACGCTTTACTGTCTGAGCCACCAGGGACTGCATGAAACCAAGCAAATATCTCAGAAGAAGATGAGATAGAAGGTCTGAGAAGTGGCCTCTTGGTGATAGCTTCTAAATAATGGAGAAAATTTCCAGTACTTTCTTCTGCTGAAACCTTTGCTGGTTTGGTACTAAAATGAGAGAGAATGCCACTGGACTGAGTGCCAGGGTGCTGGGCCACTGTAATTCCAAAACTCCTTTGAGCACAGTTCTAAAGAACTGCAGGCAGTAGTGGGGAAGGGAGGTAGCCAGCGCCCCATGGCCAGGTCAGGTGGACAATGGGCTTATTACATAGAACACCTCCTACCTGGGCCTTGTTACTGCTGTGTTGATATATACTACCAGGAAGTATCAGAAGGGACTGACAGAACAACAAAGTCTCCATGCACAAAAATTTTGGGCAAAAAATGCTTATGGAAAAACAATGTGAGAAAAGACGGGGATTAAGTTATCCTAGAGGAGAAAGTAAGAAATACGAAAAACCAAGTAGCAACTTCAAAAACTTGACATTTGCCAAATCATGGTGAGCATCTATTTTCTATTTCTGCTGGGGTCAAGATAAGATCTAAAGGGCTTAAAGGGCAGAAGCAGGGATTTAGATGAGACAGTAGGAGAATTTCCTTCAAGTTTTCTGGAATGTGTTATGGAGAGAGCCTGGAATGCATGACGGGCAAGAACATGTAATATTCTTTTCTAAAAACTCTTAAAGTAACAAACAGGTAGGCAGGTTCTCTACTTGCCTGAGTGCAGCTCTGCCCTGCGGGGGAAGGATGATAGAATGAGTTACTGAGACGCCGTGGCCCTACAGTGGAAGGAAATACGACTTCCCATGTACCTTCCAGCCTCCCTGTGTCTGAATGGAACTTCTCTGTCTCATCTGTGTCTAAAAAACAGGACTAAATGCTTTACACTTGTAAGTGTGGTGAGACATAATTTTAGAAATATTTTTCCAAAGTATACTTCCAGGGCAAATACTATGATCTCTGAACAAGGCTTGGAAGGACAGCCAGACCCATGGGAAACCCCCTAAAGTTCTATACACTCCCTTCTACTCTACATTCACACGTTTTTTTGTGTGTGTGTTTTTTTTTTCAGTTTTACCATCTAAGGTACAAAACTATTTGCTCAAGTCTGTATTTAAAATGGGCTCTGTGGTTTCTCCTAATCCTGAGATTAACTAATTTTTTTAAAGTGGGGAGAAGAGTTCATGGTAAAGAGCTCTCATTAATTGAGAATCTGTATGTCTAGAATAAACAGAATCTTTTAAAAAATCTTGCTTAATCCTCATAAGTGCCCTTCGAGGTAGGTACTGTTGTCAGTACCATTGTACACAGGTGTAAACAGTTTGTACAGGGTCACAAGGATGGTATGTGGTTAGGGTGGCAGGGTAGGAGAAGGTGAGTTATTGTAATGGCATAGGAAACAAGAATAGAGAAATCCCATCACATGTGCAGACAGCATCAACTCGACAGGTCAAAGGGGTGTGAAAAGGACCGAGAGCCCAAGCGGCTTTTTAGCTGATCAGCAAGCTAGCCACTGTAGCATCTCTAGTAAAGAGATCAGACTTTTCAACAGACGGCACAGGACAACCTGTACGAATACGCAGGTGCTTTCTGTCCTAATCCCCTGGGCAGGACAGTCAACTTCTGTGTACTTGGGGGCTGTTGCCATAGCAGATAAGCCCGTCTTTTTGCTTTTGCATCTGGTATGGACACCTTAACTCTGATGGGAGGAGAAATCAAAGGCAGAAATCAAACCAATCCATATTAAAAAACAGGACCTGTGTGAGAAGGACTTACTACTTCTGATTAAAAATAAAGTTCCTATGTTCAGGAATATTGAAATGGTTAGTAGAGATGAATTAATCAATGTACAAATCAAAATGTCACCTTTTATAAGGATGAGTTTAGCTAAACTTCACACATCATCTTATTTCTGCAATATCAAAAAAATAGAATTCTTAGGTAAAAAATAAATTTCCTACACGCCACTGCAACTGATATCTGAGTTCTGAGTTTGAACAAATATATTTTTTAAAGTCAAATGAATTGGGAATAATGATGCCACACTCAAGACTGAAATATGTGTGTTTAAAAAAAAACAACACAAGCAAATAAGCAAAAAAGAAGAGAGAAAATCTCCCTCTAGTTTTACAATCTACTTAAAATGAGAAAAAGAGCACTCTGATAGCTGTGGCCACCCAGCCAAAGGGCCGTCTCTTGGTTAAAAAGTTAATACTTTAATAGGTCCAAGAGTTGCCTTCTTGGCATGTGTTTGAACAGAAAATTTATTACATGAAGTACGAGCTCACTGGGTATGCACGGTAAATAGTCTCATTAAGAATGTTTTATGAAGAAACGTGACTGCTCTAACAAGGTCAAAGGGTGAGCAAGGTATGAGAAAGAGGCAAAAAGCAGTGACCCGGAAACGAACGATGGCACCCAGCTTAATTTACTGTGCTTTCCCCCAGGCCTGGCGTGACCCTCCATAAGCTCAGACCTAAAAGAAGTGGTCAGAAACTGGAGCACATGCCATGCAGAAAACCCACACGGATGGTTCCAAGCAAGCCGTCTCACCTGGCAAGTTGGCTAAGCAGATCTACCTTAAGCAAAATTATATATAGAAAAATAAGGGTTTACCCAACAGATATATTAGGAGGATATTTACACTGGGTAATGCCATTTTCCTTTATAAAAGTATCAATGGAAGACTCCTCCCATAAGCTCTCAAAGAACATATAAAATATAATGCATGAATGTTTGTTTGCACATCATTTTTAGGTATTTTTAAAAATTTATTTATTTTTAATTGGAGAATAGTTGCTTTACAATATTGTTTTGGTCTCCGCCATACATCAGCATGAATTAGCCACAGGTATACATATGTGACCTCCCTCTTGAACCTCCCTCCCATCTCCCACCCCATCTCACCCCTCTGCTGCTGCTGCTGCTGCTAAGTCGCTTCAGTCGTGTCTGACTCTGTGCGACCCCATAGACGGCAGCCCACCAGGCTCCCCCGACCCTGGGATTCTCCAGGCAAGAACACTGGAGTGGGTTGCCATTTCCTCCTCCAATGCACGAAAGTGAAAAGTGAAAGTGAAGTCGCTCAGTCGTGTCCAACCCTAGCGACCCCATGGACTGCAGCCTACCAGGCTCCTCCTTCCATGGGATTTTCTAGGCAAGAGTACTGGAGTGGGGTGCCATTGCCTTCTCCGTCTCACCCCTCTAGGTTGTCATAAATTATCTTGTTCTTCTCTCTTGGCATTTGCTGCTACTTCACTGCAGTGGTTTCCTCACCTTGGTCCCCTTAATTGTAGCCTTACGATTGATCTTACAATGTGGAAGTGTCCAAGAATTCTAATGCAACCAAGGAAGTTGCCTAAATTCAGTTTCAGGATTTTTAAAATAATTAGTATTTGTGTATATGAGACATAAAAAACCATGAAGTGGAATGAAAAAATATATAGAGGTCAAACAGTTCTATTTCCAGGACCAATTTTTTTCAAAATATTTCATCCCTCTTAGCTCAATATTCTTACTATAAAATAATTACTAAGAGCCACATTACAAGTATTCTTTCAAAAACTATTATTTAACAGCATGTTCTACATAAAAATCACCTTCAGTTTTTAAATCAAATTATAAGTAATGCCTTACCTTATTTAACTGAAAAGTAAACGGATGAATTTTAGTTGAGACTACTAATGCTGAGATCATAACTGAATGATTAAAAATGATTAAAACTGCCTCAGAAGAACAAGTGAAGCAAATGTAAAATAGTAATCCCATGAATTGATACAAAAACATTTTTCACAGCTGGTATAACACAGAAAATACTCTGTATTTCTAAATATTATCACTCTAGTATTAAGAACATTTTACAAATGCAAGACAAAGCAGGTCAGCAGAGTCAGAAAAAAATCCTCATGTTAAACACTAATATAAAAAAGAATGAGTAGAATGAGGACATGTTAATGAGTTAACAGGCTGCCACTTAAGTTTGGGGGAAAAATTAAATAGGCCTGAGGAAAAAGAAAACAAACGCCAATGTTGCTAGTTCTTATGCATTTTCAGTAAATATTACTCCACATTCTATTCCCCTGACATTATCAGAATGCATTGAATTTAAGAATTAATAGTCGCCAATGATGCGCAGGCTTGGAAGAAAATTATTTTTCTAGGCTAGGATCTCTTCAGGATACAGGCAGAATTGGTTTGGAAACTCCCAGAGAAAGCTGAGCCAAACCAAATGGCCTTTTGTGAATAAGTGATTCTTTTGCATTCGCTTCTCGTGTTTTCCTTCCAGCTTCTCTGTGCACACGGAGCTTGCGCTGGAGCACCCAGAGGCCCTTTGATGATGTCTGGTGTTGGCAGGTGCAGGTCACTGCTGGGGAGGAGCCCTCTCAGCTGCCTGGTGTTGAGCGGGGTGGTGCCAGGGTAGGGCCGATGCCCAGGTCTGACCTCTTAGCTCTGTTGAGAAGACACACTGCTCTCTTTTTTCACTTGGTATTCTGCCACAGTGTAAATTCCAAAGCTTCTGGTGACTCTCTCAAACCTAGCTCAGCAGGCTGAGAAAAAGCATTTTTTAAAAGAATATGTCTTCCATTTAGGTTTCAAAGGACTCTTTAAATTTACAGCATTTAGCTGTGCTTAAAAAAAAGAGTCCAAGACTTTAAGTTCTGAATATGAAGCTAACTTGTTAAAAAGAAACTTTTAGGAGAAGGAAATCTTAAATGTCCTTTTACTTTCAGTGATATTTTTCCTTCACATATAAGACTGAACCACAGACCGGATGGGAGCAAGTGAGCTCTTCTCCATCAAAGCTGGAAGATGAGCTGTCTTCTGGAGATGATAGAAGCAGTTCAAGAAGGAGGGATAACCGGGCCATTTCTGCAAGATTTTCCCCTGAGGCCGCAATTAACATCTAAGTCACTCTGAGTCGCTCAGTCATGTCTGACTCTTCGTGACCTCATTGTCTATACAGTCCATGGAATTTTCCAGGCCAGAATACTGGAGTGGGTAGCCTTTCCCTTCTCCAGGGGATCTTCTCAACCCAGGGATCAAACTAGTAAAGAATCTGCCTGTGATGCGGGAGACCTGCGTTGGGAAGATCCTGTGGAGAAAGGAACGGCTACCCACTTCAGTATTCTGGCCTGGAGAATTCCATGGACTGTATAGCCCATGGGGTCGCAAAGAGTCGGACACGACTGAGAGACTTTCACTGTTAGTAATTTTTAAGGTAACATCATATTTACAATAGAGAGATTTAACAAAGCACTTAGTTGTTTATTCTCACAAATGGATTCCCCTTTTCCTATTAAAATTCTGCTTCTGTTGCAAAGATAGGTTGCGGTTCCTTTAAAACAGTCTGTTAGCATGGTGTGATGTCAGCGCCCCATACGTAGCTCTGGAGAATGGATGCTGCCATTGAGGGATTTCATTGATGGCTTTGCTAGTGTTAGAACATCCTCTTCTGGAGTCACAGGGTGGCCCACGGCTGTCACCCCGAGCAGATGCCTTGACCAGCAGTCAGTTCTTCACTGCTGACTTGGGTTAAGGCCAGTTTTATGCTAAGATTTTCAAATGGATGATGTGGTTCTAAGTCACATATTAGGTAAAACGCAGTTTTTAACCCCCATAATGACTTTTCACTTCTGCAATTGCCAAAGATGACACAGCCTATGGGCTTTCCCAGGGGTAAAGGATAGCTTGCCAACGAAGGAGACATGGGTTCGATCCCTGTGGGGAAAGATCCCCAGGAGAAGGAAATGGTAATCCACTCCAGTATTCTTGCCTGGAAATCCCCATGGATACAGGAGCCTGGCGGGCTACCGTCCACGGGTTCACAGAGTCAGAGATGACTTCGCCACAAACAACAGCAATAACAAAAAGCTGTGCTCTAGATCTGAAAGCTCTACTCCTGCCTTCATCTTGACAGAAATCACATTTTTTCCTTCTTAAAAGATATGGCCATTTTCTAGGTTAATATGTACAGATCTCATAACATTTTTTTAAGAAGCTGTATAATGTTAAGTTTTAAAATGTGATTTATTCAGCCGTTTTCTTTTATAATAAGCTTTGTCATATATAGAAAATATTTTCTCCCAGCCTATTTTTTGAATTTTGATGGAAAGTTTTAATTTGTATGTACTCAAATCTGTTGATACTTCTCTTTATGGACTCTGGGCTTCACAATGTTTTTTAAAATTAATTAATTTATTTTAATTGGAGGATAATTACAATATTGTGATGGTTTTTGTCTATGGGGTCGCACCGAGTTGGACACAACTGAAGTGACGTAGCAGCAGCAGCAACATGAATTGACCATAGGTATACATGTGTCCCCCCATACTGAACCCCCGGCACCTCCCTCTCCACCCAATCTCTCTATGTTGTCCCAGAGCACTGCTTTGGGTGCCCTGTTTCATGCGTCGAACTCACACTGGCTGTCTATTTTACATATGGTAATATACACATGGAATGTTCAATGCTATTCTCTCAAATCATCCCACCCTCCTCTTCTCTGAGTCCAAAAGTCTGTTCTTCGTGTCTGTGTTTCCTCACAATGTTCTTAAATTATCTTCTGTTCTCATAGTTAAACATATATCTCAAATGTTCTACTATTAGACTTTTTTTTTGGCATTTAGTTTTTAAAATGTATGATTTATTTATTGTACAGTATTAAATATGATATAATTTATTTTTTCCAGATGGCCAGTAATTGAATAAAGTGCACTTTATCCCATATATTATAGAGTCATATTTATTATATTTAAAATTCATATGCACTTGGATAAGTTTCTAACTTAATATTCTCCTATTTGACTATTCCTATGCCACTGGGCATGTGACTAAACAAGAACAATAATGAATCACATACCAGAGGACGGTCCTTAATGAATGACCCAGTCATTGCCATGTATCATTCTAGCTGTAAATTTCAAGAAGACATTGAATTCCTGACTATCAAAGCCCTGTGATTTGAATTCAATACATTAAAACACATAGAATGTCAGACATGAGTCGAAGCCTCTGAAGGAAGAGACCTACAGGGACATAAACATGCAGTCTTCCTAAATGCCAATCAGGATTTAGAGGAAAAGCTCTTACGGAACTTACAACTGCCCTCACCATTTTTGCCTTCATGGAAAAAGCACATAGAATAAACTAATTCTTCCTGGGAGTCAATCTTTTGTAACATTTTGTATGCATAAGTGAGGTTAAGAAGTCACTAACATGAACTATTTTCAACATTTTCAGCCATAATGTCCATGCTTTGACTAGTTCATGTGTTTAAAAATATTTTTTTAATTTTATTTTTAAAATATTTATTTTTGTTGTTGTTGTTTAGTTGCTAAGTTGTGTCCAACTCTTTTGCACCCTCAAGGACTGTAGCCCACCAGACTCCTCTGTCCATAGGATTTCCCAGGCAAGAATACTGGAGTGGGTTGCCATTTCCTTCCCCAGGGGATCTTCCTAATCTGCTGCGTTGGTCTGAGCTGATGCGTGCAGGATCTTTCCTTGTGGTGCATGGACTCTAGTTATGACATGTAGGCTCCAGAGCACATGGAGTTCAGTAGTTGTCTCATATGGGGGCTTAGTTGCTCCCCACCATGTGGGATCTTAGTTCCCTGACCAGGGATTGAAACTGCATCCCCTGCATTACAAAGCAAATTCCTAACCACTGGACTACCAGCAAAGTCCCCAAACAAATTTTTAGGGAACCACTATCAACGAGTATCTTACAGGGAAAACATATGGTATTAGACAAAAATAGGGAAGAGATTAGAAATTTGGGGAAAAACTCTAAGATATATTACCTAACTACTTGGATAACTTGTAAGGACCAAATACGATTATGCATGTGTGTGTACTAAGTCCTGTCTGACTCTGGAGCCTGCCAGGCTCCTCTGCCCATGGAATTGTGCAGGCAAGAATACTGGAGCAGGTTGCCATTTCCTTCTCCATGGGATCTTCCCAACTCAGGGATCGAACCTGCATCTCCTGCATTGGTGGGAAGATTCTATACTACTGAGAAGCCAAATAAATTATACTTTCAACTCTTTATCAATAAACACATTTAAATTTACTTATTTCCCAAAGTTTAAGTGTTAAAAGCTATGTATATCTTAAGGGCTTAATCAAAGCAACAGGGTGTAATTGAGAACTTCAACTACTAAAGGATTTAAAAAAATGAAGAAAAGAGTAGGGCCAGAGATTATGAAAACAAAGATTATCTTACTACTTCTCTATGGTCCAAGGATGGTCTTTCTTAGAATCACCTGGGAGCTTTCTCAAGGTGCAAAATCTTGAGCCATCCCAGATCTGCATGTCAGCATGCCTACAAGTTGGGGCTGGGACTCTTCATTTTTAAATACTCCCATGTGAGTGTATTTCTGCATTCTGAAAATGAGAACTACCAACCTGAATAAGATTAGAGAAAGACGGAAAAACAGAATCTGCGAAAAGATTCTTTAGAAGAAATACAGAAGGGAGGGAGGAAGGGAAGGATAAACAGGGATAAAAATACAGCCTATATCAGAGTTCTCAACCTCATGACTATGCATACTATGGACCACATAATTCTTTGTTGTTAGGTTCTGTTTTGTGCAAATATAGAATATTTAGCTGCATGCCAGGCCCTCTAATCCCTAGATGCCAGCAGCATCCTCCCACTGCAAATTGTGACAACCAAAAATATTTTCCGACTTTTCCAAATATCCCCCCGGGGGTAAAATTGCCCCTGATTGAAAACCACTGGTCTGCACTAAGGAAATTGATAAAAACAAGAACAGTAAGCTAGAAAGATAATTAAATCCCTAGACTATATTAAAAAAAAACAAAACCAAAAACAATCAAGTGAGCGCTGAGATGAGAAGCATGCTAATTCATTACACTCTGCATGTTAGTTTCCTTGCTAGCAGAAGTCATAAACCAGAAAGTGAGCTGAAGTTAATTTCAAAACTCCTTTTTATCTTTCAGAATTTGGCATATTTTTTTTTAATTCACATTTGTCTTTTATTTCATCTCCAAATTTAGCAATATTTAAAATTAATATAATGAACATATTGTACTATAGGAAACAAAATAAGAAGAATAAAAGTTGACTTTGGTCCTTTCCTTGGGCTGACTTTGATAGAGAAATGCTGAGGAACAGTAAATATTCACTTTGGTGGTAGAGTGATCAGCAAGTTCCCAGTACCTCCTTTTGTGACTTTTTTTTTTTAATTTTTAATTTAATTTTATTTTATTTTTAAACCTGAAACACTGTATTAGTTGTATGTGGTGGATTCGTTTTGATGTTTGGCAAAACTAATACAGAATTTGGCATATTTTGCACAAAAGTTTGTATTTCTGGTATCTCAAAAAGAAAGGAAACTTGCCATATCTGCCTGATCTCCCCTATGACAACAAATAGCTGAAACAGATAGCTGGCCATTCCCTTTGAATGGAGCACTCAAGTTTTCCCCTTACACTTTACAGAGGTAAATTCTGCATAAAATTTCTGATATAGGTTATGGGGTTTGTAAAAGATGAGAACCTATCCATATGGTTAAAATTACATTTAGTTTCTTAGAAATACAAATTTTAGGATTAGCGCCACACTTTTAAACTACAAACGTAATTTACAAGCAATACAGGCACCCAGCTACAGCACGCCAGAGAGGTTCCTGCAGTCTGATGTAATCACAGCCAACGGGTTTAGGATTCACAGGCATGGCCACACCACTTGCGTGTGTCCACTGACTGACAAGCACACAACCTGTATGTTATTGCACTCATTCAAAAAATAAATGAGTAATGGCTCAGCGATTTCGACATTCTTACATTAAAGTTCAAGCTGGGCTTCCTACAATAGGTATCCTTACTAACCATCCATTAAAAAGAATATGTGTTCCTGGAATGAAACGCCCTCCCCAAACAGTCTTCCTTCAGCTGTGTGGCTGGCACTGTTCCCCATGGATGACTTCCTGCTGATACCACCTGGAGGGAAAAAGGTCCACATCCCCAGGTTACAGCTTGTTTCTCATCTTGGAAGTTGCACCTTTTCCAGTTGCATGTTACCCAGGAATGGTAGCCCTGTACCCACCAACTTAAGTGCAGAATTAAACACGACTACAGTGTAAAGGGATTTTTAGGTATGGCCTGCCAAGAGTGTCTTCAATCACAGGTGAAGTTTCATGCCGTTCAGTTATGTAGGCACTCCTCTTTCTCAGGAGGAGGGCATGGCAACCCACTCCAGTATTCTTGCCTGGAGAATCCCATGGACAGAGGAGCCTGGCAGGCTACAGGGTCACAGAGAGTCAAACATGACTGAAGCAACTTAGCACACACACATCTATCTCAAGAATGAAGGTCTTATGAATCCTCCCTGATAACACTGTCTTTCTTTAGATGATAGACTTATTTCCCAGAAGCGGGGTTGAAAGACTGTCTCTGTATTTATGGCCATGGACACAGCATTGCTCATTTCCACTTTATTCAACTGGCCCTTCAAATATGGGTGAAGCATTTCTGTTAATCTTGGCTAAGTTCTTGGGGAGACAAATTCTTCTCTTCTGAAACCAGCACTTCGCCCTGATGCTGACCTTGTATTACACTTGAATTCATTCCACTGATTCAGTTAATGATCCTTGGAATATACTCCACTAACCTCCTCAGTCAAATCTTTGTCTTAACCTACTCTTCTTGGGTTTGCCTCACTCTTTTTTTTTGTCTTCTCTTCTTTCCATTCCTTCTCATTCTTGTGTTTTCATTTATTTTGGAGGCTCAGTCCTCTAGCTCTTTTACCCTAGCTTTTTCATCCTACCTCGCCTTGACTTTGAATTTAATATGTCACTATGAACTATTGGATCAGAGCTAGAATGCCCACCTTAACAACAACAACAGCTGTGCCCAAATGCCACCCTCCCATGCTCATGACAAAAACTGTGGTTCAACGAGAATAATCAAGACATCACTTTAAAATTCTCATCAGGGAATGAAGAGATTTGCCAAGACTTTTTCTTATTTAAGAAGTTGCCGAGTTAAGGTATATAAGTCAATATAAGCTCAAGATGTAAACTGCACCTTCCTGGTACAAAAATGGAAAAATAGTATTTATACAGAACTTTCTTAAAATACCATCCTTGGAATCTTTGTTATAGTCATAAGTTTGTTTTAAAATGAAATCCACTGTGCCTTTAATAATAGTATAACCAAACAAGAGTTTTTGTTTTTTTTTTTTTTCTAAATTCAGCTTACTAATGTATGGCCACCTGATGTGAAGAACTGACTCATTTGAAAAGACCCTGATGCTGGGAAAGATTGAAGGTGGGAGGAGAAGGGGATGACAGAGGTGAGATGGTTGGATGGCATCACCGACTCAATGGACATGAGTTTGAGTGAACTCTGGGAGTTGGTGATGGACAGGGAGACCTGGTGAGCTGCAGTCCTTGGGTCCACAAACAGTTGGACATGACTGAGCAAATGAACTGAACTGAATGTATGAACAAGGTTTGACTTCCTACTCATGTATTCATTCATTCATTCAATAAGCATTTATTAAGAATCTACATGCTAAATGCCCTGGATATGAAAACAAAAGGATAACTCTGTTCCTGAGAAACTCAAAGACTATTTGGCAAGAAATACCTATAAACAATAAGTACAATAAAATATATGAAGTGTTACAATAGAAACTTTGGAAGCACAGAGGAGGCATTAATGAATGTGACCTTAACAAGTCATAAAAAGCTTTACAGGAGACATGTTAATACAGTATATACGTACAGGGCTTCCCTGGCAGTCCAGTGGCTAAGACTCCATGCTCCCAGGCCTGGGTTCAATTCCTGGTTAGGGAACTAGACCCCACATGCCACAACTAAAGAACCCTAGTGCTGCAACTAAGACCCGGCACAGTCAAATAAATGAATATAAATAAACATTGAAAAGCAAATGTATATACATACATAACATCTTAGAACTGTGCAGGGTACAATTTAAGTAGAGGTGGAAGTGATGAATTTTTTGAGTTCAGTCTGGAATGGGTAACAGGGACTGATCAGCACAAGGGAGGGATATGCAGGCCATGTAAGAACTGTGCAGACAAAGGCACAACCAGAAGGTTGTGAACCAGTGATGCGAGTGGCTTTTCAACAAGGAAGGGGAGTGTCAGGGAGTAAGAAGAGGCAGGGATGAGGTGGGTGAGTACGTAGAGGCCCAAAATCAGCAAGGCATGCAAAAATCCCAGAGTGATGGGCACATATCTGGAAAATACAGAAACTCTAATTCAAAAAGACACCTACACCTCAATGTGCATAGTAGCACTGCTTACCAAGACAGGGACGCAACTTGAGCTTCCAGAGACAGATCAAGGCATGAAGAGGATGTGGTACATGTATGCAGTGGAATATTACTGGGCCATAAAAAGGAGTGAAATAATGCCATTTTCAGCAACATGGGGAGACCCAGAGATCATCATACTGAGTGCAGTCAGATAGAGAAAGACAAATATTATATGGTGTTACTTATATGTGGAATCTAAAAACTAATATAAACAAAGTGAAGTCGCTCAGTTGTGTCCGACTCTTTGCGACTCCGTGGACTGTAGCCTACCAGGCTTCTCAGTCCATGAGATTTTCCAGGCATGAATACTGGAGTGGGTTGCCATTTCCTTCTCCAGGGGATCTTCCCAACCCAGGGATCGAACCTGGGTCTCCCGCATTGTAGGCAGACGCTTTACCCTCTGAGCCACCAGGAAAGCCCAGTAATATAAACAAATGTATATGCAAAACAGAAATAGACTCACAAGGATAGAAAACAAACTTCTGGTTACCAAAGAGAAATGGGCAGAGGGAGGAATAAACTAGGGGGATGGGATTAACTGATACACACAACTATACCCAAAATAGACAAACAACAAAGATTTACTGTATAGCACAGGGAACTATAGTCAGTATCTTGTAATATATATCTTACCTATGATGGTTAGAATCTAGAAAAGAGTACATATAGCCGAATCTCTTAGCTGTACACTTGAAACTAACATAATATTGTAAGTCAAATACACTTCAATAAAAATAAAAAATTCCAGAGTTTTGTTGGACATAGACCATAACATAGGTGATGGGCAAAATAAAAGTCTCCCAAAGATGTTCACGTCCTCATCCCCAGAACCTATGAACATGTAACCTTACAGGCAAAAGGACCCTGCAGGCTTAACTGAACTAAGGATTTTAAGATAAAGTAATTACTCTGAATTGTTGACATGGGCCGAATATAATCACAAGGGTCCTTTTAAGTGAGAGATGGAGGGAGGACAGGCAGAGATGTGACAACAGAAGCAGAGGCAGAATGCACATGATACGGCTTTGAGGACAGCCTCCAGAAGCTCGAAGAGGCAAGGATGCGAATTCTCTCCTTGAGCCTCCACCAAGGAACACTGGCCGCTGACACAGTGATTTTCACTCAATGTGACCCATTTTGGACCTCTGACCTTCAGAACTGTCAGGTAACAAATTTGCCTTATTTTAAGCTTGCGTTGCTTTGCCACAGCAGCAAGGGAAAACTCTCTTAGCCTTCCTATGTTTGGTGCAAATGAGAGGCCTTTGTTAGGCCTGAAAAAGGGAGCTGAAAAAACCACCAAGAGGGAGTTGGCAGAAACTGTCCACAGCACTGAACCAGAAAGAGGAGTCAGGGTGGAGAAGTCACTGACCATGGGTGGGCACAGCAGAGCAGGTGGCAGGACGAGTCACACAGGACGATGCCCAGAAGTGGCTCAGAACCTTCCAAAGAGCAGGGGAGCCGGTAGCAGCAGAGAGGGATGCGTGTCGGGGGGAGTCGAGGCAAATCAGCATTGCGCACACTGCTTTATGAGGAGTCACAGGATCTCGTTACTTCTGAATTTCAAATAGCCTGAGGAGATGTAGATTTCTTTCTTTTTAAATAAGTCAAATATATTGAAAAAAATCGATCTACTGGAAAAGAAAGCCTGTTTGGGAACACAGCGGTTAGTGAGCCTTAGAGTAAATGAATCAAGTAAAGCTAAGCTCTTTTAACTTTTATTTTGAACCTGTTTTCAATTGCAATACAAGTCTTGCAATAAGAGTATTGCAATAAAGCTTTTATATCATATCCTGAGCCTGATAAGAACATTTCTTTAACCACAAAACAGCTGGAAAGCCAACAATAGTGCCATCACTAATATTATCTGAAAAAGTTTAATGATGTGGCCCAAACTAACTCTACCGAGTAAAGACAGGGACGTGGGTCAAGAGGTTACTTACTGTGAAGAACAAACGTTGGGCAGAGACTCTCCTGAGGGCTCAGAAGACACCAGATACACAGGGGTTCCCTTCTAACCCACTGCCCATAAGCGTGAGAGAAGACCACCATGGTGGGGCCTGAGAACTATGCATGCGGGGGATGAGCTGCCACCCAGCTTCCTTCTCTCCTCTCCTGCCTCTCCACAACGGATACAGATGTCTGCACACGTCGAGGGTGTGCCCAGGTGGGAGCACATAAGCAGAAGTGTGGCGACACGGGGTGGCATTTCTAAATTTGTTTCTTCTCTTGTAACAAATCATAAACCTTACCAGGGACCGCTCTTCCCCCCTCTATTTCCTTCCTGGGATTATTCCCACCTTCTCTTTCTTACCTCACTTATGTCTCCCCAGTATGGAAAGTCAGAATCACTGTTTCAGTAACTTTCTCTCTGGGGGTGGTGCGGGGGAGGGCTTCCCAGGTGGTGATAATGGTGAAGAATCTGCCTGCCTATGCCAGAGACACAAGAGACGAGGGTTCAATCCCTGGCTTGGGAAGATCTGCTGGAATAGGAAATGGCAACCCGCTTCAGTATTCTTGCCTGGAAAATTCCATGGACAGAGGAGCCTGGTGAGCTACAGTCGATGGGGTCACACACAACTGAGCAACTGAGCACACACACAACTCTCTGGGGATAAGGAACCTACCTTCATCTTTGAGTTCTGAACAATCTGCCCCAGGGATGTGCAGCATTTAAATGTGCAGCTTATCAAATATGTTTAAAGTTACTGCTTGGTAAGACATAAAACTAGTCAAGTTAGTGGACTAAAAGCTAACATGGCCCTTTGTAAGTTTTTTTTTTTTTTTTGCAAGAAAATTCAAATATACTAACTTAAGATATTTTTAGGGGCCTTCTCCTGGTGAGGAAATATTTACCAGATTTACTTGAGAAAAATAGAAATAACATTAAATAGGAAAAAAAAAATAAAGGGTTTAAAAAATGAAACCAATTGAAGGGTTTTCTTATCCTAAGAAAAATGCTCCCAATGTTATAGCAAGCTCTCGAATAGTCGTTCTCAGCTCCGGTGAGATGATGTGCACTGTCTAGAGTTTTATAAAGGAAAGATGTTGCCTCTGCTCCATCTAGATTTACCACATGAGAGTCTCCAGGCACAGGGCATGGCTGAGTGTGTTTACAACAAGGACTTGACGGGCTAGAGAGGGTGCAGAGAAAAGGGAACCCTCTTACACTGTTGGGGGGACTGTGCGTTGGTGCAGCCACTGTGGAAACAGTATGGAGTTTTCTCAAAAAATTAAAAACAGTTGCCATATGATCCAGCAATGCCATTCCTGGGATTGGGTCCATCTAAACCAAAACTCTAATTCAAAAAAATGCATGCACATTTATGTTCATAGCAGCACTGTCTACAGTAGTCAAGACATGGAAGCAACCTGAATATCTGACACAAGAATAGATGAAGGAGATGCGGTACACACACATACACATGCACACACACACACACACATATATACAATGGAATATTACTCTGCCATAAAGAGAATGAAATAATGCCATTTGTAGCAACATGGATAGACCTACAGATTATCATACTAAGTGAAATAAGTCAGAAAAAGACAAATACCATACAATATCACTTATACACAGAATCTAAAATATGGCACAAATGAACTTACCTCTAAAACAGAAACAGACTCATAGACACAGAAAATAGACTTGTGGTTGCCAAGGGGCAGGCGGTAGTTGGGGAGGGAAGGATCAAGACTTTGGGGTTAACAGACGCAAACTATTATATATAGAACAGAAAAACAACAAGGTCCTACTGGATAGCACAGGGAACTATACTCAGCGTGTGTGCTGTGTTCAGGTGCTTCAGTCGTGTCCAACTCTTTGTGATCCCCTGGACTGTAGCCCACCAGGCTCCTCTCTCCATGGGATTCTCCAGGCCAAGAATACTGCAGTGGGTTGTCATGCCCTCCTACAGGGTATCTTCCCGATCCAGGGATTGAACCCATATCTCTTATGTCTCCTGCACTGGCAGCTGGGTTCTTTACCACGAGTGCCACCTTAGCTTCCCAGGTAAAGAAGCCGCCTGCCAATGCAGGAGATGCAAGGGACACAGGTTCGATCTCTGGGTCAGGAAGATCCTCTGGGGAAGGGCATGGCAATCCACTCCAGTATTCTTGCCTGGAGAATCCCATGGACTGAGGGGCCTGGTGGGTTACAGCCCATAGGGTCATAAAGAGTTGGGTGTGACTGAGTGCGCGCGCACACGCACACACACACACACAAAGTATACTCAATCTCCTGTGACAAATCATAATGAAAAAGAATATGCAACAATGTATATATGTATATAACTGAATCACTTTGCTATACGGCAGAAACACAACACTGCAGATCAACTATACTTCAATAAAATAATTTTTAAAAAATAAAACAAAGACTTGAAGATGAGTTGGAGAGGCAGTGAGAACTGAGGAACAGCAGCCCCACAAGACAGCTAATTGTACAGTCCTCCTAATTCCCATCATTCTTACAAGTCACCTTTAGAAACTGGCCTAAAATTTCTCATCTGACTCAACTTTGTCTAAAAATATGAGTATTTACAAATGTAAAAGTGTTTTTACTTTATGGGATTTAAATTTTGGCTTTAAAAATGTAAAAACTGAGCTAATTAACATATGCAAATGTTTCTAAGTAATTAACATGAAACTCCTGTCACTTACATGGCAAATGAAGATGTAACTGTTGGAAGTTTCACTGGTGAATTAGTCTAATTTTAGAATGAAGAACGGCTTGCTCTAAGGATTGATAGACTAAGTAAACTGTGTTGAAAGAAATCTTCAATTATAAAAATTTTACAAAATTCCTCATCAAGGTGTCTCTCAGTTTCTCTGGTGGTACTGAAGTGAGTTTTGAAGCGTTTCCAGAGGCACAGAGAGGTGTTGGGGCGGGTCAAGAACTGAAAGGAGATGTCAGGAGGTCAGCTGGCACCAAATGGCTCCCAAGAGTCACAGCCTATCTTTACAGGTGTTTCTTAGCGTCTGTTACAAGAGATACATCAGTTCTTCAGCGCTCAGCTTTCTTCACAGTCCAACTCTCACATCCATACATGACCACTGGAAAAACCATAGCCTTGACTAGACGGACCTTTGTTGGCAAAGTAATGTCTCTGCTTTTTAATGTGTTATCTAGGTTGGTCATAACTTTCCTTCCAAGGAGTAAGCGTCTTTTAATTTCATGGCTGCAATCACCATCTGCAGTGATTTTGGAGCCCCCCAAAATAAACACTGTTTATTTTTTATTTATTCTGACACTGTTTCCACTGTTTCCCCATCTATTTCCCATGGGACTGGATGCCATGATCTTAGTTTTCTGAATGTTGAGCTTTAAGCCAACTTTTTCACTCTCCTCTTTCACTTTCATCAAGAGGCTTTTTAGTTCCTCTTCACTTTCTGCCATAAGGGTGGTGTCATCTACATATCTGAGGCTATTGATATTTCTCCTGGCAATCTTGGTTTCAGCTTGTGTTTCTTCCAGTCCAGCGTTTCTCATGATGTACTCTGCATATAAGTTAATTAAGCAAGATGACAATATACAACCTTGACATACTCCTTTTCCTATTTGGATTGCAAGGAGAACCAACCAGTCCATCCTAAAGGAGATCAGTCCTGGGGGTTCATTGGAAGGACTGATGCTAAAGCTGAAACTCCAGTACTTTGGCCACCTCATGCGAAGAGTTGACTCGTTGGAAAAGACTCTGATGCTGGGAGGGATTGGGGGCAGGAGGAGAAGGGGACGACAGAGGATGAGATGGCTGGATGACATCACTGACTTGATGGACATGAGTTTGGGTGAACTCTGGGAGTTGGTGATGGACAGGGAGGCCTGGCATGCTGCGATTCATGGGGTTGCAAAGAGTCGGACATGACTGAGCGACTGAACTGACTGACTGACAAGAGATGCAAAAGACAGACAAGGCACGCATTCCAAAGACACCAACCAGAACTGCCTCAATGATCCCCAGGCTAGAAATGATTTAAAAATCTCTTGTGTTTGTGCGTTCAGTCGTGTCTGATTGTTTGCAACCCCATGGACTGTAGCCTGCTATGCTCCCCTGTCCATAGGATTCTCCAGGCAAGAATACTGGAGTGGGTTGCCATTTCATTCCCCAGGGGATCTTCCAGACTCACGCATCAAACCTGCATCTCTTGCATCTCCTGCAGGCTGATTCTTTACCACTGGAGCTTCCTGGTAAGCCCTAAAAATCTCTAAGATGGCCAGAAACTTTAAGTCAAGTTGTCTTCAATTTTTGGTAAGAATGGGAAGGGTTGATTTTCATAGTCCTAGTTCAGAGCACCAACATCAAATGAAGAATGTTGTCTATGGATGGATGCTGAGGTCGGAATGGAGGTGGTCTGCAGGTAGGGAGAAGCGTGGGTCTTCTGATTTCACGATGCAGAACTGCTCCTTTCCAGATGACATCCCACACAAGCATCAGTTCGTGCCATAGGACCATTTGATCATTTCGATGCACACAGCATGCAACCAGGATAAATGCCCTCCTCTCCAAATATTGAGGGACAGAGTCAGAGAAAGGCATCCTGACATGCCACTACTTTAAGTGATAGATAGAAGTCAGGAGGCTGACACTACTCTACAGCAAGGAGAAAGATCTGATGCAGGCTATCATCAACACAGAGGGTGCTCTTAAGTACAGTGCTGTACATTTCTAATGTTTATCTGGCCCATAATAAGTTTCCTCTTTCTTAGAGATTAGCCCTTTCAAAAAAGGCCGGTGCCTGCCTTCACCTAGCTACACTGGCAACATCATGGGGGAACATATGGAATTTAGGAGGCATGCAATGGATATTTGCTGGATGAAGAATCAATGGATGGCTTCATCAGAGATGCACTTTGCTTTGGCCATGTAGCAAGCGGGATCTTAGTTCCCTGACCAGGGATCGAAGCTGTGCCCCGTGCACTGGGAGTATGGAGCCTTAACCACTGGAGCCAGGGAAGTCCCAGAGGTACACTTTTTGAATACTATGATCCCCTCCTATAATAGGCTAGATTAATTTTAATATAAAAAATAATTAAGTGATAGCAGAATAACTGCTTATCTGCATCACTATTAAACATACTTTACATCATTATGCTCTCAAAACAAATATTGTATAAAACCCTTGAAGGAGGAATACAGAACAATTATATTTTGGAGTTTCTTGTTTTCATGACCTAACTCAGCAACTGGCTTTACACTGTTGTTGACAGATCTCCTTTTCAAAATAATGAAGCACCACTTTCAGAAGAAACTTTTTATTAGCTCTGTTAGTTCAGGTTTTAAGAGTCTCTTCACCAAAATGTAAATCATTATTTTTTAATTAGCAAGTCTTGGCTCTTCTTCCACCTTCATTCCCCCAATTTAATACAAACAACTTTCCCTTTCCCTTATTAATCACTGTAATGATTATGTATTTTATGACTTGATAATAAAAATATTTTCAAAATCTGTTAGAATTGCATTAGCTGTTAAAAGGTATGCTATCTGTCCCAGAAAAATCATCATCTATGATATTAAATATCATACTTACTTATTCCTGAAGACTAGGGTTCTGATTTCTGTTTTTTAATTTATTGAAGTATAGTTGATTGACAGTGTTGTGTTAATTTCTGCTGTGTAACAGAGTGATTCAGTTATACACACATATATACATTCTTTTTCATGTTCTCTTCCTTTATGGTTTATCACAAGATATGAAGGATTGTTTTCTAATAGTTACATATTAAGCAGTTGAATGGCTTTCTGTATATCTTAGAGGTAAGAACAGAGACTTTACTGGAATATAGATAGGTGAAGAGGGGAGAAGAGGATATTTATCAAGAGTGAACAAGTTTCAGATCACTGGTCTCTAAGATTTTTCCAATGCAAGAAAAAAGACTAAGTTATATTCCCTAAAGTGCATACCTGTAAATTGAAAGTAAATGAAATAAATGATTGTAACTTTGAGAAATCAGAGCCTGTGAGGTTGATGATACCTACAGAATAGGTGGGACTTTACCTGGCATGATAGTTCAGCTCTTTCTAAGATGACTGAGTGCAGACAACCTATGACACTTGGTTTTAAGTGGATTGTCCCTCTTTCCAAATTACCTCTCCCATGAGCCCAGAGCTCACCCAAAATTCTACAGCCTGGCATTTAGGGGCATAGAATAGCTCAGATTTACAGAGGTATTCTATAAGACAATACCCATCTTACACATTGAATGATTAAAAAAAATTAAGATTTGTTTTATTTATGCTTTTTGTGTTATGTCTTGGTTTGTGTGTTTTCAAAAAAGCCATGTCAAAAAGTCTTAAACTCCAAAATAAGGCCCTAGCAGTTCTGTTCCAAGAAGCATACAAAGCTATTATTTCCTTTTGTCCATCAGATTTCTAAAAATGGACACTTTTTACTTCTAAACATACAGATAGCTCAGAATAAATTCAGGGTGTTGGAAAACGTGCTATGGTTTAAGAGATGCTCCACAATGAAGAGATCATTGTAATGGCTGGGAGTCTGTATGGCATTCACAATACTTGGATCGCTAGCTACACTTAACAGTTCCTTTTTGAAAAATGGGATCAAAAGGCTCCTTGTCACAGGTTGTCATGCTTTGGACCATAGCGACCTGTAACTGGCCATGCCGGGCTGGGTAAGGTGGGGCAGCAGAGTCAAAGGCAGCCATTTGTCTTCATCTCAACCCAGTGAGAAGCTCTGTTCCGCACGGTGACCAAGCAGTTGGCCGGGCCTTCTTTGGGGAATTTTGAATCCAGGATGCTCAGGTGACAATGACGCTGAGAGAGAGGAGGCAGAAAGTAGAAACAGGTGTAGTGAAATCAAAAGAAGCAAACGAGGGAGGGGGGGAGACAGCGTGGCAGAAAGAAGCTGGTAAAAAAAGGGAAAAAAATCAAAGAGAAAAAGCTCTAAAAACTGGAAACCTACTGTCTCCTAAATGACATCCTCATATTTCCCAAAGACTAAACGTGAAACTAGCAATATTTTTATAATAAAACTCCATCATCTGAGGTAACTCGAAAGAGCATTACAATAATATAAAACACCATGAACAAAACCTAAACAAAACAAAATCTCCACTATTTTACCAGAGAGTTAGGAAAACAACTGTGTATTACAGAAAATATGGGTGAGTGTGTGTAGACTGTAGGGCTGCTGCAGACCAGATTACAGAGACCTGCACCTCTGAGACGCTTCTCGGAAGGACAGTTCTGACTCAGCCCTATTGAAACCACAAATGTAAGATACCCTGGACCCCAAAGGTAGACAGGCTAAGCGCTGAGGCCCACTGGCCAGTTAAGCATGACTGGGATGATGACCTACCGGGACAGACTGCAAATGAAAAAAGGAAATGAAAGCAAAAATGGGCATCTGGGCTTCCCAAGTGGTACTAATGGTAGAGAAGCCACCTGCCAATGCAGGAGACACAAGAGACAAGGGCTAAGCTCCTGGGTTGGGGAGATACCCTGCAGAAGGACGTGGCAACCCATGCCAGTATTCTTGCTTGGAGAATCCCATGGACAGCGGGCTATAGTCCATGGAGTCTCAAGAGAGTCAGATGTGACGGAAGTGACTGAGCATGCATGTATACCCAGTGGAAGGTTTCCAACATCCCTGGATTTTATATTTAAAAAGACCCAAAATAAGCAACCTATTTGGGTAAGCTCAACAAGGCTGACGTGAGCATCTACAAGTATATATATTCTCAGGAGAGAAGAGCATTTACATTGAATGTCTGTATTGCTTCCATTCTAAGACACTATCCGTGACAAAATAAGACATCAATTCCCCCCTCCTTTTGCTTAGCTTTGATGTTTTTCTTTCCTTTAAAAAATTTTTTATTTTATATTGGATTTCCAATGTTGTGCTAGTTTCAAGTACACAGCAAAGTGATTTAGTTATACATAAGTCTATTCTTTTTCAGATTCCAATTTAATTAGAGTTTTGAAGGGAATTAATAAAAATTAAATGTACATATTGGTTACAAATTGTAACCACAACAGTTAAAAACCTACAAGAAAAAAAAATGCCTTAGATTTGAAGAAATATAGTAAACTCTGAAATGCTGCCTGTTTCAGAACTGATCCTAAACTCTCCTTTGGAAATTTCACAAGGTAAAAATACCAGTTGTTTAATTCAAGTTGTATTACTATGACAATAAATAAGGCTTAACTTATATATGAAGGTTCAGAATCCATACTTTCACTGATTTATAGAAATGTGTCATTTCCCGCTCCACTTTCCTGCTCAGAAGTCCCATGGAAATTCTTACTGTTTACAAGCAAGAGGAACAGAAAGGGGAAAAAAACCCAAGGAATGGTATTTCTTCATCAAACTCGGTACATTTGGGTTTTCTAAACTTCTACAGACTACTGCCTATCCGGCCTCAGGAGACCCTTAAAGATACAAAAATTGTTTTTCTTATTGGATTTCAGATATTAAACCTTCTCTCTCACTGGCATTGATCCTGTGATTTCTCTCCCCAGACCTCACTGTGTGTGAATTTTGCAGGTGACCAGATGAGCTAGTTGGAGGAAGCTGCTGGCAGATAAAGCCAATTTTCCTCAAGTAAAAAGATCTCTCTCTCAGGACTTCCCACGTCAGTCACGGCACTGTCATTCTTTGCTCTCTGGGTCTTTTGTTTTTCACTCATTTTCCCTTTCAGTTTTCAAAGCATTTCCCAGCCGAAGAATTACAGATGCCTCTAGGTATTTTTTTTTTCCCTCTCTCCTTTTTACCTCCCTCCTGATTGTCCCTCTGTACGTCAAATTCTTTACCTCTTCTGCTCAGTAGCACAATTAATCTTGTTTCCCTCCTTTCTAGTTCAAAATTGTGAATGCTATTTTTAAAACATTTTATTGCAGAACATGTTCATCAGGATTGATAAACTAGAAAAGAGGCAAGAAAAACCTTATCTGTCACTTTACTTTACAAATATAAGCACTTTTCGTATCCTTCCATTTCTTCCTAGTCTCCTGACTCATGCAAATCTTTTCCTATAGAGCTGTAATCACATAATAGGAACCTAAATCATTTTGCATACTCATTTTTCATTATTACTTTTGTGCAGAAAGTATTCTATTTTGTTATGAATTTTCATAACCATAATTTTATTGCCTGATTAATATTGCATTACGTAGATGGATTTTAATTTAAATATTTTCCTCTCTCTCTGGTTCCATTCTCATCAGGAATATAAGACTATCTGTTTCTTTGAATAGTTTCCAGAATTAACCTCATGTCTCCCTTTCTCACCTAGCTGCTTTCTTTCCAGCCTTCAAAAAAGCAACCATGAGATCTGCTGTTGCTACTGCTCCCTGTGTCTGAGGGTCTTTTCTCTTTTCACATGACATGCTCCATTCCAAGAGGAAAAGGTGGACCTGAGACAGCAACCCTTTAAAGGCTCCTGCTCAACCAAGTAAAATGATGGATGCAGGGAGCCTTGGAAGTAAATTGAAAACAGAAATGGGACTATTCCATGATCTGTGAAATTTACATTTTTAAAGCTCCAGGAAGCAAGATTTGAATATTTTAGAGTCTTCATTAAAGGAATATGAAACTGGGCTTTAGCATAGATGATGAAAAATGAATCAGGGTGGTGGCTTGAAAAAGAGGAAAGACAACTGCATTAGAATCCTTAGGTTGCATTTCTCAGGTCTCTGATGATATCATCTTAGATTCCAAGTTCCTCATCTGTGAGTGGAGGACCGGGACAGGAAAACCTCCAAGATCCTATCTTCTACAGCCAGAGTACAGTCAAGTTAGAAACACCCAAAGGATTCATTCCTGGTCTGAGGGCCACGGAGCCTTAATGCCGTGCTTTATATATTTTAGGGGCAGCTCAAAAACACATACATAAATCATCCTCTTTAGATCACTAGCAGTAAAAGCAAAGTGATGGATTTCTTAGGAGGAGTCTATGCAAAATAGTAATTTCTCATGGAACCAGAACCACACCTTTTTTAGATCTACTCTTAGGGGTTATAGAAGAGTGTGTGGCCCAGCGTGGGGGCAGAAAAACGGTTATTTTCCTTTCCATGTCTCTGGTGATATTCTTGCATCTTCTGTTCTATTCTCCTTTGCATGCCGCGTAAACATCAGCAGGATTTTTTTTTTAAAGAAGGTATTTGGTTTTGGTTTTATTTTTTTGAAGAGTTAATTAAGCAATTATTTTATCCATAACCCCAAAACTTATTCAGAGGAGGAGAGCAAAACAATTAGATATAATATAATGTTATTGGTTATACATCAGCAGGATTTTAAAGAAAAGGGATAGAGCTTGTAATAAGAGGAAGGAAGTGGATCCAGAGAAAGGGGAAGAGGCACATTTAATGGCTTTGGTTTCTGATAAATATAAACCTACTCTTTCCTCCTCCTTCCTTCCACTTTCTAACAGAGAGGCTGTTTGGGGACATGGTTAGGATTATACGCTAACCAGTGGATAGGATACAGGAAAAAGAAATTCTGAGATATTTTGAACTGTCAATGTCTTTAGAAGTGTGTTAGAAAGTGTTAGTCGCTCAATCGTGTCCGACTCTTTGCGACCCCATCAACTGTAGCCCACCAGCCTCCTCTGTCCATGGAATTCTCTAGGCAAGAGTACTGGAGTGGGTAGCCACGCCCTTCCCCAGGGGATCTTTCTGACCCAGGAATAGAACCCCGGTCTTCTGCATTGCAAGCAGATTCTTTACCATCTGAGCCACAGGGAAGCCCTGTCTTTAGAAGGGGAATGACAAATTTTGTTCCTGAGGTCAAGATCATCTACTAAAGAAAATGTCTTCCAAGTATTATATGAGGTTGCACCTGCCTTTTCTCCCAAGAGAGGTAACAGGAAAGAAGGGTGAATAAAGAGAGACCCAGCAGGCCTGCTCTGCTAGGAAAACAGGGGTGGGATTGGTACATGTATAATAGGTTTTTATTTAATTCACATATTTCATTTAAAAAACTGCTTCATACTAAAAGATTAAACTTTTTAATCTATTTTATTATTTATCTATTAAACTTTTTAATCTATTTATCTATTTAATACTATTTTATAGTATTATCTCTTTTAAAATAATTGTTTGCATTTCTTTTTGCCCACATTGAAACAGAAAGCAAGGCTTCTAAATAAGTAATAAAAGAAAAACGACAATGTATGTTACATCGACTGGATAATTAATACAAGTTAATTATTTAACCCAGGAACCAGAAGGAGTTATATTATAACTTGAACCTAAAGAAAGTACTACTGTTATGAATATTAATTTCCACTCTACCTATTTTCGACTCACGACTTTCAATGACCTCAGGATTCAAGGTAGCTTTTTCTCTAGGAAAATGTTTTACCGAAATCCATAAAACCTATCCTGCATACACAGAGAAACCAACAACAAAGTTAGGTGAACCTGAACTGTGTACTGGGCCAAGCCTCACTCAGAGACCATCATGGACACAAGTGAGGAGCCTGCTGCCACAGCTGCCATTAACAGATAGGCAGGCCTATTTTTAAATGTCAGTCTATAAACAGTGGACCCGTGTCATGCAGAAGAGTGACGCTGGGGATGAGCTTTTGTGCCAGGAATGGAGATTTCAGTTCTGGCGCTGCCACTCCCTGGGCTGGGGCCTTGGGCCAGCTCTTCAACTTCTGTGAACCTCCATGAACTCACTTCTTAGGAAGTCCAAAAAGGAGGGGAGATGTGTATACATATGGCGGATTCATTTTGTACTGTAAAAACTAACTCGACATTGTAAAGCAACTATACTGCAATGGAAATTGATTTAAAAATAAAATGGGCAGATTAATAGTATGATCACACAACGTTATGTGAGGTTTGACACATATATAGGGCTTAGAAGAATGCTCACAATACAGAACCCTTAAAAGGGCCAGTTAATCATGCATTCCCTCAACAAACAACTACTGAACACCTACTTCGTGCCAGGCACTGTTCTAGTCACTGGCGATAAAGCAATGGACAAAACAGACCAAAATTCTCCTTCTGATGGAACATGTATTCTAGCAGGAACTATCCCACACTTAAGTAGTTTACAATTATTTACTACTACTGGCAAACCACTGGATTCCAATGCCACCCAGGGGATAATTAGCAAAGTTTGGAAATGTTTATGGTTGTCACACTGAGGGAGCAGGGACAGCTGGACTGGCACCTAATAGGTAGTGATGAAGGATACTGATAAACATCCTACAGCACACAGATGGGCCCCACAACAAAGATCTGTGATGTGCTGTGCTAAGTCACTCAGTTGTGTCCAACTCTTTGCAACCCCATGGACTGTAGCCTGCTAGGCTCCTCTGTCCCTGGGAATTCTCCAGGCAAGAATACTGGAGTGGGCTGCCATGTCCTCCTCCAGGGGATCTTCCCAACCCAGGGATGGAACCCGGGTCCCCTGCACTGAAAGCAAATTCTTTACCACCTGAGCCACCAAGGAAGCCCAAGAATACTGGAGTGGGTAGCCTATCCCTTCTTCAGGGGGTCTTCTCAACCCAGGAATCCAACCGGGGTCTCCTGCATTGCAGGTGGAGGTATCAGGGAAGCCCAACAAAGATCTATCTGGCCTCAAATGTCAAGAGTAGAGATTCAGAAACTCTGTTCTAGAGGTTATGTACGGACTCAGTTAATTCTTAACACAGCCCTATAAGACATGGATTATAAGTATCACTATTTCATAGCATTTTATGGTAACCAATGGTAATGGTATTTTTTAAAAGACTTTTTTGATGTGGACCATTTTTAAAGTCTTTATTGAGTTTGTTACAATACTGCTTCAGTTTTATATTTTGTTTTTTTGGCCCCAAGGCATATAGGATCTTAGCTCCCCAACCAGGGATCTAACCTGCACACCCAGCATTGGAAGGCGAAGTTTAAACCACTGGACCACCAGGGAAGTCCCAGTAATGGTACTTTATATAAAGTGTGATGATACAGTATTTATACTAAAGTGTGTGTGTGTGTGTGTACACACACACACGTAGCGCATGCTAAATCACTTCAGTTGTGTCTGACTCACTTTGCAACCCTATGGACTACATAGCCTGCCAGGCTCCTCTGTCCATGGGATTCTCCAGACAAGAATACTGGAGAGGGTTTCCATGCCCTCCTCCAGGGAATCTTCCAGACCCAGGGATTGACCTGCATCTCTTATGTCTCCTGCATCAGCAGGAGGGTTCTTTACCCCTAGCGCCACCTGGGAAGCCCCATATGCATACATATATAGAATATGTAAATAATAATATATAAGATTTATATAGTTATACAAAAATTACATAGGGATACACATACTTCAGCAGTGTGTGCACTTAAAACTCATTTTCTGACCCATAGCTGTACCCTGGTGCCACTTAGATTTTAAGTTGCTGATATCTTGCCAGATTTTCGCTCACAGGCTTCAGAAGGTGATCTTTTGCACCACATTTGCATTGATTGGGATGTCAGACAAGAGAGAAGAAACTCAGACCAGGAGTCCAGAGATCCAAGATGTATCTTCGTTTCACTGGCTGTGGCGTCTTGGGGCATGTTTCTTAATTCCCCTGGACATCACCGACACGTGGGGCAGTCACGTCCCTCAGATCATGCGTGAAAAGTACTATGGAACGTGCAGTGAGTGATCACTCCAGAGACATGTACTGAGTGGTCACTCTACACTGACTTATTTACTTCTCACTACAGCCTGGGAGGTAGGTATGCTGATCAAGGAGAGTTGAAGGAAACAGGGGCATGGAAAGGTGGCAGCCTGCCTTTGAGGTTACAGGCCAGGAAGTGGCAGATCAAGGGGTCTCACCGTGCACTGTGGCTCCAGAGCCTACCCTCTGGACCAGCATGGGCTGCTCTGACTGAGGTCAGGACACCCAGGAGGCTCTCACAGGAGCAGTTCTGGTTGGCCACAGCTCATCCTCCTCTTGATTCCCAAGGGTTGCTCTGCTCTACGTGTAGCCACGTTCCTCCCCAGGCCTAACTCGTCAGCCAGTTGGTTCATTCATCAGAGAATGAAGTCTCTTTGTCTTTTATTTACTGGAATATAATTGCTTTACAATGTTGTATTGATATCCTGTACAGTGGAGTGAATCAGCTATATGTATCCATATGTCCCCTCCCTCCTGAGCCTCCCGTCCACCGTCCTTGCCATCCTACCCATCTGTGTCATCACAGAGCACTGAGTTGAGCTTCCTGTGCTATACAACATGTTCCCACTAGCTACCTATTTCGTACACAATAGTATATATGTTATTGTTGTTCAGTCGCCCAGTTGTGTCCGACTCTTGCGATCCCATGGACTATAGCACGCCAGGCTGCCCTCTCTCTCACCATCTCCCAAAGTTTGCTCAAGTTCATGTCCATTGCATCGGTAATGCCATCCAGCCATCTCATCCTCTGATGCCCTCTTCTTCTTCTGTCCTTAATCTTTCACAGCACCCGGGACTTTTCCAATGAGTCAACTGTTTGCATCACGTGACCAAAATACTGGAGCTTCAGCTTCAGCATCAGTCTTTCCAATGAGTATTCAGGGTTGATTTCTTTTAAGATTGACTGGTTTGATCTTGCAGTCCAAGGGACTCTCAGGAGTCTTCTCCAGCACCACAGTTCGAAGGCATCAATTCTTTGGCGCTCTGCCTTCTTTATGGTCCAGCTCTCAGAAACATACATGACCACTGGGAAGACCATAGCCTTGACTATATGGACCTTGACTATATGGAGATCATGTATATAGGTCAATCCTAATCTCCCAATTTGTCCCACCCTCCCCTTTCCCCTGTGTCCACACGTCTGTTATTCATATCTGCATCTCTATTCCTGCCCTGCAAATAGGTTCATCTGTACCAAAAAGACATAAGTACTCTGACGTTCACTGCAGCACTATTAAAGCCAGGACATGGAAGCAAGTTAAATGTCCATCAACAGATGAATGGATAAAAAAGACTTGGTACATATTTATAATAGGATATTACTCAGCCACAAAAAGGAATGAAATTGGGTCATTTGTTGTGATGTGGATGGACCTAGAGTCTGTCATATAGAGAGAAGTCAGAAGGAGAAAAACAAATATCATATACTAACGCTTATCTACGGAATCTAGAAAAATGTGCTTCTTTTTTGGATTACTTTAAGTAGGTAACTGGAATACACAAAAGACACATTAATCCAATGCAAAATTCAAAAGCGCAGAAGAATAGACAGTGACAATTTTCCTTCCTATCCTTGTCTCCCAGCTATCTGCTCCTTTCTACTAAGCTAACCACCATTTCTGGCTTCTTGTATATCATTCCAGAAATGTAGTATACAATATATATGTATTCTTTTTTGAAAGCAGATATACTACGTGTAATATACAAATCATACTATTTTGCAACCTGATTTTTTCACTCGAGTAGTTTTGATAATCAGTCCATATAGAGCTCCCTTTATTGTTATTAGTGTCTGAAGAGTATTCTGAAATTTATTTAATCAATTTTGAACAGATAAATAGTTAGTGTATGCCTGAAATTTAACAAGGCTACGCTGGACATATTATGCATATCACTTCTTACATTGCCAGAACATACTTAGGATAAATTCCTAAAAGTGGAATTGGTGAGTCAAAGGATATGTGACTTTTTAACATTTAATTGAAATAGCTAAATTGCTCTCCATAGGGGTTATATAAATTTCTACTTCCACCTAAAATGCACGAGATTAACATTTATTTTCACTTTTATTTCTATACTCAAACAATATATTAGAAAAATGTTTTCTCTTTGCCATTTGTAAGAAATTATATCTCACATTTTAAATTTACATTTCTCTTACTGGGTTTAGATTGAGAATCTTTTCATGTGTTTCAAGAACCAACTGCATTTCTTTTATTATTCTTTTACCTATGAATATTTTATTCATATTCTTATTCAGCCTCATTTTTCTAATGAGTTGGTTTCTTTATCTTATGAAATTACAGAAGTGCTTTATCTACGTGAGAAATAAACCCTTTGTCTATAAGCTGCAAGTATTTCCCCCCAGTTTTTTTTATTTGTCTTTGTGATGACATTTGGTTTATAAGTAGGGTTTATTTTCTCAATTCTTTTCTCTTATAGCTTCTGGGTTTATTTCATAATTAAAAAGTATAAAATAATATTCCACTTGCAGAATATTAAAAAAAATCCTTTAGTACTTCTGTGTTATATTTCAAAGTTTAAATCTTTGAAAGAGCAGAATTTATCTTGGAGGATCATAAGAATTCGGATTTAACTTTCTTGTTTCCTAGTTGTCACAATAATTCCTATCAACTAATCTATCCTTTCCCCACTGATCTGAAATGCCAACTTTATTATAAACAAACTTCTCACATTATTTGAATTCATTGCTTGACTTTCTGCTGATCTGACAATCAATAAACAAATACATGGAACATTTTAATTTCTGTAGCTGTCACATGCTTTACTATGGGGCAGAGCTAGTTGTCCTCATTATATACCCCATTTCCAGAATTTTGCTGGCTGTTCTTTAAGAACTTAGAATCACCAAGTGGTATTTTTGTTAGACTTCTGTTATATTCATAAATTAACTTAGAGGAAACTGACACCTTCAGGATGTTGACTCTTCCCATCCATGGATGTTGTATACTTCTGTGCTACAAGTCTTTACCTCCTCCACTCTTTTGCTGAACTTCTAGAACATTAAACATTTTTTTCATACAGGCCTTCTTTTACTACATTTACTCCTAGAGTTAGCAATATATTCCTATCTGGCTAACGGCAGCACAAATAGGTCTTATTTCTAAACACACATGGTAATGAAAACTATTAGCTACAGTTTTGTACAAAATGTCATTCATTTTTGTTTTGGCTTTGTTTATGCACCCAGTTCTTGAAATCTCAGCAAACTCAAGAGTTGATGTATACCTGTGGCGGATTCATTTTGATGTTTGGCAAAACTAATTCAATTATGTAAAGTTTAAAAATAAAATAAAATTAAAAAATAAAAGAAAGAAAAGAAAACTTCACTATGACCATAGCCACATAACAGACTTGTTTTTAACTCTTTCTAAGAAATATTTTTCTCCTAAAATGTTTTAGCATGAATATAGAACTTACTAGATTTTTAAAAATCTTTGCTTCACGTTAGCTTCACCTTCAATTTTGGGAGTACATAGAGTCTAGTAGTGTTACATTGCATATTAACAGTTCTTATTAAACTAATACCCACAGACCTTACCTCCTAAATTCATTCCAGCTTGAAGACACTTCTGAAGTCTGCACGCAGGACAATTCTTCCGCCGAATCTTATCAATTATGCAGTCATTTCTTCCCGCACACAAATAGTTGTGTTGCCCTGAATAAAATAATAAAGAGTAATTGTTAAAATAAAGACTACAATATTAATATAAAATACTAATATGTATAATCAGGTAATGAAACATCCTCTTTCCTGCCTTAAAATGTCTTTGTCAAAAAAAGTAGAAGAGAAACATGATCTGCAAATACTACAGGCACAGGAATGGTCAGCTGAATACAGGTGAGACTTCAGGTTGCAGATGATAAGCTTAAAACTATGTTTACTTCCAACAGGTTTCCAAAGAAATAGAGCTGCACTCCCCACTGTTTGACTTTATTGGCATGCTTCCTTTCAGGAAATGGTGCACATTTCATCCAGACATCACCCAGCACCAAACTAAACAAAGGCCTTGCTTCAGCTTTTTTAAAAAGTGTACTTTATTGAAGTATAGTTGATTTACAATGTTGTGTTAGTTTTAAGTGTACAGCAAAGTGATTCAGCTATAAATCTATATACATTCTTGTCCCCGTCTTTTCCATTATGGTTTATCGCCGGATACCAAATATAGCTCTCTGTGCCATGCAGCAGACCTTGTTGTTCATCCTTCCTACATAGACCAGTTTACATTTGCTCAGCCCAAACTCCCAGCTGCTGCTGCTGTTTCAGCTGCTCTGCCTGATCCCATTTATACATGTCATTCCAACGGGAAGACTTTCAAATCATTTAACTAGAAATGCAGAACAATTTCATTTTGCAAGTCAAACTGGCACCAAAATAATTCAGATGTGGAATATGCTTAGAGGGTGGCATCTACTGGAAAAATGCTAAACTGTACCCTAGCTCTATTATTCATTTACATATCCAAATTAATATACCATATTAACTGAACCTCCACTAGAGATCAGCTCTGTTAGAGGCAGCAATGCAAAAGACCCAAGTTTCCACTCTTATGACCTTTTAATGAAGGAAAGAGAGTCAACAGACAAAGTAATTGGGGACAATGGTCTGCTGCTGGACAGTAACAGGTGCTCAGGAGAAAAACGAGGGCATAGAACGCGGTGGAGGTGAGGAGGGTGTTGACATTTTAGAAAGAATGGAGGGAAAACCCCACTGGAAAGCAACTTTAAAATAAAGGTCTAAAGCAAAGGAAGGTGCTACCTGTGTGGACATCTTGGGGAGAAAATACAGTAGGGTGGAGGGAAAAGCAAACGAGGGTTGACAGGGGTGCGAGGGCACCTGGCAGGTTTAAGGAACAGCCAAGTGTGAAAGTGGACAGAGTCAGTGAACATTACGAGGGGATGAGGAAAAAGAGCTAACCTCAGTCAGCCCATGTAAGGCCTTATCAATCATGTTCAAGACGTCGACTCAATGAGATGGGAAACCACGGGTTTCCAGGGCTTTGAGATGAGATGAGACTTGATGTGACTCATGTTTAATAGGACTGTTTTGGCCACTGTGTAAGAAGCCGACTGAAGTGGACTGAGCACAGGATCAGAGGGAATGGGTAGCAGGCTGTCCCTGTACTTCAGGGGAAGATGATGGGGGAGTAGCGATGAGAAGTGCTCAGGTCCAAGCTACACTCTGAAGGCAGGGCTGCTGGAATCTGCTGAGAGGTCTGAGAACAAGAGGATCTAAAGAGGCAGTAAGACTCTTGGGCTGAACAAACAGAAAAATGGAACTGCTGTAAATTCAAATGAGGCAGACAGTAAAGAGCCATGGCTTAGGGGGAATTACTCTGGCTTGGTCTTGGACATGCTAAGAGGTATGTCAATGGAAGTATGGGGCGGGGTAGGGGACAGTTAGATACAGAGACCTGGAGCTCAGGAGCGGCCTGGGATGCAGATGTAATCAGCTTGTGGTCATTATTTTAAGCCATGAGACTGGATGAGATCATATGGAGACTGTAAAGGGAAGAGGTGTGAGGACTGAGTCATGGGTCTCTGAAAACATGCAGACTAAGCAAACGGAGTCTCAGTGATAACTGTGAAGCAGGAAACAGGTTCCAAAACCCCTTCTTCAACCCAGTACCATCACATTCCCTTGGTTGATAATTACTAAGTAAATTACAGGAAGTACTCAATAAATATAATGTGTATTGCTAATGGTATTAAAATAATTTAATCTAGAGCTCATTCTCGGTAACATTATGGTAAATTTTAGTAATGACGATCACAATAAAAGAACAGTAATAGAATAGGGAAATCTATCAAAGGGAAGAAATGAAACTCCATCATTACAATAATCTAATGACTTCTTAAAAAACTGAAAGGCTCTTAGTCACTATAGGTAGGTGTAGATAATTACAAAAAGGCAATCAATACCCACAGGAAAGACTAGAACCAATTAATATAACATTTCACAATGCTGCACACTATCTTAAGAAGTTACCATAAAAATAAAATTTTAAGGCCTATTATAGCACTATTTTATTTGTCGTATAACAACCCTACGACATAGGTAAGGCAGTTATTACTGCTATTGTTCACAAGAAGAAACTCATACTAGAACTGATCAGGTGACCTCCCCAAAAGGTGGAATTGGAAGCAGAATTCGGGCAATGCTGCTGTGTCTCAAGGTCAGAGTCTTTTCTAAATGCCGATTTTGAAATATAATTTACTGGTGGCCCAACAGGATGCTGAATGCTCTTTGGAAAGAATAAGCAAAGGAACATTATTTGAATGAGGCATACTTTATTTTGTCACCCAGTATTTTCACTGGCAATCAGCATTATGTGCCTTTTTTCGTGGTGTGAAATTAAAGACAAACTCAGAAATTTCACCTCTAATGTACATTGAATTGAATAAACTTCAATGCCCCCAAAAATAACTAAATGTAACTTTGGTTTCAATTCAACAGTTATTTATTGGGAACCTATTACGTGTGCAAGGCCATAAAACATTTGCATAACGGGCTGGGGTGGTCTATGGTTCCTTCCATTTCTGAGAATCCATGATAAAATATGACAAAGTGTCTTAGCGGTAAGCATACAATAATGCATAAGAAATGCCCACTGTCCAACACACACACTAGAAAACTTCCCTTTCTGGGTGTTCAAAAACAGACTTCTAAGAGTTAGGATTGTACTACGGGGATTTCTTTTTAATGAACACCTTTTAAAAATTCATGTTACTGTAAGAGCTGCAAAAAATGTCCTTCCACATACACTGAATTATTGTATCTGGTTTCTACCAGTTAGTAGAAACCAGCAATTGGTCACAATCACCAATCCATCTTCCATCCAAACAGGATGGGAGAGTTCAAAGGCCAGCTGTGGGGATGCCATACTAGTTTTATCTGTCATTTGTGTTTTTAAATCTGTAAACATGAAAGATTTGAATCACACCTACACAAATAGGCAATATGTATCCCGTCCAGTAATCTATATTGATAAAATAAACAACCAAAAAACCACAATGAAAATAAGAGGATGCATTTAGAAGACTTAAAAAACTTTTGATCATGTCTTTAAAAAAAACACTGTGCTCTCCGGGTATAAAAATAGCTAATCCAGAATAAGTCATAACCCAGGCTTTCGAAGGTAAGTAATTTTCTACTACAATGTTAACATGGGCTGGACAGTAGAGGCTTTGAATGACAAGTTAAGAAACTCATTTTATTCAGCAGGTGATGAGATTCTTGCTTACAGGATGTGAAGTCCACAGGTGTATTTTACAAATATTAATCTGAAGGTTATGTCTTAAGGAGGTAGAACAGAAGTAGCAGACACTACCACTTTCAACTGGAGGTTCTCTGAGATGGCCTCTGTGCAAGTTAATAGCTCTATTTGAGTCAGAATATATAGCCACAGGAATAATCCTATAGATAAAAAATGTTAGTGGTAAAGGAAACAAAGATTTCTCATTCCACTTATATGTCCATTAGGGGGAGAATTTCAGTTTTAGTAGTAGAATATCTTGAATCAGATAAACCTCCTATAGAGGACAATTATAACTGTCCACAAAAGGGGAGAAAAAAGATGTGAAGGCCCTGGGGAGCAACCAAAAGCAAGCAGAAGCTGGAAGAAGACTGTCTGTAGAACAAAGAGAACACCATAGACTGACTCATGTTTGAATGGATTTTCTTCCTGAGGGTCTTGGACTCTCAGGTCCTTCAGGGGAGGCTGAATGGAAACCAAGCAAAATCCTAAGTCCTAATTGCCAGAGAAGGCAGAGAACAGGCTTTGGGATGTTGTAAATGTGTGCATGCTTGCTCAGTCGCTTCAGTCAAGTTTGACTGTGACCTATGGACTGTAGCCTGCCAGGCTCCTCTGTCCATGGGATTCTCCAGGCAAGAATACTGGAGTGGGTTGCCATTCCCTCCTCCACGGATCTTCTTGACCCAGGGATCAAACCCACATCTCCTGCGTCTCCTGAATTATAGGCAGACTCTATACTGCTGAGTCACCAGGGAAGCCCTTTTGGGACTGTAGGAACAGCCCGAAACTGACAAGGGCTTGCCAGGTGGCTCAGTGGTGAAGAATCTGCTTGCCAAGAAGGAGACGTGGGTTCGATCCCTGGGTCGGGAAGATCCCCTGGAGAAGGAAATGGCAACCCACTCTAGTATTCTTGCTTGGGAAATCCCATGGGCAGAGGAGCCTAGTAGGGCTACAGTCCATGGGGTTGCAAAGAGTCACACATGACTTAGCAACCAAACCACAAAAATTGAAGAACGATAGATAGTCCAGAAAGGAGGGGATATCATAAAGAATAGATATATTAATTCCTCTCAAATTTTCAGCTGACCTCTGAATTGAGCATGAGACTCCAAAGAGTCAAAGGGTGAAATAATTTAATGCTTGAAACAGTTAAGCAGGGTATTTTAGTTACTATCAATCACAAGGAGAAAGAGTTTGAATCTCACTAAATTAGAAGGACTCAATCTTTCCATTTCCTTAGGCTTTCCATTGAAATTCTAGAAGGTCCCTGCCTTAGGAACAAATAATGTATCCCAGGATTAAGGCATTAATTTTAGGGTTAAAGGTATAACAAAAACAGATCATCCCTAAAAAATCATGGAGCAAAGGCCCTGTAAGTTCAAAATGATCTGTCAGTAATTTGACTACTAGAATAAAACGCAATATTCTTCAGAGAAATATAACAGAACCTGGAGTCTCCAGAATGTCTAGAATACAATAATAATTACTAGAAAAATACAAACCAGAGTCAGAAGAAAACTGAGTCAGTAGAAACAGACTCACAGATGATCCAGAGTGTGAAACTAGCAGATAAGGATTTTTAATTTGATATTTTAGACAGCACAAGAAAATATGAAAAAAAGGGGAACTCTCAGAAGAGATCTGGACACTATAAAAACAAATTGAAATCAAAGAACTGTAAAATATACTACTGAGGACAAAACATTTGGGGTTGAAATTAACAATATATTGGACACAAAAATCAGTGAAATTAAAGAAATATAAATAGAATCATAAAAACTAAAGCACAAAGAGAAAAGAATTAAAAGCTAAAAGAACAAGGTACTTGTGGCCTATGCGGTGGCATTAAATAATTTAATATACTTGTGGTAGCAGTCCCAGAAAGAGAATACATCAGAAAATAATATATAGAAATTTCCAAATTGACTAAAACAACAATTTTAGCAAATGCCCCAAGAGATAAATACAAAGAAAACCGCTACGGTACAACATAGTTACATGAAACAACATGAAAACAAATATAAAAAAATTTTAAAAGCAGCCAGAAGCAAAAAAAAAAAAAAAAAACAAAAAAAAAACCCCAATTACAGTATGTAAAGGGGTAATAAAGGTAAGAGTAAAAACTGATTCTTTATAACAATCAAGGCCAGATAACAACATACAATTATTTTTAAATTCAGTAGCACCAGTGAAAACATTTCTCAAAATGAAGGTAAAATAAAGACATTTTTGGATAAACTGAAGTGAAGAGAATTGGCTGATAATAGAATCACATTATAAGAAATAAAAAAGAAAGTTCTATGCTAAAGGGAAATGATATCAGAGAGAAATTTGAAATCTGGATGTACAGAGAAGAACTACAAATGACAGACAGCTAAATTTTAGAGAAATTTTCTTTCTTTTCTTAAATTCGAAAGTCAAATGACTGTTTAAAACAAAGTAAATGTGTATTATGGGATTTATAAAATGTATATAAGTGAAATATCTAAAAGCATAGCACAGAGTATAGGAAAAGATATACATGAAATTTTACTGCTCTAAGTTTCTTACATCGTACTTGAAATGGCCTAAGTTATTCAGGGCAGACTATGATAAGTTAAGAGTACATCTTGTAATCCCTCAAGCAATGATTTTCTTGCTCTGGGCAAGCAGCATCAGCATTACCTAATAATTTATCAGAAATTAAAATTCATAAACCCAATTTCAGACCCGCTAGTTCAGAAATTTTGCAGTGGGACAGAGAAATATGTGTTTTATGCAACGCTTCATGTGATTCTGATGTATATTAATGTTTGAGAAATACTACCATAAGCAGCCAGCAGAATAAAAACACTGAGTGTAGTTTAAGGGACAATAAAGATAAAAAATGGCATACTAAAAATACTCAAACCAGAAAGGACAGAAAAGAAAAAACAGAGGAACAAGTAAAGGAGGAAACACAAAGAAACACTAGGGTAAGAGAGAGAAGTTCAAGTATAGAAACAGTTATACTAAATATAAGTGGTTTAAACACTCCAGTTAAAAGTCAAAGATGGGAGACTGAATTTTTTAAAAAAGACAGTACTTAAGCATGTGTTATGATGCATTTTAAATAGAAAGGTACATATAGGGTGAATGTTAAAAAAAGGAAAATATATATACAATGAAAAAATGTAAGCATAAGAAAGCTGATGTGGCTACATTAAAGTCAGACAAAGTAGACTTCAAGAGAAAAGTATCACAAAAGATAAAAACTACCACTCATAGTTATTAGGCTGGGATACAAGCAGCCCTAATATCAATGCACTTAACAACAGAGTTTCAAAATTCATCAGGTGAAAATTGTCACCTGGAGAAGGAAATGGCAACCCATGCCAGTATCCTTGCCTGGAGAATCCCATGGATGGAGGAGCCTGGTAGGCTATAGTCCACGGGGTTGCAAAGAGTCGGACACAACTGAGCGACTTTTTACTTTTACTTTTTAAACTATATAACATCCAGCTAAAGACTGGCAGGCAGGTATTCTTTCTGCCCCCTTCTGATGTCTATGTCAGAAGCTTTCTCTATCTCCTTTATACTTTAATAAAACTTTATTACACACATACACACACAAGAAAATTGTCAGGATTAAGGCAAGTAAAGGTTAGTCCAAAATCATAGTTGGAGGTTTAAAAACCCCTCTCTCAGCAATTGATAGAATAACCACTATGCAGAAAATTAGTGAGGATACAGGAGATTTTCAAACATCTTGGATCAATTAACACTTAGGCACATAACTGAACAATACACATTTTTTTTCAAGTATACAAGAAGTATTCACTGAGGCAGACATAGTCTAAGCTATAAAACAAATTTAAAATTCTGAAAGGATTGAAATCATGTACAATATATTTGCTGGCCACAAAGGAACCAAATTAGAAATCACACAACAAAATGATATATAGACAAGTCCCATATTTGATAATTAAGCAACATACTTCAAAAAATTTATGGGTCAATGAAGAAATCACAAGTGAAATTAGCAAAGATTTCCAAATGAATGATAACGAAAACATAAAACTTATTAAATACATTTAAGCAGTCCTTGTAGAACTTTTAGCTTCATATACTTAGTCTAGGAAAGGAGAAGGGTTTAAAATTGATGACTGAAGATTCTAGCTTAAAAAACTAGAAAAAATAAAAACTAAAAGCAAATCAAATAGGAGTGAAATTATAGTGTAGAGATCAGTGAGAAAGAAAAAAAGCAAGAGAGAAAAATAAACCAAGCTAAAAGTTGGGTTTTGGTACAGATTAATCAGGCATCAGCAGACAGGCTGGGAATTCTGTTCCCTGTGGCCCCAGGCTGACGGGAACAGCCAGCACAGCGAGTGCTGGGAGTCAGGGCAGAGGAGCTGCCGAGTCTGACTTAGGAAACCCACCGCTCCAGCCTAGAGTGGGCAACTCACCCTTCACTGCTCAGATTTAGTCCAATGACCCGACTCAAGCACAAGGGAGACTAGAATTGTAAGCTTACCTCTTGTCAGAACTCAAAGAGCTAGAAACAAATGAGGAACCTCACTGAAGACTACCTCCATAAAGGGAGATGAGAACATAAGATTCAACTTTCTATTACTTCCTCTCAGAAGTATTAAACTACTTACATTATTGCTGTTTGAGGGACAAATTTTAATGGATGAAGGTGAGGGCCCTTTCTATAAATAGCTAAACTTTTCAAAACATTATTGAGAAGCTACCAGCAACTACTATATTTTTTAGGAAAGAAATCAACATCTCTGGCTATTTTAATAAAGAATATAATCCAGTGACCACTCCACCCCTAATCCCCGAAACCCATAACCTATTTTGTCAATGTCAGTACCCTAATAATACGCATACATACTCAAGAATCCGTACCCCCATACTACTGCTGCTGCTACTGCTAAGTCACTTCAGTCGTGTCCCACTCTGTGTGACCCCATAGATGGCTGCCCACCAGGCTCCCCTGTCCCTGGGATTGTCCAGGCAAGAACACTGGAGTGGGTTGCCATTTCCTTCTCCAATGCATGAAGGTGAAAAGTGAAAGTGAAGTCGCTCAGTCCTGTCTGACTCTGAGCGACACCGTGGACAGCAGACTATCGGGCTCCTCCATCCATGGGATTTTCCAGGCAAGAGTACTGGAGTGGGGTGCCATCGCCTTCTCCAGTACCCCCATAAATGGAAGGTAAATAAATTAAAGCTTAGAGGGGATCATTTTTCCTCATAAAAATTTAGAGAAAGTTTGGTCTAGCTACCTGGTAGCAAGCACTGTAACAGATACTCCAAAGGGAAAAAAATGCATATTTTCACAACATAGAGAGAAATAAAAGCTTAAAATAAATGGGATATGATTGAAAAATTTCAAAATATTCCTTTAAAGTAAAACTTTTACACAAACGGGCCAAGTATCCATCCGCAGGCACTAAAGCACTCTTGGAGAAACACTATGGAGTATTAGTCTACAAACTAATTGAGAAAGCAGAGATATGGTACAAACAGTATCCTGCTTGACAAACAGAACTTTTACATTCATTTGGAATGTTGTATACAGACACAAACCTGCAGTAATGACCTACTGGCTTATAACGCACTGGTTTACAAAAGACCCATATAATACACAAATCATTTCTGTCCCATCTCCAGCACCATACCTTCACATATAACAATTTAGAGGGGAAGTCTACACACGTAAGAGTTTAGAAAAAGACCTCGGAGGGCTCGCAAGAAGGCAGTGGAGGATTCTGTGAAAGGCAGAAACAGCTTAAAGCAGGGTCAGAATCCCAAGCCAGATACATGTGCCTTCTTGGTGTCCTAGTCTTAAATACTTTTACTGTAAGGCTCACATCACTGTCCACTGACATTGGTTCAGTTCAGTTCGGTTGCTCAGTCGTGTCCGACTCTGCGACCCCATGAATTGCAGCACGCCAGGTCTCCCTGTCCATCACCAACTCCTGGAGTTCACTCAGACTCACGTCCATCGAGTCAGTGATGCCATCCAGCCATGTCATCCTCTGTCGTCCCTTTCTCCGCCTGCCCCCAATCCTGACATTGGTTAGGTTGCCTTAAATTATAGCCATTGCAGAGTTATTTAGATGTAAAAGCATCTTGTTTAAGAAAACGATTCTGTCCAGCAGGGCTCAGGGAACTTCAGTCACTCATCCATCTGTTGTACTAGTTCAAGGTACCTCCTGCCTGAGGGAGTGGTTACTTTTAGGAGAAAAGGAAGCCATTCTTGAAAATAGAAAGCTGCCAAGGTTGGAGTAAATTTGGATGGGGCACCAGGAAGATTAGTTAGTACAATATTAATTTATAGGGAAACAAGTACTCATATCAAAGGGGAAATACAGACTTAAAAAAACCAAAATCCCAAACAACCAAAGTTGAGTTCAAAAATTTAAAAAAGTATCAATTTTCCTGTTTTTTCAACTATGATATTGCTTTTAATTGTAGAATAATTCTGCTTTTTTCAACAATGATATTGCTTTTAACACTGTTTAAATTTTATTCTTTAAAAAGTTACTGAACCCAATACAGTGTCTTTTAAAACTGTCAATTACTTTGAAATCAAGAAACAAATTTTTGTTATACTTGGGATGATCCCCTATGAGAAAATACAGATTGTATAACATAGGGATCTTGTCTCAAAGCATCAATAATGCTAGAATGGAAAAGGTGGAAACATGGAAGGCAGCAAGGAATAGACCCAGGGGGAAGGGATGACTTTGTAACCAGATACCCCTGGATACCAATCCCACCTCAGTCAATACGGAACTATGAGCTTCTTTGCCAAAAACCGTTGAATGGCTCTGAACCTCAGTTTCCTGATCTATGAAATGGGCACAGTAATGCCTACTTTATACATTGTTGTGCTAAGCCACTCAGTTGTGTCCAATTCTTTTGCAACCCCATGGACTGTAACAGCCCATTAGGCTCCTCTGTCCATGGAATTCTCCAGGTAAGAATACTGGAATAGGCTGCCATTTCCTCCTCTAGGTGATCTCCTGCGTCTCTTACCTCTCCAGCACTGGCAGGCAGATTCTTTACCACCAGCACCACCTGGGAAGCCCTACTAGGTTGCTAGATGGATTCAAATTAATATACATAAACAAGAAGTGCAATGCCTGGCCTGAGCTAAGGACTCAGAATAAAAACGTGATAGTTATCATCCATCATTCATTTGGTTAGTTCAGTCTTTCAAAAAAAAAAAATGGTATGAGAAATTCCAAAGAACAAACACAGTCAAACCTTAATTAAATATAAGAAAAGGATTTCCTGTTGGAAGCAAATATGACCACTGAATTAGGAAGGCTTCTAGATGAAAAGTGTCCACTTGAGACTGGACAAATACTACTCAGCTCTGATCTCATCTTCAAGCCTGAAAGTTTTCTAAAGGCTGGCAAGGGTGTGAGAATGGAGAACTATATCCTTTAAGGTTAGTTCAGTTCAGTTCAGTCACTCAGTCGTGTCCTTTAAGGTCAGCACAGGACAAAAAGCCAGGACTTTCTGAGCTGTCTGCAACTCAGCTAAGAATTCTAGAGTAGTGCTTCAAACTGTAAGAGCTGTATAAGATGCTGGAAAGCTATAGCTCCCTTGAATTATTGTTCCTCATCTCCCCTGCCTGTTTCCTGTTACAACTTAATACCCAAACTTAATACCCAAACAGCAGGCACACATATTCGGGGACAGGCAAAAGGTGAATCTGCGAGACTGAACTCCATTGTGCCTGGTAAGGATAGCAGATACTTAGCAGCAAGCAAACTGAGAACAGAAGACCCTCCAGTTCAGTTCAGTTCAGTCGCTCAGTCGTGTCCGACTCTTGGCCACCCCATGAACTGCAGCAGCCCCTGTCCATCACCAACTCCCGGAGTTTACTCAAACTCGTATCCACTGAGTCAGTGACGCCATCCAACCATCTCATCCTCTGTCGTCCCCTTCTCCTCCTGCCCTCAATCTTTCCCAGCATCATGGTCTTTTCAAATGAGTCAGCTCTTCACATAAGGTGGCCGAAGGACTGGAGTTTCAGCTTTAGCAACAGTCCTTCCAATGAACACCCAGGACTGATCTCCTTTAGGATGGACTGGTTGGATCTCCTTGTAGTCCAAGGGACTCTCAAGAGTATTCTCCAACACCACTGTTCAAAATCATCAATTCTTCGGTGCTCAGCCTTCTTCACAGTCCAACTCTCACATCTATACATGACCAGAGGAAAAACCATAGCCTAGACTAGATGGACCTTTGTTGGCAAAGTAACGTCTCTGCTTTTTAATATGCTGTCTAGGTTGGTCGTAACTTTCCTTCCAAGGAGTAAGCGTCTTTTAATTTCATGGCTACAGTCACCATTTGCAGTTATTTTGGAGCCCAAAAAAATAAAGACCCTTGCAAAGAACAAAAAGAGGTTCTGGGATTGATTGATTTTATTGGAGTACAGTTGATTTCCAGTGTCGTGTCAGTTTCAGGTATACCGCAAAATGATTCAGTTATACATACACATATTTATTTTTGAGATTCTTTCCCCTTGTTGGTTATTGCAAAATACTGAATATAGTTCCCTGTGCTATACAGTAGGTCCTTGTTAGTTATCTGCTTTATATATAGTAGTGTGTATATGTTAATCCCAAACTCCCCTTTGGAGACTGTAAGTTTGTTTTCTATGTCTTGATTTAAAGTGAGTTCCCAGACCATGATTTAATTCCATTCAGCAGAGATAGCTAAACCAAGATATAAAGAAGCAACACATGGTCCGTTTCTTCCAAGACCTTACTTTCTAAAGGCTGGGAAATTTTAAAGGATTAAGAGGAATCATATGGTACTCTTGTGACTTTAAAGGCAGAAAAGATTATACCTGAATGGGGAGATGAGGAAGGTTTATAGAAGGAGAATGCATCTGACATAAGCCTTGAAGAATGTTGTGGGTCTGAAACATGGAGAGGACAGACATCAGGCACCCCCAGCAAAGGATGAGCACAGGGAAGGCAGAGACACAGCTTCATGTTCAGTGAGCAACTGCTCTGGCGGGTGGACGCCCAGGAGGGCAGGGGCTCAGAGGAGGAGCCAGGGGCATCTACACACGCTGGTGACGAGAGGACGACCCAGGGCTGGCAGTGCCCCTCGGGCTCCTGGGCCCTCTCTTGCCTTCTGGGGTTCAGACCCACATAAGCACGTACCTGTGGAATTCCCCACCTGAACGCCCGACACTTTAAGCCTCACAACCCTACGACTCACACAGCCCCCTTCCAGCCTCCTCAAATCCTTATCCTTAAAGCTTCTCCTTATCCTTAAAGCTTCTCCTTATCCTTAAAGCTTCGACCAGTGGTCCCAATCAGGAGCCGCCTGGTTTACACCCCGCTCCCTGAGATCCTCACAAGATCCCCACAATCTTTCCCTCAAGCTTGCCTTGAATCCTCTCCATGTTCACCAGGACCTTTGCCCTTTTTCTCAGGCTCTTTTGGTTAAACTTCTGGAGTTTGGAGTCTTGCTTACTATTTGTATGACCTCAGACGAGTGATGCAACCTTTCTGTCCATCAGTTTCCTCCTTTGTTAAATGGGAATCATCCAGGTGTCTACCTCATGAGTTCCCCTGAGGACGAGTACACCACACATGGCACTGGGAACGGTCACAGGCCCCCAGTAAGGGTGCAATGACTGGTGGTAGTTGTTCAGTTCAGTTCAGTCGCTCAGTCATGTCCGACTCTTTGCGACCCCATGAACGGCAGCACGCCAGGCCTCCCTGTCCATCACCAACTCCTGGAGTTTGCTCAAACTCATGTCCATTGAGTCAGTGAAGCCATCCAACCATCTCATCCTCTGTCGTCCCCTTTTCCTCCTGCCTTCAATCTTTCCCAGCATCAGGGTCTTTTCAAATGAGTCAGCTCTTCGCATCAGGTGGCCAAAGTATTGGAGTTTCAGCTTCAACATCAGTCCTTCCAATGAACACCCAGGACTGATCTCCTTTAGAATGGCCTGGCTGGATCTCCTTGCAGTCCAACGGACTCTCAAGAGTCTTCTCCAACACTACAGTTCAAAAGCATCATTCTTCGGTGCTCAGCTTTCTTTATAGCCCAACTCTCATATCCATACATGACCACTGGAAAAACCATAGCCTTGACTAGGCATACCTTTGTTGGCAAAGTAAAGTCTCTGCTTTTGAATATGCTGTCCAGGTTGGTCACAGTTGTTATCCCTGTACGATTGCTATTGTCACGTGTTACTGCTGTCCTCATCCATTATTCCATATTATCTTTATTATATCAAGGGACTAGTAACAAGTCTACCTGCCTCTACTATTGCCCCATTTCTAAATCAAAGAAGTCTTAACCTTCAAAAGCTTTCTAAAAAAAAAAAAAAAAATTAACTCTTACTCAGACCTCAATTTGTTAAAACCAGAAAAGCAGAGCTATTGTGGTTGAAATGAATGCCAGGGAGGCTCCCTGGTGCAGTCCTCCACTTTGTACCCAGCAGTGATCCAGGAGGCACCCCCTGGACGCCCAGGTCTCCTCTAAGCAGCCACTCGGGGCCATGAGCCCAGTCTGGACAGTGAGCCTTCTGAATCACACATCTGATTAGCTCATCCTTCTGATTAAAGGCCTTTTCGGGCCCTTCACTACTTAAACTCTTAAGTCCAAACTCTTACATATTCAAAGTGACACTGAGCCTCTGGAGCTCGGAGAGGGGAGAGAGGTAGGGAGACAGGGCTCAAGGATGTGCTGAACAAAACTGACTGCCATTTGGGGAAATGCAAGCCCAGTGTGCATCAGGGGCATCTGATACAGTAACCCTGGATCATTATCTTCGCTGGTGTTTTTACTATTGGTGTTTTACTACTATTATTGGGGTTAACAACAATGTATTTTGAGGCTTATTTTAAGAAAGTGGAAAAAGTCAGAAGATCGGTCACTGTGCATATCTGTATTCCACTTCATATGTACAGACATGTAGGTCAGTCTGTATCACAAGCACCATCCTTAGAGAGATCCTAAGGCTGCAGGCATCCTAAGGCTGGCTGACCGAGGCGGACGTTCAGCCCTAGTTTGGGACAGCACCTGTGAATCGTCATCCCCCTCCCAGCTCTTTCTGGCCTCAGGAAGGAGTCCTATCTTTGCTCTTCTCTGGCTTCACTAATCTCATATTTAGCACCGTCTATGGACACGCACACCTCTTTCAGGTCCTTAGCAACGATCTGTGCCTCTAACCACATCATCTAGGAAATACTCCATCTCCTTTTCTTCCACCTGGGAGCTACGCAAGGCTGATGATCAAGACTGCCCCCTTTTACCAAGTAAAATACTGAAGTTCTCAGGTCAGATTAGATATGGAAAGAACCACGATCTAGAAGCCTGAAAGACAACAAAATATCTTTTGGTGGTGGTGTTGTTTAGTCACTCAGTCGTGTCCAACTCTTTATGACCCCATGGACTGTAGCCCTATTAGGCTCCTCCATGGGATTCTCCAGGCAAGAATACCATGGTTGCCATGCCCTTCTCCAGGGGATCTTCCCAACCCAGGGATCAAAGCTGCATCTCCTGCTTGGCAGGCAGATTCTTGACCACTGAGCCACCAGGAAAGCCCATGAATACCTTTTAGAATCTTTAAACAAAGAGGCACGGAGGAGGTGGTTGAACTCAATCTTAGGAGCAGGCATTTCACCAGGCAGGGAATAAAAGTGATTTTCAACTGAACAGGATGCCCCAAATTCTACATCTTGAAAAACAAAATGACTTCTCATCGCACTGAATATTGATATCTGGCCCTGCCTAGCATGCCAGGTCGTTTCCCATCCTCCCAGAAAAGCCATGCCTGGGGATTAGACTGGGCATCCCAGAGGGGATGGCCTCTGCCCCCATCCCCAGCCCAGTGCTTCCTTCTAGGCAAAGGCAGCTCCGTGGGAGCCACACCTAGGGCCCCTCTCTGTCTGCCTTACTCTCTCTGCCTTGACTAGTGCGTCTAAGAAGGTCTGACTTGCCTGATTCAGCGCCATTCTCCTCCTCATCCGGGAGGACTCCCTCGGGGAGCAGGCACGGCCTCTAGTCCTGGGGGCCCTGCCATGACCCAGTGCCGCTGCCTGTCCCTGCATCTAAATCTGGGACACAGGCAGGAGGGCCCTCCCTCGGTTTTTGGGTTTTTTTTTCCGCTCTTACCATTAAGCCATATCCTTCAACTTATTTACCAAACAACAAAAAAGTTTCTATTTTCCTTTCCACCCACCACTTCTTTAATTTTCGGTTTGTTCAGAATCCAGGTGGGGAAAAAGCAGGGCTATTTCGCAGGTCCCTTCCAGATGACGAAAGAACCAAGGCTCTGAGACCCAGATCTCAACCACAGGGACAGATACCCGGTGGCCTCCCAAGTGCAAATTCTGTGCCCAGGATTCCATGGTCCCCTCCGCCAACCTCCTGGGAAGCCTGCTTCAGGATCTCCGACCACCCCCTCCCCGAATCCACAGCTTCTTAAAAGGCAGGCAACCCAGTGGATGCGATCACTGTGGGAATCCACATCTTAGGGTGCAAATTCTTGATGACAGTTAAGGCAGATTTTAAACTTTCTTCTGTTGTTTTTGTTTCCCTTTAAAAAAAAAAAAACTGTCAACTACATTTCACCACAGAATCTTGTTTTCCTTTAAAACCTATTTTCATGCCTACTGTGCTACGTGAAATGTAATTTTCTTTTTCACACCTTGAAGCTACCACAGAATTTAACTAAGAGGGACAGTAACATGAAATAGTTTAATATTTATCAGTCTCTGAGTGAAATATTGCTCAATAACTTTGTTATACGCCCGAAGCCGTGAGCAAACCTGACGGTTTTGTTGTTGCCATTCCTTAAATCGTTAGAACATAAGCATTTTAATGGCAAACCAAACTTTTAAAGAATCCTTTTCACTGAACTACCCCTGATGGATGCTTTAAAATAACCAGATCTTGAAATGGCAACCCACTCCAGTGTTCTTGCCTGGACAGTCCCAGGGATGGGGGAGCCTGGTGGGCTGCCGTCTATGGGATTGCACAGAGTTGGACACGACTGAAGCGACTTAGCAGCAGCAGCATCATATGCTTTTCCAAACATGTCATGCATTTTCAGCCTCAGAAAGGCACTTTGACCAAATTCCTTTTAAAATGAACTTCTTGCTTAAATCTCCGTTTCACATTTAGAAGTCAGAAAGAGAAAAACAAATATTGTATATTAAAGCATATATATGGACTCTAGATAGATGATGAACCTATTTTCAGGGAAGCAATGGAGATGCAGACATAGAGAACAGACTTATGGACAAGGGCGGGGGCAGGAAGGAGAGGGTGAGATGAATGGAGAGAGTAGCATGGAAGCATATCCAGTACCATATGTATTTGCTGGATGACTCAGGGAGCTCTAACTGGGGCTCAGTGATAACCTGGAGGGGTGGGAAAGGGTAGAGCAAGGCTCAAGAGGGAGGGGACGTAGGCACACCTATGGCTGATTCATACTGATGTATAGCAGAAATCAACACTGTAAAGCAAACATCCTTCAATTAAAAATAAAAATTAAAAAAATCTCCTTTTCACGTTCAGAGGTCCATTTGTTGTCCAGCTGGAGGACTTCTTTTTTTTAAAGCATTCGACAACTGCCCAGCAACAGCAGCCTGTGTTTGCAGTCACTATTTTGGGCTACATCACATGACACTTACATAACCTTGTTTAACTGCTCTTGAACTGGTTGGAACAACCTGGGAAACAGATTAGGGCAGTCCCAGCAAATTCCCGCATAGCAGATTCTGATGGGTGAGTTCTCATTCCCCCCCAGCCCCACCCCCATCTTATAATGTTGCCTGGTGAGCCAGAGGGTGTCCAACAAGAACTGGTTACTCATTGTTCGAGCCAGCTAAAACATTTGATAATTAACTTCCTCTGCTCAGTTGAAACCAGTCTGGTCTGCCCATAATAAACCAATGAACAATGATCCCCCACTGCTGAGCTTTATGAGGGAGCCTGGATTAACAGGCTTTAAAACGCCAGAGGGGGGGAAAAAACTCACTTGAGAAGTAAGTACAGGTTGCCTCTGCCACCTTTAAACGCAGATCTTTTGAAGCTGTGATCTGGGGAGTCTAAGATTTTAATTTAGAAGTCAAAATGGACATATATTTTTTTCCCTGTGGTATTATAAGAGTTCTTCCCATGTGGGTCAGCACAAGATTCCCAGATAAACATTTTTCTCAGTGTGAAAGGTGTTAGTTTTTCATTAAAAAAAAGAAAAAATATATATAAAACTTCTAATTATACTGATTTAAATTTTAGGCCTGCTGCCTATTTTAGTAAAAGATAATCAAAGAAAATACTGTACAACAGAAGCCAAGTGCTATATGCTTTTAACCCTGAGAAACATGTTATTATGATGCGTAATAAGAAAAGACAAGTAACTTATCACCATGGAACAAGGAACATTTTTTTTTCAGGAGGCATGACTTGCATCCTACACATTTAATAGTAGGAATTTAACCTAGTTGTATTTGACTATGCAAAAACATCTGTTATCTAGATAAACTAATATGCTATTCAGGGCAGTGGGCAGGGAACTAACATTTGCTGAATTCCTATTATGTGACAGGTGCTTTCCCAATCATATAATTTAATCTGCGATTTAAAATCCTATGGGGAGGAGGCCTTGTGAGATTGGTCCTGTTATCTCCATTTGGTCAATAGACACACAGAAAGGTTAAGTCATGTGACTAGGGGCTTCCCTGGCTGCCCAGTGGTTATGAACAGCCTGCCAATGCAGGGGACACCAGTTAGATCCCTGGTCCGGGAAGATGCAAAATGCTGTGGGGCGACTAAGCCTGTGCCCCAGAGCCCATGCTCCACAGCAAGAGAAACCACCGCAATGAGAAGCCCACGGACCCTAACAAGCAGGTGGACCCCACTTGCTGCAACTAGAGGAAGCCCACACACAGCAACAACACAGCCAGAACTAAATAATAATAAATAAAAAAAATAATTTAAATCACGTGACTAGCTTAGCTGGGATTCATACTTGGAATTCTTTTGTTACAGCCCTTGTTCTTTCTATGGCTTCAGACATATTAGAAGCATCCTTAGGTATTTATACCTAGAGGGTCATACAGAACAGAAACAGGATCTCTGCAGTGGAAAACACTGCCTTGTAATGCGTAAGTCTTACATGGAAACATCACTAACCACTCTGACAGATGGACAAAAAACTGCCTGAAGATAGTTGTACCTGCAAGTCCAAGCCTCAGCTGAAGTGTGCTAAGGACAGCAAACTTCCATACTGCGTAATCCACCTCTTTTTGCCGGATCCAAACATACCTCTAGACCCCAGACTTCAAAGCATACACGTGCCCAGCCCTGTGGCAGTGAAAACTCCTGTGTGCTAGGTTTTTCGTGATCAGATTTCATTCACTCTGTTGGCTGAGAATAAGAAAGGCAGGGCAGGATGATGAAGCCAATCCTAAGAGTGAGCAGCAGCCAAGAAATATGGCAGACAGCATGAGACAGAATTGAAGAAGACTAATGCTTGTTTTGTGTCTATATGTTCCAAGCTCCCAGGCTGGGAAAGTTATATGCTCTCCTTATTTAATGTTTATGATAACCTTCCTAACAGGTAATACTATCCTCCTGTCCTGGACAAGGAAATAAGTTAAGCAGCTGTCTTCAGGGCTTCATGTGGCCAGAGGTGATCCCAGGATTCAAACCCAGGTCTTACAAGAACCCGTGCTCATCTGGCAAATCAGGCAGAAGCAATCTGGCAATTTCAACACGCACAAAAATATCTCAATTTGCTTTCTGAGAAAGCTTTGGACTTATACATTATAACTTTGTACATTTCCTCATTTGAATAAATTGCTTAAAATCAAAGAATTTCCCATTTAGAGGACAGCTTAGTCCTTACTTACAGCCAAAATTCAGGACAGGGAAGCTTGTTAACTGTATTAACAGTTCCTAATGTAGTAATGGGGTTTGGAGTCAGAAACATGTGGCGAAAATCCAGACTCTGCCACTTATCAGCTGTGTGACACTGAGCCAGCCATTCAGTCTTGTATTTTCTCATCCATAAAGGGAGAGGAACAAAACTGATCTCCCTGGGGATTATCAAGAATAAATGTGGTGGTGTATTTAAAAAGCCTAGTGCCATGCCTGAACAAAGGTTCTGGTCTTCCCCAAGGTCATGCCTTTAGGGATGGAGATCAGGAAGTGGAGTACTGCTCTTGGAGCAGACTGCTGGGTCCAGCTGGTCTTCCCAAACCCTGACTGCAAGACCCGGGGTTAGCCAGCCTCATGAAGTGTTAAGCCTCCCCATCTATACAACGGGGGCAGTAACAAAGCCTCTCTCTTCCAGCTGCATTCAGCCCTGTCCACTCCAAATTAGACTTTGGGCAGCAAGGATCCAGTCCCTCTACTCTAAACTGGGATTTCGGAGTTAAGCCGCTTTTCTTCTAACTATGCTTGTGCCTCAGGTTTGCTTTCTGTTACCTGGGTTTATGCCTCCTTCCCATATGTCCCACTGCCTATTCTGGAGTCTGCTGTACTCCGAGCTCTTACACACTCACATTCCTGCAGGGCTTCCCTGGTGGCTGAGGTGATAAAGAATCTGTCTGCAATGCAACCTGGGTTCCATCCCTGAGTCAGGAAGATCCCCTGGAGAAGGGAAGGACTACCCACTCCAGTATTCTTGCTGGAGAAGCCCATGGACAGAGGAGCCTGATGATTTACAGCCCATGGGGGTGCAAAGAGTTGGACATGACTCAGTGACTAACACTTTCAAATTCCTATAACCTGGTTCCCTCTGAAGTCCAGCTGAAGACTGGGGCTCTGACACTTGCCTTTCTCAAGAGTCTACCTGTCCCTTGATGATCCCTAAGACCACCATCGATGCCTCTCTCATCCAGATCACAGGGGCCTCTGAGCTCTGCCTCTGGACTGTGCTTCCTTGCAGCACCTTCCTGTGCTTCCCACGTCCCATCACTGTCCTACCATGGGGGGCAGGCATGGTTTCAAAGCCCAGGACTTTCCAGTCTGCTCCATTATTTCCTTAGTTAATTTCAAAGGATATATGTACTTCCTCTAATTCTCATTACCATTTCTCTTACACAGAAGAGATAAAACATATATAGAAATATATAACAATATTTAGTTTATCTTTTTTCTGTCTCAAAAACAAGAGCTCATCATGAGGAACAGACCAAAACTGTCATGAGGAAGATACCAAATTGCTTTACTCAATCATAAAGACAGTGTATAGATTCACAAGCTGATAGCCATCGCTGCCGTCACCTGTAAATGAGACACACATTCATCTTAGTAGCCTAGGTCACTGGAAAATGTCAGCTGACTTTTAGCTCATTGAGGGAACGTAAAGAGGCCTTGGATGATTGTCTCTATTTCCAGGACTGTCTGGGTCTTCCCCTGATCCTCCTGGACTCCTACTTCCAGGTCTCCTGAAGCTTTAGGTCCTGGATTGATCCTGCTTAAGGCGAGAAGTTTCTAGAACATTTCTGCCCTTCCCTACTCCTGCTTCCCAATCCATGCTGCTGGCCCCCTGGGTTTGCTCTGAGCTGCACCGTTGCATGTGCGTGCATGCATGCTAAGTTGGTTTAGCTGCGTCCGACTCTTTGTGACCCTGTGGACTGCAGCCCTCCAGGCTCCTCTGTTCATGGGATTCTCCAGGCAAAAGCACTAGAGTGGGTTGCCATGTCCTCCTCCAGGGGGTTCCTGACCCAGGGATTGAACCCACATCTCTCGTGTTTCCTGCATTGGCAGGCGGGTTCTTTACTACTAGTGCCATGTGGGAAGCACTGCTGTATACTCTTCTTAAAGTGACCAGGACCCTGTGGGGTTCCTGGACAAGGAAGCCTTTCTGACCCGTTTCTTGTTTGTTGGGCAAAGACTCCAGCCTCCATGACCTTCCCTGAGTTCCAAAGGATTCAAAAAGTTGCTAATCAGGGAAGGGAGGAGAGGTGGAGGCAAAAGAGGAGCAGCCGAGAAACAATAGTGCAGCCTTGGGGCAGGGTCTTGGTTTCTCCTCAAGGAATACATACAACAATACCTTTCAATTCAGTTTAGTCACTCATTCCTGTCGGACTCTTTGCAACCCCAAGGACTGCAGCATACCAGGCCTCTCTGTCCAACACCAACTCACGGAGTTTACTCAAACTCATATCCATTGAGTTGGTGATGCCATCCAACAATCTCATCCTCTGTCGTCCCCTTCTCCTCCCACCTTCAATCAGGGCCCTTTCAGATGAGTCAGCTCTTTGCATCAGGTGGCCGAAGTATTGGAGTTTCAGAATCAGCATCAGTCCTTCCAATGATTTCCTTTAGGATGGACTGGATGGATCTCCTTGCTGTCCAACAAACTCTCAAGAGTCTTCTGATTTCCTTTAGGATGGACTGGATGGATCTCCTTGCTGTCCAACAAACTCTCAAGAGTCTTCTCCAACCCCACAGTTTAACAGCATCAAATTGTTTGGCGCTCAGCTTTCTTTATGGTCTAACTCTCGCATCCATACATGACTACTGGAAAAACCATAGCTGACAAAGTCAGATGGACCTTTATTGGCAAAGTAATGTCTCTGCTTTTTAATATGCTGTCTAGGTTGGTCATAACTTTTCTTCCAAGGAGCAAGCACTTTTTAATTTAATGGATTCAGTCACCATCTGCAGTGATTTTGGAGCCCCCAAAACTAAATACCTTTACAGAACCAAAACAAGACCTCAAGTGGGCCTTAGGAGGCATCACTACAAAGCCAGTGGAGGTGATGGAAATCCAGTTGAACTATTTCAAATCCTAAAAGATGATGCAATTAAAGTGCTGCACTCAATATGTCAGCAAAAACAAGACCAGGAGCTGACTGTGGCTCAGACCATGAACACCTGATTGCCAAATTCAGACTTAAATTGAAGAAAGTAGGGAAACCACTAGAACATTCACATATGACCTAAATAAAATCCCTTATGATAACACAGTAGAAGTGACAAATAGATTCAAGGGATTAGATCTGATAGAGTGCCTGAAAAACTATGGACAGAGGTTCGTGACGCTGTACAGGAGGCAGTTATCAAGTCTATTCCAAGAAAAAGAAATGCAAAAAGGCAAAATGATTGTCTGAGGAGGCCTTACAAAGAGCTGAGAAAAGAAGAGAAGTGAAAGGCAAAGGAGAAAAGGAAAGATATATCCATTTGAATGCAGCGTTCCAAAGAATAGCAAGGAGAATTAAGAAAGCCTTTTTCAGTGATCGATGCAAAGAAATAGAGGAAAACAATAGAAAAGGAAAGACCAGAGATCTTTTCAAGAAAATTAGAGATACCAAGGGAACATTTCATGCAAAGATGGGCACAATAAAGGACAGAAACGGTATGGACCTAACAGAAGCAGAAGATATTAAGAAGAAGTGGCAGGAATACACAGAAGAACTGTACAAAAAAGATCTTCATGACCCAGATAACCATGATGGTGTGTTCACTCACCTAGAGCCAGACATCCTGGAATGCAAAGTCAAGTGGGCTTTAGGAAGCATCACTACAAACAAAGCTAATAGAGAGGATGGAATTCCAGTTGAGCTATTTCAAATCCTGAAAGATGATGCTGTGAAAGTGCTGCACTCAATATGCCAGCAAATTTGCAAAACTCAGCAGTGGCCACCGGACTGGAAAAGGTCAGTTTTCATTACAATCCCAAAGAAAGGCAATGCCAAAGAATGCTCAAACTACCACACAATTTGCACTCATCTCACATGCTAGCAAAGTAATCCTCAAAATTCTCCAAGCCAGGCTTCAACAGTACATGAACCGTGACTTCCAGATGTTCAAGCTGGATTTAGAAAAGGCAGAGGAACCAGAGATCAAATTGCCAACATCTGCTGTATCATTGAAAAAGCAAGAGAGTTCCAGAAAAACATCTACTTCTGCTTTATTGACTACGCCAAAGCCTTTGACTGTGTGGATCACAACAAACTGTGGAAAATTCTTTAAGAGAGGGGAATACCAGGCTACCTTACCTGCCTCCTGAGAAATCTCTATGCAGATCAAGAAGCAACAGTGAAAACTAGATATGGAACAACAGACTGGTTCAAAATTGGGAAAGGAGTACGTCAAGGCTGTATATTGTCACCCTGCTTATTTAACTTATATGTAGAGTACATCATGTGAAATGCTGGGCTGGATGAAACACAAGCTGGAATCAAGAATGCTGGAAGAAATATCAATAACCTCAGATATGCAGATGACACCACCCTTATGGCAGAGAGCAAAAAAGAACTAAAGAGCCTCACAATTAAAGTGAAAGAGGAGAGTGAAAAAGTTGGCTTACAACTAAACATTTATGGTATGCAGTCCCATCACTCCATGGCAAATAGATGGGGAAACAATGGAAACAGTAAGAGACTTTATTTTTTGGGGCTCCAAAATCACTGCAGATAGTGACTGCAACCATGAAATTAAGAGACGCTTGCTCCTGGGAAGAAAAGCTATGACCAACCTAGACAGCATATTAAAAAGTAGAGACATTACTTTGCCAACAAAGCCCGTCTAGTCAAAGTTATGGTTTTTCCAGTAGTCATGTATGAATGTGAGAGTTGGATAATAAAGAAAGCTGAGTGCCGAATAATTGATGCTTTTGAACTGTGGTGTTGGAGAAGACTCTTCAGAGTCCTTTGGCCTGCAAGGAGATCCAACCAGTTAATCGTAAAGGAAATCAGTCCTGAATATTCATTGGAAGGACTGATGTTGAAACTGAAGCTCCAATATTTGGTCACCTGATGTGAAGAAGTGACTCACTGAACAAGACCCTGATGCTGGGAAAGACCGAAGGTGGGAGGAGAAGGGGACAACAGAGGATGAGATGGTTGGATGGCATCACCGACTTGATGGACTTGAGTTTGAGTGAGCTCCTGGAGCCTGGTGTGCTGCCGTCCATAGGGTTGCAAAGAGTAGGACACGACTAAGCGACGGACCCGCACTGAACTTACAGAACTAAAACTGCCCACCAGTGTAAGATGCTAGCATTCTTCATTCCAGAGAAGATCCGAGTTTGATAACCTCAAGAAGCTTATCAGGAGACCACTGGAGGCCAAAGGAGAGCAAGTCCTGCACACACCCTAACCTTATTAGCAAGCCTACCCTTGAACCATTTGCTATAAGACTCTTCACCAAACCCTCCCACGATGGGACACACAGATTTGGAGCCATGAGGCTACTGTGTCTCCCTCTGCCTGGCAAAGCAATAAACCTATTCTTTTCCACATCACACAAAACCCTGTCTGTAAAATTCAATTTGGCATCTGAGCACAGAGGCTGAGTTTTTTTTGCATCATTGTCTCACTGGACAAGTTTCCCAGGCCTTGGTTTCCCTACTGGGCCTCATGTCCTAAGTCAGCATGGCCTCTCTGTTTCCCATCCTCTTCTCCTCAGAGGAGGGTCTGGTAGTCAGTCTAGAGGATGGTACCTTTTTTGCTAGTAGACAATGAAAGTGGGCACAGAGAGGACTGCTTTGGTGGGGGGATGCCTGACTAATCCTGACTCTCTTAAAAGAATTTTCTCCAGCAGTGTTTGGATCCAAGCCCAGTGCATCATAGCAAGGTAATTTGCGGGACTTCCCTGGTGGTCCAGTGGTTAAGATTCTGCGCTTCCAACACGGGGGACATGAGTTCAATTCCTGGTCAGGGAAGATCCCATATGCCTTGTGGCCAAAAAAACACACAAAAAACAAAAAGCAAGGTAATTTGCTTCCCCACTGGTCAGTGTCCCTGTGCATACTCCTAATAGGAGAAAAAGAACTAGGGTCTGAGGCAAGGTTGAGCCTTGGTGGTAGTGCCCATCTGAGCCACTTTCCCTGAGATCTGTCTGTCGTGGCTCTTGTGCCCTTAGTGGTCCCCACTGCTTACCCCTGTATCCTGCATGTGGCTTAAGCTGTCTACCTGGATTCTTCCTCTTAAGCCCTGCTCATCTGCTCTGCAATCTCCAAAGCATCACATCATCCATTCTCCTGGACTGAGCCTGGGGACTGCATACCCCTCCACTCTCAACCTTTTCAATCTTTCCTAAGATGTGTTAGAAGCATGCGGTCATGCTGTGAGGATGAAGAAACTCTAAGCTATAAGGGCAAAGCAATTATGATGTGGTTTTTAAGCCTTTATTATCCACAAGTACCAAAAAATTATGGTGCTACTATGTTCAGAGTTTTCATACATAAGTTCCTCTGCAATATCTGTAAATCACTACCATGCTGGTTACCCTGGTCCAGTTATAGCCTTTCTACATCCCTTCTCTTCTCTGTAAAGTGTGGACATGGCATTAGATGGTTTCCATGGTCTCTGTCCCTCTCTCTCTTGGCTTCTATGGTCCAAAAGAAGAACTGCTGAGGGAAAGATAGAATGTCAGCATTAGAATGAACAGGCAGTAAACAGGGCAACGGAGTCACACCCGGTGGCCCCTGTAAATACAGAGAGTAGCAGGCAGAGCGGACGAACAGGGAGCTGCTAAAGACAGGAGAGGGAGCTGCAGTCAGCATCCTTATCCCAATAAGAGTCTCAGAATTGCAAATGAGCGAAAAGAATTCAAAAGCAGTCACTATGGCCTTTGATGAGAAAGGCAGTCAAAGATACGGGAAGTTACTTCTATTTTTCGAAAATAACTTGTAAGGAAAGTACTCCAGGAGATAAAAAAAACCAACAAGGTTGTAGACAGTCGAGTACAGGTATCTATTCATACATATATTTTAAGTAACTGCAACAGGGTTGAACGTTAAAAAGACATCAAACTACAGACTTGAAGCTCTGTTCTTAAAAAAAAAAAAAAAAAAAAAAAAAAGCTAAACATTTTTATTAGGTATTCCATGATGAAAAGAAAAATACAGAAATGGAAGGTTCACTTCCCTTTTCTTCTCTGCTTGCTGAAGTCCTAGAAATTTTTAAGGAGGATATTTGTTTATGTATTTATATATACATCTATGTGCTTTAGTTTCTTTATCTTATATTATAATTACAAAAATTGATTAAAAAGAAGTGTTAAGAAGTCCAGCAGTACTATTTCAAGTTAAAGAAAAATGAGAGATTGTTATACTTGATGAGCTGTGGCTTTGCTGCAAGAATATTAAAGAAAAAGGTGCTGTGGTTAACACCTGAAATCAAGTTCTGTGAGATAATGTTCCTCTAAGAATCAGGATGGTGATAAACAAAATATAGCTTGCAGGCCAAAAATAGCCTACTTTTTCCCAGCTCTGAATTCCATCTGTCAAAATAAGGTGGATGGCATTCACCAGATACCAGCAGTGTGAATGTAGCTGGACTGATTCAATCTTCTGGGGGACTTGGTTCATTATCCATAATAAGAATCAACCATCATCAGGTGGTAAAGAATCCACTTGCAATGCAGGAGACCCTGGTTTGATTCCTAGGTTCGGGAAGATCCGCTGGAGAAGGGATAGGTCCCCACTCCAGTATTCCGGGGCTTCCCTGATGGCTCAGCTGGTAAAGAAACTGCCTGCAATGTGGGAGACCTTGGTTCGATCCCTGGGTTGGGAAGATCCCCTGGAGAAGGGAACAGCTACCCACTCCAGGATTCTGGCCTGGAGAATTTCATGGTCTGTATATGGGGTCGCAAAGAGTTGGACACAACTGGGAGACTTTCACTTTCATTAAAAAAAATATGGAATTTGTATTAATATAAATGTTTATGCAAAGGAGACTTTGGCCATTAATATCAACTCATTCTTTCTCCTTTTCTAGAGACTAAGGTCAGAACGCTTTCACCTCCTTTCTATACATGACTGATTAACCCTGAACTTTGCCCGAAACCTTCACTGACCTTGGACAGATATACCTCCTCTTTCTAAAACACTCCCACACTTCATTTCAACCTCAGTTCAGTTCAGTCGCTCAGTCGTGTCCAACTGTTTGCAACCCCATGAACTGCAGCACGTCAGGTCTCCCTGTCCATTACCAACTCCTGGAGCTTACCCAAACTCATGTCCATTGAGTCAGTGATGCCATCCAGTCATCTCATCCTCTGTCGTCCCCTTCTCCTTCTGCCCCCAATCCCTCCCAGCTTCAGGATCTTTTCCAATGAATCAACTCCTCGCATGAGGTGGACAAAGTACTGGAGTTTCAGCTTCAGCATCATTCCTTCCAAAGAACACCCAGGACTGATCTCCTTTAGGATGGACTGGTTGGATCTCCTTGCAGTCCAAGGGACTCTCAAGAGTCTTCTCCAACACCACAGTTCAAAAGCATCAATTCTTTGGTGCTCAGCTTTCTTCACAGTCCAACTCTCACATCCATAAATGACCACTGGAAAAACCATAGCCTTGACTAGATGGACCTTTGTTGGCAAAGTAATGTCTCTGCTTTTGAATATGCTATCTAGGTTGGTCATAACTTTCCTTCCAAGGAGTAAGCATCTTTTAATTTCATGGCTACAATCACCATCTGCAGTGATTTTGCAGCACCCCAAAATAAAGTCTGACACTGTTTCCACTGTTTCCCAACTATTTCCCATGAAGTGATGGGACCAGATGCCATGATCTTAGTTTTCTGAATGATGAGCTTTAAGCCAACTTTTTCACTCTCCTCTTTCACTTTTATCAAGAAGCTTTTTAACCTCAAGGACCCAGCTAATCGGCTGATAACTATTATGAGTCAGGCCCTATGGCATCATATTACCTTAATTAAGCTTTTCAAGAACATTGTACACTGTTAAACTTACCTCCCATTTCATGTTGTTCTTATTTCTCTGGAAAGTTCTTACTAGTTGTTGCTTTTTCCTTACTTAAAGGTTGAGTGTTTGTACATCATTTCTTCATCTCTTTGTGTGTGTGCTCAGTCATGTCCAACTTTTTGTGACCCCGTGGGCTGTAGCTGCCAGGCTCCTCTGTCCATGGGGATTCTCCAGGCAAGAATACTGGAGTGGGTTGCCATTTCCTCCTCTTGGGGATCTTCCCAACCCAGGGATTGAACCCGCGTCTCTTGCATTGGCAGGCAGATTCCTTATCACCAGGACCACCTTTCGTGATACCTGTATCAAAATACCTTCAAGGAGGGAGCATGCCGTATGTATCAAGAGAGGCCAGGGCCACAGTGCCTAGAACATGTGTGTGTGTCTGTGTGCTCAGCTGCTCAGTCGTACTTGACTCTTTGCAACACCATGGGCTATAGCCTGCCAGGCTCCTCTGTCCATGGAGTTTTTCAGGCAAGAATATTGGAGTGGGTTGCCATTTCTTCCTCCAAGGAAACTTCCTGATCCAGGGTTTGAACCCACGTCTCCTGCATCTCCTGCACTGGCAGGTAGATTCTTTACCACTGAGTCACCTGGGAAGCCCCTGCGTAGTACACAAGTAAGTGTTAGTCACTCAGTTGTGTCCGACTCTCTGTGACCCCATGGACTGCAGCCCACCAGGCTCCTCTGTCCATGAGATTTTCCAGGCAAGGATACTGGAGTGGGTTGCCATTTCCTTCTCCAGGGGATCTTCCCAACCCAGGGATCGAACCCAGGTCTCCTGCACTGCAGGCAGATCCTTTACCGACTGAGCTACAAGGGAAGCCTGGTACATGGTGAGTTTACATCCTCACCCTCTGGAGGAGCACGTGTGGTTCTGTTTAGCAAGGGGCTCGTATCTGGGGCAGGAATGCCCCCTCTTCCCAGCTAATGCACCAACCCTGTGCTGTGAACTGCTGTTGCCTCCCAAACCTTGCAACGCCCAGGCTGGCAGAGTAGTAGGAGCTAATGTTTAAAACCCTCCCCTGGAGGAGTCATTAGTTATCATATCACCATATAATAAGGCTAATACACACAGGAAGGCAAGAAAATATCTGAAACTGAAGAACTTCATTTGAATGAAACGAAAAAAAAATTTTTTAAGTACATTTTGACTATTTTCAGTGGTGTGCAACAAGATGGAAAAAAAAAAAGATTCTCATTTAACCAAAGTTTAATCTTAGGATACAAAATGATTTCTCATATAACAGAAGTATTTTCTAATTGCTTGGTTTTAGCCTCTCTCTCTTTATATGCACCTACTGTGTGACAGATGTCATCTGTATCAAGCACACAATGGTTGTAAGGAAAAGTACCTACTCACAAGGTGTTCACAGTACACTTACGATTAAGGTATAAAAGGTAAAAAAAAAAAAAAGGTATAAAAGGTGCTATGAATCTCATACCTGTTAGAATGGCTATCATCAAAAAGATGAGAGATAATGAGGAGCAGAGAAAAGGGGACCCTTGTGCTCTCTTGATGGGATTGCAATTGGTACAGCCACTATGGAAAACTGTGGAGTTTCCTCAAGAAATTAAAATAGAAGTACCACACGATCAGCAATTCCACTTCCAGGTATTTATCCACAGGAAATAAAATCACTATCTTGAAGAAATATCTGTACTCCTATGTTCACTGCAGCATTAGTTACAAGCCAAGGTATGGAAACAACCTAAACACAATGGAATATTATTCAGTCGTATGAAAGAAGGAAATTCTGCCATTTTCAACAACATATATGAACCTAGAGTGCATTGTATCACTATACTATGAGAGAACTATCAGAAAAAGACAGTTATTGCATGCTATCACTTATACATGGAATTACAGAAAAAACAAACTCATAGATACAGAAAGTAGAATGATAGTGGCCAGGGGCTAGGAGATAGGAAAATAGGGAGAGTCTGGTAAAAGAGTACAAAGGTTCAGTTATAAGCTGAATAAGGCCTAAGGATTTAATATATAGTATGGAGATTATAGAGGAGGGCATGGCAACCCACTCCAGTATTCTTGCCTGGAGAATCTGCATGGACAGAAGAGCCTGGTGGGTTACTGTCCATGGGACTTGACTGAGCGACTAAGCACATGGTGATTATAGCTGATAAGACTGTATTGCATAAATGAAATCTGCTGAGAGCAGAACCTAAGAAAAGAAAAAAAATTCTTAAAAGGGTAAGTAAAGTTTAAAAATAAAATAAAAAAAAAAAGAATTAAATGAATTAACACACGCCAAGTACTTAGAATACTGGATATTACATGACAAGGACTCCTGCAATAAATGTTAGCTTTTGTTATGACTAAAAAAAAAAACAAACAAAAAAAAACAAAGTGATGCAGGAGTCAGTTAACTCAATGGTGGGAGTTCTCTTATAATGTATATATCCAACAAATCATCATGCTGTTCATTTTAAATAGTTTTAAATATATTACAAATTCATTTGTCAGTAGTACCTCAATGAAGCTAAAAAAAAATATTAGGAGATCACAGAGGAGGAAGAACTTAATGAGAGAAGGGAGGAGATACAGCAATATGGGGGCAGAGAGGCTTGATGAAGAGGTCATTTTTTATCTAGACCTTAAAGAAGAAATGCAGTTTCCCCAGGCTGGGAAGGGAGAGGGTGACGCTTTCTTTCAGACAAGATCATATCTCCCTAGACAGGATCACAGGGGCTTTGACATGGTCCCACAGGACAGGTACAATGCCCTCTACCCGGGACTTGGAATGAATCAGTAAAATAACTGGATGGTGACATTCAATGGCATCATGGGATTAACTTTAACATCAGTATCATAAAGATATCCACAAGATGTGAGTATATGGAGACAGTCATATTGCCAAATCCAAGGGAAAACAGAAATTGTCACTGACATGATTCTTAAGTCTTAGGAAGTCAAAGAGAAGGTGAGACACCGAACCCCTAAGCTGATGGCACTCCTGGTAGGTCTGGAATTACAGGATAACTTACTGAAGAACCAGTCTTCCATGTTAATATTTATAGTACTCTGAACTGAATATGTTTCTCTCATATGAAATTAAAGCTGAGCATTATTATGCAGCAGTTCTGAAGAATATGGTCTTTCACATGTACTCAACCTTTAAGTCAATACAATCTAATGCTTACAGAAGACATTACATTTCAGACAGCCATTCTGCCTAAAAATACTCTAAATTATTTAAATTGAATTCTGATTAAAGATAAAATAAAATTTTCTTCAATAGGGCATGCAAGGGTCTCAGAATTTTTGCAAATGGGATCTTTGTAATCTGATTCTGTTTCACCCAGTAAAACCATAGAATGAATATGCTATGAAGCTAAGCCACAGTCACTGACTGTGGAATACTTGTCAACTCACTTAGCCTTCTTGTTCTTGAACTCTTAGAAGGCAGGAGAAAATGGTACAAATGGCTCTCATTGAAGCTTGAGTCCCAGATACCACATTCAATTGTTGAATTGAAAGTTTTGTTTCTTATTGAAGAAAATAGAGAGCTTTGGTCTCTTTATTTTAGAAAATTATATCATTTTAGAGCCGGAGGGAAATAGTTCACTCCAACCGAGGGCTTACCCAAGTCACAGAGATAACGAGATGTGTGTGTGTGTGTGTGTGTCGCTCAGTCGTGTCCATGACTTTGTGACCCCATGGACTGTAGCCCGCCAGGCTCTTCTGTCCCTGGGATTCTCCAGGCAAGAATACTGGAGTGGGTAACCATCCCCTTCTCCAGGGCACCTTCCTGACCCAGGGATCGAACTCAGGTCTCCCACATTGCAGGTAGATTTTTTTACCATCTGTGCCACCAGGGAAACCCATGCTGGACTTGCTTTTTTTAAAAAAATAACTCAGCTTCCTCCATTGATTTAACTGCATTAGTCTCATTTTATTCACCAGTTTAAAAAAAAAAAAAAAAAGGATAGTAACGCTAACTTCATAAGGTTGCAATGCTATAATGCAAGCATATGTCTAAGATGCTAGACTTTAAATCCAAAGACCTGAATTTGAAATCAAATTCATCTGGTCACTAGCTATGTGACTTGAAACAAATTACTTCACTCCTTAACGGCTAGTTTCTTTATCTGTACAACTGTAAATATACAATCTATTTTGCTACTACAAAGGACAGGGGGAAAAAGCATATTTAAGGTGTCAAGTCTAGTACTTAGCAATAAGTTTGCAAACGGCATAGCTATTAATATGGACGGAGAAGGCAATGGCACCCCACTCCAGTACTCTTGCCTGGGAAATCCCATGGACGGAGGAGCCTGGTAGGCTGCAGTCCATGGGGTCGCTAAGAGTCGGACACGACTGAGCGACTTCACTTTCTCTTTTCACTTTCATGCATTGGAGAAGGAAATAGCAACCCACTCCAGTGTTCTTGCCTGGAGAATCCCAGGGACGGGAAAGCCTGGTGGGTTGCCGTCTATGGGGTCACACAGAGTCGGACATGACTGAAGTGACTTAGCATAGCATAGCATTAATATGGATTATAAAGTTGAGGCCAGAACCAACCAAGATCTCCTAGCTTCACTTCACCAAACTGTCTGGGCTGTTTTTATCCTGCTCTTCTTTTGAGAAGTTAAAAAAAAACAAAAACAAAAACAAAAACCTACTGTGTAATATAACCATGTACCCACTACCTACAAGTTGAGTTGTTTTTTCAAACTGAGGAACCAAATAAAACAAAAAGGTTTCCCACATGACAGTTTAGGTCAAAATGAATGATTTGGCTTCATGACTCTTTAGCATGTTAGGTGACAAGTGAAAATTCCAGGAATCAAGGACTCTGCAAAGAGCTCCCTGAACCACATCTAGGAAAGGTGTGGCCCAGCAAGTTGCGAGGAGGCAGCACCCGGGGGATGGCAGGCCTCGGCCAAGCAGAGAGCAGCTGCTACAGCTGCTACTCAGGGCATGCCAACTGCTGGCATGTAGGAACACAGGGGTGGTGATGCCAGACCAGCACTGCTTTGAGAGAGGCTAGGTATCTGGATTTCACATGAAATTTCCTGATTTTTAAATGCTGGCAACTAATTCAAAAAAAGAATTTATATAGGCCAAATCACACCTCGGCAGGCTGGATTTCAGTCACATTCAAGGCAAGCCTTGAAAGGACAGGCATATCCAGGTGTGGGGGCCAGGGCTGCCTGCAGCCTTTAACAACCAGATGGGAACTTGGAGAGAGGAGTGGATTCTCTGCTGAAGCACTGCAGGGCAGTGGCCTTCTGTACTTGGATTTGTATTTTCCTGGCGAAGAATTCAGAGTAAACCCTGGAAATTGGTATTAGGGTAGATAACATAAGCCCTGTTCAGCGTATGAGAAGGGAAAACAGGGTATCTACAACATCGGCATGTCCCCGAATTTTGTTAGCCTTACGTCCTTGGGATCCACTGCTATATGCCTCTGGTGCTTCACGGAGTATTGGGAAAAACATTCAAATCGAATCTCGGTTCTCTGGAAAACCATTCCAGTTCACTAAGCTGCAAATGTTATGAAATGCCCTTGAGCTGTTTACCCCTGGACTGCTGTGTGCTGGTGGTGACTGTGCGTGGCATGCTTCTGGAAGCTGAGCCAGGCCTTCCCTGCAAGACAGCAAATGCTGTGGGTAAACAAGATGAAGGAGGTGGAGGCAATTTATTAACTCAGATCACAGCACTGCCACACGCGACCCAAGATATGCACCTGTAACCTCAGGATCCAAGTAGCTGTTGAATCTGTTATTCCTTCAACCCACTCTGGTAAGTAACATGGGGCTTCAAAACCACAAGACCATCAAGGCAAAAAGGCTTCCTCACTCTCTGTCCTATTAGATAGAGTGTAAATCACTCTAGATGGTGACTGCAGGGCATGACATGCCTGCAGGGCAATGACATGCAGGGCAGTGGAATGACATGTCCAAATCCATGTCATTCATCACTCCATGAAATTAAAAGACGCTTACTCCTTGGAAGGAAAGTTATGACCAACCTAGATAGCATATTCAAAAGCTAAGACATTACTTTGCCAACAAAGGTTCGTCTAGTCAAGGCTATCGTTTTTTCCGTGGTCATGTATGGATGTGAGAGTTGGACTGTGAAGAAAGCTGAGCACCAAAGAATTGATGCTTTTGAACTGTGGTGTTGGAGAAGACTCTTGAGAGTCCCTTGGACTGCAAGGAGATCCAACTAGTCCATCCTGAAGGAGATCAGCCCTGGGATTTCTTTGAAAGGAATGATACTAAAGCTGAAACTCCAGTACTCTGGCCACCTCATGCGAAGAGTTGACTCATTGGAAAAGACTCTGACCCTGGGAGGGATTGGGGGCAGGAGGAGAAGGGGACGACAGAGAATGAGATGGCTGGATGGCATCACTGACTCTATGGACATGAGTCTGAGTGAACTCCGGGAGTTGGTGATGGACAGGGAGGCCTGGAGTGCTGCGATTCATGGGGTCGCAAAGAGTCGGACACGACTGAGCGACTGATCTGATCTGATGATTAACCCAACTGGGCTCCGAGCACTGCAAAGATCCAGAGCAGGGGTAGACACGTTTTCTGTAAAGGGGCCAAATTGTAAACACTTTAGGCCTTGTGGGACGAAGCCACTATAGTAGGAAAGCAATCATAAAGGATGTAAATGAGTCCAATTCAGTCATGTAAATGAATGAACATGACTGTGGGTTCGAGGAAAATTTTGTTTGTGGACATCAACGTGTGAATTTCATGTATTTTTAATGTATCACAAAATATTTTTCTTTTAATTCCCCTCTCCTTTCCATTCTTAGCTCAAAGACCATACAGGACCCATTAGTGAACCGGATCTGGCCACTCATCTAGAGGAATAAAACAAACAAGAGGAAACAGCATTTTGTGGTCAATTACCATAAATCATTTAACTATGACAACAACCCTATGAAGCACTCTCATTCTATTTTACATAAAGAGTGCTAAGCCTTGGCACAGTCAAGTAACTTGCCTAAGTGTATAGGGACATGATGTGAACCCAAACACACTGGTTGTGGGCTCCATGCTACACGCTGGAGCTGCATATGCTCACAGTGGTTCTCAACCCTGGCTGAGCAACCTTACTGGAGAATTTTCAAAAATGCAGATACCCAAATTCCCCCAATGTGTTAAATCATTGGATTTAATAGAATCACGGGACATGGGAGTCAGACATCTTGATTTTTTTTTTCTTTTCTTAGTTTCCCACTAGTATTTCTGGAATTATAAAGAGGATGACTATCTGCCTAGACACTTGCTTTGTGGCACCAAGTATTATCAACCATGTTCTTCCTAATAAAAAGTTTATATCTAATACATCTTGAATGGACGTCACTGCTATTTGGACCTGTTACTTAATTCACATTCACAATCATAGGCAAGTTCTTTAAAGGTACAGGTCGGGTTCACAAGAAGCTAAGTGTCAGATTCTTGTGGGCCTGGAGTCTTCTTGCCAAAGACCTATTTGCTGAAAACTGCTACCATGGATGTGGGGATGAGCCAAAGCTGAACTAAAACTGGGATGCCTGAACCATATCAAGAGCAAAAAGTAGCAATACGTCTAGAAAAGGCAATACAAATCACGCAAGAATGTTAAATAATACATTTCAACAGGATAATCGTATGGACAGAGAAACAGATCATAGATAAATGCTTATTTGCATGACTGCCGTGGGTTCCCAATGGTCAGAATTTCCTCTTGCCTCTGGGAAGTAATGAAGTCTCTAGCTCAGCAAGAAACACACCTTAAGAAGCTCTTGTGATATCCCTGCTAGATTTAACCCAATGGAAATCACAAAAGAAACAGTCAGCTCAGGGAATAGATTTCTACCCAGGATAAAAATACATAGAGCTTCCAGGACATGCACAAAAAATCTCTCATGGTCCCCAGAATCCAGTCTGGTACTATACACCTCAGAGATTTTTCAACCTGGGGTCAGGGCCAGTCATGTCTTCCTGAACTGCCCTTTATCAGACGTCATTCATGCAATGGATTTTTTGCAACGCACACAAATGATGTGACTGTCTTTACTGAAGCCTTCCTGGGGCGGATCCACACTCCTACTGTGATGGAGTTTCTGCCTCCTTCCATCTTTTCTTCCTGATGACTTGTGCTGATACGCCGGCCACTGTCTCTGTTGACACCAGTCAGTCACTCTTCCTATTAACAAGTCTCTGGCCCCAAATATAGATTCAGGGCCTTGGGACCCAGAGTAGTTTTAACTTTTTCACCTTCTCACTGAGATTGTGTGAAAGTGAACGTTGCTCAGTTGTGTCTGACTCTTTGCAATCCCATGGACTATAAAGTCCATGGGATTCTCCAGCCCAGAATCCTGGAGTGGGTAGCCCTTCCCTTCTCCAGGGGATCTTCCCAACCCAGGGACTGAACCCAGGTCTCCTGCATTGCAGGTGGATTCTTTACCAGCTGAGCCAGAAGGGAAACCTGGGATTGTGTGCTCCTGCTTATCAAGTACTCAAGAAGCTAAGAGCAATAAACAGAAAAGACAGATACGGAGAATAACTATATATCTAAAGGGGCAGACAGACTCCATGTATAATGAACTGTGGCTCTTATAATGAACATCTGTTGCCATCAGCAAGAAACTTCAACAATGGCACCACTGAATAGACAGGACAATGAAAACCTCTGAAAACCAGAGCAAATCTACTGCAGCTACATGTTTCTCCTTGCTGGGAGGGTTTACTCAATCAGATAGGTAGTTTTGCTGTCTTGTTTTAATTTTCTAAGGGGTAAAAGACCCTGATGCTGAAAAAGACTGAAGGCAGGAGGAGAAGGGGAAGACAGAGGATGAGATGGTTGGATGGCATCACCGACTCAATGGACATGAGTTTGAGCAGGCTCTGGGAGTTGGTGATAAATACAGAAGCCTGGTGTGCTGCAGTCCATAGGGTCACAGAGAGTTGGACACGACTGAGTGACTGAACCGAATCCTGTAACTTCAGCAGAGTGGTACAAAAGAAAATATTACCAATATTTGATCTTAACTTCTTAAGGTACTAGGAACCCGATGTCTGAAGTGTGTCAAGGCTGTGAATTTGCTATAAGCTTAAGTACAAAAACAATGGTAAATGTTGTATTGCAATGATGCCTATTAATGCCATTGAAAAAATGGAAACAAGAGAAGATGTTAATGATAAGAGTGCATGGCATCACTGGAAATTGGTATCTTGAAAACAAGATAATATCTTGAGAGTGTGGCTCAAAGAGAATCTTCAGGCAAAAAGCACACAGTAGTACCGTCCATTACACTAAAGCACAACTGGACAGAATCATAGGAAATGTTCCTATTCTAGCGGATCCAAAAGGTTAGAGGATGTAATCACATACTCTCTCACAGGTAAAAAGATTTCATATTAGTCTATAGTAGTTCTACTGTTTTATTTTGGTTAAAATGTTGGCATATTTCCCTTGTCGTATTTTTCAAGTACACATTTAATACCAATAGGTTTTTTCTCACCCATTTTAAGTGTATGACTCAAATGTTTATGAGTTGATTGATAGACTGGAGCGACCATCACCACAATCCAGTTTTAGAACATTTCCACCACTCCAAAAAGGTGTCTTATGCTCACTTGCAGTTAATTCTCATCTCTCCTACCCCCATAAATCACTAATCTGTTTTATGTCTCTTTAGAATTGTCTAAAGCAAGTATAATGGAATCATATAATAGATGTTTTCGGTGTTTTTTACTTAGCACACTTTTGAGGTTCATCTGTGTTGCAGCATGCAAGAGAAGTTAATTTCTTTTTGTTGCTTAAGAGTATTCCATTATATGGATATACCCCACAGTGTGTTCCTTCACTGACTGGGTGGTTTCTGCACTGGAGGGTTTCTACATTACTGTGGTACTGAATAATGCTTATATGAACATTTCTATATAAAACTGTGTGGGCATAAAATTTCACTTTTTTTAGAAAATTAGGAGTAGAATTTTGGGATTCTTTTAAGGTAAGTTTCTGTTTATTTTTCTTTTTTAAGAAACTGGCAAATTGTTTTTCAAACACCATTTTACATTTCTACTACCAACATACAACCAGGTTCTAGTTTCTGTCCATCCTCACTAAACTTAATATCATCTGTTTCATTTTGCACTTTTATTACAGCCATTCTAGCGTGTGTGAAGTGAACTCTCACATTTCCTTGATGATTAATGATGTTGAACACCTCTCCATGGAATTGTTAACCACCCATGTGTCTTCTTTAATGTATATCCATTCCAAATTTTTGTTCATTAAAAAAAAAAGCTATTTGTCATCTTACAAACAACTAGGGGTGGTTGTTCTAAGTGGGGTTCTAGGTTCCAAGTATTCTCATAACTACACTGAGACATTATTTGGCTTTTTCATTCTCATTCTTTTATAATTATGCAATGAAGTTTTTTAGAGACTAGAAGTACCTACAATTATCTGATAAGGTTCTTAAATACTGTTCCTTTTTTCAACTATATATCTGGGTAAGGCCACACTGCCTTTATATACTGCAAACAAAACAGCGTGGTAATCCAGCTGTCTTCTACTAAATCAGACAGTAGAGATTCACAAAAATGTAAATCAATGCCATACTTCTCGCTTTTTCCAGAAGTTATTTTTGATAAAATATATAATTAAATATATAATTAATGTTAATGTGGAATGGGTTTTATTGTTAAAATAATTAACATTTTTGAAATGTCTGTTTTAATTTCTAACATGAAAACTATAAATAGCTATAACTTACATAAACAAAAGCTCTTCCACATTTTTGAGTGTATCAAGGAACTCTGCAACCAAGACTTGAGAATCACTGAGGTATAAAAACCATTAAGTGAAGGAAATACTGGAGTGGCCTGTGAACTTAGCAACTACCAGAAAGCATTTTGGTTAAACCTATAATCAAAGGAAAATTTCCTCATGGAGTCGAGCGGGAGGTGCAGCAGACCAGAAAGGCACAACTCTGGAGATGGTGAGTGCTAGGTGGGTGCTGGTGCTAAGGTTCTCTGCTCTGGCTCCTCACCTGGACCAGGGTGGGCGGGATGCAGGGCTGTGGGCACAGAGCAGTGCGTTGAGGGAAAACATACAGAGTGGACCCTGGTTAATCCCAGGTTTTTACGTCTGCTTCTCTACTTCAGATTCAACTAACATTTCTGAAGGCTCTGAGGGGTTTGCCATTACATGCTGAGGAGGAGAATAAAGAAGCTGGCAAACAACAAAATACAGAGAAAGACTATCTGAAGGTGAGCCCAATTTCTGATGAGATTACTGTTGAAACCTGTTAATGTGATGTTGGTCCCATCTACCTCCTGGGACACTCCTGTCAGAAGACAGTGACTGAGGAGTTTGAAAGGTAAATTGTAAATCTATATTATTATTTGAATCTACCGATCGTATTTTTTTTTAATACATCTGCTAAATCTCAAACAAGCTTTCCCAACAGTGTAGTAACACTATGCAGTCATATGACATAGATGTACAAGTCTTAAGAGTTAAGTCTTTCTCAATCACCACACTTTATTCTCATACATCCTTAAGTTCGAAGGGGATTATCTGTTTAATTGCTGGTCATCATATGTCATGAAGTATTATCAGTGAAAAAGTAAATAATGAAGAAAATTGGAAGAGGAAATTAGATAAGCTTCTTCTAAACAAATCGATGAAAGTTTATCATTTTTCCTCTTTATTGAGACTAGAAAAAACCTCCAATAATTACAGATTGAAGTCTAACGCAAACCATATATTTATTAGGTTGTAAGGCCAGTTTTGGAGAAGGAAATGGCAACCCACTTCAGTGTTCTTGCCTGGAGAATCCCAGGGACGGGATAGCCTGGTGGGCTGCCGTCTATGGGGTCGCACAGAATCGGACACGACTGAAGCGACTTAGTAGCAGCAGCAAGGTCAGTTTAAAAATAGTATTATAGTGGTTTTGATTTGCATTTCTCTGATAATGAGTGATGTTGAGCATCTTTTCATGTGTTTGTTAGCCTTCTGTATGTCTTCTTTGGAGAAATGTCTATTTAGTTCTTTGGCCCATTTTTTGATTGGGTCATTTATTTTTCTGGAATTAAGCTGTAGGAGTTGCTTGTATATTTTTGAGATTAGTTGTTTGTCAGTTGCTTCATTTGCTATTATTTTCTCCCATTCTGAAGGCTGTCTTTTCACATTGCTAATAGTTTCCTTTGTTATGCAGAAGCTTTTAAGTTTAATTAGGTCCCATTTGTTTATTTTTGCTTTTATTTGCAATATTCTGGGACAGCGGGTCATAGAGGATCCTGCTGTGATGTATGTCAGAGAGTGTTTTGCTTATGTTCTCCTCTAGGAGTTTTATAGTTTCTGGTCTTATGTTGAGATCTTTAATCCATTTTGAGTTTATTTTTGTGTATGGTGTTAGAAAGTGCTCTAGTTTCATTCTTTTACAAGTGGTTGACCAGTTTTCCCAGCATCACTTGTTAAAGAGATTGTCTTTAATCCATTGTATATTCTTGCCTCCTTTGTCAAAGATAAGGTGTCCATATGTGTGTGGATTTATCTCTGGGCTTTCTATTTTGTTCCATTGATCTATATTTCTGTCTTTCTGCCAGTACCATACTGTCTTGATGACTGTGGCTTTGTAGTAGAGCCTGAAGTCAGGTAGGTTGATTCTTCCAGTTCCATTCTTCTTTCTCAAGATCGCTTTGGCTATTCAAGGTTTTTTATATTTCCATACAAATTGTGAAATTATTTGTTCTAGCTCTGTGAAGAATATCGTTGGTAGCTTGATAGGGATTGCACTGAATCTATAAATTGCTTTGGGTAGTATACTCATTTTCACTATATTGATTCTTCCAATCCATGAACATGGTATATTTCTCCATTTATTAGTGTCCTCGTTGATTTCTTTCACCAGTATTTTATAGTTTTCTATATATAGGTCTTTAGTTTCTTTAGGTAGATATATTCCTAAGTATTTTATTCTTTTCGTTGCAATGGTGAATGGAATTGTTTCCTTAATTTCTCTTTCTGTTTCCTCATTATTAGTGTATAGGAATGCAAGGGATTTCTGTGTGTTGATTTTATATCCTGCAGCTTTACTATAGTCATTGATTAGTTCTAGTAATTTTCTGGTGGAGTCTTTAGGGTTTTCTATGTAGAGGATCATGTCATCTGCAAATAGTGAGAGTTTTACTTCTTCTTTTCCAATCTGGATTCCTTTTATTTCTTTTTCTGCTCTGATTGCTGTGGCCAAACCTTCCAAAACTATGTTGAATAGTAATGGTGAAAGTGGGCACCCTTGTCTTGTTCCTGACTTTAGAGGAAATGCTTTCAATTTTTCACCATTGAGGATAATGTTTGCTGTGGGTTTGTCATATATAGCTTTTATTATGTTGAGGTATGTTCCTTCTATTCCTGCTTTCTGGAGAGTTTTGATCATGAATGGATGTTGAATTTTGTCAAAGGCTTTCACTGCATCTATTGAGATAATCATATGGTTTTTATTTTTCAATTTGTTAATGTATTGTGTTACATTGATTGATTTGCGGATATTGAAGAATCCTTGCATCCCTGGGATAAAGCCCACTTGGTCATGGTGTATGATCTTTTTAATGTGTTGTTGGATTCTGATTGCTAGAATTTTGTTAAGGATTTTTGCATCTATGTTCATCAGTGATATTGGCCTGTAGTTTTCTTTTTTTGTGGGATCTTTGTCAGGTTTTGGTATTAGGGTGATGGTGGCCTCATAGAATGAGTTTGGAAGTTTACCTTCCTCTGCAATTTTCTGGAAGAGTTTGAGCAGGATAGGTGTTAGCTCTTCTCTAAATTTTTGGTAGAATTCAGCTGTGAAGCCATCTGGACCTAGGCTTTTGTTTGCTGGAAGATTTTTGATTACAGTTTCAATTTCCATGCTTGTGATGGGTCTGTTAAGATTTTCTATTTCTTCCTGGTCCAGTTTTGAAAAGTTGTACCTTTATAAGAATTTGTCCATTTCTTCCACGTTGTCCATTTTATTGGCATGTAATTGTTGATAGTAGTCTCTTATGATCCTTTGTATTCTGTGTTGTCTGTTGTGATCTCTCCATTTTCATTTCTAATTTTATTGATTTGATTTTTCTCCCTTTGTTTCTTGATGAGTCTGGCTAATGGTTTGTCAATTTTATTTATCCTTTCAAAGAACCAGCTTTTGGCTTTGTTGATTTTTGCTATGGTCTCTTTTGTTTCTTTTGCATTTATTTCTGCCCTAATTTTTAAGATTTCTTTCCTTCTACTAACCCTGGGGTTCTTCATTTCTTCCTTTTCTACTTGCTTTAGGTGTAGAGTTAGGTTATTTATTGGACTTTTTTCTTGTTTCTTGAGGTATGCCTGTATTGCTATGAACTTTCCCCTTAGGACTGCTTTTACAGTGTCCCACAGGTTTTGGGTTGTTGTGTTTTCATTTTCATTCGTTTCTATGCAAATTTTGATTTCTTTTTTGATTTCTTCTGTGATTTGTTGGTTATTCAACAGTGTGTTGTTCAGCCTCCATATGCTAGAATTTTTAATAGTTTTTCTTCTGTAATTGAGATCTAATCTTACTGCATTGTGGTCAGAAAAGATGCTTGGAATGATTTCTGTTTTTTTGAATTTACCAAGGCTAGATTTATGGCCCAGGATGTGATCTATCCTGGAGAAGGTTCCATGTGTGCTTCAGAAAAAGGTGAAATTCATTGTTTAGGGATGAAATGTCCTATAGATATCAATTAGGTCTAACTGGTCTATTGTATCATTTAAAGTTTGTGTTTCCTTGTTAATTTTCTGTTTAGTTGATCTATCCATAGGCGTGAGTGGGGTATTAAAGTCTCCCACTATTATTGTGTTATTGTTAATTTCTCCTTTCATACTTGTTAGCATTTGTCTTACATATTGCAGTGCTCCCATGTTGGGTGCATATATATTTATAATTGTTATATCTTCTTCTTGGATTGATCCTTTGATCATTATGTAGTGACCGTCTTTGTCTCTTTTTACAGCTTTTGTTTTAAAGGCTATTTTATCTGATATGAGTATTGCTACTCCTGCTTTCTTTTGGTCCCTATTTGCATGGAAAATCTTTTTCCAGCCCTTCACTTTCAGTCTGTATGTGTCCCCTGTTTTGAGGTGGGTCTCTTGTAGACAACATATGTAGGGGTCTTGTTTTTGTATCCATTCAGCCAGTCTTCACGCCAGTCAGAATGGCTGCGATCCAAAAGTCTACAAGGAATAAATGCTGGAGAGGGTGTGGAGAAAAGGGAACCCTCTTACACTGTTGGTGGGAATGGAAACTAGTACAGCCACTGTGGAGAACAGTGTGGAGATTCCTTAAAAAACTGGAAATAGAACTGCCTTATGATCCAACAATCCCACTGCTGGGCATACACACTGAGGAAACCAGAAGGGAAAGAGACATGTGTACCCCAATGTTCATTGCAGCACTGTTTATAATAGCCAGGACATGGAAGCAACCTAGATGTCCATCAGCAGATGAATGGATAAGAAAGCTATGGTACATATACACAATGGAGTATTACTCAGCCATTAAAAAGAATACATTTGAATCAGTTCTAATGAGGTGGATGAAACTGGAGCCTATTATGCAGAGTGAAGTAAGCCAGAAAGAAAAACACCAATACAGTATACTAACGCATATATATGGAATTTAGAAAGATGGTAACAATAACCCTGTATACAAGACAGCAAACGAGACACTGATGTAGAACAGTCTTATGCACTCTGTGGGAGAGGGAGAGCGTGGGAAGATCCGGGAGAATGGCATTGAAACATGTAAAATATCATGTATGAAATGAGTCACCAGTCCAGGTTCAATGCACGATACTGGATGCTTGGGGCTGGTGCACTGGGACGACCCAGAGGGATGGTATGGGGAGGGAGGAGGGAGGAGGGTTCAGGATGGGGAACACATGTATACCTGTGGCAGATTCATTTCGATATTTGGCAAAACCAATACAATATTGTAAAGTTTAAAAAAAAAATTAAAAAAAATAAATAAAACTGCCTAAGAGAGTAGAAGAAAATGGAAATAAAAATCATATTCTGATGTTTAAAAAAATAGTATTATAATCTTATACTCTAAAATGGAATAATTATAGTAACCTAACTTACAGATTTGCATGTATGTGAACATGTTTGTGAGGATTAAATGAATTAATATATAAAGAGCTAGAACCATGTTTGGCAATCACGAAGCTTACTTGACTACTCAATCACTAATTAAGTAGGCAATCAGTAAGTGTTCACTATTATTGTTGTTATTGATACAAAAGAAAACTCACTGATACCAAATAGGATACCAAATAGGATTTTTGTTTATTTAATCTGTGGAACACCATTATATTGTCTTGAAATGAAACAAAATGTCATTGGAATCAGGACATATCTTATGAAGTGCCATAAAACATCATCTAAAGTGACAGATTTTCTATTCTTTGTAGTTATGAGCAATAAGGAGAGCATGAAGAATTAAAATTCCCCAATAGATTCTTATTTCTTAGGAAGGTGTCAGGTGCTAAGTAAGTACATAAAAGCTTGTTGATTTAGTCAATGAACCCCGATGCCACTTTAGCCCACAATGTTTACCTGGAAGAAATTCACTCTGGTTACCCAATGCTACTAAGAAGCTGGACAAATTCCTATTACCTGAGCTGCACAGTAGAAAGTAATATGACACTGTAAAGCAATACTCAAATAAAAACTTAAAAAAATAAAATAAGGAATTAAAAGTCACAAAAAGACAAAAGATCTTATTACCTTCAATAGCAGCTCTGCTCTCGTTCTCTAAAAAAGGGGCAGTAATTAAAAAAAGTTTTAAGTGTAATAGTTGAAAGAGAAGCAATGTACCTAGTAGGGTAGACTCTGATTTACTGACCACTGAAAGACTGAAAATTCCCAGTGCAGTGCTTTTCCATGACAAATGGCAGCATTTAGGAAATTAAGACAACATAAGAAAGAGCAGTACAATTTCAAATGCAGGACATACCCTCTTACCCTCTGTTTGACTGAGAGTCCTTAATTTAATTCAGATAATTTTACAGCTTGCCATTTGAAACACTCACTAGGAAGAAGCAGAGAAGGTAGAAATTTTGGTATTTCCTTTGCCACAATTCGTTAAAGTAAGTGTTTACTGATCATGTACTTTGTGTCTACCAGCTTTGTGGATGCTATGGGAATATAAAGATATTTCAGACAGCATATTACACCTTTGGAGTTCGTAGAATAGACTGGACGTGTCACGATCTACACACACCCACAGGGGACTGGTTCCAGGACTCCCCTCAGAAAACAAAATCCACAGAGGCTCAAGTCCCTTATATAAAGGGGATTTACTATACCTCAACATGTGGGAGGGGAAGAAAAAGAAAGTGGGTGGGCAGGAAGAAAAAAGCTATAGAGGGTAAAAATGTACAGTAGATTCACATGGGCATCTGGGTAAAAGGGAACAAAAATAAGTGAACTGGAATTCTTTAGAAAGACTTAAGAAAGCATATTAAAAAGGGAGTAGAAACTGAATGGTGAGAGAAGCCAAAGGCATTCTGGTTCCAGCCCCACTTTCTAACCTGATCATCCACTCCATGCTACACCAAGACTCCCCTGAGGCAATGTTCCAGAGCTGTGCATTCAGCTCCTAACAGTCCTTACACCCCCTTGCAATTTCTACTGATTCTCTTGCCCCAGTCTCAAATGCATTCCCACTTCCTTGCCTGCTCTTATTCTCCAGGGCTCAGCTTAAGCCTCATAAGGAAGCCCCTAATCTGGTCCTCAGTACACCCTCCCATGTAGTTGTTAATGTCGTTTTCACAAGTTATGTTTTAATTCTCCACCTAGACCATAAGACTGCTTGAGCACATGGCCTGTGTATTATGTAAATCTGTGTATTCTCCACAGTGCTTGGCAGGCTTTCAATAAATATCTGGTAGTTGACTAAGGTAGAATCTGGTTTAGGAGCAAAGTCAGACTCTTACTGAGCTACAATAAGCTCTTATTGAAGGAAGGCTCAAAGGAATCAGCATTGGAGAAATACCAGTTGAGCAGTGGTCCACTTAGTCTGGGGACAGGGGGACTCTGCCAAGTGATGGAGGAGAAATACCTGGATAAATGGAGGAGGGAGAGCAGAGACATTGTGAAGGAAGAGTAATTGAGACTTGGAGACTGGTTCTATAGGAAGAACAAGAGCAAGAGACAAATCCAAACAACTTCAAGGTTATAAACCTTGGTGTCTGGAATAATAATGGTGTTTCCATTAATAGTAATGTGGAAGTTGGAAAAAAACTGCCACTTTTGCAGGAGAGTTCAGAAGTTAAATTTTCCTCTGATAGAAGATGCTTAAGCATCTTTCCATAAGATGTTATGAAAAACCTGAATGAACTTTTTGGTCAACCCAATGTATAAGATAGGGAAGTCTGGCATGCTTCGGTCCATGGGGTCACAAAGAGTCGGATACAACTTAGTGGCTGAACAACAACAAATGTATAAGATATACATAAGATGCTTACATCTATAGCTTATGCTTATATACATATTAGCAACTTATATATATCATAACCATTTGAGAAATGTAGGCATAGGAAAATTCTACAAGCACATGAACTTAAAAAAACATAACTGAGAACTGAAACTGGAGAGAGAAATAGTTTCATAAACATACACTGACTGGATTTACCAAAGGGATTAAGTGAAAAAAGGGTAAGACCACAGAGTCGGAACCTCAAGTTAGGTGAGAGGAATATGTATTGGAGAAAGAATGGAACTCCCCCCCAAAAATAGTGGAAGAAAAAGAGGGAACTAGCAGAGACAGCCTGAAAGAGCCTATACTCAAGAAGTAGGTTATCTTGCAATCAACATAACGAACTGTTATAGTCAAGAAGTTATGATTGGGGCCTCCCCTGATGGCTCAGCGGATGAGAATCCATCTGTCGATGCAGGAGATACAGGGTTGATCCCTGGTCTGGGAAGATCCCAGGTGGTGTGGAGCACTAAGCCCCTGCACCACAGCTACTGAGCCTGTGCTCCAGGGTCTGTGCTCTCCAACAAGAGGAGCCTCTGCAATGAGAAGCCCACACACTGCAACCCGGGAGGAGCCCTGCTCGCTGCAACTAGAGAAAAGCATATGCAGCAGCAAAAACTCGGTATTTCTATTCCATAGCTGCAGAACATTTTAAGTGTCATCACACTTTTTGGATGTCAACATACTCCACACTTCAAGCCATAATGTGGCATGCGGGAAACTACTTCCATTTGGGAGGTGAACAGAATGGGTCAGTCCCCAGCTCTGCCATTTATTTGAAAACTTAAGCTTCTGGAAGTAACAACTTCAATGTCCTCATTTAAAAATGGTAATAATATTTAAAAGGATTGTTATGAGAAGTAAAAGAGATAAAATAAGTGGGAGGACCTGGCTAAAGGAAGGAAATTAGTTCATTTCCCTCTCATCTGAGTAAAGTTACCTGCAGAAAAAAACAAAAACAAAAACAACAAAACCTCCTAGAGTTGAGGTTCCAGCATCTCATTTCCATTTTAATCAAATTTTTCCTCCCTCTGCTGAATCAAGGCAAAACTGATGAACAAAGAGGAACATATTACTAGGAATTAAATATTAAGGAATTATAACTTGAGTAAGAATGTCACGTATAAAATTGGAACCTTCAATCTTCACTGGGAAGAAAAGAAAATATGATGATATATAGTATGTTGTTGACAAAACATCGATTGATTTTCTCTCCCATGAGGGGCTTCTCTTCTAACTGGAATCCAATCTTAACCCACTACCCCAGCTAACACAAGATTCTAGAAAATTCTATCACCAAATACATAGGGTTCTGGTGGACGACAGGAAACACACTGAAGCTTGGCAGCTGACAGACACCTTCTGCTGAATGATCAATAAAACAGCAGTCTATACAAATGCTATGTGAGTTTCTAGCAAATCTTATTCATCTACATATTAGAAAATATGAGTTAATGTTTGCAAATACAATTCATTATGAAACACATCAAATCATGCCTCAAAAAATAGAAAAATATAAACTCCCTCATCTCTAGAACTTTGTTTTCCAAAGTTTATACATAATAATTTTATGAATTCTGTAGGAGTTTTAATTTTCTTCTCTGCTGAAACTGACACAAATATTCATTTAGAAAATATTCATTCCCATCAGCTCCTAATGAATTACATGTAATTTGTGAATATTAAAACTTGACTAATTTTGAAATAATTAGAGCTCTTCTGAAAAGAGAATTTCGGTATCACTTCTATACTATTAACAGATTGACTCAGTTCCAGAAAAATGCCACTGAAATAACATGAAAAACATTTTTATTAACAAAAATCAACCTCCTGAGGAAATAAAGTGGATGCAAAGAATTTAACAGCAGACTCATCTGGAAGATTATAAATCTAACATTCTTATACTCTTCCTTAAGTCGAACTCAGACATCTGGCATTCTAGTCTATTATTCATTGGGCCATTTTACCTCTTTCAAAATGGATTGTTTTTGACTTACTAATAAATGTCCTAGCTTTATACAGAAGTTTACTGAAGTGAGAATATTTTCAGATGTTTGCAATCCATAATGTAAAATAGATGAATACAATTTAGATATACTGTCTTGATGCTCTCCTAAGATATATCAATAAAAAATAATATAGAATAAAATTTCCTACAGTATCTAGCACAGAACAGTTACTGAAAGCTTTACCTACATGAATATTAACTTAAGGTTCCAGTTTTATACATGCCATTCTTGCTAAAGTTATCATTCCTTGCAAATTTCACTTAAGAGCTTATTCAACATCAGGCATTTTGTTTCATTCTGTGCTTTGGGTTTAACTGAGCTAAAATTGACTGTACAAGTTAATAAATTTGGGTAAAAACATACACCCATCAAATCAGATACAGAATATTTTCATTATCCCAGAAAATTCCTCTGCGCCCTCTTCCAGCCAATCCCCACCTACCACTGGACAGTAACAATTCTGATTTCAATCACCATAGCTGGGTTTTTGCCTTTTTTCAATTTCATGTAAATGGAACTGCACAGTCAATATTCTTTTGTGTCTGACTTCCTCAACATAAACTGTTCAGATTCACCCACAGTGTTGTATGTATCACTAGCTCACTCTTTCTCACTGCTGAGTAGTAGTTCATTACATGAACATAGTCTATCATATTATGAACAAAAATGCTATCGATATTGATGCACATATTTGTGCGTATATGTGTCTTCATTGCTTTGAATAAATATGGTAGGCATAGGGTACACGTAAATTTTATAGGAATCTAAAACACTGCTTTCTAAAACAGTTATACTATTTTATATTCCCACCAGCAAATATGAAAAGTGAAAGTGAAAGTGTTACTTACTCAGTCGTGTCCAACTCTTTGTGACCCCATGGACTGTAGCCCACCAGGCTCCTCTCCATGGAATTCTCCACACAAGAATACTGGAGTGGGTTGCCATTCCTTTCTCCAGGGGATCTTCCTGACCCAGGGATTGAACCCTGGTCTCCTGCATTGCAGGCAGATTCTTTACCGTCTGAATCACAAGGGTTCCAGCTAATGTATACCCTTGATGATATCTGATGATGTTCATCTTTATCATCAAATCTTATAGGCGTAAAATAGTGACTTAAGGTCTTTGCAATTTGTATTTCTCTGACTGTTAATGATGTTAACATCTTTTCATGTGTTTATTGGCCAGCATCTTTGGTGGGGTTGTGTGTTCAAGTCTTTCTGCTAGTATTTTTAACTTTTAATTTTGAAATGCTTTCAGACTTATAAAAATGTTGAAAAAATTGCAGTTGGCCCTCCATACCCACGGACTCTACATCTACAGATTCAACTAGCCATAAATCAAAAATTCTTGGGGAAAAAAAAATTTCAGAAAGCTCGAAAAAGCAAAACTTGAATTTTCCATATGTTAGCAATTATTTACATAGTATTTACAGTGAATTTACAACTGTTTATATTGTGTCAGGTATTTGAAGTAATCTAGGGATGACTGAAGCGACTTAGCAGCAGCAGCAGAGGTGATTTAAAGCACAGAGGAGAATGTACATCAGTTCAGTTCAGTCACTCAGTCGTGTCTGACTCTTTGCAACCCCATGAACCGCAGCACGCCAGGCCTCCCTGTCCATCACCAACTCCCAGAGTTCCTCACACTCACGTCCATCGAGTTGGTGATGCCATCCAGCCATCTCACCTTCTGTCATCCCCTTCTCCTCCTGCCCTCAATCTTCCCCAGCATCAGGGTCTTTTCAAATGAGTCAGCTCTTCACATCAGGTGGCCGAAGGATTGGAGTTTCGGATTCGACATCAGTCCTTCCAATGAACACCCAGGACTGGTCTCCTTTAGGATGGACTGGTTGGATCTTCTTGCAGTCCAAGGGACTCTCAAGAGTCTTCTCCAACACCACAGTTCAAAAGCATCAATTCTTCTGCACTCAGCTTTCTTCACAGTCCAACTCTCACATCCATACATAACTACTGGCAAAACCATAGCCTTGACTAGACGGACCTTTGTTGACAAAGTAATGTCTCTGCTTTTGAATATTCTATCTAGGTTGGTCATAACTTTCCTTCCAAGGAGTAAGCATCTTTTAATTTCATGGCTGCAATCACCATCTGCAGTGATTTTGGAGCCCAGAAAAATAAAGTCAGCCACTGTTTCCCCATCTATTTGCCATGAAGCAATGGGACCGGATGCCATGATCTGTAGGCGGGTCCTGGAAGCAATCTCCTGCAGATACTGATGGACCACTGTATCCTGCTTTTTATAGCTTCATCCACTAATTTAGCATCTTTAACTTGCAATAATTATTACTGCAGTGTCAGCTTCCAGGTGGTGCTAGTGGTAAAGAACCCACTTGCCAATGCAGGAGACATAAGAGATGTGGGTTTGATCTCTGGGTTGGGAAGATCCTTTGGAGGAGGGTATGGCAACTGACTCCAGTATTCTTGCCTGGAGAATCCCCATGGACAGAGGAGCCTGGTGGGCTACAGTCCATGGGGTGCAAGGAGTCGGACACAACTGAAGCAACTTAGCAGCAGCAACAGCAGCAGTGTCGGCAGTAATAGAGGTGATTCTCTATTTCCCTCCTTTCTTCTACATGAATTAATGGAATTTTACTGTCAAGAAGAATTATTTATTTAACCTCATTTCCATATAGTATATATGGGATATGGAAATTTTACTTATGCCATGGGTTATAACCCATTACTATCAGTCATTTTTTGCTCAAGTCTGTAATAATTTGCCACCGGGAGCTCCTTCAAATTGGCTCTTGTGTGTTTTTGACATGCTCCCATCACTTTTTTTTTTTTTTTTTGGATCCATTCAAACCATGGTTCTGGAGAAGATTCTTGAGAGTCTCTTGAACAGTAAGGAAATCAAACCAGTTAATCCTAAAGGAAATCAGTCCTGAATATTCACTGGAAGGACTAATGCTGAAGCTCCAATACTTTGGCCACCTGATGCAAAGAGTTTCATTAGAAAAGGCCCTGATGCAGGGAAAGATGGAAAGCAGGAGGACAAGGGGACAACAAGGATGAGATGGTTGGACGGCATCACCAACTCGATGGACATGAGTTTAAGCAAACTCCAGGAGATGGTGAAGGACAGGGAAGCCTGGCATGCTTCCGTCCTCGGGGTTGCAAAGAGTTGGACGTGACTGAGCAACTGAACACCAACAGCATCATATTTTTTTAAAGACTTCCTTACTTCTTAGTAGCTCAGCTGGTAAAGAATCCTGATGCAATGCGGGTGACCTGGGTTCAATCCCTAGGTTGGGAAGATCCCCTGGAGAGCAGAAAGGCTACCCACTCCAGTACTTTGGTCTGGAGAATTCCATGGACTATATAGTCCACGGGGTCACAAAGAGTCGGACAGGCTGATTAACTTTCACTTCACTTCACTTACTTCTTGGTGCCACACAGTGTTCCAGGATTATCTTGTGTGCTTTGACCCCAGCCTAATTTCAACCATTCCTCCAAAGATTCTGACCTTTCTGTGGGAGAATGGTATTTATTAGAATCAAGATCTGGATGGTGTGCTCATTGCTACTGGTGTCATTGCTTTGGGGCTTCTCAGGAGATAGAACAAAATAGCATGTATGTGTATATAAAAAAGACAAATATATCTGTATAAAGATTAAAAATCATGAGTTCATACTATTTTCTGTTCCAATCCAACAGTCTAGGGTTCATCCCTTATTTGAAACCACTTTCATTAGTTTCTGGTTTATGCTTCCAGTACAAATATGCAGATACTTTTATATTAAATCTTGTATTTTCATTTTTCTCAAATAAACAGTAGCATTACATAGATGCACTTTTGTACCCTGCTTTTTCCACTCATCAAAATGTCCTCCATGTCAATTCTGAGATCTTTCTCATTCTTTCATGAAACTGTATAATACTCCACTGTATTGATGATGTACCATGACTGATTTAGCTACTCTCCTATGTATGGCAGAGAAGGCAATGGCACCCCATTCCAATACTCTTGCCTGGAAAATCCCATGGACGGAGGAGCCTGGTGGGCTGCAGTCCATGGGGTCACTAAGAGTCAGACACGACTGAGCGACTTGACTTTCACTTTTCACTTTCATGCATTGGAGAAGGAAATGGCAACCCACTCCAGTGTTCTTGCCTGGAGAATCCCAGGGACGGGGAAGCCTGGTGGGCTGCCGTCTATGGGGCTGCACAGAGTCGGACACAACTGAAGCGACTCAGCAGCAGCAGCAGCAGCCTATATATGGACATGTAGGTTGTTTCCAACATTTTGTTACAATATGCAAAGTTGCAATTAATTTTTGCATTTAAACATTTTTTTCTTAAAAATATACATATATCTTATATAAACAAGCCCTTTGTCAGATGTGTAAGATGTATGTTGTAAATATTTTCTTCAACCTCTATTTCCTTTACATTTTCTTAATGGTATCTTTTGATGAACAGAGTTAAAATTTTGATGAGGCCCCAATTTTTTATGAAAAGACAGTAAAGCAGAAGAAAGTTTTAAGTCTGCAGAGTTACTGAAATCTAAATACCTATTTTTTAAAAATGGGTCAGCTATACACATTGTAAATATACAGCTTAAGAAACCTTATATTCAAGCCTATATAATAACAGCATTCAGAGAAACAGAATCTTTCCATTGCAGCCAGACTGCTGGCAGGAGAGAAAGGCAAGGACATAGTCCAAACCTCTGTGTAACACCAATAAAAGGGTTGGCAAGCACAGAAGAGATGAACAATTGCAGTGAAAGATCTGAGTACTAAGAGAAGCATGTGGTCCAGACTCCATGAAAACCGACTCCTGACAAAGAGACAAAGTCTAGGCTGAGAATCCACCTCTCAGCCTTTTGCTGAAAGTAGACCAAATTAAGTTAGATTAGAGACCCGTATACACGCCAGTTCTGGGGCTGGAGGGGATCCCAAGAACCTGACTCTAAAGAAAGAAATGCTATCTGGCCTGTGGCTCTCCTGGCAGAAAGGGATGAGGCCTGGTTAGAGACTATTGACATTCTCCACTCATAAATGCGTGTTGTGACAGGTCGCAGACACTCCTATCCTACCCAGGTCTCCCCGTCCTACGATCTGCTACAGCAAAGAGAAAAGACACCAAAGGGAAATCACCAGGGTGACCCCTGGCCACAGGTCCCAACTTAAACAGTTAGAAGAGCAACTAGAGATCATTATACTAGGGGAAGTAAGTCAAAAAGAGCAAGATAAATACCATATGATATCACTTATCTGCAGAATTTAAAATACGCCACAAATGAACCTATCAATGAAACAGAAACAGAATCAAGGACATACAGAACAGACTGGGGCTTGCCAGGGGGAGGGTGTTGAGAGACATGGACTGGAAGGTTGGGGTTAGCAGATGCAAACTTTAATATACAGCATGGATAAACTGTGAGCTCCTACTGTACAGCACAGGGAACCATATTCAATATCCTGGGATAATGGAAAAGAATATATACATATAAGCACTTTGCTACACAGCAAAAATTAACACAACACCGTACATCAACTATACTTCAATGAAAAGAAGCAAACAGAAGAAAGTGGACTTCTCCATAAGCTGTTTAAAACTGAAAAGACCTTGTGGGGGTCACTACTGTTGCCCACACGGCCTCCCGCATCTCCTTTTCCCTTCCTATCTCTAAATATGCCCCCTTTCCACCCCTTCCCACCCAGATTTGTACTTCAAGATATCCAACTCCCATCTCAGCCCCAGGAAAATTCTTAATCCTACAGGTTATACCAATTCCCATGTCGAGAATGACTCATCAGTTGAGTGTGCAACTCTAAGGCCAAAGGTTTGCTGAGGACTTTGGAGAAAACAAAGCACTTACTTATTTTCTTAATGAGTTCTATCTCCCTTTGTACAGAAATGAAAAGCACACAGCTCCAGTTGCTTCTGGGGGCAAAACAGGCACTAAGCATCTGCTTGCAATGCAGGAGATCCGGGTTTGATCCCTGGGTCGGGAAGATCCCCTGGAGAAGGAAATGGCAACCCAATCCAGTATTCTTGCCTGGAGAATCCCATGGACAGAGGAGCCTGGTGGGCTATAGTCCATGGGGTTGCAAAGAGTAGGACACGACTGAGCAACTTCACTTCCCTCACTTAGTGGGGAGAACGAAGGTTGGATGATAACATGGATCCTGATCTTGTTACTCTCTATTCACCAATCCTGACGCCTTCCTTCCCTCTGAATTTGCAAGAATGTGAACAAGTAGTATTTTGCATTATCAAAGTCTGTGTGTGTTGGACTTTTGAAAATTAATTACAGCCAAAAGCATTCTCAGAGAAGGCGATGGCACCCCACTCCAGTACTCTTGCCTAGAACATTCCATGGACGGAGGAGCCTGGTAGGCTGCAGTCCATGGGGTCGCTAGAGTTGGACATGACTGAGCGACTTCACTTTCACTTTTCACTTTCATGCACTGGAGAAGGAAATGGCAACCCACTCCAGTGTTCTTGCCTGGAGAATCACAGGGACGGGTGGGCTTCCGTCTCTGGGGTCACACAGAGTTGGACACGACTGAAGCAACTTAGCAGCAGCAGCAAAAGCATTCTAAATAATAGAATATGCTACTTAATATCCAATACTTTTGCCTCAGTTAAGGACTTTCTTCCGGCATTTCACTTAAGCTTCCCTGCTCAGTCCTAACCACGCAGTAGGCTGGGACAGCAGTGAGCACAAGTTCCACAGGAAAAATGTGAGAATATAATTATGCTATAAGTCTTAGTCCTAAATTCAACAGATCAGGTGGTTCCTAGGATCGCAGTAACGTTTAACAAAAGCTAGAGAATGAGAAAGATGTGCTCAGCGAATTTTCAACATTTAAATATCAGTTACTGAAAATAAGCTTTTGCAATATAAACTCAAAATAAAAATTCTAAGATGTGAAATTTGTAAATGGGCAGGCACAGGGGTGGTCTTGTGTATATGCTTAAAAAATAAGACACATTTTTATTTTTAGGACCATGTAAAAGATCTTAGAAGCTATTTGTCAAGCTGATTTTCACCCTTTGGTAAGAATTCCAATTCCTAGACAAATGAATCATCTCAGGTATTAGACAGTATTCAGTTAGAAGCACAGTGCCTTGAAGTGATGACTGGAAGGACCATGTTCTAAGAAACATAATTCTCTACGGCAAGAAAAACCTAGATTCTAGGCCTAGGAAAACAACTAATAATGATTTTGTACGACTAATTAAAACTTTCTGAACTCAGCTTTTTTGCCCCCTCCCCATCCCCAAAGTAAACAACACTTGCTACAACAACCAATAAATATTCACTTATTATGAGGATAAAATAACATACTGACAAATCACTTGAGATAAATGGCCCATATTCACTCAATAATTATGAGGCTGACCACCATCCACAAGCAAGTCACCAGAAGCAACCTCCATATGCAAGCTTGGTTTCTGTCATATATGGTGAATCATCTGCACACTGAATACACTTTATCAATATGTATGGTCTCTCCACATTACATTTTAGGAAGGTGATGTTATAATGACTTTTAAAACAAGTTAGATCTGCTCTACATGAAAATATTTTCACAGGATATTTAGGCTAAACTACATCTGCTGTTTTACAAAATGATGAAAACACGTGCAAGACCTTTGGTGTGGTTCCTAAATCACATTTAAAATTATAGCTCCTAGCTTCTAAAATCCTTGGAAAAGGCAATGGCAACCCACTCCAGTACTCTTGCCTGGAAAATCCCTTGGATGGAGGAGCCTGGTACACTGAAGTCTATGGGGTCGTGAAGAGTTGGACATGACTAAGCGACTTCATTTTCACTTTTCACTTTCATGCATTGGAGAAGGAAATGGCAACCAACTCCAGTGCTGTTGCCTGGAGAATCCCAGGGACGGGGGATCCTGGTGGGCTGCCATCTATGGGGTCACACAGAGTCGGACATGACTGAAGTGACTTACCAGCAGCAGCTGATAAATTCCTAGTTAAATGCTGTTCAGGATGTTAAAATCTGTGTAGCTTGTTTGATTCTTGATTTCAACAATTATAAAAAAAAAAAATTATTTCCTCCTTGCCAAAAAAAACTAAGGAAATTTTCAATGACTGTTCTTTTAGTGATAATTACATTTCACAGTTTAAGTGACAATTAAATTTTAGTTCTATGTTTAAAAGAATCCTATCTCTTAAAGATACAAATTGAAGAACTTATGGACACCAGGACATGCTTTAAAATAATCCAGAAAGGCAACAAAGGGAATATACGGATAATGGTTGAACCTCGTGGTTCATTACCCTATTTTATATACCTTTGTATATTTAAAAAAATTCTCCATAATGAAGTTAAAAAACATTTATTTTAAAATATGAGCAATTAAGAGCAGAATGGTTCAGAGGATTTTTTAAGACACAATAAAACCGTCCTGAAATTGGATTTTTTTTCACTTTTAACTGCTTTATTGAGGTACAATCGATATCCATACAATTCTCCCACTGTAAGTACACAGTTCACTGATTTTCATTTGGTTTTACAGTTGTACAATCACCAGAACAATGATCTAATTTCAAACAAGAGAAATGTTTTTGCTTTTTTTGTTTTTTTTAATTTTTACAATTTTTTATTTTTGAGAAAAATTTTTTGAGTATTTTTTTTGTTGAGAAAAAGTTCTACTTGAATGATGCTTGGCATAACAGCTTAGTTATGCTTTAGAACCCTGCCTGTTTTCCTAGTCTTGAAATACTGATGATGATGATGATGATGATGAAAGCCGCTCAGTCGTGTCTGACTCTTTGCGACCCCGTGGACTTTACAGTCCATGGAATTCTCCAGGCAGAATACTGGAGTGGGTAGCCTTTCCCTTCTCCAGGGGATCTTTCCGACCCAGGGATCGAACCCAGGTCTCCCGCATTGCAGGGAGATTCTTTACCAGCTGAACCACAAGGGAAGCCCAAGAATACTGGCGTGGGTAGCCTATCCCTTCTCCTCCGGATCTTCCCGACCCAGGAATCAAATCGGGGTCTCCTGCATTGCGGGCAGATTCTTTCCAACTGAGCTTGAAATACTAGTATAAAAACAGAATTTATCAGCAATTACATTTTGAGACTGCGACTACAGCTATCTTTTCCTTCCTCTGTCTTTACTGATATATTTCCTCCTGGCCAAGTTATGAGGAAGAAATACACATTTCTCCCTTTTCTATGTAACTTCTCTGTTGGCAGATGGCCATGGCCAGTAGCAGTGGGCAAACAAGAGATGTGAATTGACTCCTGTGTTGTAAAGCTAGACTAGGGTTCCCACACTCCCGTCTAAGGTTCTCTTGCGAAGAGCAGAATATAATTTATCTTTCCCACTTCTCAAGAAGTGGGAAAAAGCTGAATACACTAAAGTAGGTCTGACTATAATGGTACCATTACTTCTCCACCATCATTCCCACTCACGTTGTAAAGGATGAGGTAAATTATCACCTAGGAAACAATGGTTTCTAACAGCCATTTCTATGCAAACAGTTCTGTCTTAGTATCCATTCTAGAAATTGGCATTTGTGCTCCCACTTTCAAATTTCCAGTCTCAACTGAAAAACAATGGTTGGTTTGTCTAATGAAATCCTATTGGCTTTTCATATAGGTGAAAAGATAACTTATTAATCTTAGTAGTATTAGGACAATTCACTTTGGACATATATTGTTAATATACAAAACTCACGATAGATATTCTGTAAATTAAAAATAAAACTTCAGAAGACTTTTATTTGAAGGTTTAGGAAACACCATAAATAAAATATATAAGATTCTACTATGAGTAATAACACTCATGGGCTTCTGAGGTGCCTCAGTGGTAAAGAATTTGCCTGCCAAGCAGGAGATGTGGGTTCTGTCCCTTTTGGGAAGATCCACTAGAGGAGGAAATGGCAACCCACTCCAGTATTCTTGCCTGGGAAATCCCATGGACAGAGGAGCAAGGCAGGCTATAGTCCATGGGGTTGCAAAGAGCTGGACATGACTTAGCACCTCAACAACAACAATAATACTCATTTTTCATTGTTCTGAGCATTTAAGAAAATGAAATTACTTGGGGGGAGGGTGGTACACAGACACTCATAGTCACAATCACATGCATCGTACACAGAATAACCACATCATTTATTATCCAAACAGGACTGAGTGTGAAAGGAGATGCTCTTAAAAATTACACCAGGAAGACAGGCTTAATTCAAAACTACTCCAGGCAAACTGGGACCTACGATCATCCTAGTTATTACCAATTCAACACAGAAACATTTAAGATTAATGAGACTCATCTACAGCTCTCAATAATTTGTGGGTTATAATGAAGTCTCCAATAGTTATTCTCAAGTTTCTACCTTTGGAAAGCTTAGCCGTCAGAAGTGAAGTGAAAGTCGCTCAGTCATGTCAGACTCTGTGAAACCCCATGGACTATACAGTCCATGGAATTCTCCAGGCCATAATACTGGAGTGGGTAGCCTTTCCCTTCTCCAGGGGATCTTCCCGACCCAGGATTGAACCCAGGTCTCTGGCATTGCAGGTGGATTCTTTACCAGCTGAACCACAAGGGAAGCCCTTAAAAGGGAGAAAGTAAAAGGATTTCTTTTTTTATCTTATCCCTTGATTCTGATATTTTATATCTGTACCATTAACATCCTTATCTTTATATTTATATGTCACTGAACTATGAACTTTAATGTATCTTACTGAATATAGTAAAATATAATTTATCAAATGAGAATTATGACAACCACCTAATTGTAATATTTTGAGAACAACATCCAATTCCAGGAAGAATACTTTCACTTCCCAATCAGACGATTTAATTATTTAAGAAATCCTGCCAAAACCCAGTAGGACTATAAAATACCAACAACAATTTAGAGATTCAGAGTGTATGCCTAAATTAGAAATCCAACACAAAAAAAGAATGAACTTGGAGGTGTTCCTCACATATATCTCATTTCGATAATCCTAGAATTTGAATAACATTTCAATTTCTTTTGAGGTCACCTCACCCTACAAGTGTCATAATTAAAATTCTCAGCAGTACTTGTATCCATGAATGTTAAAATCAAAATCAAAATACAAAATTAAAAACAGCTGGAATTTATAAACCTAAAGGTTTTTCCACTTTGGTAAAGAGATTATAATGAAGTGTGACACAATTTTATGAACTTATTAGTCCAATTAAGTGAATTTACTTTCTGCAGCACTTCAATAACTTTATAAGTTGGAGCACTGCCCAAAAACAAAATGAGAAAGTTTTTTCTTGTTGCTTTTTTATGTAGAAATCAAAATCATTAACATTAAAAAATTCAATTACAAAAGAAAATACATGGCATTAAAAACATCAAGTGAAGAATACCACTGTGTGAAGTTGATGCGTTTTATAGAGTAGAATAGTGTGCTACGTTTCTTGTGATGCTAAAATTATTTCTCATAGATGAGTAATAGCAATGTGAATTTTCCTGTCAAGAAAAAAGCAACATACATGCTAAAACTATTTCCAAATGAATGTCCGAAAGTATTACTATCATTCATTTAAATATTCTTGATAGTAAGATGACAGCAGTTTAGATATGGATTCTGACAGTTTATTCCATCCCTACAAGACATCACAAGGAGAAATGGAGATACACTCTGAGGACCCCAAATGAGAAACCTCAATGTCACTTTTTGACTTATATTTAAATGAGACCATCTGAGGACACCATTGAATATATTTTCCTTTCCCTAACTGATCACGATAATTACTGCTAGCATTATTTTATACTTCTGTTTAAAATGACAAACGCTATTTGCAAAAGTATCAACTGTTAGGCATCCTCTCTTGGTGGTGTTGGAGAAGACTGGACTGCAAGGAGATCCAACCAGTCCATTCTGAAGGAGATCAGCCCTGGGATTTCTCTGGAAGGAATGATGCTAAAGCTGAAACTCCAGTACTTTGGCCACCTCATTCGAAGAGTTGACTCATTGGAAAAGACTCTGATGCTGGCAGGGATTGCGGGCAGGAGGAGAAGGGGACACCAGAGGATGAGATGGCTGGATGGCATCACTGACTCGATGGACGTGAGTCTGAGTGAACTCTGGGAGTTGGTGATGGACAGGGAGGCCTGGAGTGCTGCGATTCATGGGGTCGCAAGGAGTCGGACATGACTGAGCGACTGAACTGAACTGAACTGAACTTGGTATGCCCAGTACATGGGTCAAGATGAGAGAAAGGCAACTGCGATTCACTTAAAAAGCCTCTCAGCAGGAAGGGCTACCTAGTCACAGGTGGAAATGACACTCAAGATTTACCTTTGTTTCCCTAAGCCAAAACGATGTTTCCCCTCAGCTGAATTCTACCACTGGACTGATCCTGTAAGTCAAAAGGGAGCTAGTTTCTTAATATCATTTGTAAGAATGTGAGAAATTGGAGAAAATCCTCTAACGCTGGCAACAAAAAAAAGTCATTTTGCTAGACAAAGGAGAAACCAACATAGAAAAGGAACCGAAGAAAGCCATCCAAAGTGTGAGAACAACTGAAAGATAGTAACAGATATCAACTACATCAAATAATCGCCGTGAAATACTGACTGCAGAGACCCTATTCAAGAAAATCAGCTTTCGTTTTTCTACCACAGTTAAATTTTTAAATATTGCATTTTCCAAGATCTAAGACACACGTTCAAAAACTACACATGACTGCGAGGAGACCCTGACGTCTGAGTTTTCAGCCTATTAATTTATTCTCCTGCAAAGCACTAGGTGGTGGGTGTTCTGTCGCTCAGTCATGTCCGACTCTTTGCAACCCCACGGACTGCAGCACACCAGGCTTCCCTGTCCATCACCAACTCCCGGAGCTTGCTCAAACTCATGGCCACTGAGTCGGTGATGCCATCCAACCAATGCACTAGATGCTGCGTTACTTATAGAAATAAAAGATGAAACCAGGTGCATCCATGCTCTTTGGGTTACAGTGGGAAGACATATGCAGGCCACTTTCAGATCTGTCATGGGGGGGAGCTCAGTGTGAAGAGACACCCAGGAGTCAGGGAAGCCTCCCAGAGGCAGCCACCTCTCGTCTGAGAACTGAAGCCTGGGGAGAAGCCGGCTGGTACAGATCAGAGACAGGGAGGATGAAGGGGTGATCAAACAGATGGAACTACACACGCAAAGCCTTCGGGGTGGGACGGGCAGCCCATCACACCCACAGGAGGGACAGAGGCCTTCAGACTCCAAGCACAGGTATGCAACAGATTCTGAGGCATAAGCAGGAAGTGACCCAGCTACAGAGAGAGGCAGGCTGCGAAGCGCAAGTACAACGTTGAGGAATTCTGAGGACTCTTGCAAAGTCAAGCCATGTAGATGACTGCATGCCAGGCAGGCTCGTCTGCTCTCCCTGTTCCCTCTCCCCAGTGCCCCCTTCCCACCCAGGGAGCCAAAGGGGTGCTTCTGCCTCATTACTAAATATAACAGATCTTTCAAACTAAGGCCAGACTCTCAGCCTGGCCAGATGAGTTTGGTCAACACAGTTCACAGCACGTGGGACCTGTAGGCCTTCTGCAAGGCACGGGGTCTTTGGTTCGCCCATGGGTCCCATTTGTTCCTTTACCTGGCTACTGACATTCCTTATCTACCCACCGCTGAGGACATCTGAGAGTCTGCCTCTGGTTTAGACTATTGGGAGCAGCATCATAAGTGAGCAGAGAGTGATCTCCAAGTTCCTCATATGTGAAGAGCACCAGGACTTCCCTGGCGGCCCCGTGGTTAACACTTTGTTTTCCAATGCTAGGGGTGTGGGTTCGATCCTTGGTCAGGGAGCTATGATCCCACATGATTTGGGGCCAAAAAACCAAAACATAAAACAGAAGCAATATTGTAGCAAGTCCAATAAAGACTTAAAAACATGGTCCACATCAAAAAAATCTTTTTAAAAAGGGGGGTACCATGACAACCACCCAAATGCAGGGGATGGCAACTCGTTAGTTGTCAGGAAGTGCTGCTCAGGTCTTGAGGAGTTCTCTTTCATCATAGAAAATATATTTTTATTGAAAACATTTTGCTAGGTGAAATAATAAGCCTGTCACAAAAGGACAAATCAAATGCCTAGAAACAGAAAGCAGAATGGTGGTTGCCAGGGGTTACGGGGAGGGAGGTGAGGAGTTAGGCTTTCTTGGGTAGCATTTCAGTTGGGAAAGATGAAAAGAGTTCAGGAGATGCAAGGTAGGGATGGCTGCTGAACTGTACACTTAAAATGGTTAAGGTGGTAAATTTCATATTACATGTATTTTACCACAATTAAAAAAAAAAACAGTGATACCTACTCATCAAACTAGCAGTAAAAAGTGAAAAAGTCTAAACAAAAAGTGTGGCAGTATCTGTTGTTGGTGGAGATGAAGGAAGGGTACTCGAATAAACTATGTGGGGACATGTGAATGATTTTAGCTTTTTGGAAAGCAATCTGGCAACATTTCTTAAAATTTAAAATCCTCATTTGACTCAGAAATCTTATTCTGAAAGCCTATCAAATATAAAAAATATATAAGGACATCTATAGGAAACATCTTCGTGGAAACATTCTCCCTCCATGTGAGAAGAGTTGAGAGCACATGTATTTCTTTGCATTCCTGTGGGCCATGCATTTACTGGGCAGGAAAGCAGACATCACAACACCAGCCGACTCTCATCGAATTCCCTGCCAAGCTCAAAGCATAAATGCTTTCTGTCTTTCTCATTCTTTTCCTTCTAAAATTTTACAGAAAATATTCTCTTACATAAGCAGAAGAAAAGACTACTTACTAAAAAGCTGTCTAACCAATGCAATTTTATCATCAAATCGACTTCTTAAGGATGAGAAGTTTAAAAGTCTATTACAAAGTAAGAGAAATAGCGAGAACATATAAGAAGCTGAGAAATGAGGGTGAGTGAACCACATTAAGCTTCAAACATTTAATTTTCCAAAATATCGTGTCAAATCAAAAATTTTATGTCTCCTCAATGAGACTAACTTAAGGCAAAATGAAATACTATTAAAATGATCCTAATAAAAGTAGGAACATTAACTGGTCACAAGAAGGTTACCATATAGGTAGCATGATTTCTCTGGATTTTTATTCATTTAAAATAGGTAGTTGGCTCTTTCTTCCTATACAGCCTTTTTTAAAAAAACTCTGAGAAAGATGATCCCATGATAAATACAATCTCCTCAAGTACCGCTCATCAGCTGATTACGATTATAAAAAAAGAAAACTCAGAGCAAAGTTACTTTTACTTCATTTCCCTGCCTCAATGGTTAATTTTAAGAAGGATTTCTAGTATGCACTTAATGTCCTGAGTTCTGTTTGAGACCAGACCTGTCTCCTTGAATTTCCAAAGGCTCTACCCACCTCCTTACAACACTCATAAATGGAATATACCAACTGAAGACTCACTGATCATTTCTATCATTTCCATGTCAACAAATACAGACTTCTACAGATTGGGCTTTCTTGAAACGGAATACACTTGAACAGTTGAGAAAAGTAATCCTGACCAGTTGTTGCCCTAAGTATCATCCCCCAAATCTACAGTGACATAGTTACAATTAAAGCCATTCTAACTCCTTACGATGATGCAGAGCACTGGGACATCTTGGAAAGCAAATCATCTGTTGCTCTTAACTGCGTGCCAATTTTGACGTCGGTACCAGTTCACTGAAGAGTGCTGAATGATTACTGCTGTAACTTCTGCAACAGAAACGTTTCCTGCGGTTACATCCTTTACAACTGGCACTATGGACAAAGTTCTTAAGATGGGTTAGTTTCCAGGACAGTCGCTGACATAAGAGATCGAGTTTATAGCACAATAAATTCTTGCTAACATGTACCAGGAGACTGAGCCACATGTAGAGGCAGACCTGACAAACCACCAACCTCGGTGGATGTTCTGAGACATTTACTGACTCCCATGAGAGGTCAGCGACACAAACCGCATCCTCAGCTAACAGAGCTCTCAATCTCCGTTTATATATTTGTTTCTAAATGGTCAGTATAGGTTTAGGCTGAGAATGGTGGGCATCTCAGGTTGTTTTCAGGGAAAACCATCAGAAGTTTATGAAAGCATTTGGGGACAATGGGAATCAACTCCAGCTTAAAAATTTTAACCAAGAACACCCCTCCTCTTTCCACTTTTCTCCATAAACCATGCTTACAGAGTTAGCTACTTAGGGCTTTGAGGTCAGAGTTGGGTTTGAGTCTCAGCTTTGTCACTGATGTGGCTCAGTAATAAAGAATCCACCTGCCAACGCAGGAGATGCTAGAGATAACCTTGGCTCGGGAAGATCCCCTGGAGAAGGAAATGGCTACCCACTCCAGTATTCTTGTCTGGAAAATCCCATGGACAGAGGAGCCTGGCAGGCTACAGTCCATGGGGTTGCAAAGAGTCGGACAGGCCTGAGCGACTGAGCACACACACAGCCTCTGTCACTGATTAGCTGTGCCACTTGCTGAAGCTGCTCAATGGCAAGTGTCTGCCCATGTGATGATGTACACAAACACACTGCTATTATCTCAATGGTACACAACTAAACGGAGGTGAACCTCCCTGTATATTTCTTCTCAGGAGCAGAGCCTCCAGGATCTTAACTTTGGCTGCCACTGTATTTTGGTTTCTGGAGATCTGGTCTTGAATGGAGAGAAACTGCCTAGCATTTTCATCAACTTACTGCATTCCTTGCTTTTTCTTCTAAAAGATTTTTAATGGATACTTCCCCGTTAGATGTACGTGGGCAGAATTTTAGTAAACTTTTGTTTCAAGTTAGGATTTAGGTTACTCCTTTGAGAAATCTAACAGTTTAGGACTTCTGATCTGTGCCCACACCTCGTATCATGCAGTGAATCTCTTCTACAAAACAGTATTACAGCTTTTAATGTCATCAATCACTGACTTGATAATAAAACAGAGCTATTTTAACAATTGGAAAAGCTGCTCACCCTCGGTCTACATCCAATTTCAGTGGCATTTATTCTCACCAGGATTCAGAGCAGCCCCTTTACTGGTTTCAAACACACACTTTGTATTTAACATGTGTGCAGGGGGTTTTGGCATCGGACATATAAAATTACGGGCCCCCTGACGTCTAGATACAATTCCATCAAGTAACCACTTAGGCAGCTCTGCCTACTCTGCAGGATGTGTTCAGCCTGACAAGTAATAAAAGTACTGTGAACAGGTATCATTTCTTTAACGTTGACAATGTGCCAGGCAATCGGCATACACCTACCACCTCCCACTGCCAAAACATCACGATACGCAAGGTGCTTCCCCATCTCCATTCTACAGCAGGGAATCAGGGAGAACTTGCCCAGCACATGGTGAAGCTGGAGAACGTAGAGTCGGGGACAGGGATACCCAACTGCCATTCGTACCTCTGTCTTTCGCTGTGTGACTGTGGATGCATGATTTAATTCCTCTGATTAACTTTCTCATCAAAACACAAGGATACCACTTCACACCTACAGACACTACAGAAATGAAATCAGAGACTGTCCATTTCAGTGCCCAGATCATAGCTGCCTTTCATACATGTTCACCATGATGAATACTAGAGACAGTGACATTGGACTTTGAACACAGATTCCTAAGGTTAGGATTCCAGCTCTAGCATGGGATGTCTACACTGAATCTGGAAAATGAGATACCATCAACGTAATTTCAGTTACAATTAAAATTAAGAAAAAGCAGATGTTAGAAAAACAAAACCTATGCAAGACAAAGTAAAATCGTGGTTGACAGAGGCTGGGGGAGGGGAGCCTGGGGGATGACGGTTTAAGGGATTCAGGGTTTCAGTGTCACAAGACGACAAGAGTTATGAGGATGAGCGGTGGTTACAGCTGCACAAGCATGTCAATGCATTTGCTCCTGCTGAACTGTACATTCAAAAAATGGTAAGATGTACACTTTTAGGTTGTGTGTGTGTTTTACCACAGTTAAAGCCAAAATTAAACATTAAGCTTTATGAGACCGAATCTGGAAGCACGGTCTTTGCTGGAAATTTTATATAAGGAAATGGAATTACGATCTATTTTAAATATAACAGAATTGTTTTATTATGAGATCTTAGTAGAATCTTAAACAGTGGGAAGACTATTTATCCTATGATTTACCTGTATAATATGAATACATAAATAAATAAATAACTCCCTGGGATTAATTTCCAACTGATTTCTTAATTAGCTATTTAATAACAATAAATTGGGCCCCTTGCAATGTGTTCTAGAAACTTGAAGGTAACAAAATGGTCAGCATCGCCTTATCAGATGTGATGAAAGAAGGCAGAGGGCCCTTTCTGTGATTCTAGACACAGCATTTTCTATTTTAAAAGACCTGGTCTTTTGATATTTGGCAAAACTGATACAGTTATGTAAAGTTTAAAAATAAAATAAAATTAAAAAAAAAAAATAAAAGACCTGGTCTATGGTAGTAGCATGAATGCAACACAGGTACACACCTCTCTGCACCTCTGTTGCTCTTGGTAACTGTTTTTCCCAAAACAAATCTCATAGAACATATAGCAGAATGATGTCCTAATGCAATTCCTAAAGGAAAAACTACCTACATGTGAAGAAAGGTTACTAATGTTTCAACTTAAATCTTAAACATATTTCAGTAGCTGTTAAAGTATTTAATACAGAGTTGATTTTTTAAAAATCTTTACTGAAAGCAGTAATCACAAGTATCTAAAATGGATACTTGTGATTATCTAAAACCAGAAGAATTACAAAATTCTTCCTGTAATCCAGCCAGCAACTGATGATTTTCAAAAGATCATAATCAGATATGTTGATTAACATCTACTGAATACCCTTTTAGATTACTATTCTTTTATAAGCTATAATTTCAGGTCATATTGGATAGTAAAAAAAAAAAGGGGGGGGGAGAATTAGTACTTATGTAATGGAAAGTTAAAGACAAGAGAGACAGCCTAGTCTGTTTTATTACATAAATGAAGAAATACAATTTTTAGTTACATTCATAACAGTCTCTCCTCACTAGAGGAAAGACAATTTGCTTGATTTTTCAAGTAATTTAAAAATCACTTTAATTTCCTGGCTTGTGTGACAAAGGATGTGTAATGGCTCAATAGAGGTTAATTTTCACTACTAAAATAATTTTTTTTGTTCCCATCCTCTCCCTGTGGGTCATGACTGTAAATTATAACTCACTCAGCCTATTAAAGAAAATAGCTATCAGTACCTGAAAACACCAATTTTCTGCCTAGAAAACAGTTTGACAGTGAGAAACTTTGTAAAAAGGGAAATCGTTCCTAGTTCTGGTTCCCTTGTGCACAGTTTGCACTGCTTCACAGAAAAAGACAAGGTTAATTCCTAAGGCTTTATAGGATTATTTTTGCTTTATAGATAATTTTTGAGATATGGTAGAGGATAACAACTGGAGAAGGAAACGGCAACCCACTCCAGTATTCTTGCCTGGAGAATCTCATTGACAGAGGAGCCTGGCGGGCTACAGTCCATGGGGTCGCAAGAGTCGGACACGACTTGGTGACTAAACCACCACCACCAGAGGCTAAGGAGATACGCTGCTTAGACAAAAAAGTGTGGTATCTAGCATTCCATGCCTTTCTGTTAAAAAAAAAATGGACGGTAGCCCATACCCAGCCCAATACCTAGTTTTAAGTATCCACCAGATGCTGGTTGAATTGAAGGAAAGTGCCTGATTTCTGAGTCTACACTGTGGGCACATATATGGCATTTTCCTTTCCATTTTCAATGACTGCTCTACCCCACACTGGCCCTGGCCCTGTTGGTTCCCATGCTCTTCATTGTCTACTTCTTTTTTCATTATTATTTTCTGGATGTGGACCATTTTTTATTGAATTTGTTACAATACTGTTTCTGTTTCATGCTTTTTGATTTTTTTTGGTCACAAGGCATGTGGGATCTTGGCTCCCCAACTAGGGCTCAAACCCACATCCCCTGCTTTAGAAGGCGAAGTCTTAATCACCAGACCACCACAGAAGTTCCTCCACTGTCTTCTGAGCACCTGCTCCTGGTTTGATTCTTCAAGTTCTGAACCAAGTTCTTCATGTTTCACTGACATCTGACCTTAGCCATGATTACAGCTCTGTTCTGTGAAATGCTAGTTAAATTAGGTGCAGGTCAGCTATCTCAATATTTGGGTGATGTCATATGAATAATTTGAATTTTAAGTATCACCAGTGATAGCAACTAACGGTCTTCAAATACACCTTAATCAGATGTGTCTGAAGAACATTTAATTTTTATTTTTTAATTGGAGGATAATTGCTTTGCAATGTTGTTCTGGCTTCTGCCTATAAAAACAAGGTGAATCAGCCATAAGCATATACACGGCCTTTCACCTCCCTCCCATTCCACACCCCATCCCACTCGTCTAGGTGATCACAGAGCACCAGGCTGAGCTCCCTGTGTTACACAGAGACCCCCCGCCAGCTATCTGTTTCACACATGGTCATGTGTATATTTCATTGCTACTTTCTCAGTCTGTCCCACCCTCTCCTTCCTCCCCTGTGTCAACAATTAATTTTAAATACTGAAATCAAAGGTTGTTTGAAGGACCTTTTCATCTATTATCATTTAATGACATTTCAGTAATGGTTTACCCACTATTCTCCTTGAAAAACAGTGATTTTTCTATTATTTTATTAAAGTGAACTCTAAGGTGAACTGTGGACTCTCGATTATGATGTGCCAATGCAGCTCATCTTCAACTCAGAAAAAAAAAAGGTATCATGTATCACTCTGTTAATAATGACTATGAATGTGAGCAGAGGGAGTACATGGGGAATTTCTGTACCTTCCTGTCCATTTTGTTGTAAACTTAAAACTGCTTTTAAAAGAAGTCTCAAAGAAGAATTAACACTTAGGGTAGACATTTTTGGTTAAAATTTTGTTTCACTTATAAATATGTATATATATTATATGCATAATATTTTATATAATATTTTGTATGTAATAACATAAATACATTACTTTATTTTTATATATTACATATAAACATACAAAATATAGACCATATTATGTATAAAATATTATATAACATATAATTATATATTGATTATATATTAATATAATTGTAATTTAATAAAATAAAATATAATTATATATTATAATTATATATTATATAATATACAATATTATATACATGTTTTTGTATTATGATGAAAAACGTTTTTTAGATTTAAAAAGTTTGTATGTAGTCCACTGTAGTTATACTGGCACAAATTAACCTCAAGAAATAAATAAAATAAAAACGGTGATTTTTATTTAAGATTTCTAATTAATAGCTACTAATAATCTTCATTCCTATTCTCCTTCTGAATGCAACTTCAATTCAAATTGGATAATAAAAAAACAGGACAATTAGTGCTCATGTAATGTTAGCAATATCAAATTGCTGAGCCTGGTTCAACTGGGAAAATGCTTGGTACGGGCCGGATGAAAAACAATCAACCTAGACTAATTCTGTACTGGTTTTCCAATTAAGCTGGTCAGCATGGGTGGGAGGGCAGGAGAATGCAGCGTGTTTTAGAAATCCTGGTGCAATTAATTAAAATAGGAAGAAAGTAAAAAGTAGTTGTGATCTCCAAAATTGTTTAAGATGTAAAAAGAGTGTGAAAACTCTCTCTGTTCTTTGTCTGATCCTGTATTTAGGCAGATTAAATTTAAATCCTGGTCTTACAATGAACTAAGAATTTGAAAAAGAATAAATACAACTGGATCACTCTGCTGTTCACCTAAAACTAACACAACATCGTTAATCAACTATGCTAAGTTGCTTCAATTGTGTTGGACCCCATGGACTATAGCCTGCCAGGCTACTCTGTTCAAGGGATTCTCTAGGCAAGAATCCTGGAGTGGGTTGCCATACCCTCCTCCAGGGGATCTTCCTGACCCGGGGATAGAATCTGTGTCTTTTACGTCTTCTGCATTGGCAGGAGGATTCTTTACCGCCAGCATCACCAGATACTCCTACATAATATAAAAAGTTAAAAAAAACCCTGATTTAAATACAAAGGTTTTCCCAGTATTACCCTTCAGTCCATGAGCAATATGGACCTGCCTAAGTCTTACCTAAAGTGAAATATGCTTTTCTTTTAATTTTTACTGTTTTTACCCCTTCAAAGCAAATATTTAACATATGCAAAAAGTAGCTGGAATTAAATATTCTATAATTTATTGAGAACCAAGGCATACTAATTTAATGACTTCAGAAGGGCATACTGATTTTTAAATGCAGTGTTTGTAAAGTAACCCTTTACAAACCCTTTACAAAAATTGTTTCTAAAGCAGTTTCAATACAGGTGAACTAACTTTTATCCTCCTCACTCTGAGCCATGGGTAGGACAGATACTTTCAAGATTTATTTTCTCTTGATTACAGAAGTGGAAACAGAAGTTCATATTTGCTCAAATCATTCCAGACTCAAAGCAGATTGTCTGACCCCAGGGTCTATTCTCTCTCTACTCACGCTATAACTTAATATAAAGATGACCCTAGAGCCTGTGCTGGTGATGTATTATCACACAGACAGGGGAATCTGGCATGCTGCAGTCCATGGGGTTGCAGAGTCGGACTTGACTTAGCGGCTGAACAACAACAACTGGAGAACTCCTGCAGGGTTTCAACTGCTGGATAATAGCCAGGGAGCCTTTCACTAAGACATTAAGTGGTCATTATGGCTTCTAAAAGGATGGTGTGAATCTCCAAACTTAAGCCCTGGTTCTTCCTTCAGAACTGTAGAAGAAAATAAAAGAAGGGATTCGGAGGGAAGAGGTAATTGTGTGCCCCTGCCAGTTATACAGTTTTGACTCCTTTGAAACAAATATAATTTATCGAGCCTATATATTTGCTTAGATGATAAAGAATCTGCCTGCAATGCAGGAGATCCAGGTTCAATCCCTGGGTCGGGAAGATCCCCTGGAGAAGAAAATGGAAACCCACTGCAGTATTCTTGCGTGGCAAATCCTGTGGACAGAGGAGCCTGGTGGGCTCCAGTCCATGGGGTTGCAAAGGGCTGGACACGACTAAGCCACAATCATTTTCACTTTCACTCATCTACAGTGCTGTGTGTGTGAATTTCAATTCAACTTTCTAAAAACTTCATCCCACTTATGCCCCCTAAGTTGCCACAAGTGACTTTTCAACTCTTGTTCACATTTATGATGACCCCCTAGAGTTTTATTCTTTAATCTTTTATTTCATTTGCTTGATTTTGTGGTCTAGGGCTTCCCTGGTGGCTCGGACAGTAAAGAATCTGCCTGCGATGTGGGAGGCCCAGGTTTGGCCTTACCATTAAACAAGTAAACAGAACCTCTCTGTGAAGCTGAATCAGGTTGTCAAAGGCCAGTGCTCTCACAGAGCCTTTAGCCTGATACTTATAAGGAGAAAATATGTTGGCCAAAATGTTTGTTTGGGTTTTTCTGTAAGATGTTATGAAAAAACCCAAACAAACTTTTTGGCCAACCCAACACACTTCTCACTCTTCCGGAGGGATCGGGCTTTCTTCTACATGGTGGAAGAGTTCACTATTAATCAGCAACACGGCAAGGACAGGAAGGCGATGCTTCTGTAAATCTAATGTCATAATCAACACATTCCAAGTGCTGACACTGATGGAAAAGAGCTTCAAACAGGGCCAACCCAAGGGCCACGGGCAATAAGCTGCTCTGCTCTGAGAGGGGTGAGCTTCATTTCTTGGGGGTGACCTCCCTAGAAGTGGATTTGGTCTCAGATATCGGAGGGAGGAGGTACATAATTATGAGAGATTCAGAGGAGATGACCATGTGCACAGATGCTTTTGTGATCATTTCAGGTGGTTCTGGAGTCTTCCTGCTGGTGTTCGCGCTTTCCCCCTCCGCTGAGCATGCCTCTCACAGGGTGACAGGGTGAGGTGGGGCAGAGCTCTGAACACACTGCGTGCTTGCATGTGTACATGTTACAGGCATCTTTCTAAAAAAGATTTTATTGGAGTGGAGTGATTTACAACGCTGTGTTAGTATCAGGTGTTCAGCAAAGTAAATCAGTTAAACATATACATCTATCTACTCCTTTTTACAGGTATCTCATCTCTCCAGAAATCATAAGTCTCACTCTCTTCCTGCCCTAAGAAGTCAGGATGGGCAGTGAACAAAAATACCCAAGGAATAAGGGTAAAAGGAAAAAAAAAAGTCACTATGCTGAATATGTCTGTCTTTAAAGAGCAAAAAAATTAGAGCAAAGCTTTTGGAGACCTGAAACATGGGCATTTTGTTTTGGCTACAGAATGTTTCTGCCTTCCTTATCATTAGTATCTCATGTTGTATTTTCCTGTGACGTCATGAGCTGCTAAAATCATCATTTAGTGCCTCTGATATGGGCAGTTAACAGTGGCACAAGGCCACCCGACCATCATCATACCCCGCAGGCCTGTTTCACCAGTGCTGAGCACCCAGCACCTTCACCAGGCTTTCAGTTCCACTGCCTAACTTCCCATGTTCTGCACCAAATCAAGCAGTCGCTGACATCTGTTGCCTAAAATTAAGCCAATCTGCCAAACTAACCGATACCTAGTTGGGCACTTTAAAATGCACAAGGAAATATCTCCAGGTAAAAATTGAACTGCTTTAGAATTTTGTCTCTGCTTTTCCATACCGACTGCTTTATCTCTTTGGGTGATTCAATCTCGACAGTTTTAAATGCTTCTCATTCTCTCCATTCTCCAAGTGTTTTCTTCCCAAATCTCCATCAGAGACCTCCAACATTGCTCAGAACTAACCCATCATGAGGTCCTGCCCCTTCTTCCTTCTCACCTCTCCCATCAGGCCTTCTGTTCAGTTGCCCCAATTCCATCCCAAGCTAGGCCCTTTCCACTTTCCATCAGCCACAATCCCATTCCAGTCATCTCTTCCTCCAGGCAGTACCTGCCATGAGCCGCTGCATAGACATCAAGGGGCAACCCTACCTATGCTGTGTTATTGCTGTTCAGTCACTCAGTCATGTCCAGCTCTTTGCGACCCCATGGACTGCAGCACTCCAGGCTTCCCTGTTCACAATCTCCTAGAGTTTGCTCAAACTTATGTCCAAAGAGTCAATGATACCATCCAACCATCTCATCCTCTGCCACCACCTTCTCCTTTTGCCTTCAGTCTTTCCCAGCATCAGGGTCTTTTCCAATGAGTTGGCTTTTCACATCAGGTGGCCAAAGTATTGGAGTTTCAGCTTCAGCATCAGTCCTTCCAATGAAAATTCAGGGTTGATTTCTTTTAGGATTGACTGGTTTGATCTCCTTGCTGTCCAAGGGACTCCTGCAATGATTTTTTTCCTGATAGAAGACTCATGGGGTTTAAGAAGGACTGAGACTTCTCACTGCACCATGACAGCCTTCACCTGGCCCCTGTGTCTTTGTTCAGCCACCTTCTCCATTTCTGGGCACTGGTCAGGCCCTCACTGTACTGTCTTACTGATCAGACTCAAGTTCAAGCCCCCATCTTCCCATCCCTCCACCACTGGCCTCCACTTTAAAGCCTAAATGCCTCCTCATCCTTCCCATCTTCCAGAGCTATGTTGACTGCAGTCAATTGAGCAATTTTCATTTTCGATGTCAAATCATTCTCAGGAGGGAATCACAGAAGCAGTATGATCCTAATCACGTCCTGGGTGTGGGTTCTGCGAGAGCAGCCCTGCGTCCTCTGGCTCTTGGGTCAGTTTCTGAGCCGCCAGGCATCAAGTGGACAGCAGGGCTGAAGGGTTTGGGGCTTTCAGCTTTCGGGAAGAAAGGTTCTTCCGGCAGTGGTTCTCTGAGCCCGATAGGCTACATCTAATTTTTATCACACACAGGAAATGAACCACAGGAAGATAAAACTTTTCCATAAGGCTTCAGATTAAGATGTTAAAGAAGTACTTTAGGGTGGTAATGGTAATTTTTTAAAAAATAGGGAGTTCTTTCCTTAAGAAGAAAAATAGAGACTACCCAATTTCTTTCCCATTAGGGCAACAGAAATTCAAATGAAAGTTTCAACTTGGAATGGCTAGGAGTTAATTATTTAGGGTATAGCGAGGTAACTGTTAAATTATAATGTGCTCTTCGTAAGTGTTCTAAAGCCAGAAATGTTGCCCTACTTTTCGAAGGGTAAAAATAGTTGGGCTCTGATATGCCTCTGTGTGGGGCAGTACAGCTTGTGTGCTAAGTGGACAGAGTCAGCAGGCCTGGGCTTCCAGGGTTCAAATCCCAGTTCCACCACTTCATTTGATCTGGGTGACCTCGGACTAACTTACTCGCCTCTCGCCTGCCTCAGATGACTAACAACTAACATGAGGGAGATAATAATCATACCTATTTAATAGGATTATCATGAGGATTAAAATGATAATGTGTAATAAAGTTCTTAGCATAATAGGCACAAAAGAAGTACTCAAATATTTACTACTGTGGCTATTAATTTTAAGAATTGAAGGATCATACCATTAAGACTTGCTAAAAAATAGTCACTGTCTTCCTTGTCATAAAGATACTTAAAGGGCTCAGTTTTAAAGATTGTACCGTGCAAAACATTCACGCTGAACAAGGTGGTTACAAGGAAAAAATGAAACAAAATATGGAGGACTTAGCACAGTTCCTGCCTGGGTTGAGTAACTGCTCCACGAATAACAGTGATTACTATAGGTGCAGGAAGTTGACAGAATAAAGCATGTTTCTAGCAGTGTACCTTAAGATAAGCCAAACAATTCCATTAATACCAATGGGAGAGTTGCTTTAAAAAAAAAAAAATTCAGGTTATTGCTGTTCTTCAGTCCCGAAGTCATGTCCAGCTCTTTGCAACCCCATGGACTGCAGCACACCAGGCTTCCCTGTCCTCCACTATCTCTCAGAGTTTGCTCAAATTCATGTCCGTTGAGTTTGTGATGCTATCTAACCATCTCGTCCTCTGCCACCCTCTTCTCCTTTTGCCTTCCATCTTTCCCAGCATCAGGGTTATAATTCACATGAAAAGTAGAGGCACATTACAACCAAAGCAGCTCATGAAAACTTTCTTCTAAATAGGCGCTTTCCTAATCTAGTCTTTAAGAACACTGTAAGTCAGGTGAGTCACCACTGAATGCGGGCTTGGGATGAGAAAGCTCAGTATGTGGCTGATCTCTGCCAAGGTCAAAGGGCATACTTTCTCTATCCCAATTCTTGGTTCACTCTCCTTTCTCTTGTTCTCATCTTCCCTTTGTCCTGCTTTTCATTTCACTTAGAAGAAATTTCATTTTGTCTCATGGAAACCTGTGAGTTGCTTTAGAACTAGACAGATGGGTTGCAAACAAACACCAAGGCACGGGAAATACCTGAAAATTACTGTGCTTCCAATTTAGACTTTTCAAATTTGCTACATGAAGTGCACCTTCATTTACATTTTTTAAATTTATTTATTCATTTTTAAAATTTTTTGGCCACAGCACAGGGCATGTGGGATCTTAGTTCCCTAACCAGGGTTCAAATCCATGCCCCCTTCATTGGAAGCTTGGAGTCTTAGCCACTGGACCACCAGGCAAGTTCTTCATTTAAAATTTTAAACAACAAGAACTTCTCTTTGGAATACTACTTTACTTTTGGTTTACATGTCCCTACTCAAAATCATTTTCAAATAAATCACTTCAACATAGTTTTGATTTCAGAGAAACTGTGACAGAATCAAGGGGAATCCTACACACACACACTATGGTGATCACTGATCAACAAATGTGGCTTGAGCATCTGCCACATATGTGGCATTATTTCTGTCCAGGGTTGGCAAATCAAATTTCCTTGCTACCATGTTTGGTTGGGGGCTTTGGACTGGCTGAGATTCAAAAAGAATCAAGCTTAATGATAAATAAAGAGCAAAAACTGGAATTGAAAGTTACACAGCTGCAATTATCTGAAGTTCAGCTCAACTTGGAAGAACCAGAGACAAAGTAACTAAAAATTTTCTGTGTACAACTTGGAGGACATTATTCACACATGTGTAACACACACACACACACAATGCACTAGATTTACGTTCTCTAAGGTTCTAATCTTGCCTTATTCCTTGTCTATGTCTTGGGCAAATGCATCTATTTTCATGGGTGATGATTCTATAAACCTTTATTCTCCATCCTGCCCTATTCCCCAACCTTCTGAATCACAAATTCAACTTCCTGTTAGACACGTCTGAAGGTTTACTGACATTTCAAACTCACTGTCCTGAACAGAATCTCATCCCAACCCCCTTAATTCTGGCAGTGCTTATTTTCCTGAGCAGCTATCACCTTTTCACATGCTACACAAATAACTCATTTATTATGTTTAATCTCTCCACTACCTCTCACTGGAATGTAAGCTCCACCGTGGCAAGGATCTTGGTCTATTTTGTTCACCTGATCTTCATCCAAGAAGTCCATAGGTTTGTCTAGAATTCTGCTGCTGCTAAGTTGCTTCAGTTGTGTCCGACTCTTTTGCAACCCCATGGACCGTAGCCTGCCAGGCTCCTCTGTCCATGGAATTCTCCAGGCGAAAATACTGGAGTGGGTTGCCATGCCCTCCTCCAGGAGATCTTCCCAACCCAGGGATTGAACCTGAATCTTTTACATCTCCTGCACTGGCAGGTGGGTTCTTTACCACTAGCACCACCTGAGAAGACCTTGTCTAGAATAGTGCCTGCCATTCAGTGAATACAGAATATATATTTGTTGAATGAATGACCTTTGCCTCCCATAACCCCAAAGCTGCTCCCACTCCAGGTCCCCAATCTCAGCAGAGGGCAGAAGCAGTGAAGCTTGAGGAAACATCCCAAAGCTTTGCTTCTTTACGTCCAATACAGACCCACCAGTGTTACTTCCCGACAGTCCTCACACGCTGTCCGCTCTTCTCTACCCCTAACACTGTTCTATCTCTCGTCATCTCTCATGAAAATGACTTGAAAGAGCCACTGGAGCTTACCCTGTTTAAATAAGCATATACCTCCCTACGGCCAGATCTTACATGTGAACCTGCGCTCACCATTCTGCTGCATGGAAACACTGAGAGGGTCTGTTTTTTCCAGGAATAAATGCAGGTCCCTCCTTAGAGTCCAGGGCCTGGGTCCAATCCACACCTTAGTCTTGCCTCCTATCTCCTTGCATCTCACACATTCCCAGGGGTAACACGGAACTGCTTCTGGTGCCCTGTGCAGACAGCCTGTCCTTTCTCCCCCTCAGCACTGCCAATCTCAATCCTTCAAGATTCAGTTTGGGGGTCAACTCTTTAAGAAGCTTCCCTGACCTTCCAGGTTGGCCTAAATGTCATGGCTGTTCCCATGGCAACCAACTGAAAGGATATTTAAAAAAAAAAAATCTGGGCAAACATTTGCAATTAACACTAAAGCCTTGGCCCATATGGGAAAATAATCTAAAAAAGAGTGGATATATGTGTATGTGCAACATTCACTTTGCTGTACACCTGAAACTAACACAACATTGTAAATTGACTCTACTCCAATAAAAATTAAAAACAAACAAACAAAAAACCACTAAAGCCTTGGGCTTAGGTCAGGAGGAAAGAAGTGTCTATAAAAGTCCTAGATATGTTCAACCGGGTAGGTATTTATTTAAGTGCTTAAGTAGCTAGAATCAGGTTACCTGGTTCCTAATTTCTGGTACAAGGAAAAAGAAAGACTTAATCTTTAAAGTGTTTCATGAGAAAACTCTAAGTCAGAACAGTCTCTGGTTTGTGACCTCTGACAGCAGTTTTACAGGAGGCTCATGGCCTCTGGTGTGCACTAGATTCCCGTATGTGGCACACGGAGGAATATATCACACCATGACCGAAGACATCTAATAAAGTATGTGTTATTTCCTTAATTTTATGTTGCCAATTATAAGGCAATAGCTGTATTAATTACTGTGTAATACCATCCTAATCCTGTGTCAAACTCAATTTAAGTGCTCTATTTTGCAGGATAATCTCACTGTCAATCAATCGTCCAGCCCCCAAGACCTCACATTTGCTCACACTCTCACTTGCTGGTCCTTTCGCTCAAGAGTCCACAGCCTGACGGGCATAACTTGGGTCCATGAAACAGCGAGATACACTTCCCTCTGTTCAGTTTACTCATTCAAGTTTAGAAAAGTGAAGAAAATTAACTCTCAGGCAACCATTACAGATCCTTAAAAACATTTTCACCCCAAAGGATACTGTTGATGATATGCAAGATTTCTCATCAATATGCTGTGAAGTACACAGGAGGAGGATGAGGAGTATATGTCCAGATTTGTATACCTTAAATACTGCAAATCCAAGGACTCCAGAGATTAATCTGCAACTAGGTCTTTCAAAGCCGTGTCATTTCAGGAAATAGATTTATAAGTCTCTTAACTTAAAGGGAAAGGTCTGAGTGTTGAAACAGGCATCATATGATTTGACTGGCCATACCAAGATATGGCCTCTTTAGCCTAACAGGTCTGCTTACAAAAATACAAGTCCAGCTGACTTTACATAATAATGAGCTCTCTTCTTCTCTTACAACACTGCAGTGATTTGTGGTGGCTGTGTCTTTCAGACACTACCTGTATACTGAGCATCCAGAAACAAAATTAGGTTATAAAATAGCCTGCTGAATGTAGTCAGCTCTATTCATTGAGGGATCGCGAAGTAAAATACACATGTGATGAAACCAATGGCAATTTACAGTTGAAAAGAGACAAAGACAGTAAAAACTCCAGAGTAGAATTAGAAGTTGCAGATTACATGTCAAAAGGCCTGTGTAAATTCTTGGGCCAGGTTTACTGCTAACTTACTGATTTGCAGGGAGGAGAGGAGTCATTTAACCTGGAATGCTCTATGTCATATAGGTCCATTCACGGGTACATTCAAACATCCTTTTAGCGGCCAATAAATATCTGCAGTGTTGCTAGGTTCCAGAGATAAGGTCCTTTCCTGTCCTAAAGACATCAAACAGGGACGCTGAAATTTCACTTGGTATCTCTCAATATTTTCTCTACTGTGCAGCCCTCCCAGGTGGCACTGACCCAGTCAGCTCTGAAGGTTCGTTATGGGGGTGAATGTTGGTAGTTCAGTCCATGTTGGAAAATGTGGAAAAGTCCTTAAAGGGAAATTTGAAAGACCCTCCATTCGCCCACGCTTGACCCTTGGCCCCTACATTCTTTGAGAACTGCTAGTCTTGAAAGATCTTACAATTGCAAAGCCCAGTTCTATGGGCAAAATAAAGTACTATGGGAAAAATGAAGCTGCAATGACAAAAAAATGCAGACCTAACCATGCAACGTTACTGAATCATTTACATGGTCCCTGTGTACAGACATGGCCAAAGAACTTCAGCATTTTGTTTTTAAAGAAGAGTCAAGATCTAATAGCTTGATGCCACTTTATGATTTATAAAATCTGCAAAAAGATCTTGTTTTCATGTAATTTTTCAAAGCATTAAGTAGGGCAATGTTACCTTTTCCTTGTGTATATAAAGAAACTGAGGCCCAGGTAAGCTGCTGCTGCTGCTGCTAAGTCGCTTCAGTCATGTCCGACTCTGTGCGACCCCATAGACGGCAGCCCACCAGGCTCCCCCGTCCCTGGGATTCTCCAGGCAAGAACACATTTCCTTCTCTAATGCATGAAAGTGAAAAAATAAAGTGAAGTCGCTCAGTCGTGTCCGACTCCTAGCGACCCCATGGACTGCAGCCCACCAGGCCCCTCTGTCCACGGGATTTTCCAGGCAAGAGTACTGGAGTGGGGTGCCATTGCCTTCTCATATACCATAGGTTTGTGAAATTAATCCCCTGAATTAGATAAAATATTTTAAAAATAATTTCTTATTAAACCAAAAAATTTTGATTCAAAGGTGGTCCTATTTCTTTCACAGGCACCCATGATAAGAGATAAGAGTAAGCAAGTACAAATTACAAAACAAAAACAAGTCATTACTCTCATGAAGTTTATATTTGAGTGATAAATTCTAATTACCAAATAAAGAGTAAATATGCTATATTAATAAAAGTTTTAAAAGGCACTCATCAAAGTTCATTATCCATTATTATTGATTGGCACTCCAATGAAACAAAAGCGTATCCACGTTTAGGCTTTTCCATATTTATATGTTCCTCAGTTATAAAAACAATTCCTTCCTTAGCTACTTCTAGAGAAACTACTTAAAACAACAATAACTAAGCAAAAACATCTAGAAAACCTTTTCGCAGAGAAGGGCAGGTTTTGTAAATAGCCAAAATGTGGGCTCTGATATGAAAGCTGACCTGAAGGTAGGGTAATACAGGACACTCTCTCTAAACGCCCTTCTCTCACTGCTTTATTTTTACTTATCACCTTTGTTCACACATTAATGAGCCTGGGGGGGAACCCTTATATTGGAAGGTATATAGTGGCATAAGAAAGATGTCAAACCTTATTTATTTTTCTATTACTGAGTCAATCACAGAGTTAAGAAAGAAGAGGGTGGCAGGTAGACAGTCTTAAAAAATTATATTGATTTCAGTTTTATACATACTTCTTTCCCCTGTTTTCAGAAGAAGAAATCAGCCTTCTCATAATAGACCCCACCTTCTTCTCCAGGAAACGCTCATCTCCACAGTTGGTCTAAGTGGTTCAGGTTGGCCAGAACCAGCCTATCAGATTGCTGCCCTCCCCTGCCATGGTAACTGATTTGGAGGGGGCCGTGTGAGTCAAGTCAGACTGTGGAGATTCAATTGGGGGGTTTTATAATAACTCCTGGGAACTTCAAACCCCTTTTTAAAGGAGGTCTGGTGGCTGTCTCATCATCATGAGAGAAAATACATGAAAAGAGAGCCAGAGCAAAGTCAAGCGATGGAGAGAATGAGACTGCGTGTGAATGACCCGGATTAAGACCATGGCTTGCCCAAAGCCACACCCATAAGAGTACTTTCCACTTATGTGAGCCAATGAATTTCCATTTGTTCTTAACCCAGTTTCTGTGGAATTTTCTGTCACCTGTAACAAGAGTGCATCTCCTGAGAAATAGATACAGAACTCCTATTATCAATTCAATGCTGGGTTTGGGGACTATTAAATAATTAATTGTGTAAATAACATGAATCATGTGCTATCAATTAAATAATGCAGAATCAATCTCAGAAGCACAGACATAACTACTCAGTCAGCGTTTTTCATCTGAGAACTAAGGACATTTCCTGTGGTCATCAGCAAAATAAAGATGAAACATTCCAATCATTTATGCTTAAAAGTCTCTAAAGAATCAGCAAAATAAAGATGAAACATTCAAATCATGTATGCTTAAAAGTCTCTAAAGCACCAATTCATCTCTCAGAAAAATATTCTGAGCAATATACCTGCAGATATCTTGAAGCTGAACTCTTTAGTGAGAATAAGTGTTGATAATACTTATAACACAATACTTCTCCTGATAACAAAAAATTCTACACTTTGACCAATCTTAGTGCTCATCATTAATTAAACCATCTGGCCTGAATATGATGTTAATTAATTGCTTGGATGTGAGGCTGGAGTAAGGCAGAAACAAACCAAAAGACCATTTCTTTTTAGGAAGTACGATTACTTGGACGGAAGCAAAAGATATCCTGCATATACTTGAATCTCAGTACAATTTTTCATTTAATATAATGGTTTGAAAACTTTCAGTAAGAACAAAACTAGGACTCAGATGGAGACACGGAATCTCAAGCAGCTATTAAATGACATAATTCCGTGAGGAATACAACTTAAATTACACACATGATCCTGATATGTTTTAACTTGCCACAAACACATATATTTATATAGAAACACAGACTAGGCAGACATCCTGTTTAAAAAACGCCCTTTTAGATCATGCAAATTAAATTCTGGTGACATATAATTATTTCTCTAAGTCTCAGTGAAAAACAAACTGAGATAAATCAACAACCAAAAAACCAGTGTTTTTGACTGGTTGTTCCCAATCCACAATTTCAAATTTTGGCCATTAAATATGGTTCAGTGAAAAATCTCCAAGTGATTTTTAGGCAAGGCATTATTATTCTTTTTCACTGACAGATTATATCTAAAAACACTTTTTGATTATTTCTCATTAATGCTATAGAGTTAACTGTGCGAGTAAACTATACACGAGGAAAAAATGTGTAAAGGACACCCACATGAACATTTACCTTCCACTGCTCTTTTGAAGAACACTTTGCAGCTGCCACAGGTTACCACCCCATAATGACATCCTGAAGCCTCATCCCCACACACCAAACATATTTTGGAAGGTCTTGAGGATCCAGTAGAAACACTTCGTAAAGTAGAGCTGGGGAAAGAAATCAAGATTTAAGTAACTACACTGCAGTGGCACATTTGACATGCTGTACAGCTTAGCTCAATATCTGTCATTCATCCTGGTTCCATAAATCAATTCAATAAGGTCCCATCTCATGTAGGAAATGAAGGCCAAACCTTCATAAGAGGAGTAATGTATCAAGAATCCCCTATAGCAAAGCCTCTTCTCAGTACTAGGAAACTATAAACAATCTCATGTAAACTTTTTCTTCCTTTTCCTAATTTTGAGACTGCGTACCAAAAATATTATTTGCATTCTAGGTGAACAGGGAGGAGAGAAATCTTGAGCCAAGTCATCACGAAAGTATTTTTGGCATCAAAGGGCTATTGCAATACTTCTCAATTCTCTTCACTTGGACTCAGATTGTATCTCAATTATGCCAGGTGAAAAACTCTCCCCTCTCCAAAGCAATGCACAAATTAAAATTAATTCTTGTCTCTTTTGCCAGCAATTTCACCTCTAAGCTCCTGCATTTTTTCCACGTTAACTTACCTAGGCATGTTCAATTCAGTTCATTGTGTTTACTAATTTAAAGAGACATGTGTGTGTGCTAAAGTCACTTCAGTTGTGCCCGATTCTTTACGACCCTATGGACTGTAGACCCCCCCAGATTCCTCCATCCATGGGATTCTCCAGGCAAGAATACTGGAGTGGTTGCCATGTGCTCCTCCAGAGGATCTTCCTGACCCAGGGATTGAACCCCCATCTCTTGCATCTCCTGCATTGGCAGGCGGGTTCTTTACCACTAGCGCCACCTGAGAAGGGACATAGTCAACACTAATAACAAGCCACATATAACTATCTAAGGTGACTTTCATGGCTACAAACTGAAGGATTCCGTTTTGAGGGATACATTTAACCCCTGAAGCAACAATATACATGGAACACTTTTTAAGGAGACTGTTCTCAAGACATATTACATATTCCTGTATTGGTTTATGGCACAATCTGAACAAAACGATTTTAAATTCTAATAAGGTCTCATGGTTCAGAGGCAGATGTGGACCAGGCAAATAATTTTTTCTTTCCTAGTCTACATGCATTTATTGAATATCTACCCACAGGTCCTGCAAAAGGTCCTGAGGAAATAACTGCCCAGCTCCTTTCATCAAAGCTGGTGAAGGCGTGGAGTATTACGGTATGTGCTTAGGTGTGGGGTAATATGGCGGCATAGCTTTCCATACCAGTAAGGGTGGGAATACACCAGTCAGAAGGCTTCCCCAAAGCCTTCTGAGTTTTGAAGGATAATTAGACCTTAGCCAGACAAAGATGGGGCAGAGGAGGCAGAATGAGCAATATGAGCTGGAAGGCAAGAGAAATTTGAGCTGGACGTGCTGAGGAAATGTCGGGTAGATTTGTTGTATGTCTCTACCATCACCTTGCTATCCAAGCTTTTGTCTCTATGTTAAACAGCAGGAACATGAAAAAGAGACTCAAAGAAAACCTATCAAAAGGCTAGAATGGTTAAGTTACCATGATGATTTCTCTATTTTTCGAATTAGCTAAAATGTGGTACTATTGCCTTGATGATTTTTTTAAATGATTTTATATGTTTTAACTACATTCTCATCAAAAACAGATGAAGGAGCTACTGCTCAAGCACTGTAGCATGACTGACTTTTTAGAAAATGACTTCTTAAATCAAGGGCTGAAATGAGGTTCTCCAAAGTTGTTTCTCCTTCTGAGAAAAGTGCTCTTTATTATTTTTATTAGTGTCCTTTGACTTCTTTATGACATTCAAAACATTCCATTTCAGCACCAATAAATTCTTTGGCATATTAGCCAGTAAAACTCAATCCATACTCTGTCTGACTTTCCTATGCTGCACAGGGAAGTACCAGGAAGCCATAAACAATTAGAATATAGCTTAAAAGTCATTACTAACATGTAAGTGCTTTTCCACAACTACAAGCATACATGGGATTTGTAATGAACATTTTTGTGAACTTTGATCTGGGTCCTCAAACTTAAAAGCCTCTTAACTTTAGTCTTTGGAACTCTCCTCTTCTCTCCAAAAACATTTTCTTGGCAACTTTTATGGACTGAATTGTGTTCCCTGCCCACCCCAAATCCGTAAATTGAAGTCCTGGCCCCTAGGGCATCAGAGGGCAATCTTTTTTCAAAAATTGAAGTATAGTCAGTTTACAATGTTGTGTTAATTTCTGCTGAACACCAAAGAGACTCAGTTATTCACGTATATATATTCTTTTCCATTATGGTTATTCTCAGGATATTGAATACCATTCCCTGTGCTATTCAGAAGGACCTTGTTGTTTTCCCATTCTACACGTGATATTGACACCTGCGAACCCCAAATTAACAATTCATCCTTTCCCTACCCCCTCAAAACCACAAGTCTATTCTCCATGTTTGTGAGCTGGTTTCTGTGTTTTGTACATAGGTTCATTTTTGTCATATTTTAGGTTACACATATAAGTGAGATCATATGGTATTTGTCTTTCTCTTTCTGGCTTACTTCATTTAGGATGATAATCCCTACTTGCATCCATGTTACCACAAATAGCATTAATTTGTTCTTTTATGGCTGAGTAGTATTCCATTGCATATATGTACCACGTCTTCTTTATCCATTCATCTCTCAATTGGCATTCAGGTTGCTGTTTCCATGTCTTGGCTTTCATAAATAGTGCTGCTATGAACATGAGGGTACAAAATACCTTTTGAATTACAGTTTTGTCTGGATTTATGCCCAGGAGTGGGACTGTTAGATTGCATGGTAATCTTATTTTTAGTCTTTCACCTACAACTAAATCTTATTTGGATTTAGTGGACTTTTATTTGGGAATACGGCCACAGCAGACATAGTTGGTTGAGATGAGGTCCTTCTGGAGAAGGGTGGGTCCCTAGTCCAGTTTGATTGATGTTCTTGTTAGAAAGAGGACATTGGAGCACAGTCACACACAGGCAGAACGCTATGTGAAGATGAAGGCAGTGATCCTCTTACAAGCCAAGGAAGGCCAACGAACCACCAGAAGCTAGGAGGGAGGAATGAAACAGACTCTCCCCAACAGCCTTCAGAAGGAACCAACTCAGCCGACACGTTAAGCATGGCCAAGCCTACAGAACCATGAAAGGATACATTCCTCTTATTTCAGCTACCCGTTTGTGGTGCTTTGTTACGCAGCCCTAGCAGACCAATACAGCAACTTGGACTCATCCCTGACTCTTTGCCTCTGTTTTCTTTCTCAATCTGTTAACTTCTCTTTCCTCTACCCTCCGAAAGCATACATATTTGGATCACTTCCCATAGTTCCTCTGGGACCACTCTAGTCCATGCCACCAACACCTCTTCCCAGGATGTGCAGAAGCCTGCTCACTGATCTTCCTGTCTGTCCTTCTCCTCTTCCTTCTCCTGCAGCCAGAATGATTCTTATTTATTTCTTTGCTCAAAACCATCCAAGGGCTTTCCCTTACACTCAGAGGAAAAGTCAGGGTCAACCTATGACCACAGGGCCCCAGAATGGTTCCTATAACTTTACCAACCTTTCTCACATGCCTGCTGTCCTTCAGCAACACTGGGCTCCTTGCCAGACCTCAAACACACCGGGCATGCACCCACCTCAGGGCCTTGGCACGTGCTGTCCTCTGTTCACCTAGATATGTATGTCCCCTGCTTCTTCAGGGTTTCATCCAAATGTTATTTCCTCAATCAGTCCTTCCCTGACCTCTTGACTGAAAACACTCGTTCTTCTGAACCCCCTTCCTCTTCTGCTTTATTTTCTCCCTAGCACATGTCACCACTGAACATGTTGTCTATTTTCCTTCTTTAGTCTCTTTATTTTACTCTTGATTTTGCTTCATTCACACAAGAAGGTAAATTCAACAGGGGCTTGGATCTGTGTCTGTGGTTCTTTGCCACTGTGTCCGCAGGGCATGGCACAGTCCTTGGTACGTATAAGGCTCCTGTTAACACTTGGGATAAATGAGGGGTCTAAGATGACTGGCCTTTTCACAACCATCATCAATTCTGAACTCCTACTGCACTCCTTACATACAAGAATGTGCTTGGTTCTTAACTCTCTCTCTCGAGAAAAGTATATGGTGGAACTGAATTAAGATAAAGTCAAAGAGAAGCATCAAAAAGATGCATTATGAAATCCCAATTAAAACAATGATTTGGCCAATGACAGAATTAAAGCAAACCTGGGTTATTTTCCCTTCTTGTTTGCTGACATCTCTCAATTACAAGAGCGCCTCCACGTACCTCTCAGCAGTGCTCTGCTTCTTCAGTGTCTGTAATGGTCTACTGAGCTCACTCTTTTTCTGAGGCTCTTTTCTCACTGTCTTGATCGCCAGTGTAGATTTTCTTCAGTATTCTACCTTTGGACATCTTTATTCTCATTTCTACAGTTTATCTCGATGATCTCATCCACTTATCCCAGCTCAGACAGCTCTCCTGCTGAACGACTTTCTGAATCTTTACATCCCACTCCAACCTCTCCCCGATGTTCCAATTTTATGTGTTCACTTCCTTTACAAAACTGCCCTGCCTCTGTCTTCTCCTGGCTTCAGGAAGGATACTGCCATCTGCTAGGCACCCAGGTACAAATACTCAGTATCACATCTACTCAGTTACCAAGCCCTGCTGGTCTGGCCCTGACCCACTTCCATCACTTCCCCTCACCCTGTTGGGAAGCCTGCTTCAGACCCTCATCACTTCCTCAGGGTTCTCCCTCAACCCTAGCCTCCCTTCCAATTCATTCTACGGTGGCTGACAAAGACACTTCCTGTGACAGAGCTCTGATTCTATTACTTTTCAGGTTAGAAATATTCCATCATCCCTGTGCCCAATACCACCATCAGGATAATGTTTGTGTGCCTCCTCCTCCTCTGCCTTCTCCTGCAGGTCCTCTTGCGCTTGTGCTCACCACACTGCAATCTCCCCGTCCACGGGCTTGGGCACCACCGTCTGTATACCCACCCCCAGTCCAACTCCTGGAAAACCCGTCCATCCTTCAAGGGTCCCTGATGTTCTCCCGGCAGGACACAACCCTCTCTGTTCTCATGATTTACTTTTGCATTTTGCTAATCCCGCTGCCTCCGTGGTCATCACTTCTGCCCTGCCACTCTTGACTGGAGCACTCATCTCAAACCCTCGAGGGCAAAGACCCTGTCCTCTGCCTCTCTGTGCTCTATGCTGCCATTAGTGTCAGGCTGGGACTATTTACTGAATGAATGAAATCACACCCTTAATCTCATCACAGCAGAACATACATTTCCAAAAGGAGATTTTTACTGCAGGTAAATTAATGAGGCCAAGGTTATAGGTTCAATTCCCCTATGGTTCATTTAGCTTTGCAGAGAGCAGGGAGAAAGGCATCCAGGGAGACAGACTATCCTCACAAGCTCAGCAAGCCATCCCACAACCAAGTGCATTATTAACACAGAAGACAGGCCATGATGGGTGGACAGGTCAGGAAAACTCCCGTCTCCACTGACATCCTATGATGTGATATCTCTGAAACTGAAAGATGGTACATGGTTGGGAGGGTATCCATCCAGTGTTAGGAAATGCATTGGCACATTTTGTAAGTGGGGGCAGGGAGGAGAGAAAGAGCAAGAGAGGGAAGCAGGTCTTGAACTTTTCTTAAATGTTGAGTTTTATCAGAACACAAAGCTCATTGAGTGCCTCTGAATGTCAGAATTTCTTTATAGCATGCACAAGACATTAACATCTTACTACAGCTAAACATCTTCATTGGATATGAGTCCCAAACATACAGGGGTAAAGGCAGGAACAGGGACTTAGCAAGAAAGCCTCCTGTTCTCGGTTTAGCTTAGCCACTAACTGCTAAAACCTTAACAAAGCCACCTTTCCTCTTTGGGCTATAATAATCCCAATAAAAAAGGTTGAATAGGTGATCTCTAAGATCTTTTTTAAGATATCCTTTTAAGATAAAGATGAGTACGAAAGATAAATGGAACAGCCTGTCATAATGAAGTTTTATCCAAAAAATGGACTTCAAGTTCAAATTACAGACAGTGTCCTATACACAGCCATTCTTTGATCTGGTTCAGCAGAAAAACATCTACATGTAAAAACTTACTCTTTCTAGAATAGCTAATCCTATGGCACTTAAAACCTTACTTGCAGCTATATGAGTGCTATGCTGATTTTGCTTGAAATTTCTTCATACATGTATGCACTCAAATGGTACTCTACCTGCTAAAAACCATTTTAATATGAAAGAGTTGGGGAAAATTTCCCAACCCGGTCATTTTTGGTCTTGGTAATCAAAGAAATATTGTTCTCAGAAAGAATTTTATAATCAGACAAAGGTAGTTCATAGGACTTAACACATAAACGTTAAAATATCATTAAAGCAGCAATGAGTGAGCATTGTATTTCCACTTGTAAAGACAAGTGTCTCTCTTTGGGAAATACAAGTAAGATGCAAGTATTTTCAGTATCAAATAGAATAGTTCTAATGATTCAGTGAAGAGTTGAAGAGGTTAATCAAAGGTTCATACTGATTTTTGTGACAACTGGAAGGGGCTATACTAACCCATCATTAAAAGCACTTACTGGGCTAGCTTTCTTCTCAAAACAGCTGGATGTTTAGGGAGAAGCAATAAGAAGCTGTGCAAGAAAAAGGAACTTTTACTGATCAAAATATAACTGGAGGATCTGGCTGTGAATGCTAATACACCATGTTCTGCTTTCCCAGGAATCACTGTGTTGTTCCCCATCTTCATAACAATTACCTAACAACACTGCAGTGATTGGTCTGCTATTCAGTGACCAGGATTCTTCACACAACAAGAATACTCTGTGTCATTTCTGAAGCCCACTCAGTAAGAATTAAGCAAACCTGTCTTTTGTACTTTAATTTAATCAGAGATGCTTTTACCAACATCTGTAGCTGCTGAAAAGTTTCTTTCCATGTGCAATCAATTCAAGCATTCATTCAGCAATCTAGAGCAAAGTGAGAATTCAGAGGCATCCGCAAATAATACTTCAGGAAACATCCTCCTATTGCTGGTGTCTAAATTGTTCATTAATTGAGCTATTCATTGAAAGCCTGATATGCCCCGCCTTTTTTAGGCACTCGGATGAATGAGAAAATTCCTATTCTCATGGAGTTTTTCCCACAGAAGGAGAAAAAGACAATACAGAAATAAGGAAATAAACTCAGATAGTGGTAAGTGCTTTGAAGAAAATGACAGAGATCAAGATTGGATGGGGCACTGGAGGGTTAGGATTCTTTAGAAAGGTCGCCTGTGAAGGCTGCTTTGGGGAGACTGAAAGGACACAGGAGCCGACCGTGCAAAAGTGACAACGAAGGGAAGAGAAAGTGCAAAGTCCCGGAGGTAGGAATGAGCATGACGTGGTCCAGAGATGGAAATGTGGCTGCAAGGAGGCAGGGAGATGGGAGGAGGTGGGAGGTGGGGCCCAAGAAGACAGAGAGGGACCACACGGGTCTCCAGGGCTATGACGATGACTCAGGGTGCTATTTTCAGTACCATCACGAGGGATGTGAATATTGAGATGTTTTAAGCAGAAGGGTAACATGATCTGAGTGACATTTAAAAATCAGACTTTGGCTGCTGCCTGGAGAATGGACTACAGGAGTGGGTGATGTTGGAAGTGGGGAGACCAGCCATGACGACTCCGGCAATTATCCAGGCAGGAGATGATAACAGCTTGGATTCCGCTTAAAGGAGTGAAGACAGTGAGAAAGGGCCTTTTCATTCTTTAAGTAGATAGTACTGACCAGACTTGCAGAAAAATTGTATGCTGGGGCTATTTGTATTTACATAGCGGAGTGAGGAGCAGTTTTGGTGGTTCAGGGGAGTTTGTTTTGGACCTGACCGTGTTAAAACAGCATCAGTATGTTCTGTTCCTATTTTTGTAAATAATACAATAGCAATAATATCAAATGATAATCTACCCAAAGAAAAAACTGGGAACAAGTATATCAGGTTACTTAACCATTCTGGGCCAGTTCTGTCATTTGAGAAGCAGTGATAACAAGTCATACCTGATAGGGTTCTTATAGATTAAATGAATCAAAACAAACATATATATGTGTGTGTATATACACATATTTTTTTAGGAATCCGATTTTTATTGTAAAAAAATACAAAGTATTTTTGTCAAAGTATTTTCTTTTCCATCATGGTTTTTTATTACACGATAGTGAATCTAGTTCTTTGTGCTATACATTAGGACCTTGTTGTTTAGTTTGTATATACTCATTTGTATCTGCGAATCCCAAACTTCTAATTTATCCTTCCCTCAACCCCCTTTCCCCTGGTAATGATACATTTGTTTTATAGGTCTATGAGTCTATTTCTGTTTCATAAATCGGTTCATCTGTGTCATATTTTAGATTCCACATATACATGATATCATATGGTATTTGTTTTTCTCTGACTTACTTCACTTAGTATGATAATCTCTAGCTCTATCTATCTATGTTGCTGCAAATGGCATTATTTCTTTCTTCTCTATGGCTAAATTAATCAATATACTCAAGAGCACTTACAACACTGTCACACATTTAGTGGTATTTAAATTCCAGCCAGTATGAATTGGTATTACAGAGATGTTATTACTTTGCCAATAAAGGTCCATCTAGTCAAAGCCATGGTTTTTCCAGTAGTCATGCATGGATGTGAGAGTTGGACTATAAAGAAAGCTGAGCACCAAAGAATTGATGCTTTTGAACTGTGGTGTTGGAGAAGACGCTTGAGAGTGCCTTGGACTGCAAGGAGATCCAACCAGTCCATCCTAAAGGAGACCAGTCCTGGGTGTTCATTGGAAGGAATGATGTTGAAGCTGCAACTCCAATATTTTGGCCACCTGATGTGAAGAGCTGACTCATTGGAAAAGACCCTGATGCTGGGAAAGATTGAGGGCAGGAGGAGAAGGGGACGACAGAGGATGAGATGGTTGGACGGCATCGCCGACTCAATGGAATGAATTTGAGTAAGCTCTGGGAGTTAGTGATGGACAGGGAAGCCTGGCATGCTGCAGGCCATGGGGTCGCAACAGTCGGACACGACTGAGCAACTGAACTGAACTGATTATTGACTGGCACAGTAACAGAACTACAGATAATTCTACTTTTCTATATCATATTTTTCTGTAGTGCTGTAAATTTATACAAGCATGCATAACATTGGTTAGCGACAGGAAAAAAAAAAGATTTTTAAAAATACTGTATAAGAGAATGGTACAACAATAACCATATTGATTATTTACTGTATAGGCAGTGTTCTGTGTGAATATAGACTCAAGCATCCATTTTAAAAATTCTGGTTCCTCTCTTTCTGTACATGCAACTGGGAACAGCCCCATAAGGTCATTAGGATAAACAATTATTGAGATTCAAACACATACTTTTTTATATAAGGAAAAATAAATTTAAGAATCTGGAGAACACTCAGTATACAAAAAATACATTTCAAAAACAAATCAACTCTTAATAACTAGTTTACTAAAATGCTTATTTTCATCTACACACAAATTAGGCAAAAAAAAACCAACACTTTTTTGCTATTTCCTTTCGTTTTAATAAACATATATTTTGAGTCACAATTTTTAACCTGAGTTGGAGAAGACTCTTGAGAGTCCCTTGGACTGCAAGGAGATCCAACCAGTCCATTCTGAAGGAGATCAGCCCTGGGATTTCTTTGGAAGGAATGATGCTAAAGCTGAAACTCCAGTACTTTGGCCACCTCATGCGAAGAGTTGACTCACTGGAAAAGACTCTGATGCTGGGAGGGATCAGGGGCAAGAGGAGAAGGGGATGACAGAGGATTAGATGGCTGGATGGCATCACTGACTCGATGGACGTGAGTCTGAGTGAACTCCGGGAGTTGGTGATGGACAGGGAGGCCTGGCATGCTGCGATTCATGGGGTTGCAAAGAGTCGGACACGACTGAGCGACTGATCTGATCTGATCTGATCTCACTGTAGTTTTCCCATTATTTAGGAGGAATGTTTGGGAGTGATTCTTGTGGTCTATTTTCTTTAATGGTATTATTTTTGACAATAAGATCATTAATGTCTCAGGAGATGATTCATCACTAAATAAGATTCCTTCTCTTAAGATGCAATTCATAGTATACCATATTAGTTCAGTCGCTCAGCCATGTCTGACTTTTTGCAACCCCATGAACCACAGCACACCAGGCCTCCCTGTCCATCACCAACTCCCGGAGTTCACCCAAACTCATGTCCATTGAGTTGGTGATGCCATCCAGCCATCTCATCCTCTGTTGTCCCCTTCTCCTCCTGCCCCCAATCCCTCCCAGCATCAGGGTCTTTTCCAATGACTCAGCTCTTCACATCAGGTGGCCAAAATATTGGAGTTGCAGCTTCAACATCAGTCCTTCCAATGAACACCCAGGACTGATCTCCTTTAGGATGGACTGGTTGGATCTCCTTGCAGTCCAAGGGACTCTCAAGAGTCTTCTCCAACACCACAGTTCAAAAGCATCAATTCTTTGGCTCTCAGCTTTCTTCACAGTCCAACTCTCACATCCATACATGACCACTGGAAAAACCATAGCCTTGACTAGACGGACCTTTGTTGACAAAGTAATGTCTCTGCTTTTTAATGTACCATAAAGTGTACCATAGACAGGAATTAAATACTTGGTTCACGTCTTCCAATCTCAGGTACATAAATAAAATTTACAGATAGTTACCATACAGCTACCTGATACGGAAACCTCAAGGATATGAATAGTTTGGAAAAGAACATGTAAAGCACAACAATGGCTGATTAGTCTTTTCAATTTACTTTTGTTTGTTTTCACAACAGTTTACACCAGTAGTAATATTCATTACAGTGGCTCTGTTTAATAAGGTAAGTATTTTCTACACACTAAATTTCATTTAAGTGAATGCAATTTTCCCGTAAAAGATTTAAAATAATAATCAACAGAGGGTAGCTTCAGCACAGCAGGGAAGTATTTTGGTAGAGATCTAAAAGGAAGAAAAAGGCAAGAATATTTTGGATTACAGGAAGCTTAAGCCCACCCTAATATGGGCAAAATTTCATTTTAAAGGTAAGAATCTATGATAGAAGGGCATTCAAGTGACTTTTTATCTTTCAACTATGGCTAAACAAATTCACATTTGATCAAAATATGCAAAGTCTATTTTTTGGGAAATAGGGAAAACATTAAAATCTAGCTGAAAATGTATTTTCTAACAAAACAAATGATCAAATATAATTACTGGCCACTGTGCAGTTAATGAATCATTTTATTCAAATGATTTTTTTTACTAAACAAAAGCTATGTGAAAGTACTTCTGAGAACACAAAGATAGCAAATGGATTTTATTCTCAATGAATTTACACTCTAGGTAAGACCTGGAGACGGGTAAATATTAAAGTCACTGTGTAAAAGCAGTCATCCATAGCTTAAATTGGTGAAGGCAATGGCAACTCACTCCAGTACTCTTGCCTGGAAAATACCATGGACGGAGGGGCCTGGTCGGCTGCAGTCCATGGAGTCGATAGGAGTCCGACATGACTGAGCGACTTCACTTTCACTTTTCACTTTCCTGCATTGGAGAAGGAAATGGCAACCCACTCCAGTATTTTTGCCTGGAAAATCCCAGGGACAGAGGACCCTGGTGGGCTGCCGTCTATGGGGTCGCACAGAGTTGGACACAACTGAAGCGACTTAGCAGCAGCAGCAGCATAGCTTAAAAAGGGCTTCCCTGATAGCTCAGTTGGTAAAGAATCTACCTGCAATGCCAGAGACCCTGGTTTGATCCGTGGGTTGGGAAGATCCACTGGAGAAGGGACAGGCTACCCACTCCAGTATTCTTGGGTTTCCCTTGTGGCTCAGTTGGTAAAGAATCTGCCTGCAATGTGGGAGGCCTTGGTTTGATCCCTGGATTGGGAAGATCTCCTGGACAATGGAAAGGCTACCCACTCCAGTACTGTGGCCTAGAGAATTTCATGGACTGTCCATGGGGTAGCAAAGAGTCGTACATGACTGAGCAACTTTCACTTTTCATGGCTTGAAAAGAAATCATAATCCACAGAGAGTCCAATGACTTTCAGTTGGATTGAAGGAAAACTTCATGAAGAAACTGGGCAAGGTGAAAATGAGCTAGACCAAGAAAAAAAGTCCAGACGAGGACAAATGCACTGGAATCCAGAACTCGATGAGTTATACCCTGACAAATATGGAGAAAGGCCCACTTCATGAATCTCTAAGACCAGATTCAGTAGCTAGAGATGATTCTAGGATTATGAATTGAAACACCTGGTAAACAATTAAAACAGTGACACAGAAAATAAAGAGAGATGGGTACAAAGATCGACCACGCTGACAGACACAAATTGACTGATGACAACTTTAATACGTACAGTACAGACAATGGCAGCAAAAAGAGCTGATAAATTGGAAGGAAACTAAGGACCACTGAAAAGAGGAAGCAGGAAAAACATGTTGAAGACAAAAGCTGGGACATACTAAAGAGGTAGTGACTCTTTGAGATTGGGAACTCTAGATTTTATTCATGAACAATGAATGAAGTCACCCAGGCAAAAGGTGAAATTAGGAGAAAAGAAGGTCACAGATGGAAATCTACGGAAAACACATTTCTGGTTAGGTGGGGAAAGAATTTGCTAACCAACCTGAGGAAAGAAGACCAAAGAGGCAAGAAGGCAGAGGATGCAGCTTCTTGGAATCAAAGGGAGGAGCTCAAGAATGGCAGACCAACAGTGTTTGATGCCATCAAGGGAACAAGACTAAAGGAGGACAGCTGGGATGTGGTCACTATTGGCCTTACTGATGGTGGTTTTTCCTGCATATGTAAGATACACACATAAGCCTTATGAAAAAGAATCTTCATCTTTTCTGCTAAGAAGCTTCCACATTTAGGGCAATTGTTTTTTTCATAAAACTATTACCTTGTAACTTGAGCACATAAAAAGTCTCTAAAGCTCTAACACCAAATCATCTCCAGAAACACTTATTGAGCATATATATGCCAATCAGTGGTTGCTAATACAATGACCAAGTATATGTGCTAAAAAATGCATCCACATTTTATTTTGCCTCTGTAATCACTGGCATGTGTGTCATACATTAGTAAATGTATATTATAAGTTAGTAAATGTATTTAGTGGAGAAGGTGATGGCACCCCACTCCAGCATTCCTGCCTGGAAAATCCCATGGATGGAGGAGCCTGGTGGGCTGCAGTCCATGGGGTCGCTGAGGGTCGGACATGACTGGGCAACTTCACTTTCACTTTTCACTTTCATGCATTGGAGAAGGAAATGGCAACCTACTCCAGTGTTCTTGCCTGGAGAATCCCAGGGATGCAGGAGCCTGGTGGGCTGCCGTCTATGGGGTCGCTCAGAGTTGGACACGACTGAAGCGACTTAGCAGCAGCAGCAACAAATGTATTTAGAATCCCCTTAGAAGGAATCATGAGCTAATCACACAATCGGTGGGTCAGTACTTTATAAAGTATTTTTGAAGGAGATTACCTCCAAATACTTGCTTGAGTGTATAAAGTTATTATTTTAAGAAGATTATCACAAACTGCTTGCTTGACTTTTTAATCACAGTGACTTTGCTTTTGAAACATACTATAAACAGAAACAGACTCGCAGACTTACAAAACAAACTTATGGTTACCAAAGGGGAGGGATAAATAAGGAGGTTTGAATTAATTATATGCTGTACTATATATAAAAATAGATAACCAACAAGGACCTACTGTATAGCACAGGGAACTCTATTCAATATTCTGTAACAATCTATATGGGAAAAGGATCTGAAAGAGAATGAATATATGTATACATACAACTGAATCACTTTGCTGTACACCCAAAACGGATGCAACACTGTAATTCAGCTAGCCTCCAAGATAAAATAGAAATTAAATTGGAAAAGTAAACAAAAACGAAAATTGTGAAAAAACAAACGTACTATAAGTATTAAACCCGATTTAAGTTTTCTTCCCTGAGTTACGCTAAGACGCGGACTTCGATGCCATTGCAGGAGCCTGTGACGCTGAGCGCTGCCGGGCACTGGGCCGAGCTATGGGGCCTGAGCCTGAGTTATTTAGAAATTACTGAGTTCCGTATGTCTTTTGTTTATCACATTTGCAAGAAGTTGATGAAAAAACATGCTTCATCGTGGCCTCTCTGAGCAACAGGATATGGCTTCTTTTTACAAGTTTAAGTAATGAGTCCAAAACTCCAGCTGCTTTTCTCTGAGTTGCCTTCAATTCTAGAAATAATCGTTTTCATCACCACTGGTATCCCTCTCTGATTTGCCAACTTGATTCAGCTATGACCGCTGCAATGTAAGACTTCATTTGTAAGTTCACAGAGGTTTCGCAAATGGCACCTTGTATGCTGCTGCTGCTGCTGCTGCTGCTAAGTTGCTTCAGTCGTGTCCGACTCTGTGAGGCCCCATAGACGGCAGCCCACCAGGCTGCCCCATCCCTGGGCTTCTCCAGGCAAGAACACTGGAGTGGGTTGCCATTTTCTTCTCCAATGCATGAAAGTGAAAAGTGAAAGTGAGGTCGCTCAGTCGTGTCCAACTCCTAGCCACCCCATGGACTGCAGCCCACCAGGCTCCTCCATCCATGGGATTTTGCAGGCAAGAGCACTGGAGTGGGGTGCCATTGCCTTCTCCGACCTTGTATGCTACCTGCCTCATACTCAGGATTCTCACATGGGATAGAGAGGTAGCCTTCATTATTTCAACAATTTACTTGTGACAGATTTAGAGAAGCTCATTGCAAAATCTATAAATTAATGACAATGTTCTAGCACTTTTCCTGATGGGGCACCATGCCATATTTACTTCAAATCTACTCAATATCTGATTTTGAGCAGAGTTATCACCCTTGAAATATTAAAAATAGCATCTTTTTTACATTTAATTTTTATTTTATATGATTTACAATTTTTATTTTATTTTGATTTACAATGTTGTGTTAGTTTCAGGTGTAGAGCAAGGTAATTGATTCAGATATACATATTTATATATCCATTCTTCTTCAGACTCTTTTCCCATATAGGTTATTATAGAATATTGAGTAGAGTTCCCTGTGCTATACAGTAGGTCCTTGGTGATTATCTATTTTATATACAGTAATGTGTATATATTAATCCCCACCTCCTAATTCATCCCTCCCACCCACCTTTCCCCTTTGGTAATCATGACTTCGAAAACAGCATCTTAGTACAACATCAAACGTCTGAAGAAATGCTTATTTTAACTGAATCAAATAAACTCATTCTTTATCATCTCAGTGTCTGAATAATCAATGAGGCATCATCATTTGAGAGTTAGGGGGAAAAAATGAAAAATAAATCCCAAATAATAAGCTTATTTTCTTAGGGTTAATTCTGTAATTGTGAAATGACATCACTGCATTCAGATAAGCTTAATACCTGAAATGATCTTTCAATAAAGGTATACGGAATCTATCAGGAAAAAAAATCTTTCCCATTCATACCTTAGCTTTTAACAGGCAAAAAAAATGTGTCCCTTTTCAAAACACTAAGGAATTTTTCTAGTTATGAGGGTTTTCTTCATGGGACCCTAAGTCTAACCACACACAAAAAGAGCCACTCTGTCCTCATTCTGCTTGAAGGCAGGGTGACTAGGGGCTGCTCCTGTCTGTAGACAGCACCACAAAGAGAGGTTTGGTCAGAGCTGCAAAATGCTGATCCAGAACATGACCGACCTCACTGATAAGCTCTGAAAAGAAGGCATGTGTGTACAGACAGCTCAAGAGGAACGCACACATACCCTCGAACATGCAGGAATCCTGCTGTGCAGGTATTCTTCATTAGGAATGCCCTCGGAAGAAAATAACAGAGGCTTAAGTAGGAGCCAGCACAGGGCACTAGTCAGTAGGCTTGGTGACTGAGTCTGCAAAGAAATTCAGAGGCGCCCCGCCGCCCCCGCCCCCATAGTCTTCAGCACCAGGGATCAATGCTATACTGTTCCATCAAAAGTTGCCTGTGCTTGCCTTGAAGTGCCTACAGGGCTCCCTTTCAAGTTTCTCCCACTCAAGCACAGTTTGCAGGATCAAGCCATGTGAAATTGCTGTGCTCCTGTGCTTTTTACCTGCAATTCAGGCATTTCTTACAGTTTCATTTAACACATTTCTGCCACAGGCTTTAATGATAAAACTAGGGTCTATCACAGTACAGCATTTCCAAATCAACAAAATGATCATCTACTCTTAGGTGGGCAACAGCATTCTATTAAGCAGGTCTTCAAAGTAACACACTCAAGTATTGAAGTGAACTTTAATATTGCTTATTCCAATTCCTTATTGCTTATTCCACACCCAGACCACTGAGTTTCCTTCCATTATCATATAACCCAGCAATCTTGGCTATAATTTAAAAAAAAAAATGTTGTGTCATACTTTGTTCACTTTTTTTCTGATCAATTTCATCACTTTTATGTTTTTTCAGATGAAATGCTAGTTTAAAAAAGTTAATAAATAAAACTGCCTGCTCATTTCCTGACCTAACATGAACAGAACAATGACAGAATCCTGTGTACTTTCTTTGGGGATTTATTATTCTTAGGGTTTGATGTTTGGGGCTGTTTCTTTGATTGCCTCCCTCCAAAAATACGTGATGCCCAAGGTTTCAGAAAGGCTGCCTTTTGGCTAGCAAAGATCATACGCACCCATGTGCTGACTCAATGTTGCTCCACGAGGTACATAAAAAAACAAAGGTACATAAAAATGCATGATTTATTTATTTCCTGAGCAATCGTTTTGTTCAGGTATCTTGTAACCTACTTTAATCCTAAGGAAAAAAAATAATAAAGGAAAAAATATCTACCAAATACTTTGCTTCTTCTTCCTTTCCAGCTCTGTCTTCTGTCTCACTTCCTCTGCCTAACCCCACTATCGTACATATTTTGGCTTTGAGAAAAAAGCTACTATCATCATCAGAGATGAGAGTATATTTGGTCTTCATAGAACAGACGTTAGCGCTTCCCTGGTGGGAATGCAGGAGACATGGATTTCATCCCTGGGTTGGGAAGATCCCCTGGAGAAGGGAATGGCTACCTACTCCAGTATTCTTGCCTGGAGAATCCCAAGGACAAAGGAGTCTGGTGGGTTACAGTCCATGGGATCACAAAAGTGTCGGACAGGACTTCGCAGCTAAACAACAACAGAGCAAACACTGAACGTGCTTAAATATTTACACTGAAAGGGGCATTTAGATGTTTGCCAGTAGGGGAGCCACCTTTTCGTCTAGCTACCTCACTTATACTTCCTTTCTCATTACCTCCAGGTCTTTTTCCAAGCACAGAGGTCACGGGCTGTGAGCAATAAGTAGGTGCTGAACAGCTGATCCGTCCCTCCTTTCACTTACTCGACACCATTGCTAAGCACCGAGCATATGCCAGCATTGTTCTAAGTCCTTGACCAGTTATCAAAATCCACTAAAATCCCCACAGTTTGAAGTCATATTCTTGGACAGGAATGAGGGTGGTGTGGCCAGGGGAGTGGACAAATCTCTACTGGAAAGTAGAGGAATACTGATATATGTGTTAACTTCTGAGTCCATGTGAAATTATTTTCCTCACTCTTACAAAATATATCAAGCTTGCTTGAAAGAGTGCTTCCTCAAACCAAGAAAAATCAAAATGAAAAGTCTAGATTCAGTTAACTCAGTGTAACTTCTACTTCTTAAAACTGAGATGAGAGACGCGAGATTAAACAAAGTGCCCCCATGAGTACTGAATCAGGATTTAAATACACACTTTCACTGTTTAGTCATGGTATGTGCGTGTGTGTGTGAAAATGCCTTTGGAATTTGTTTAAGTAAATATGCCAGTCTTTCCTGCTTTCAGTGAAATGTGGTTGTCCTTCAAATAAAAGGTACTCATATTTTTACAGTTGGCATTAATACTCCATTTAATTATCTTCCAAGGTTGTGAAAATCTGTACTTAACGAAAGACAACTGTTAACTTGCACCGAAATAACTTTAATCATTTTCCTGACGTTCTTAAAACCAATCACAGAAGCATTTCCCAAAAGTTTAAAAAAATCAAGTTAGGCTTTTGCTTTTGGAACGGATCTGAGAAAAGATGTAGCAGGTTTTTAAAATGAGGCAAATGGCATTGATATCAAAGCAAATGTGCCATTGTTTAGTGGTCAGAAGTAGTTCCACCAGAGCTGGTGAAAAAAATTTCAGAATGCCTAAAAATAGTGAAGAAAGGTGGTGATGTTGAGGAAGGGCGTTCCTCTGGTTTTAACAGCAACAAGGCAAGAAGCAGTGGACAAGTCGCTTAGATCTATCTTGCTTCAAAAATGTCTCCATGTCAACTACTGCTGCAGGAGGAGAAACAGACGGATGGCCATGATACCACCCTGACGACTGATGTCAGAGGCCTGAGGGAATGAGTGGCCTTTCTCTACTACAGGGAATTCCCTAAAATAAGATTTACCAAGCCTCCTATATTTTATCTCAGTGCTGTAGAACTAGGATTGCTAGATGTCCCAACTTGATTTCAAGGACACTGCATATATCCTCTTTCAAAACTGTACCATAAATACCTGTTTGGGGGGTTCAGGATGGGGAACACGTGTACACCCATAGCAGATTCATGTTTTTTAAGAATAAAAATTTCTTTTTAAATTAAAAAAAAATCTGTATCAGTATTCCCTTTCTAGAGCTTGAAATACTCTACCAATCTCTTTGGTAAAGTTTAATATAAAATATTTTCAAATAGAGGGAACATAATACAGATGTGTTTGAAAGTGGAAGTGTTAGTCACTCTATTAAGTCTGACTCTTTGCAACTGCATGGACTGTAGCCCTCCAGGCTTCTCTGTCCATGGAATTCTCCAGGCAAGAATACTGGAGTGGGTTGCCATTCCCTTCTCTAGTGGATCTTCCCCACACAGGGATCGAACCTGGGTCTCCTCCATTGCAGGCAGATTCTTTCCTGTCTGAGCCATTGGGGAAGCCCATCACAGTGTTGGGACAGGTAAACCTTGTGGTGTCAGAGTCTGCCTCACCCAGGGAGCCTCCCCAGGGGCACTGGAGCCCTGCCTGCCCTGCCCTCAGCCCAGACCAACAAGCAGAAAAAGACAGGCCACCATGTTCAATAGGCAGGAGGAAGCCGGTGCACGGGAAAAACGGCAAGTTCATGCCGGTGAGAAAGGCAGGAGAGAAAAGCTTTAAAAAAATAAAACAAAAGCACGTAGCATGAACTTTCCGAATATGTTAAGTGTTTGAAGGGAACTACAGTTAAGAACAGATGGACAAGATGGACAAAGAGACAAGGGGCAAATAATTTATTGGAGTTCTGGAAGGGTGGGTATATACAAGTTTAGTCAGGATAGTTACCTAGACATAGCCTGTATTTCCAAGGAAAATAATGGTAGGCATTGATCTGAGACAGAGGGAAACATAATTCTGAAATATGTGTTCAAGTTCACTGTTTATCTTCTGGGCAGAGAAGACTATTTGTTTATTGCAATAATTATAGCCATACTAAATGGAAAGATCATGATAAAGTGATAATGTAAGAAGTTAAAAGCAGAAAAAAGGATGTGTTAGGATAGAAGAATTTTCCACCATGTTTGTAAAATAAGAATATAATTTTGTGAATTCTAAAATAAAAGTTAAAAATTTGGTTCACTTTTATTTTCAAGATTTAAATTATAGAAGTACACAGAAGTGTATGAGGGATTAAATTTGCTATAAGGTGGATTATGCTAACCTTATATTATAAACCATATGAAAAATATAAAATACGTAAAGAAGTAATGTATGTATATAAAATGTACTTATGTATGTAAAATTATAATGAAAATAATTACCAGAAGCCAATCATACAATAAGAAGAAAATCTGGATTTTTCTAAAAGTCAACAGAATGCAAGCAACTCTGAACAAATTTCTAATTTGATTTATAATTCCTGAAATAGGGAAAAGTATTTCAACAGGCTTATTTAAACAAACCATTATATATTAATAATATAAAATTTGATTGTAATATACATGGGATAATTTGGTTTGTGGGATTTCATAGTCCTACTTGATTATTATTCATAAACTTCTTTTTCCTTAAACAAGTATGAAAATCATCCTAAAATAAACAGAGTGCAGCAAACTCCATGGAACATGTTCACCTCCCTCAGAACCTTACAATCCTTACTGTAAACACCTGAGGAGAGTCTTAACATGTTTCACCTGGGAACAGGGAGTGGGGAGGCCACCGGGGTGGGGTGCTATTTGGTTGGCGGTTTCCTGTTAACTACTGAAATTCTGCATACAAATTAGTAATGGGGGGCTCTGATTAACTTGGATATACCTAACTGTGTTTTGGGGGTGTTTTTAAAATGCACACAACTGTGATGTAATGGGTCCTGTGACGTGCATGTCACAGATCCTGAAGTTGACCCAGAATCTAGTCATGAGAGACCACAGAGAGGGCAGTTTACACTTATTACTCACAGTTGCAAAAATTTTAAAGATCTAGTTTTCGAGAGCTAAACAAATAAGGGCATTACAGTAACACGGGGACAAGGACTTCCCCTTCCTAACAATAGGTACAGCCCTAGCAAACCTCACCCCAAACCAGAGCAAAGATCACCTATGGTAACACTTACTTATGGTATTTGTTTAGCATGTGTGACTGGATAAAATAGATAAGGATGGACACCCCCCCCTTCCCCACAATTAGTAACATAGGCTGCTCCTGAGAAACAAATGCCATTCATTCACAAGGGTACCACAATTTCCTATTATTTGTTCAAGAGAAACAGTGGTAATACTGTAGAGAGGCACTCTATTTTTTTCATGTCATGAAATGGTTTACTGCTGAGTTATAACATTAATATCATAACCCAGTGATAAATTTTTCTTTTATAAACAGTTTCAAGGATTCTGACAGCCATTTTAACTCTAGTTAAAATAACTAATTACATGTGTTTGTACATTATATCAAGTAAGATAAAGACTGATAGTAATTTACTGTGTGTTGACTGACTTCATAATACCATCTAATAGATTTTAAAAGTAAATATCCAATTTCAAAAAGGAATGAAAATACTCATAAATAATACTTTTTGGATTGTTCTTTAATAATCAAACATTTTAGGGGAATTAGATACATATTAGCAACTTAAAGATCAGTATTCACCTCAATTTTTGATAAGTATTAGCATAAAATCCTACAAAATGGAATATTTTCATATTCAAAGTTTAAATTTCAGTTCTGAAAGAACTCTAGCCTGTTATGTTGCAATATTAAGCAAAATAATGAATACCCAAAGAAGACATTTAAAGACTATTAAAACAGTATCAATCATCACTATACAGAAAACAATGTGTCCTGGAATCATCATGGCTATGGGTCGTACTCGTAGGCATACGAGGCATACCACATGATTTTAAACATTACAATAAAGTATCTAAACAGCCTCAAACTAATCTACATCAAAATCATATGTGTTCTTTTTTATTTATGCCATAAAGTTCAAGCAAGTAACAGGAAATAGAAGTTTTACAAATGGTGCCGAATTTAGAATAATCCCCACCTCTGAAGCCTGCCGCCATTCCCTACCATCCCAGCACTCAGGCTAGACATCCTATGAGCTTTGTGACCCAAAGCCTACTGGGAAGGTCAAGACTTGAGAAGTGAGGAAACCCCTCTATACCTATAGAACCTCATAAAAGAAAAGTCCACAACTTCAGTCATTCTCTAAATCACCTTCCTGGGAGCCCAGGTATATTTTCTAAAAGGAAATGAAAAAAAAAAAATTCCTAGCATCTCAGAATGGAACTCTGTGCTATGGATTAACATTATGTGGTTAAGGAACTATCTTTAAGGACATGCTCCCAAAGACGTATGGAATCAAGTTTTGAGATAAAACTTATTTTATAAGTTGAAAACTGCTTGCATTCAGATTGGCTGAATAATGCATAAAAATTTCAGAAGATCCTGGTCTGATTACAGATGATAACTTGGGAAGACTGAAAATGCACCCATGAACATAAATAAAACATATATTTTTTTTAAGTTTTGGATAATACCTGGCTCTTCTCTCCTACCACACCCCAACACTTCACTTTTCAAGAAAAGCTCTGTATTTCTTATGACCCTGTCAGGAAATAACTCCTTAAGAAACTTTACCTATTGAGAACTACACTGAATTTTTAAACATAAAATACATGTATGCACATATATAACACATGTAGATTACCATATTTCATGCTACCATGTAAACAAATATGTATTCTCTAAAATGAAAACTACTATATATATTTAAAACATTATGGCTTTATCTTGAATTTTAAACCCAAGTACTGTCAGATATGCAGATGACAGCACCCTTATGGCAGAAAGTGAAGAACAAAAGAGCCTCTTGATGAAAGTGAAAGAGGAGAGTGAAGAAGTTGGCTTAAAGCTCAACATTCAGAAAACTAAGATCATGGCATCTGGCCCCATCACTTCATGGGAAATAGATGGGGAAACAGGGGAAACAGTGGCTGACTTTATTTTTTTGGGCTCCAAAATCACTGCAGATGGTGTCTGCAGCCATGAAATTAAAAGATGCTTACTCCTTGGAAAGAAAGAAAAAGCAGAGACATTACCTTGCCAACAAAGGTCCATCTAGTCAAGGCTATGGTTTTTCCAGTGGTCATGTATAGATGTGAGAGTTGGACTGTGAAGAAAGCTGAGCACCAAAGAATCAATGCTTCTGAACTGTGGTGTTGGAGAAGACTCTTGAGAGTCCCTTGGACTGCAAGGAGATCCAACCAGTCCATCCTAAAGGAGATCAGTCCTGAGTGTTCATTGGAAGGACTGATGTTGAAGCTGAAACTCCAATACTTTGATCACCTGATGTTGATTCATTTGAAAAAGACCCTGATGCTGGGAAAGATTGGGGACAGGAGGAGAAGGGGACGACAGAGGATGACATGGTTGGATGGCATCACCGACTCAATGGACATGAGTTTGGGTGAACTCCGGAGTTGGTGATGGACAGGGAGGCCTGGCATGCTGCGGTTTATGGGGTCGCAAAGAGTCGGACACAACTGAGAGACTGAACTGAATTGAACTGTCAAAGGGAAAAAAAAAAAATCAAGACTGGTTTCTTGGCTTGTAAAGTACCCTACCATGTTGGTGGAAATGTTTCAGAAATTGCTATGCTAAAACAAAAATTGATTACATTAGACCAAAACTTGGTGAAGAACAGAACACTAAATGAGCACAATCTTTAATTTCTTTTCTTTCTATTACTGCAAATACTATAATGATCAAGAATGTGCATTTTATGCCAGACTTATGGAAAGAGGAAACAATACAGTCTAAAGACTCATGACTAACAATCAAAAAAAAAAAATATATGAGTAGTGCCTGGCTCTACATCTTCTAGCTCAGACAATCAACTGTAAAGGGGGCAGAGTGTTTACAAAATTGTAATGTACATGTTGACAACCATATGCACAAACATAAAACGTGTCTATTTTCCTTGATATAGGATGAACTAAGACTTTAATTGGAGTCAAATCAAGCATTGCCTCCATTACCTACCATACTCTGTAAAGTAGCAGCTTTAGCTGGCTTCAAACTGACAAAAATATCTTATTTTCACCTTAAAACAATCGGTCTACATCAGAAAAAATGAAAACTTAGTAACAGGAGATAAGTGTATCCTTTAACAGAATTTCACTGAGTTCCTATGGGAGAATAAATCTGGTTTTCAACAACTGTTTAAAGAAATTTTAAAGCATAAGGTATCCTCACAGTTTTTCTGAAGTATACTTTTTGCTAACTACTGTAAGAGTTAATATGATCCTACCTCCCCAGAGAAATAAAAATGATGTGTTCTGCAATTTTTCAGTTTATAAATATAGTTATCTGTTCAGCTAGAAGGGTTAACATGGGAAGAAAGTTATGAACAATACCAAAAAGAATGTCGGTTATAGCAAAGAAAAAGTCAGTGTACTTACAGATGCCAAGAATGGGACAGACCATGCTTTCAGGCCTAGTATATCCAGAAACAATTACGTCTGTTTTAGGGTATATGTATGATATTTTCTCTGATAAACCCATTTTAAGGGAACAGAAACAGATTCATATGCATTAATTCCCCTTTCATGATAATTTTGTGGAGGAGGAAATGGCAACCCACTCCAGTATTCTTGCCTGGAGAATTCCATGGACAGAGGAGCCCAGCAGGCTATAGTCCATGGGATCGCAAAGAGTCAGACATGACTGAGTGACTAACACAGAGAGATGCTGATTTTTTATGTTAAAATGTGTTTGAGACAATGAGTCGAGGCCAGTTGGGGAAACACTGAGCGTGCTCGCTGGGCCAGAGCTGCAGGCGCCCCAGGAGCCACCTCCTTGGAACTCCACTCAGCCTGACACTCCCCCTCCTCTCCACCGACACTTTATCCTTTCCTGCTCCCCAGCTCTCTGAGTCCAAACTGTCCCAGCTTTGACATTATCTCTGGTTTTCTTTTATCCCTTTGTTTAATTACGATCCTCAAAGGAGAGGAGACAGACGATGACATTACCTAATTAACCCCATGGGGAAAAAGTGGGGAAAAGATGAGAGAAATTTCATTTTCCTTTATAAAACTAGAGCCCCTCAGTACATGAAAATGCAGGGGTAACTGCTGAACTGCAGTGAACTGTGTGTAAATGAAACAAAAATTTCAATTCAGTCAAACATTACTGAGTACATTCTATAATTCTATATATTGTAATTACTCTGTTTTGTTTCCAGTCTTATGGACTCTGTTGGAGAGGGAGAGGGTGGGAAGATTTGGGAGAATGGCATTGAAACATGTGTAATATCATGTATGAAAAAAAAATAAATAAACATTTTATTTACATGTGGGTACTTTCTGTCATTACCAAATATTTTTATTTACATTTTCTTCTTCATGATTGAGAAAATTCAACTGTAAAACATTCAAATATTTGTGTATTTTCAACCTTCAAAAAGCAGTGTTTCCTCAGTTATTTCCTATACTTGGTGCTTTCTCAATGTACTAAGTTCCAATTTTTTCCTTAGATCCACTGCTTCTTTCTGCTTTATGCCTTATGAAGAGATCTGGTCAATATCAACATTCTCTGAATTTTCACCTTCTTTGCTCTCTACACCTCTCAATTCAGTCTAACATATTCAACAAGCATCTATGCTATGCAGGGAATGGTGGTAAATGTTTTGGGAGATGGAAAAATGATTATTTTTTCAAGTAACAGAAGTACAAATATGTGTAAAGGTAATTATAAACAATATTTATTAATGCTATATCATTTACAGAAATTGTATCACAGAGACAAAGTAGGAAGACATTAATTCATTTAGAAGCAGAAATACCTGAAGTGGGCCTTAAAGCATACATTCATTAATCTGAATATCCCTCTTAGATTATTTTTTTACTACATGGTCGATTCACACAACAATTAAAAACAGAACCATTTTATGTAACAGGAATATTAGAAGAAAGTGTGTTATTTTCAAAATACTGCAGGCAAGTCTACCATGTACAACAGCGTAAGAGTATGTGCAGTAGAGACACAAGTCTAAAAGCCAAATAAGTTATTCCTTCAACAAACATTCACTGAACAGGTGAGCAGGATACAGAGGATGGTGACAAAGTCCCTGCAGGGAAGGAGCAGGGAAACAAAGAGCAAGCCCCAAATTAAACTCTGGGTATGTGTATGCGTGCAGAGAGGTGTAGACAACCAAAGGGACAAAAATATCAAGGAAACTGCCTAAAACTCATTTGGCAAGAGTAAAGAATTCCAGGAGTGGAGATGAAGGAAGGAAAAGAAAAGGCAAGGAAAGACTGGGGTAGGTGAAAGGACAGAGTAGCGAAGAAGAAACACAAGGTAGACACAGTAAAAGATGGCAGGCAGAGGAAGAGTGGAACTCACAAGACTGAGAAGAGAGACGGGGAAGGTCTGGAAGGATGAGCGTTAAGGACTCTGCAGGGAATGTGAGGGATAGAAAACAACAAAGAAGAGAGAGACAGTCTTAAAAGGAAAAGGAAACAGAGCTGAGAAAGAGAAAAATCACACCTGGCAATCTTTCAGAAAAAAATCAGATATTTTATGTGCTACAAGTGGAAATATATGAAAGAAGTAAACAGAGTAAGTGGGTCATTTTGAAGGTAAGAAGGAGCATATGAAGGAAGACAGCTATAAGTGAATAAAAATTAAAATAACATTGCTTCAGAATATGGTCGGGTAAGCCAATTTTAGTCATCATGTACAACTGGAAGGATCAGAAAAATACAAACACCATAGGTCAGTCTCAATTTTATAGACATAACATCATAAAATGGGTAAGGCTTTTCAAAAGAATACTAAATTTTAAATATATGATGCCAGTTTTATAAATACCATTTCCTTTATGTCAAGAGATATTTTTATAAAGAATCCATTAATAAGGGGAACACATGTGTGACCATGACCCCAAGAGCCCAGGGTGTTCGCCCTCATTGTGACCGATGCTGACAAGCGTTTTAGGATTCCTGAAAGACTATCAAGAAATTTTAAGAGTATTAAAAACCTTAACTACAGATGACTGTCATTTTTCAGTTGAACTGCATACCTAGTCAGGTTCAGTTCCTTATCTACCTTGTTCTGTAACGTAATTGGCAAAAGGTACTGTTAATTTCCCTCCATTTTCAGAATATAGAAGAAAAGCGCTAAAACTTATGTCATCTATAGCAATAAAAAACCAGCGACTTACAATTCAGTTCTTGGTTAATTCATAACTGTGGCCAGGACAACAAATAACTTAGTTCATTAATTCATATTTGATTACATCAGTTTCTGGTAAATCATTATTCAGTGAGTCAGGACAAAAATTCAAAAGCACCGTGAACCTCTTCAGGTCACACATGAGACCACTAACAGTGAGAATGGTTACCAGCTCATCTCTAACCACGTGAGTAATTATGACTTCCAAGGTGTTCCTATGTCAATTCAATTCATTTAAGGACTATTTTACTGATCTTCTACTATATGAGGAACCACGTTGTAGAAAAGGACTGGAGAGTGCAATCGCACAGGGATGGAGCACTACAGGGGCCCCTAGGAGGGCTCAGCGTGGACCTACCTCCCTCTGTTGGTCGGTTGGTTTAGTCGCTAAGTTGTGTCTGACTCTTGCGACCCCATGGACTGTAGCCTGCCAGGCCCCTCTGTCCATGGGGATTCTCTAGCCAAGAATACTGGAGTGGGTTGCCATTTCCTTCTCCAGGGGATCTTCCTGACCTAGGAATTGAACCTGGGTCTCCTGCATTGCAGGCAGATTCTTTACTGACTGAGCTTGAGAAAAGCCCAAAGATGACTCTCTGTGACCCCGTGGACTGTACAGTCCATGGAATTCTCCAGGCCAGAACGCTGCGGTGTGTAGCCTTTCCTTTCTTCAGGGGATCTTCCCAACCCAGGTCTCTCCCATTGCAGGTGGTTTCTTTACCAGTTGAGCCACAAGGGAAGCCCAAGAATACTGGAGTAAGTAGCCTATCCCTTCTCCAGTGGATCTTCTTGACCCAGGAATCAAACTGGGGTCTCCTGCATTGCAGAAAGATTCTTTACCAATGGAGCTATCAAGAACCCATATTTCCCTCTACTGATCCTTATTTCTCTGGGTTCTTCTTTGCATACATGTGACTCCCAGAAGCCTCATGACTTCTTCAGAGTACAGGCTAACTTTCTCATCTTTGGCGCCCCAGTAAAAGGTCTGACGTATCTTTATCCTCAGTACATGTTTCTTCGACATAAATGCATGAACGAGTGCAGCAAAGAATCATGAACACTCCACATCTTCATGGCAAAACCAAATCTGGTTCCTGCCTAAACGATCATTACTTTTATCCAGAGGAATATTAAATTTGCTTCTTCTTGTAACAACATCAGGTAGGTGAATACGTACATTTAGGTTATTTCCATAAGGATTCCTGCTGGTTCGTCTTGGTGTCCAGAATCTTACTGTGACAGCTTTCCGACCAGCTGGGAAGGTGAAAGTAGCCATGACTTCCTGTCTCGTGAGCAAAGCTTCATTTGATACTGACACACAGGGCTCCAGTGAGCATGTGCTGCCATCAGATGGCACACTAGCCCACCGCACTGTGATCCCAGCCCAACTGCCTAAACCTTCTGACCTTCAAGGGGAGGAGGAAGGAAATTCACACATGCTGAACTGAAAAGCACCGAGGGGCTGGAGTCAAAGCGCAGTCTTTTACTTTCATCCTACAAACAAGTCTTTCTGCTATAGACAGTGGTTCTCATTTTATAGATGAAAATCTCAGGCTCAGAAAAAGTGAAATATAACTACTCTGTGGTTACAGAGTGAGTACCTGGAGGAGACAGAGTTGAATGCGGGTGGGTAAGACTAAGAAGCCACATCTCTCTTGACATCTCTCTGGACTGTATAACATAGAACTCATTTCCAAAGTCCAGACTGCTTGATCTCAGTTATGGCAGCCCTGAGAGTCCTGCTCTAGGGCTGTCGTGTGTTTATTTCATAGTCCCCAAAGTGAATTGAGAATATCAGAAGGGAACAGGGTCCAGGATGTTTCCTGCTCCAAGAAGGTAGTGCTTTTACCTTTGTTGCAGCCTTTTGCATGGGGCGAATGCATTAAAAAAAAAAAATGCTCAGGGCTTCCTGATCTGTAACTTACATCACAGAAGACAAAGGAAAAAAACAAAAAACAATGGACTCTCCTTGAAGAATGAGGCTGAGGTTGGGCAGATTCTGGGGGTGCCAAGGAGAGAAACAACACATTGGTTTTACAGAGAAGTCAGGAGAGGAAGCACATTTCATCTTCTGGAATTAAAAACGCCCTCCGTGGCTGCATCCGACAGTTGCTTTCTGCCCCTTACGTGTGGGGATACGATGAGGTACCAGAGTCCTATATAAACTTCAGTCACAGTCAAACTGAGTGACACTTAAGAAGCACGATGCTTTCTCATGTAATCTCTATCCATCTACTGCACACATGTGGTATGCTATAAAATACATTTATCTTCCACAGAACTTATTCCAGAGGAACATATTGACATGTTAACTCTACTCAAAGAATGATTTTACAGTATGTGTTTAAAAAGAAGATTAAAAGTAAATGAAGTTTTATATATCATTTGTTTCATAAATAATATGACTAGGAGAGTCTGCAAGCAATGGGTTAAATAGGGATAACTGGGAAATTAAAACAAATTTATTAGAGTTGAATCCCAATGCTCTGTTAATTTCTGCTGTACAGCAAAGGGATTCAGTTATACATACACAGACATTCTTTGTCATTTTCTTTTCCTTTATGGTTTATCACAGGATATTGAATACAGTCCCCTGTGCTACATAGGACCTTGTTGTTTATCCCTTCTCTATATAATAGTTTGCATGGGACTTTTTTTCTTTAAGTGACACTGCAGGATAAGTCTGGGTAAGTGGCACAAATAATTTTTATTTAATTTTTTGCCATCAGTTCAAACTCTATGAAAGATCACAGTGAAGAGGAATGCAATTTTCTTGGGAGATGTTGAACTGTTAGGATATTACAACATTAGGCAGATGGTTGATAACAGTTACAGAGTAAACTAGGCATCACTGTTAAAAACCCAGTTACTGTGAATGGCTTTTAAGTCTGTCTGTCTCCTTAAGCACTTCCACTTAACTGCTGGTGAATGTATAGGTTAGTAAAAACCAGGTTGTACCAAAGCTGAGGAAAATAACCTAATTATATGAATCAACTGTTGAGATTCTACAGCAACATAATTTCTCTGTGATTCATTTCTACAAATAACGTCATGGATCTTCCCAATGACCATATGGTCACTGGAAAAAGAAAGTTCAGTCAAATCTATTACTTCATGAAATAAAATAGCCTGAAACGTCATTCTTGGGCTCACTGAAGAAATCCTGATGAAGGAGAAACATAGCTCTTTCCTAAATAAATCTGAGAGACAACCACAGGTTATCCAACTGAGATAAAGAAATCATGCAACAGACAAATACACAGAAGTTTTCTCAATAGAGAATAAGCCTTTTCTAGGGATAAGATGGAATGAGGGCTAGTCTATGTCTAATCATAAAAGCATTTTAATAAATCCAACCTCTTATTTCACAGATACAACATAAATCCACCAATTGAGCTTGGGTGCAGCAAAAATCGAGCAACAATTTCTGCTCATCATTACTTTACAACCATGTACAAAAGGAGTCATGATTCTTGTCTGAATGGCAAAGTTGTTAGAGAATCAAGTGCTCTAAACTCCCCTGCCCTCAACTGCATTCTTATTCTGCATCTGTGTTTCCTGCTCACTTGTGGCAGAATACTAATTTCAACTAATTTCAATGAGAGCCCCACATAATGTAGAATGTCATTTTGTTTAAACAAAAACTAGAGATAAGGAGCAAGGCAGGGATGGCCCACCATACTGCTCAAGCCAGCTTTCCATTATTTAACACAATTATTAGCTATGCATGGTAACCATGTTTTTTTATTTCTCTAATGTTTCTGAATTCCGATCAGAGCTGTTACTACTGTTTCTAACTTTGTACCCTCTTTTGCAAGCTTTCACAAGCCCCTTATTAAAGCACTGGGAAGGCTTCCTATCTGATCCTCTGCCAGGCACTGTCCTTCTGGACACAATGCATTCAGGTTATTAGCTTGATGGGCATCATTCAGCAAGCTGTCTTACAATTTCACTGATCATCATCTAGTAAGACTGAATTGCTGCCTTGCCCATGGCTTTTAGATTTATATAATTAACCAAAATTAGCTTGATGTTTAAAACACAATGCCAGCCTACTCATTTATTTTTGGAAGAACACTTTAGTGAACACAATGAGTGGGCTGCTTTGGAATTGCCAACTTAAACTCTCAAATTTTTCCTATAAAATTACTATACTTAAAAAATTGAAATTCTATGAAGGCAAATACCATTAAAAGGAAACTATGTGATAAAGTAATCAGGTACCATATTATTTGCATTTCAGTTCACTATCAAGTTCAACTAGGTTCCAGTATAAAATATTTCACACAGTTCCTTGGATGTGTGTCACAAATATTATTTTTACATAGTAACTCCCAGAAAAGAGTATAATGGCTTTGGTTACACAGCCCTAAAAACACAGCATGCACAAAATGACCCGTATACACTCTGTCATTCAGAAGTTATTAATGTCAGACAAAAAATTTAAGTGCCAAGCACATATTAAACATTGTAATACATAGTCAATAATACCTTAGAGAAGAGCGTGAGGTTTTTTTTTTCCTAAACTACTTTTGTGCTTCCTGATATCAAATTTACCTTCATAACTGATCCATAAAACATATTTAGTTACCTATATTTTCCATAAAGGAATTGAAGAGCAAAAAATCAAAATTATTTCCATAAAACAAAACTCTCTGTAAATAGCATGAAGAAATGCTGAAATTAAAATCTGATTCTCTTGTTTCTAGTTCCACTAAAGCCAGTAATAGATATGTTAGAATCTGCTGAACCTTACTTTGGGTAACTTGAGACAAATTTCTCTCTATATGAAAGTTGGTGACAATAATACCTACCTGATAAAGATCTAGTAACACATGAAAATCTTACTAATTATGTGACCAGCATCAAGCGTGTGTGTGTGCTGAGTGCTCAGTTGTGTCTGACCTTTTGCGACCCCATGGACTGCAGCCCACCAGACTCCTCTGTTAATAAGATTTCTCAGGCAAGAATACTGGAACGGGTTGCCATTTCCTGCTCCAGGGAATCTTCCCAACCCAGAAATTAAACCTGTGTCTCCTGTGTCTCTTGCATTGTAGGCAGATTCTTTACCCACTGAGCCACTAGGGAAGCCTCATAACTGATATAAAATGTGAGCTCTGTAAATGGCAGTTCACACATAATTCATTTACAGTGAGATTTATGCAGCCAGTTTTAACTAAGCATGCTGAAGAGCCAGGCGTTGTTCTCAGCAGTGCCCACCCAGAGCCGTCATCCTAAGCAGGACTAATCGGGAAGATGCGAGCTTGTATTAACAGCATAAATGCCAACAAGTGGCCCCTCAGTCAATTTGGCCTCACCCCTCCATTCACCACAGGGTTGCTGGCTACCAGCCAATGGCTCGAGAGTAGACAGGAGGCTGGAAGATTTGAATCTGGGCCGGCTGCTTCACTTTTTCGCTCTTGTTCTCTCAGGCTGCTACTTTCTACTCTTCCTCCTCTTTCAGTCTCAACCACCCATGATTTAAACTACAGTGCCTCAGACTGGGCCAAACACAGGAGTTCAGCCAGGAAGGTGGCCAGGAGTAGGGATGGGGAAGCTAGGGGGAAAGGTCTCTCTGCTCTGCCTCAAAAAGCGCAGATTTTATCTGCTTTATGGTTTCTACTTAACATACTAGACTTCCGGTGCAAGATTCTGGTATTAATAAATAACTTTGGCACTAAAGGAATACAGGCTTAGGAAAAAGGAAACAGCACGGACTTAAAACATATCCCATTCTTTATCAAGTTGATGTACAGAAAAAAGAAATGAGTACGGGACAAAGGTTCTAACGCACTAAAAGAAATTTATGAGACATAAATACCAAATGGAATAATGGTTCTTGACTGACTCCTGGTTTTGAATAAGTCAGCTGTACGTAATAATTTTGTCATATATTACTACAATACTATGCTATGTTCAAAACACGCTTTTTAACAGAGGACTACTGAAATACTTAGAAATGAAATGCCATAATATAATTTTATTTCTAATTTTACTTCTTTTTGGCTGTAGCCAAAAGAAAGCGATATAAACATGACAGTCAACAACTGTTAAATCCTGGTGATGAGTATGCACTGTATACTTCTCCTTTCTGTACATTTAATATATTTCATTAAAAAGTTTCAAAATATACAGTATGTGCAAAGCCTATTGGCATTTATTGACCCTAACAGGCCTTAAACCTCCTTCGAAGACACAAGAGTTAACACTATATACAAGTTGTTAGTTTTGTATGTGAAAGTTATATAATCCAATTAAAGCATATTTTAAAAATATCAAAATGACTTACCACTATAAAGAATAGATGGTTTGCAAATTATACAGAATTATTACCATGTGAAGGATCTCTACCATGCTCTGATTTTTTTTTATGATTATGAATAAACTTAATGGCAAACGTATACTTATATGGGCTGTAAAACCCTCAGACAACCAGGCGGCCCCAATGAGGCCCATTTTCTGATGGTCAAATGTTGTATAATCATCTCCACTTGAGTGCTGGGATGGACCTGGAGACAACTTCTAACCATTCAGTTCAGTTCAGTTCACTCGCTCAGTCGTGTCCGATTCTTTGTGACCCCATGAATCACAGCACACCAGGCCTCCCTGTCCTTCACCATCTCCCAGAGTTCACTCAAACTCACATCCATCGAGTTGGTGATGCCATCCAGCCATCTCATCCTCTGTCGTCCCCTTCTCCTCCTGCCCCCAATCCCTCCCAGCATCAGAGTCTTTTCCAATGAGTCAACTCTTCCATGAGGTGGCCAAAGTACTAGAGTTTCAGCTTCAGCATCATTCCTTCCAAAGAAATCCCAGGGCTGATCTCCTTCAGAATGGACTGCTTGGATCTCCTTGCAGTCCAAGGGACTCTCAAGAGTCTTCTCCAACACCACAGTTCAAAAGCATCAATTCTTCGGCGCTCAGCTTTCCTCCCAGTGCAACTCTCACATCCATACATGACCACTGGAAAAACCATAGCCTTGATTAGACGAACCTTTGTTGGCAAAGCAATGTCTCTGCTTTTCAATGTGCTATCTAGGTTGGTCATAACTTTCCTTCCAAGGAGTAAGCATCCTTTAATTTCATGGCTGCAGTCATCATCTGCAGTGATTTTGGAGCCCAAAAAAACAAAGTCTGACACTGTTTCCACCGTTTCCCCATCTATTTCCCATGAAGTGATGGGACCGGATGACATGATCTTCGTTTTCTGAATGTTGAGCTTTAAGCCCACTTTTTCACTCTCCACTTTCACTTTCATCAAGACGTTTTTTAGTTCCTTTTCACTTTCTGCCATAAGGGTGGTGTCATCTGCATATGTGAGGTTATTGATATTTCTCCTGGCAATCTTGATTCCAGCTTGTGCTTCTTCCAGCCCAGCGTTTCTCATGATGTACTCTGCATATAAGTTAAATAAGCAGGGTGACAATTTACAGCCTTGACATACTCCTTTTCCTATTTGGAACCAGTCTGTTGTTCCATGTCCAGTTCTAACTATTACTTCCTGACCTTCATACAGGTTTTTCAAGAGGAGGTCAGGTGGTCTGGTATTCCCATCTCTTGAAGAATTTTCCACAGTTGATTGTGATCCACACAGTCAAAGGCTTTGGCATAGTCAGTAAAGCAGAAATAGATGTTTTTCTGGAACACTCTTGCTTTTTCGATGATCCAGCAGATGTTGGCAATTTGATCTCTGGTTCCTCTGCCTTTTCTAAAACCAGCTTGAACATCAGGAAGTTCACGGTTCACGTATTGCTGAAGCCTGGCCTGGAGAATTTTGAGCATTACTTTACTAGCGTGTGAGATGCGTGCAACTGTGCGGTAGTTTGAGCATTCTTTGGCATTGCCTTTCTTTGGGATTGGAATGAAAACTGACCTTTTCCAGTCCTGCGGCCACTGGTGAGTTTTCCAAATTTGCAGGCATATTGAGTGCAGCATTTTCACAGCATCATCTTTCAGGATTTGAAACCATCAGAATTCAGGATTCTAACCGTTCAGTTCAGTTGCTCAGTCATGTCTGACTCTTTGCAACCTCATGAATCACAGCATGCCAGGCCTCCCTGTCCCTCACCATCTCCTGAAGTTCACTCAAACTCAGGTCCATCTAGTCGGTGATGCCATCCAGCCATCTCATCCTCTGTCGTCCCCTTCTCCTCCTGCCCCCAATCCCTCCCAGCATACAGCAAAAGCAATGAGACTTCACTTTGGAGACTGGATTATAAAACACTGGGGCCTGTGGACTCTCCTCCCTTGCTTGGTCTTTCCCCTTTGCTGGCTCTGATATAGCGGCCGCTATGTTGTAAGTGAGCTGCCCTTGGAGGCTTCCCACCGATTCCCTCAGAACAATAGCTTATGAGGAACTGGGGCTCCCAGTTTAAAATCCTGCCAACCACTAAACGCGATCCCTCCACAGCCACACTTTGGGAAGGCTGTAGCCTGTGAAACTCCAGGTTAGTTTGTTTTAGGCCATGGTCATAGAAGTACCGCAGACTGGGTGACTTAAACAACACTGTGTTTGCTCACAGTTACAAAGGCGGCTGCTGCTGCTGCCGCTGCTAAGTCGCTTCAGTCGTGTCCGACTCTGTGCGACCCGATAGATGGCAGCCCACCAGGCTTCCCCGTCCCTGCAGTTCTCCAGGAAAGAACACTGGAGTGGGCTGCCATTTCCTTCTCCAATGTATGAAAGTGAAAAGGGAAAGTGAAGTCGCTCAGTCATGTCCGACTCTTAGTGACCCCATGGACTGCAGCCTACCAGGCTCCTCCGCCCATGGGATTTTCCCAGCAAGCGTACTGGAGTGGGGTGCCATTGCCTTCTCCAGTTATGAAGGCTAGGAGTATGCAATCAAGTATGCAGATTCAACTAGGCCTGGTTGAATCTGAGGCCTCTTCTTGGCTTCCATATGGCAGTGTTCTCTCTGTATCTTCACATGGTCTTTTTTCTTTGCATACACATTTGTGTCCAAATTTTCTCCCCTTCATCAGTCATATTGGATTAGAACTCACCCTAATTGCTCCATTTTAAACTTAATTACTCTTTAAAAACCTCATCTCCAAATACAGTCACATTCTGAGGTACTGAGGGTTTGGGGTTCCACATACAAATTTTGGGAGGGACACAATTCAGCCTATAAGACCCTATAGTAAAGGACTTCACTAAGTTATTCTTAGATTCTTGAGCTCTAGAAGACATGAGATAATAAATGTTTCAAGCCACAAATGTTTGGAATTATTTGATACGTGGTGACATAACCAATATACTAGGTAAAATAGTTATTCAGTTCAGTTCAGTTCAGTCGCTCAGTTGTGTCCGACTCTGCGACCCCATTAATCGCAGCGCACCAGGCCTCCCTGTCCATCACCATCTCCCAGAGTTCACTGAAACTCACGTCCATTGAGCCGGTGATGTCATCCAGCCATCTCATCCTCTGTTGTTCCCTTCTCCTCCTGCCCCCAATCCCTCCCAGCATCAGAGTCTTTTCCAATGAGTCAACACTTCGCATGAGGTGGCCAAAGTACTGGAATTTCAGCTTTAGCATCATTACCATTCGCCATCTGGGCCCAGTAAAAAACAACTTCATTAAAACTTTTCATATGAATGTAAAGCTAACAAACTCCCATTTTTAATTTCACATTTTCCTGGCTTTAAAGGTAAATGTATTTGAAATGACAAATGTCCTTTGAAGGCAAAAAAAACTGCTTAACTATTGTCATGCACAAATCTGGAGCATTTCCATCTGGTAAACACCAATTTCAGATTCAAATTCCTCTCTAAGAGGTTCAAGTTTATTATCACTTCTGGTACTTCTTGCACTTACACCATCAAATGCAATATTTTGAGAAGTTTGAATTTCATCAGTTTCAAGAGAGAAGAGTCATTTTCTCTGCTCTGTTTTTGCAAAATATTTTCAGTTTTAGATTTATAATAACCCATTAGAATGTACTGACCAGCAGAATGAGCAATAAAATGATTTTTATCATCTGTGTATTATTAATTGCCTTTCATTCTATTTTGTGTAAAAAAACTTCCTTCAATGCTTATCCACTTACAAACCATCTCAAGTAAATTAGTGTTTTTATTGCAAGATGGTACAAATTAACACATCAGGTTTTTATACTGACATCCACTCTTTATTCTGTTTGTTAATGAAAATGAATGGTCAACATTACTTAAAGACCAAGAAAACATTCTCTTCAATCCAATTTAATTTTCCCCCTGCTAATTGTAAGCCTGTAACTAGATTATGACTTAGAATTTTTTTTTTTTAACTAATGATTTCAAGACAGTCTTTATTCCTTTAAACCTTTATGCCAGGAATTTCTAGTCTGCTATAAGGAAAGACTTATGGATCATATCTTTAATTTAGTCTTTGACAGAGTGTTTTCCAAAAATGCCTCTGTGCTTAAGTTCTAGGCAATAAAATCTATCATAGAGGACTGCTCTGTATACTAGCTTTTATATGTATTATTTTTATTGATTTTTTTGAGGGTCTGAAAAGCATTTATTGCTTTTCCTGTGACTACCAATATTTCAGTAGGCTACTAGTCAATGAAATTCAATTCATGTCTACAAGCATCATCCTCTATTTAGTTTTCACCTGTATTTGTAAGGGATTTGATGTAGATCATACCTGAATTGTCTAGTGGTTTTCCCTACCTTCTTCAATTTCAGTCTGAATTTTGCAATAAGGACTTCATGATCTGAGTCACAGTCAGCTCCCAGTCTTGTTTTTTCTGACTGTATAGAGCTTCTCCATCTTCAGCTGCAAAGAATATAATCAATCTGATTTTGGTATTGACCATCTGGTGCTGGACACGTGTAGAGCTGTCTCTTGTGTTGTTGGAAGATGGTGTTTGCTATGACCAGTGCATTCTCTTGGCAAAACTCTGTTCACCTTTGCCCTACTTCATTTTGTACTCGAAGGCCAAACTTGCCTGTTTTCCAGGTATCTCTTAACTTCCTATTTTTGCATTCCAGCACCCTATAATGAAAAGGACATCTTTTTAGGGGGTTAGTTCTAGAAGGTCTTGTAGGTCATAATGGAAACCGTTCAACCTCAGCTTCTTCAGTGTTACTGGTTGGGGTACAGACTTGGATTACTGTGATATTGAATGGTTTGCCTTGGAAACAAAGAGAGATCATTCTGTCATTTTTGAGATTGCATCCAAGTATTGCATTTCGGACTCTTTTGTTGACTATGAGGGCTACTCCATTTCTTCTAAGGGATTTTTGCCCACAGTAGTAGATATAATGGTCATCTGAGTGAAATTCACCCATCCCAGTCCATTTTAGTTCACTGATTCCTAAATTGTCGATGTTCACTCTTGCCATCTCCTGTTTGACCACTTTCAATTTACCTTGATTCATGAACCTAACATTCCAGGTTCCTATGCAAAATTGTTCTTCAAAGCATTGGACTATACGTCTATCATCAGTTACATCCATAAAACTGGGTGTTTTCACTTTGGCTCCATCTCGTCATTGATTCTGGAGTTATTTCTCCACTGATCTCCAGTAGCATATGGGCACCTACCGACCTGGGAGTTCATCTTTCAGTGTCCTATCTTTTTGCTTTTTCATACTGTCCATAGTATTCTCAAGGCAAGAATACTGAAGTGGTTTGCCATACCCTTCTCCAGTGGACCACGTTTTGTCAGAACTGTCCATCATGACACCATCTTGGGCAGCCCTACGAGGCATGGCTTATAGTTTCACTGAGTTAGACAGGGCTGTGATCCATGTGGTCAGTTTGGTTAGTTTTCTGTGACCGTGGTTTTCATTCTGTCTGCCCTCTGATGGATAAGAATAAGAGGCCCGTGGAAGCTTCCTGAAGGGAGAAACTGACTGTGGGGAAAATTGGGTCTTGTTCTGATGGGCAGGGTCATGTTCAGTAAATCTTTAATCCCATTTTCTGTTGATGCTCAGGGCTGTGTTCCCTCCCTGCTGTTTGGCCTGAGGCCAAACTATGGTATGGGCACTGACTGTACCCATGGTATGGCCACTTCCTTCAAAAGGACTTATGCCCACGCTGTTGTATTCAGTGCCCCTGACCCTGATGTCCTTCAACAGTAAGTGAACTGTGAACTTTCAGATGTTCAAGTTGGACTCAGAAAAGGCAGAGGAACCAGGGATCAAATTTTCAACATCTGTTGGATCATAGAAAAAGCAAGAGAGTTCCCAAAAAAACATCTATTTCTGCTTTCTTGACTACGCCAAAGCCTTTGACTGTGTGGATCACAACAAACTGTGGAAAATTCTTCAAGAGATTCCAGGTAGTCTGGAATACAGGTAGTCTGGTATTCCAGACTACCTGACCTACCTCCTGAGAAATCTGTATGCAGGTCAAGAAGCAACAGTCAGAACTTGACATGGAACAACAGACTGGTTATAAATCAGGAAAAGAGTATCAAGGCTGTATATTGTCACCCTGCTTATTTAACTTATGTGCAGAGTACATCATGTGAAATGCCAGGCTGGATGAAGCACAAATCAAGCACAGGCTTGATTCTCCCTGGAATCAAGATTGCAGGGAGAAACATCAATAGCCTCAAATATGCAGATGATATTACCCTTATGGCAGAAAGAGAACAGAAACTAAAGAGCCTCTTGATGAAAGTGAAAGAGGAGAGCAAAAAAGTTGGCTTAAAACTCAACATTCAAAAAACAAATATCATGGCATCTGGTCCCATCACTTCATGGCAAACAGATGGGGAAACAATGGAAACAATGACAGACTTTATTTTCTTGGGCTCCAAAATCACTGCTGAGGGTGACTGCAGCCATGAAATTAAGACGCTTGCTCCTTGGAAGAAAAGCTATGACCAACCTAAACAGCATATTAAAAAGCAGAGACATTACTTTGCTGACAAAGGTCCGTGTAGTCAAAGCTATGGTTTTCCCAGTAGTCATGTATGGATGTGTGAGGTAGACTATAAAGAAAGCTGAGTATGAAGAATTGATGCTTTTGAACTGCATGTTGGAGAAGACTCGTGAGAGTCCCTTGGACTGCAAGGAGACCCAACCCTGGAAATCAAGCTCACCACTGAGCAAACAGTAGCACTGTCAAGCTCAGCTTTACTTTGTAGTATTTATGCCTACGTATCACTTTTCTTTATTTGAAATAGCCTTAATTGTCTTTGCATACTTTCCTATTACCTCCCTTTCTTTCTTCCTTTGATCTTTATTACACTCTATCACCATTATTTCTGGATGTCATTCATAGCATCAAAAGGGTAAACTTGCTTGATTCATGTAAAATCAGCTGTTACCCTGATATTCTCTGCAAGAACTGTCACTCTCGTTCTAGATACACATCTCACAGTTACTTAACTGAAATCCTGTCTGGCATGTATTAATGCCCAGTAAATAGTTGCTGTTTTATATATCCTTCTTTAAGAAGACTGATGTATAGATATAAAACGCCATGTTGATATTGCTAAAATCCTGATTATAATACACAATGCATTGTAGAAGGATCTAAAATAGAAAATCTAGTATTTTACACATTTTGCTATACTGATTTGTAAAACTGGAAAGTAAAGACCTATGTATGAAAACACAGCAGTTCTCCTTTCCCTGCCCTACGACAGTTGCTGTCCAAAGTAATCCATTTCAGGTTGGTGCCCACGGTCTGAGGCTTCCTTCAGATTGTGGTTTGAATGAGCATGAAGGATTAGAATATAGAGAATTTGAATAAGGACTTTTCAAAAGTCAAATAGCTGAGTTCTTGAATTTTTTCCCAACCCTGACTCTCATGGGTCTTGAGACCAGTCAGGGCTGTTGCCAGACTCTAGGCAATGGAACATAATTCTGATATGACAAGTTGAAGTTTATAAAAATAGGATTCGACAGCTAACCTTTTAGAATGTATTTATTTTTATACACTCTGTTCAACAAGCAATTCACAGCATATTCACTGCTTTCCAGGCACCAGGGCTGTGATAGGTAAAAGGGATGCAGAGATGACGTTGAGTAACAGCTGTACGGAACACTAAAATATATGTTGATCTAGAGCTTTTGAAAGAATGCATGATATGAAACAAGGTTAACAATTAACTTCGTGGTTAGTAGACCTTGAGAAAAATCTCAAAATAAGAACATCTGAACTCACAGCAATCATTTCTGTGTTGTTTCACTTAGAATTATAATAAGTAAAAATCTATACTCTTTTCCAACAAATACAATACGTATTTCTAATAAATATTATTCACTTATAATACATATTAATACCAGAACACGGGCCATAGAGAAGATCGAATAGAAACATTTTCCCCCAAAAGTTGAACTAATTTATAACCATTTATTTAGAAGATCAAATTCCTTGCTTGGGTATGTGTAGGGGACTAATTTTGTTAATAGTCGTTCTCAGGCCAGATTCAGGTATCAGAATTCACTGGAGAGAAGGGCATCTTATCAGACCCTGCTATGAACATTTAGGAAATTTAGAGACAAAGACTGCTCAGAAACTCCCAGGCACTGGCAGTGCCAGGGGTGCCACGGCTGGTGTTGGTCCCTTCTCCAATCCATTACTGATCAGAAATGCCTAATAATAAATATTGGGTTGGCCAAGTTCATTTGGGTTTTTATGTTACATTATATGAAAAAATCGGAACAAACTTTTTGGCCAACCCAATATAGTCACCTAATATGCTGACACTCAAATTTTGAATTTTGTTTTCCCTGTGTAATCACAATTGGTATTGCTCTTCATGCCGCAAAATCTGAGCTACCCATGAGTGCTTTCTGCGTTTGTCCTAAACCAGCTGGAGGCCAGCCTATACACTCTTATGAGCCAGGAGAATTACTGATTGTTAGCAGCACCAGCTCTGTGGGCAACAGAGCTGGGTTCACCCTGCAGCGTCCCACTCACTAGTCACGGAAGATCGTGAGTTAAACATGTGCTGCCTCTGAGCCACAGTTTCCTCACCCAGAGAATGGGGATACTACTTGCTTTACCGGTTTTTAAGAAATTTTATTGGCGTATAGCTGATTTACAGTGTTGTGTTAGTGTCAGGGACAGCGAAGTGATTCAGTTGTACACACAGTCATTCTTTTTTCACATTCTTTTCCCATTTAGGTCGTCACAGAGGACTGAGCAGAGTTCCCTGTGCTCTACAGTAGGTCCTTGTTGGTCATCTAATATAGAGTAGTATGTATATGTTCATCTCAAGCTCCTAACAGTTTGGAGGACTAACCGAGACAGACACTTAGAGCAGGACTACAGGCGTGGTCGGCACTTGGTATTAATCTCCGATTACATGTCCTAAACTTGAACAAGGCTTGAACTAGTGCCAGCCTTTAATGAATTCCAGGTGATTTCCGCTATATTATATAAAACTACTCTGTTTTCCATACACAACCTGTGCAAAGTTATTTTTGACCATATTGTATTTAAATCGTCTGGAAATATTTTAAGCCTATCATGACCCACTCTTTCACAAAACAGCCCTGTTTTCTACTGTAATTTAATGCAAGTACCTCAACAGTGGGTAATCTGAATTTTAATCTAATACTATAGCACTTGTACCTTCATCCTCGTTCAAGAATTCCTTTTCGAGTTCCTCACTGACATAAAACTAGGTTGCTCTGTAATACTGTTAATCAAATAAAGAAATAGCATTCTCATGTGATCTAAATACTGACAAAAGGTAAAATATTCAGAAATCTATTTAAATACATTCATTAGAAAATGAAAACTATAAAAGAAAATGGAAAGATCATTAAATTCTACTTGATTTTAAATATCCCACCAAATGAAAGTTTCTCTTTGAAATAGGTTGTAAGATCATTTTTTCTGGAACCCAGTACTTTTAAAATGCTGATATAATCAGAAAAAAAGTGGAGAAGAAAGTGTGAGAAAACCAAATGAATTGAGAAGTACATTTAAGTATGAAAATAAGCCCTGTGTCCCCACCCCAAGCCACAGCCCTGACTGGAAACTCACAATGAGACTCCAGCTTTCCTAACTCCCTCCATCCTCATGCTAATTCCTGTACCCTCTACTCCAGGACAGACCTTTCTGATGTTTCCAGCCTTTGAACTATTTTCCGTATCATGCACTCCATCTAAAATGCTTACTCCTGCCATCTTTGCTCATCAAACATCCTGCCGTCCTGCAAGGCTATGCCCAGAGGCCAGCGCCTGTGCAGGTGGGTCTCTTCCTCCCACCCTTACTGCTGGCACCACCCGGGGTTCATCTGACCCCCACCTGTCTGATTCTGTTTGAACCTCAGCTGAATAAGGACATGAAATAGTCCTCTCAACCACTCACCCTCACTTCACCACATCCCCCAGCAAAAGCCCCAGCAGAGGCACCCAGAAGGGGTTTGAACAACGGCAGGTGATGTCGCCCTGCCTTCCCAGGTCAGCCACTCACCTCCGTGCAGCTCAGAGCACAGACACCAGAGCTGACAGGAGCTAGGAAAGGTGCATTTTAAGTCTCAGCATCAAGCCATTTCATCTGGAAATGCAGCAAGTGTGGAAAACAAGGACTCTTTTGTTCAAGTTAATACTTTTCTTGAAACAGAGATAGTTAATATCAGCTGAGAGGGAGAAAAGGGAGGAACAGAGGGACAGGCAGACCTAGGATGTGTTTAGGAAGGTCGCAAAATATATTAGACTCACATCCTCCTTAAATCCATTATCAAAACAAATATCTCTTATTTTAAAAGATTATTTTGAAGTATGAAAAAGTAATATTTTTACTGTCAACTTATCTATACTACAGCATCGCTTAAAATGTTACCACATTTCTGGGGACTGACCCAAGAAGGTAGTATTCCTTAAAATCTATAAAAGAATCTAGATTGGGGGAAAAAAACAAGTAATATTTTATTTTGTCCCATTATATTCAATAGTAAAAGAGAGTACCAATTAGGATTTTTTATTTTTTTTCTTTCTTCATACCAAGACATTATACCTTTCAGAAACACATCACCACTGAAACCAAATGACTTCATTCTTAAGAAGACTGGATTGTTTTTTTAATAATTCATTGTCTTTATGACTTCAATCTGCTCAGTAATGATCTAACCAATTAAAAAAGCGTATGTGTCTAAAACATAAAAGGAACATATGAAAAGCTTCTAACAGTATAAACAGGAGGAGGTCTGAATCAGCTATTTCATTTTAGATGCAGGAACAACTGACCAGCAGAATGAATGCTTATATAGGCTGTTACTGTTCTAAATAAACTGAGTTATATCAAATATACATAAAACATACTTTTGTAGTACTTGGAATTTGGGGTTTGTTTGTATCTGTGTATTGATGTTCTGTTGTACTGTAGTTCTGCAAAATGTGAGAGAAAGTGGATGAAGGGCATTTAGGATCTTTTTATTTATTGATTTACAATATTATATTAGTTTCAGGTGTACAGCACTGTGATTCAGTATTTTTATAGATTATACTCCATTAAAAGTTATTATAAGATAATGGGTATAATTCCTTGTGGTATACAATAGAGCTTGTATGTTGCTTATTTCCTAAATAGTAGTATCTCTTTTCGGAGAAGGCGATGGCACCCCACTCCAGTACTCTTGCCTGGAAAATCCCATGGATGGAGGAGCCTGGTAGGCTGCTGTCCATGGGGTCGCAGAGTCAGAGATGACTGAGTGACTTTCCTTTAACTTTTCATTTTTATGTGTTGGAGAAGGAAATGGCAGCCCACTTCAGTGTTCTTGCCTGGAGAATCCCAGGGATGGAGAAGCCTGGTGGGCTGCCATCTATGGGGTCGCACAGAGTTGGACACGACTGAAGCGACTTAGCAGCAGCAGCAGTTTCTCTTTTAATTTCATATCCTCCCTGATTTATCCCTTTTCCATTCCTTCTTCCATTTGGTAACCACTAGTTTGTATTCTATATCTGTGAGTCTGCCTCCGTTTTGCATATAAATTGTTTATTTTTTTTTAGATTCCACATATAAGAGATATCATACAGTATCTGTCTTTCTCTGACTTATTTCACTAAGCATAATATTCTCTAGGTCCATCTACATTGCTGAAAATGCAGAAATTCATTCTTTTTTAATGGCTGGCTAATATTCCATTGTATACATATACAACACATCTTCTTTATCCATTCATCTGTTCATGGGTGACTGGTTTACTTCCTTTCATATACTGATTATTGTAAATAATGCTACTATGAACACCGGGGTGCATATATCTTTTCAAGTTAATGTTTTCACTTTTTCCAGATATATATTCAGGAGTGAATTGCTAGATCATATGGTAGCTCACTTTGTTGACAAAGGTCTGTCGAGTCAAAGCTATGGTTTTTCCAGTAGTCACGTATGGATGTCAGAGTTGGACCATAAAGAAGGCTGAGCACCAAAGAACTGACGCTTTTGAACTGAGGTGCTGGAGAAGACTCTTGAGAGTCCCTTGGATTGCAAGGAGATCAAACCAGTAAATACTATGGGTAATCAACCCTGAATATTCATTAGAAGGACTGATGCTGAATCTGAAGGTCCAATACTTTGGCAACCTGATACAAAGAGCCAACTCATTGGGAAAGACCCTGATGCTGGGAAGGACTGACGGTAGAAGGCGGTGAGAGAGGCTGAGAACATGAGTCTGAGCAAAACTGCAGGAGATGGTGAAGGACAGGGAGGCTGGCATGCTGCAGTCCACGGGGCTGCACACAGTCAGACACGACAGCGACTACACAACAATGGTGATTCTATTTTTAGTTTTTTGAGAAGCCTCCATCCTGTTTTCTACAGTGGTTGTATCAATTTACATTCTCACTGACAATGTACAGGGGTTCCCTCATCTCCACATCCTTGCCTACATTTGCTATTTGTAGATTTCTTTCTGATGATGGCCATTCTGACAGGTGTGAGGAGATATCTAGTTTTTTTCGTTTGTATTTCTCTAACAAAGTTGAACACCTTTTCATGTGCCTGCTGGTCATTCATGTAGCTTCTTTGGAAATATGTCTATTCAGGTCTTCTTTCCATTTCTTCACTGCTGTTGAAAGTGTTAGTCACTCAGTCGTGTCCAACTTTGCAACATTATGGATTGTAGCCCATCAGGCTCCTGTGTACAAAGAATTCTCCAGGCAAGAATACTGGAATGGGTTGTCATTCCCTTCTCCAGGGGGTCTTCTCAACCCAGGGACTGAACCTGGGTCTCCTGCATTGCAGGAAGATTGTTTAAAATCTGAGCCACTTTTTTTTTTTTTTTTTTCTTGAAATTAAGTAGTCTGGTAGGCTGCAATCCATGGGGTTGCTAAGAGTCAGACACAACTGAGCAACTTCACTTTCACTTTTCACTTTCATGCATTGGAGAAGGAAATGGCAACCCACTCCAGTGTTCTTGCCTGGAGAATCCCAGGGATGGTGGAGCCTGGTGGGCTGCCGTCTATGGGGTCGCACAGAGTTGGACACAACTGAAGCGACTTAGCAGCAGCAGCAGCAGCAGCAGCAGAGGTGTTTATATATTTTGGAAATTAATCCTTTGTTGATCAGAACATTTGCAAATATCTTCTCCCATTTTGTACATAGGTTCTCTTTCATTTTGTTAATGATTTACTTTGCTGTGCAAAACCTTTTAAGTTTAATTAGGTCCTATTTAGTTTTGCTTTTATTACTTCTGGCTTAGGAGACAGATGCAAAAAAAAAAAATTGCTATGATTTATGTCAAGTAAGTGTTCTGCCTACGTTCTCTTTTAGAAGTTTTATGGTTTCAGGTCTTACATTTAGGTCTTTAATCCACTTTGAGTTAATTTTTGTTTATGGTGTTAGAAAATGTTCTAATTTCATTCGGTTACATGTAGCTGTTCAGTATTCCCAGCACTACTTATTGAAGAGACTATTTTTTCTTCATTGTATACTCTTGCCTCCTCTGTCAATTGACCGAGGTATGTGAGTTTATTTCTGGGCTCTCTATTCTATTCCACTGATCTATGTGTCTGGTTTCGTGCCAATATGACACTGGTGTTTTGATCACTGTAGCTTTGTAACACAGTCTGAAATCTAGGAGCATGATACCTCCAGCTTTGTCCTTATTTTTCAGGATTTCTTTGGCATTTCAGAATCTTTTGTGGCTCCATGTGAATTTTATTTTATTTTATTTTATTTTTTTCCATGTGGATTTTAGGCTTACTTATTCTAGTTCTGTAGAAAATGCCATGGGTATTCTAATAGGGACTGCATTAAATCTATAGATTGCTTTGAGTAATATGGCCATTTTAACAAAATTAATTCTTCCAATCCAAGAGCACAGGATATCTTTTTTCTTTATATATATATATATATTATTGAAGCATAGTTAACTTACAATGTTTTAGGTACACAGGTAGGTGATTCAGTTATATATACACATATATTGTTTTTCAGATTATTTTCCATTATAGGTTACTACAAGATATTGACTATAATTCCCTGTGCTATACAGTAAACCTCTGTTGCTTACTGTGTATCTATTTTTTTTTTAAATTAAAGTAGAAATCTAGCATTCTATTCATACTAAGTCAAACAAGTAGAAACAAACTGTCATAATTTTTTTAGCAGGGCAAAAATTCATAAGTTTTTTAAAATAAATATTTTATACGTGTGTATATATACACACACACACACACACACACACACACAAAGGCATTTCTACTACACTTGAGAAAGCCTTGGAAAAAAGCATCAAAAAAAAAGAAAAAGAAGCAATGGAGTAATTGGAAAACATAAATTAAACGAAATACAAGCACTGTATATGAATAGAAAAAGTGAAACAAACTTCATAAAAGTAAAAGATCATCATATAGTCCAACTGTTTTTAAACATGACTGCAAGAGCATGGGGTATCTTTCCATTCCTTTGTATCATCTTCAATTTCCTTCATCAATGTTTTACAGTTTTTGGAGTACAGGTCTTTCATCTCTCTGATTAAGGGTATTCTTAGGTATTTTATTCTTTTTGATGAAACTTTTAACAGAATTCTTAACTTTCTCTTTCTAATATTTCATTATTAGTGTACAGAAAAGTGACAGATTTCTGTATATTAATCTTTTCTCCTGCAACTTTGCTGAATTAATTTATTAGTTCTAATAGTTTTTGGGAAGAAGCTTTAGGGTTTTCTATACACAGTGTCATGTCATCTGCAATAGTGACAATTTTACTTCTTTCTTAAATGCCTTTTATTTATTTTTCTTGTCTGAGTACTGTGATTGGGACATCTAATACTATGTTAAATAGAAGTGGCAAGAGTGGGCATGAGAGGAAAGGCTTTTGGCTTTTCACTGTATGATGTTAGCTGCGGGCTTCTCATAAATAACTTTTATGATGTTGAGATATGTTCTCTCTCTACCCACTTTGCTGAGAGTTCTTTTTTAATCATGAATGGATGTTGCTGCTGTGCTCTGCCAGGTTGCTTCAGTCATGTACAACTCTTTGCAACCCTATGGGCTGTAGCCCACCACGCTACTCTGTCCACGGGATTCTTCTGGTAAGAATACTGGAATGGGTTGCCATGCCCTCCTCCAAGGGATCTTCCTGACCCAGGGACTGAACCTGCATCTCTGAAGTCTCCTGCTTTGGCAGGCAGGCTCTTTACCACTAGCGCCACTTAAATTTTGTCAAATGCTTTTTCTGAGTCTGTTAAGATGATCATGGGTTTTTATCCTTCCTTTTTGTCAATGTGAAGTTTCACAGTAATTGATTTGCTAATGTTGAACTGTCCTGTGTTCTAGAAAAAGTCCAGCTTATCATGGTGTATGACCCTTTTTATATCGTTGGATTTGGTTTGCTACTATTGTCTTGAAGATTTTTGCATCTATATTTATCAAAGGCATTCGCCTATAATTTTCTTTTTTTGTAATGTCTTTGTCCGGTTTTGGTATCAGGATAATGATGGTCTTGTAGAATGAATTTGGGAGTGTTCTGTCCTCTTCAATTTTTTTTGAACAGTTTGAGAAGGATAGGTATTATTTCTTCTTTATATATTTGGTAAAAAGGACCTTTATTAATTTTTACAACTACATGTGAATCAATAATTACCTCAATAAAAGTGTCAATAAAAATAATTTTTAAAAATTCCAAATATAAAAATGTAAGTGACATTAGGAACAATGATTACAGCTAGGCTTGCACTTCCAAGTATATAAGTAAGGAAGACATTTTCTTTATTTTACAATATAAGATCAGATAATACTTGAATACACTTGCTTGGACATGCATTATCCAATATAGTATCCACTTGCCATGATTAAAACAAAATACAAAAATTCACTGCTCAATAGCACTTAATGAGCCAGTATTCAGTTGTTACATGTTGCCATAACAGCACAGAATGAAATGTCCATCCATCAGGACAGAAAGTTCTATCAGACAGCACTGTCACAGAATCATGTAAAATATTAAAAATAAAAAGTGATTTATGAATGAATGAGTCAATGAATAAATGACTTAGCTTATGAACAAACAAACCTATAAAAACATAAATTTCCACATTTCATGTGCTAAAGATTCATAATTGCCTAGTTATCTTTCAACATCTTTTATCCTTAATTATTATGTATTATCTCTGTTGAATATCTCAACTCAAACCAATTAACAAAATATCTGTGCCAATTTGAGAAGAGTCCATTTAGTTTCTAATTCACAAAAATATGTAGATAGTATAACTTAAAATAATATTCCTATACATATATTAAAAAGTTACACAGTCTATATCCACCAGAATAGCTGAAATTAAAAAGTCAGATGACACAAAATGCTGGTGAGGATGTAAAGGGGAAAAAAAAAAAACAACTCTGAGGCTGGAGGGAGTGTAAAATGCTATATCTATCTTAGGAAAATGTCTGGCAGTTACTTAGAGGACTAAACACATACCTGCCCTATCACCCAACAATTCCCCTGCTGCTGCTACTGTGCTAAGTTGCTTCAGTCATGTCCAACTCTGTGCGACCCCATAGATGGCAGCCCACCAGGCTCCCCCGTCCCTGGGATTCTCCAGGCAAGACACTCCCCTACTAGTTATTCATCCAAGAAAATGAAAACACGTCTACAGAAAGCCCTATACAGGACACTGACTGAAGCCTCATTCTCAACAGAGACTGGAAACAGCCAAGGTGTCTATTAACAGAAGAGGTAAACTATTGGTATATTTGCATGATGGCGTTGTTTAGTTAAGTTGGGTCTCACTCTTTGTGACCCCATGGACTGTAGCCTGCCAGGCTCCTCTGTCCATGGGATTTCTAGGCAAGAATACTGGAGTGGGTTGCCATTTCCTCCTCCAGGGGATCTTCATGATTCATGGATTGAACTCATGTCTCCTGCATCGTCAGGTAGATTCTTTACCACTGAATCACCAGTGAATCCCTTGGTCAATGGCATACTATGTCGCCATAAAAAGCCACTTTTTTACACAATATGAATAAATCTCATTATTCATAATTACGATTAGTGGACCAAGAACATACTATAGGACTCCACTGATATGAAGTTCTAGAACACACAAAGCTTATCTATGGTGAAACAAAATGAAGCAAAACAAAACTCAGAGCAGGGATTGCCTCTGGAAGAGAATAAGGGGAAAGAATGATTGGAGGTGATGTATGCTGCTTGTTACTTTTAGAATTTATAGATTTTCTTTTTAACTGAAACAAAGAAATGGAATAAAAGAAGAATAAATTAATTGCTAACTGAGTTTTCTCTTTACTGGCAATCACACAGCTAGTTTAAAAATCAGTAATAGAGACTTGAGATACTGAGATATGACAAGATGATCAAAAGATCTGTGTAGATGTCTTAGAACAAATGTGTCTCTCCTCACCCACTGTCAACTTATCCCAGTTCAGCAAGGCACAGACATTCCAGTTTTTCTGCTGCAAAGAAATTACAAAGGCTATTACAATATGTTACGTTTCTCCATAAGGGCTTTCATATTTAGAATTAATCCATAATGACTAAGCAATCTGAATATAATATTGCCATTAATTTACCATTTCTTGCAGTTCTTGGGCAGTCAGTGAAATGATAAAAGAAAAATGTTCTCATTCACAAAACAGTGAAAAAAGTGCAAAGTGTTTTTGGTGTCACTGGCATAATTTAAAATTCTGGTACATATACACTGAAAAGAGAAATAATAAGTCATTCATTTTCCATCTAATTAATTTGGATTCTTGCTTAACTTTGTCTCAAGGAATCTAGAATGAAATAAAGGTTTTCTCCTCCACTCCCCTCAATTATAAAAACCAATAAGAACTTTCTGTATAGCACAGGGAGTTCTGCTCAGTATTCTGTAATAACCTAATTGGGAAAAGAATTTGAAAAAGAAAAGATGCATGTGTATGTATAACTGAATCACCTTGCTGTACCCCTGAAACTAACACCACATTAATCAATTGTGCTCCAATATAAAATAAAAATGAAAAAAAAAAAAACACAAAAAACTCCACAATTTTCTTTTACAGCCAGTGAGTACAGACAGAAGCCATAGTCAAAAGAGGCTGGCAGAGGCTGAAGAGCAGCTTTTCCCAGGGGCTCTAGACAGAGTCCCACCTGTTGCCCCTACTCCCAGGCCTGGGCACACTGGGACGGGTGGTCAGGGGTAAGGCTGCAGATCCATGCAGAGTCCACTTGATCCTTTTGTCAGGTCTCTCGTTCTTTCTTTAAACATGTTACAACTTCCAAGACTCCTCTGAAAATCTCCAAAATGAAGAAAAGGCTATTTGGAGGAACTTTAGGACAACCTTGATCTATAATCGTCCACATAAGAGCTCCTTGCTAATGGAGCAAAACAGCACGTTGTTTATACATGAGCACGTATGCCTCGGAGCTTGGAAAAAGCTGGTGCTTACAGGCAGTTAACTCAATTTGAGGATGTGAAATTAAAGACAAGTTACTACTATGAAAACAGGTGAACATTCTTTTAAGATTATGAATATTTTATAAAAATTCATGGAAGTTATAGATTCAATATGTGTGCTGGCTATTCTAGATGCTTTATAAGGCTAAGTGAGCGACTGCTCCCAGAGTTCTTAGAAAAGACAGATTTGCAGGAGCTGGAGGGCCAGGGAAGGGGTTCTGAGGATCGACTAACAACAGGACAGCTGCTGCTGCTGCTGCTGCTGCTAAGTTGCTTCAGTCGTATCCCACTCTGTGCGACCCCACAGACGGCAGCCCACCAGGCTCTCCATCCCTGGGATTCTCCAGGCAAGGGTACTGGAGTGGGTTGCCATTGCCTTCTCTGAACAGGACAGCAGCTGACTCTATTTTACAATGAAGTAAGTCCATGAGAGCCGTCTGGCCCACAGTGCTCGCCACATCACTGCCTTGCATTTGTCCGTGTAGCACATTACAGTTTAAGGCACATTTTCACAAACTGAGTAACTGTTCTGCTGCCTATCACCAACTATTCTAGGCAGTATCACCTACATTTTCCCCCAAAAGGGGACATAAATTAAGTGAATGTCCAGAAGCAAGAGGTAGACTAGAGACTGAGACATATAGACTTTTTCTGGATTCTAATGCATTTGACTCAGAATGTTTTTCCTTCTGTTAATTTCTTAAGTTCCTCTTGCTGACATGTTGGGACTTAGGAGAGAAGATGATTCTTTTGATGTTTTTTTTAAAGAAACGACTTTTTTTAAAAAATTTTTTGTTTTGGCCATGTCCTGCAACTTGGAACTTAGTTCCCCAACCAGGTATTGAACCCAGGGGCTCGGCAATGAGAGGGCAGAGTCCTAATGACTGGACCACCAGGGAATTCCCTTTTTCTGGTTTATTTTTAAGATAGACACCTGGGGCACCTTAGCTTTTATGCCTGCTAGAGTTGGAACTGGGGTGACAAGATGCCATGGGTATCAGGGAGCCTAGATCACAAGAAAATTTTGGGAATCATGGATGGGTCTCATCCAATCAGTTGAAATTCTGAATGCAACAAAGGACTGACTTCCCTTGAGCAAGAGGGAATTCTGCCTGCCTTCGGACTTAAAGCTGTGACCTTAGCTCTGCCTGGGTTTCCAGTCTGATTTTGGATTTAATAATATATGTAATCATAACAGCTAATTCCTTAAAATCAACCAACCAATCAGTCCACAAACACACACACAATTGGATCTGTTTCTCTAGAGAACCCTGATGAATACACAAAGCTTTTCCCCTCTGGTGAAATGTGAAAATACATGCAAACATAATAAATTCATACCTCATATATATCAATATGTATCTTCTAAGATTAAGAACATTCCCCTACATATACATGATTCTATTATCATACCTAAGAGAACTGGCTTTAATTCAGTAGTATCTAACATATAGTTAATATTACAGTTCTCCCAGCTGTCCCCAAAATGTCTTTTGTACTTTGCTTTGTTAAGGACCCAACCAAGGACTATTCACTGCATTTGGAAAAAGCCATCTTTTTTCAGGAAACAGACTTAGTAAACAGGGTCCAAAATCCAGCCTACAAGCTGTTTTTTATGAGAATTCTACATAAGGTGATGCTGGGCCTTCTTTATTGTGTCATGTCAGGAAACATAAAACATATCAGATTATTTCATCTCTGACGATAAGCATTAACAATTTTAAACAACAACAAAAAAATCAATACCAAGTATACAGACCTTCTGGTCCAGATTCTGCTACAATTATTTACCAAATACTTCTAAGGAACTTGCATTTCATACAACCTACAGAAACAACAGGCCATGATCCCATGATTAAGATATGGGTGCGAGCTAAGTCGCTTTCGTCATGTCCGACTCTGTGACCCCATGGACTGTAGCCCGCCAGGCTCCTCTGTCCATGAGCTTCTCCAGGCAAGAGTGCTGGAGTGGCTTGCCATGCCCTCCTCCAGGGGATGTTCCCCACCCAGGGACCACCCAAGCATCTCTTCCATCTCCTGCATTGGCAGGCAGGTTCTCGTACCACTAGCGCCACCTAGGAAGCCCCCAAGGAAGGTAAAGAATCTGAAAAAGAATGTGTGTATCTGTGCATAACGGAAGGCATGACTGAATCACTTTGCTATCCACCTAAAACTAACATAGCACTGTAAATCAACTATGCCCCCAAAATTAAAAAGATCTTCAGACTTTACAGTAAAAATTTGCAGATAAAGATAATTCACCTCAAAGGCCTTGCTTATTCAAGTAATTGTTGGGGAAGAACCAGGAGCAAGGTTAGTCTGTCACACTCCTACTCAAAGAAAACCAGATCCGTCACTTCCCTTCTTTAGTTTTCTGTACAATCCTTACTTTGTTTTTGTTTGTTTTTTGTTGTTTGGATTTTTTTTTCAAAGCTCAAGAACAATTTTATATTCCAGATCTCTTGGGAAATAAGATTCCTAAATGGAGCTTACTAAATTTTGTAGTGGAAACTAAAGCCCAACCATCTCTTTCTCAGGATGCCAATGGGTTTTCTGTTTGTTTTTCACTTTTTAAAAATAACAACATGGCTGTTTCATACTCTGATGCAAGTAAAATGAATTTCTATATTTCACCTTCCTTTCTGCTCACACTTGAAAATCCAGAAGAATTTCAGGAAAAATACTAAGAGAAGAAGAAAATGAAATGACTATTAAATGAAAGATTCTGAGACATAAGCTTCTTGATTTTAGTGAACTGAAGAGGGTCTGCTGGCCCAGGTATGTTCTGTCATCACTTTCTACATAGCACCTCCACACATGCGTTTCACTTACACACATTTATATATGAACTTGAAATAGGAGTGCCAAGATGAATTTTGAATCAGTGGTGTCTGTCTCTTTCTCTTGTTGGCTGTTATACAGCAATGATGAGAACTGTACCTGGAGGCCTCTCTCCTCATTCATCCTTAACTTTTTGCAGTAAATCAATGAAATATTTGCACTTGCAATTCTTGAGGGAGTATATTTATTTTAACACTGAAAGTCATCCATAAACATTTCCACAAGTGGGGGAAGGGAGGGATTTAATATACTTTCAAAACAGAGATAAAATTTCCCAGTTAATAAAAAAGAAAAATTGAGAGAAAAGGGAACACATCTTATCTTTTCCAAAGGGATCAAAGTCAAGAAAAGGTAAGTAGAATACTTTTCTTAGCATCATTACCTATATATTTACTGATCACGTTGAAACAAACTATGATCAATTTGTACAAAATTCTTAACACCTGTCTTTTGAGACATCATAACTCTTGGTTATAAAGTATTATGCCTATTTTATAGCTCAGTTAAACTTCCTTAAAATCAGGGACTCTGTTGTATTCATTTGTGAATCCACCCCCTATTGTACCCTCTCTAACTTAGCTAAGAGAATTTTCAAATAAATAGATGTATCATTCCTAAATCTGAGGACAAGTCTATTGTGAATATTCCCTCCAACATGTCCTGAACTTTAAATACCAAATTACTATTAACCAGCCACACTTTTTTTTTTCCTGCTTTGGGAAATCATTTAAGAGTTTCTTTTTATACAATAATGATTATGAAATATGACTGAACACAGAGCAATTTGAATCCCCTTGTGGGAACACAATATAACTCATTTTTAGTGTTTCTCGTTTTCTCAGTTCTGGCCTAGGAGTGTGAACATGTTAGTCACTCAGTCATGTCCGACTCTTTGTGACTTCATGGACTTTAGCCCACCAGATTCCTCTGTCCCTGGAATTCTCTAGGCAGGAATACTGGAGTGGGCAGCCATTCCCTTCTCCAGGCGATCTTCCCCACCCTGGGACTGAACCCAGGTCTCCTGCACTGCAGGCAGATTCTTTACCATCTGAGCCACCAGGGAAGCCTAATGTTTAAGCCCCCCAAATAAGGAAACACATTAATAAAAGAAGTTTATGGTTTCCAATAAGTTCTAACAGATGGTTTCAGAACACATACCATAGCTTTAAATGCATAATTTCACCCTATAAATACGCTGCAAAGCATTAAAAATAGATCACAGCACATACGCCTTATGGGGCAAATGAAATGATAAAAGCAATTCTGTAGTAGATAAACTCATAAGAGATAATATTTGTTTACAACTATGTGTCCCTTTCAATAAAATGAGTGGATTAAATGTGATAGCTTTTGACATAGTTCTATTCCAAACATAGTAAAAGACCAAAGATTTTCCTTTTAACAAATATTTTTGTGACAGATTAGGGTTTTTGAATTTAAATTTTTTATATTGCTCCCTCACTAATAAGAAACCAAGTTATATTTAAACACTAGGAGAATTTATTATTGTATTATATTAGGTAAAAAAATAAAACAAGATAAAACTTGGCAAAGCCAAATGACAACTATCTTTGAAGGAATTTTCCTTCTTAAGATAGTTTTTTCTGTTGAATCCTCTCTTGCAGCATTTTTGACAATCTCAGATCTAACTTATGATTGCAGTTAAAATGTATTCTACTAGAATGCAAAAATTAAATAGCAAGTGAAGAAATTAATCAATTATTCTGCATTATATTTCTATCATACTTTATAATTTTCAACATAATTGCCTGACGTTTTAACTTACAGATTAACAGGAGGACGGAAAAAGAGACTGGTAGGTAACAGCTGACAAGTGAAGAGACTCAGCATGTGAAATCTGTGCATGACAAAGAACAACTACTAAAATACCTTTTACACGAAAATCACATAAATGGATAAAGAAGATATGGTACATATATACAATGAACGATTACTCATCCATAAACAAGAATGAAAGAATGCCATTTGGAGCTACATAGATGGATCTATAGATTACCATATTAAGGAAGTAGGTCAGAAAGAGAAAGACAAATATTAATACCATATGAGATCACTTATATTTTGTTGTTGTTTAGTTGCTAAGTTGTATACGACTCTTCGCGACCCCATGGACTACATCCCATCAAGTCCTCTGTCCATGGGATTTCCCAGGCAAGAATACTGGAGTGGGTTGCCATTTCCTTCTCCAGGGGATCTTCTTGCCCCAGGGATCAAACCCATATCTCCTGCACTGGCAGGCAGAGTCATTACTGCTAAGCTACCAGGTGGCTCATCACTTTTACATGGAATCTAAAATACGGCACAAATGAACCCATCTATGAAAAAGAAGCAGGCTGACAAAGAACAAGGACAGGGGGTGGGGGTGCTGATCAGGAGTTGGGGACCAGCAATTGCAAACTACTGTATACAGAACGGATAAGCAGCAAGGTCTTGTATAGCACAGGGAACTATATTCAATATCCTGTGGTAAATCGTAATGGAAAAGAACATGAAAACAAATGTGTGTGTGTGTGTGTGTGTGTGTGTGTGTGTATATATATGCACACACATAGGAGCCATGGCTACGCGGCCGCAGGAGGGCCTAGAGGAGCTATCCCACGTTGAAGGTCAGGAAGGGCGGTGGTGAGGAGATACCCCTTGTCCACGGTAAGGAGCAATGGCTGCACTTTGCTGGAGCAGCTGTGAAGAGATACCCCACGCCCAAGGTAAGAGAAACCCAAGTAAGACGGTAGGTGTTGCAAGAGGGCATCAGAGGGCAAACACACTGAAACCATATTCACAGAAAACTAGTCAATCTAATCACATGGACCACAGCCTTGTCTAACTCAATGAAACTAAGCCATGCCCGTGGGGCAATCCAAGACGGGCGGGTCATGGTGGAGAGATTTGACAGAATGTGGTCCACTGGAGAAGGGAATGGCAAACCACTTTAGTATTCTTGCCTTCAGAACCCCATGAACAGTATGAAAAGGCAAAATGATAGGATACTGAAAGAGAAACTCCCCAGGTCAGTAGGTACCCAATATGCTACTGGAGATCAGTGGAGAAATAACTCCAGAAAGAATGAAGGGATGGGGCCAAAGCAAAAACAATACCCAGCTGTGGATGTAACTGGTGATAGAAACAAGGTCCAATGCTGTAAAGAGCAATATTGCATAGGAACCTGGAATGTCAGGTTCATGATTCAAGGCAAATTGGAAGTGGTCAAACAAGAGATGGCAAGAGTGAATGTTGACATTCTAGGAATCAGCGAAGTGAAAGGGACTGGAATGGGGGAATTTAACTCAGATGACCATTATATCTACTACTGCGGGCAGGAATCCCTCAGAAGAAATGGAGTGGCCATCATGGTCAACAAAAGAGGCCGAAATGCAGTACTTGGATGCAATCTCAAAAACGACAGAATGATCTCTGTTCGTTTCCAAGGCAAACCATTCAATATCACAGTAATCCAAGTCTATGCCCCAACCAGTAACACTGAAAGAGCTGAAGTTGAACAGTTCTATGAAGACCTACAAGACCTTTTAGATCTAACACCCAAAAAAGATGTTCTTTTCATTATAGGGGACTGGAATGCAAAAGTAGGAAGTCAAGAAACACCTGGGGTAACAGGCAAATTTGGCCTTGGAATATGGAATGAAGCAGGGCAAAGACTAATAGAGTTTTGCCAAGAAAATGCACTGGTCATAACAAACACCCTCTTCCAACAACACAAGAGAAGACTCTACACATGGACATCACCAGATGGTCAACAATGAAATCAGATTGATTATATTCTTTGCAGCCAAAGATGGAGAAGCTCTATAGTCAGCAAAAACAAGACCAGGAGCTGACTGTGGCTCAGACCATGAACTCCTTATTGACAAATTCAGACTGAAATTGAAGAAAGTAGGGAAAACCACTAGACCATTCAGGTATGACCTAAATCAAATCCCTTATGATTATACAGTGGAAGTGAGAAATAGATTTAAGGGCCTAGATCTGATAGATAGAGTGCCTGATGAACTATGGACTCAGGTTTGTGACACTGTACAGGAGACAGGGATCAAGACCATCCCCATGGAAAAGAAATGCAAAAAAGCAAAATGGCTTTCTGGGGAGGCCTTACAAATAGCTGTGAAAAGAAGAGAAGCGAAAAGCAAAGGAGAAAAGGAAAGATATAAACATCTGAATGCAGAGTTCCAAAGAATAGCAAGAAGAGATAAGAAAGCCTTCTTCAGCAATCAATGCAAAGAAATAGAGGAAACAACAGAATGGGAAAGACTAGGGATCTCTTCAAGAAAATCAGAGATACCAAAGGAACATTTCATGCAAAGATGGTCTGGATAAAGGACAGAAATGCTATGGACCTAACAGAAGCAGAAGATATTAAGAAGAGATGGCAAGAATACACAGCAGAACTGTACAAAAAAGATCTTCACGACCCAGAAAATCACAATGGTGTGATCACTGACCTAGAGCCAGACATCATGGAATGTGAAGTCAAGTGGGCCTTAGAAAGCATCACTACGAACAAAGCTAGTGGAGGTGATGGAATTCCAGTTGAGCTATTCCAAATCCTGAAAGATGATGCTGTGAAAGTGCTGCACTCAATATGCCAGCACATTTGGAAAACTCAGCAGTGGCCACAGGACTCGAAAAGGTCAGTTTTCATTCCAATCCCAAAGAAAGGCAATGCCAAAGAATGCTCAAACTACCGCACAACTGCACTCATCTCACATGCTAGTAAAGTAATGCTCAAAATTCTCCAAGCCAGGCTTCAGCAATATGTGAACCGTGAACTTGCTGATGTTCAAGCTGGTTTTAGAAAAGGCAGAGGAACCAGAGATCAAATTGCCAACATCCGCTGGATCATCGAAAAAGCAAGAGTGTTCCAGAAAAACATCTATTTCTGCTTTATTGACTATGCCAAAGCCTTTGACTGTGTGCATCACAATAAACTGTGGAAAATTCTGAAAGAGATGGGAATACCAGACCACCTGATCTGCCTCTTGAGAAATCTGTATGCAGGTCAGGAAGAAACAGTTAGAACTGGACATGGAACAACAGTCTGGTTCCAAATAGGAAAAGGAGTTCGTCAAGGCTGTATATTGTCACCCTGCTTATTTAACTTATATGCAGAGTACATCATGAGAAACGCTGGACTGGAAGAAACACAAGCTGGAATCAAGATTGCTGGGAGAAATATCAATAACCTCAGATATGCAGATGACACCACCCTTATGGCAGAAAGTGAAGAGGAACTCAAAAGCCTCTTGATGAAAGTGAAAGTGGAGAGTGAAAAAGTGGGCTTAAAGCTCAACATTCAGAAAACGAAGATCATGGCATCCTGTCCCACCACTTCATGGGAAATAGATGGGGAAACAGTGGAAACAGTGTCAGACTTTATTTTTGGGGGCTCCAAAATCACTACAGATGGTGACTGCAGCCATGAAATTAAAAGATGCTTACTCCTTGGAAGGAAAGTTATAACCAACCTAGATAGCATATTCGAAAGCAGAGACGTTACTGTGCCAAAAAAGGTTCGTCTAGTCAAGGCTATGGTTTTTCCTGTGGTCATGTATGGATGTGAGAGTTGGACTGTGAAGAAGGCTGAGCGCCGAAGAATTGATGCTTTTGAACTGTGGTGTTGGAGAAGACTCTTGAGAGTCCCTTGGATTGCAAGGAGATCCAAGCAGTCCATTCTGAAGGAGATCAGCCCTGGGATTTCTTTGGAAGGAATGATGCTGAAGCTGAAACTCCAGTACTTTGGCCACCTCATGTAAAGAGCTGACTCATTGGAAAAGACTCTGATGCTGGGAGGGATTGGGGGCAGGAGGAGAAGGGGACGACAGAGGATGAGATGGCTGGATGGCATCACTGACTTGATGGACGTGAGTCTGAGTGAACTCCAGGAGTTGGTGATGGACAGGGAGGCCTGGCGTGCTGCAATTCATGGGGTTGCAAGGAGTCGGACACGACTGAGTGACTGATCTGATCTGTTATATGTATATGTATAACTGAATTACTTTGTTGTACACCAAAAGCTAATAAAACACAGTGAATCTACTGTACTTAAATTAAAAAAAAAGATGCAGTGTTTAAAAGATACAGTGTCTAATGGGTACACTGCAGATTTAAAAGATGCAAAGAGTTCCAAAGATGGATTGTGGTGACAGAAGCATGCTGCGAATGTGTTTAATACCACTGAACTGTACATGCAAAAATGGCAAAGATGATAAATTTTATGTTTGTGTACTTAACACAATAAAGAAATTTGGGGGAAAGGGTATAGTGTTTTTATAAGCAGGAACAGACTTCAGAAATCTTCAAAAGACCTTGGAAGACCATGGGAATTGTTCAATTTCACATGTAGTGATGTGGTATGTGAATTTAAATAATTTGACTCCCTGTTGATCTCTTATCACAATGATTATGAAACTCATAGAATGTGTCAAGTGAACACCTAGATGACACTCCTCGACCATCATGGGCATTTAATCAATACAAGTTTAATGAGCCAGAAATGAGCAAACAGATATATTAGGTTGGCCAAAAAGCTCATTTGGGTTTTTCCCATACATCCTTTGAAAAACCAAACTAATATTTTGGTCAACCCGATATAAAGATTTTGCCTGGTGGGGTGGCAGGTGGGGTGGAGGAGAAAATTAGAAAAGGGATCACAGGGCTTATAAAAATACTGTCTTTGCCTCTAAGAACTATAAATAAATGCGATATGATTCACCCACATTAATAACTGCAATGGTTCTTTTAACAAAAATTGTTTTGAGCTACCTCCTAAAATACCAGCATAGACTTCTGCCAGAATTATATTATTTCATTCCCATACACATTTTAATCTCTTCTATTGCATAAATCCTCAGTTCCTCTTACTATCTCATTTCATCATACTTGCCTAGCAAAACCCTAACCCTGCTATAGCTATAATCCAAGTCTCCACCCACCAATTCCACCCCTGCATCCATGCTGCTGAACATGGCTAGATAAAACACGAAGAAGGTGGATTTCATTTTAATTTCAAGATTGACAAATGCATGTGAACCTCAGTGCAGCCCCCTAATCTCCTCGGATGCCCAGAGCAGTTTCCTACTCTAGTTGCTCTTATGTAGACATAGATGACTAATTCACGCTTTCCCTTTAACTAAGAAGACACAGGCATTTGGAAGAGACCTCTTGTAGGTGTCTACCAGGGCATCTGCCCACCTGCATTCATGGACTCCACATTCCCTTGTGTTTCCACAGAGGCCCCAATGATGCTTCTAGTGAATGCCGAGTGTCAGTGTCCACTGGTGTCCCAGCTCCTCATATCCTTATGCCTGCTCAGAAATGAATCTGAACCTCAGTTTGCACCTTTAGGTTCACTGCCATTAGCATACAAGGATGCAATCATTTTTCTTTTTAAAGAAACACACTCCGACTCCATTTCCCCAGCCAGCTACCACCCATGTTTCTGCTTGCCTTCACAGCAAAACTAAGGAGAAAATCCCAATGCTCTGGGTCTCCAATTTCTCTCCTCCCGTACTCTCGTGACCTCTCTGAACACGATCAGTCATGCTCTCACCATCATCACCAATGACCCTCACATTCCAGGTGTGCCGGAGGATTCCCAATTCCTACCTTATCCGACCTATAACCTGCAGCATATTTGATCACTCTCTTCTTGAAACGTGCACTTCACCTGCTTTCCCACACCATGCCCTTTAACTGTCTTTCCCCCCCTTATTATTACGTATTTATTTGGCTGCACTGGGTCCTAGTTGCAGCACATGGCATCTCTGATCTTCGCTGCAGCACGTGGGATCTAGTTCCTTGAGCAGAAATCAAACCTGGACCCTCTCCATTGGGAACGTGGAGTCTGAGCCACTGTATCACCAGGGAAGTCCTTTATTTGCCTTCTAATGCCAGGCTATGTAGCTTGGGCTACTTCATCACCTCCCCATCTTCCCACTCTGTTAGATTACTCCTGACCTTTTCTCTATTCTCTTAGTAACCTCACCCATCTCTATTCTCAGGACTCTCAGACTTCTATATTCAAAGCCAATCTCTCCGAAGATCCTGAAATCCAACTGCCCACTCAATGTACCTACTTAAATGCCTAAAGGCTACTTCAAACATAACATATATATAAAAAAAAAAACACTTTTCCCCTCCAAATCTGCAGCAGCCTTCCCCACCTCAATTAACTGTATCTTTATTCTTCCAGATGCTGAAGGACAAGCCTCGGAGTCGTGGTCTTCTCTCTCACACCCCACTGTCAGCAAATCCAATCAACTGTACCATCAGAATAGATCTGGAATCTGGCCACTTCTTACCACCTCCATCGATAGCACCACGTCCAGACGATCATCCGCGCGATTACTGCATTAGTGTCCTAACAGGTTTTCACACCTAGTCCTCATCCCCTAGAATCAGGAGCAGCCAGAGCCATCCTGTGACACCATCATTCATTTGCTTAGAAGTTCCCAATATTTTCCTTCCTTGCAATTACCTGTCCAAGTCCTACTAACAGCCAACAAGAGCCTATGTATCGGCCATCACTTAGTCTGCAACAGCCACGCTGGTCTCCATAATGAATGTGTTATGTGCCAAGTCACTCCTGCCCAGGGCTTTTGGACTCACTGTCCACTCTGTCTGGAGTGTCCTTCCCTAAAGGTTACGTGACTGTCTCCTTCACCTCCTTCGGGAAGTTGCTGAAATGGCCATTTCTCGATAAAGTCACTAGTGACCACACTTCCTAAAGCAGTACGTGGGCACATGTGCACACACACATGTGTGGCAATCACTGCTTTGAACATACCACGTTTTCATCGTTTATTTGGCTTGTCCCTTCGTAGTGCATTGAGACGGCTTTCCCTGGGTCATGAAACCAAATTGTAAATTTTCAGGAATTCTGCCAATTGGTTGTTATCAGACAGCTATTATTAAAAATTACTTTCTATCAACTTAGAAATAATTAACTGCATTTAAAAAAGTAATTCTCCAGGCAAGAATACTGGAGTGGGTTGCCATGTCCTTCTCCAGGGGATCTTCCTAACCCAGGTATCGAACCTGGGTCTCTTGCACTGCAGGCAGATTCTTTACCACTGAGCCACCAGGGAAGCACAAAAAAGTAATAAGTACTCAAAACTCATTGCTTCCTAAGCAGTAGATTCTACCTCCTAAATATTTCTGGAATCAAAAAATTTCTTTCCATCATGAGTTCTAGCTATCATCATTTTTCCCCCACACTATATAAGAACTTTCTACACACACACACACATATATGTACATATTCATACACAAGAGCTTCCTACACATACACACATATCTCTCACCCACAAGATATTTATTACAATGTAAATTTTATGGACTGTAAGTCTTTAAAATACATTGCTAAATTCAACAATCTGGACCACCCTTTGCGGCTTTAGCCACCACAATCTTTCCCCTGTCCTGATGCAAACAACTCCTCCCAACTTAACACCACCTTTGTGTACTTAACTCATACATGTCCTTCAGGAACAGAATTCCTATACGTCCTTGGAGGCTCCAATTAGGAGGCTACAATTCTTCTAATGCACATTTTTGTAGTAGTCTCAGCTTTATAACTCTGATAAACTAAATGATGTTGATAAGTATTTACTGTATAATTTTCTTTCTAAACTCTTATTAAGCACAGAAATCTTATCTGTCCTGTTCAACTCTATATTCCCAGAAACTAGCCCACAGTGTGGAACATCACAAGTTCTCAATAATAGAGTTTCAATCACAAAAATGTAACATTTTTCTGTTACCAAAAATAAAGAATAGCTTTCAAGTGTTATGAGCTTCCCTGGTGGCTCAGACAATAAAGAATCCACCTGCAATGCAGGAGATTGGGGTTCAATCCCTGGGTTGGGAAAATCCACTGGAGAAGGAAATAGTTTCTCACTCCTGTATTCTTGCCTGTAGAATTCCACAGAAAGAAGCCTGATGGGCTACAGTCCATGGGGTCGCACAGAGTTGGACACGCCTAAGCAACTAACTCTTACATACTTTCACTTTCAAGTTATATATTGCTATTTATAAATAAAACTTCTATATAAAGCTTAGAATCAGCTGTTTACAAAGAATCTTAAAGCTATTAACTTTCCACAAACTATAATAAGCCACAAAGATAAAAGTGCTATCTTTTCAATGCTTACTCTACTAAAATGGCAAGCTTTTACTTAAGCACATCTTACACATAAACATAGAAAAGAAAAAAAAAAAAAAAACCTCATTGCTTCCTAATTATTTTACTCCATTTTTCTCTACATTCTTTCGGTGGAGATATTACATAACCACGTGCTACTCAGCCCCTTTTCTTAACCTGAAATTCAGTAACATCACATTCACTGCTTGAAACCAGCTATGGTGGGAGTATTTACACCACAGAAATCAGCAAATGCTAGAAATCAGGCCTTTCTTCACCCCCAGAGAGCCAGCTGTTAAACACTCACCATGATGAGCTCTGCACTAATTGCCTGACTCTGCTACACAATAGTTCAGCAGCCACTACAGTGCTCGGAACACAGCAGGCATTAAAACATGGAAGGAATACTAGAATGAGCTTCCCTGAAAGTCATTTGCAAAAGTATAAGAAGAAGAAATAAATTGCAAAACTACAATTTTTTCTCTTTGACAAGTTATATACAGTTTTATATGTACTCTACTAAATAACATCCCATTAATTCAAATAAATGTCTCATAAAATGATGATTCAACTTAGCTACAGTTGGCATTTTTCCAGACAAATAATCAGACTTTTAAAAGAAATACATTCTTGCCTCCGAGTTTTGTTTAGTTTGCATTTCAGCAAATTTATAAAGAAACTTTTCTACAAAGAAAACCACATGTTTTTAGTTAAAAATATATAATAATTAAATATACAGAGTTTTTTTTTTTTTTTTTTTTTTTTTTTACTGTTGGAATGATTCACCTTTGAGCTACTGGCAGCTATAAGCATAGACAGTAAGTGCATCATCAACCCAAAACAAATAAAATTAACATGTTTCAAAGGCAAAAAATAGTAAATGGCCCTCTTAATTACCTGTTTAAATGACCTGGGAGTTTCTTTTACTACCAACTGCGAGGAATAAGCCATACCAAAATAAGACAAAATATGATGGATATGTTACCAAGAAAAGGAAAAATTTCAGTCTTTAGAAAGTCCTTGGGCTATAGTCCAATGACATTTATCTTGTGATTAGTAAGCAGATTTATTATGATCTGTTTAAAAAAAAAACCTATAAAACACAGTCACTTTTAACATAGCCATACTTAGTCCCAAAGAACTCCAAATGTATAACAAGCCCATTTCACTCAGTGAAAGCTTTGATATATAAAAGTATTTTTAAACCATCCAACATGTTACATTTGCAAGAAAACTGACCTAGGGGACAATAATAAAACACTTGGGTATGGCTCCTACTAGACTTTGTACTGATTAAAAAATCATTCAATTTACATTTTGCACTAAAAAGAACCAGCAAAACATAAATCTAGCTAAAAGCTAAAATCCTTTGAAATCTGAGGACAGACCTGGGGTTTATTCTTGGTTTTAGAAATGAAAGAACAATGAACGTAAATGGCGTGGCCAAGACTACACAGTAAGGTACGAAAATGGGACACAGTTTGAGCCCTGAATTATTTGCTGTTTCTACTATGCTATGCTGAGTTTTCAACTGTTTTTCATATTCCAGTTTTTAAACTTTATTTGCTTTGACATCCTTGCTGCAGCCTGGCTTTCCCCTTCTTCTGTGTACTCTGTTGTGCAAAATGGTAAACACACCCCCAGGCAAAGCAATTTTCTTGCTAAACTCAACGGTAAAAACTCAGATCCTGAAATTCTATGGCTAGCTTTTTTTTTTTTTTTTTTTTGCTAGCACATTCGTTTAGGTTGTATGGAAATGGCTAATATACCCTGCATCTTCCATCTTTTCTAGGAGGAAAGCAGGTGACAGAAGGGTCTCACATACAGAAGCTGCAAATATTCTGACTTCTACTTGAAAGATGTAGTACTTTGTTATAAGAGCAAGTGCCTGGCATCGCAGTTCCAAATCTGACTTAGGAAGCAGACTCTACTGAGAGCAACAGAGTGGATTCAGTTAAAAGTAAGAACTGAAGGAACACGTGGGGGAAAGATCTTCCAAAGAAATCTCACATAGTTTGAGATGAAAAGAGCAAGGCTATGGAGGGAGATGAAGCATCCATCTTGGCACACGTCACCAGGAATCAACACGCTTTCAGATGTAAGCGCACAATTTTCAGCATGATATTAAACTTGGCCATTTTTTAGTTCCATAAAAACTATTATGATGTTTTCAGGCTTAAAATATGAGACCATTTTACATTTAAGAGTTTGCTTCAGTATCAGTCACGGAAAAGATATTATGGGCTCATCACATACATGGTTTTGGTCTTCCCTGGAGGCTCAGTGATAAAGAATCTGTCTCCCAATGCAGGAGACATGGGTTCAACCCCTGAGTCAGGGAGATCCCCTGGAAAAGAAAATGGCAACCCATTCCAGTATTCTTGCCTGGGAAACCCCATGACTAAAACAACAATGAACATTGCTCTACATGTTTTCCCACAAATGGCCTATAAATAAAACTATATTTTACATCTATGGTTAAAATGTACACAGTAATGACACTTGAGTACCTAAAACCTTCATTCTGTACAGTATTTTACAGAAGTATAATACTATAAAACTACATGTCCATATATTTTAAACATGATTTTGGGGTTATTAATAATCACTTGCAAACAGTTCTGTAATTTCCTAGAAAGGATAACTGATTTTAGAGATAATGTCCACATTGGTTCTAAAGCAAAAACTTAGTTTCTGAATTCTTAATAATCCAGGAGATTCTAAAAGAAAGATTTAAATCCAAAGCCATCTATTGCCACTCATGTGTAAAAACAATTGCAAATTCTATACCTATTTCTTTTTTTTTTGTCCACACCAAATGGCATGTAGGATCTTCGTTCCCTAATCAGGGATGGAACCTGTCTCCCTGCAGTGGAAGCTCAAAGTCTTAACCACTGGGCTGCCAGCGAAGTCCCTCTATGCCTATTTCTGACATCAAAATAAATCACAATATTCTCACAACTAAGCAAACAAACATCAGATAGTGACACAGAATCTTGAGTGCACACGGTAAATACCTTGAGTGCTTTATACGATGAAAAGGATGTAAAATCTCTACTATGGAAAATTCTAACACTGAAAACAAGCATGCTCCAAATATCCTAACAATAAATGACAATGATGTACTTTTTAATGTGGAAAACTTGATTATCTATAACTCAGACAAGTGAAAAGTTTTAAATAGCCAATGTTTTGACAGGATCAAAGTTGCTGTGAGAATTTATTTTTACAAAATGGCTTTGGCAGTATGTCATAGGACCGGAATAGTTAGGGCCGGGGCTGGATCCCCTCCTACATCCTGGCTCACTCTTCACTCACTCTGATCAGCCAGTTACTTACAAAGCCCGACAGGGTGCCCGCGGGGTTGGCTGTGCCCAGCTCCCAGTCGCTGTGATGTCCGCTCCACGGGAAGCCACGGCCACTCTGAGGAGCTGTCACGGTGCCAAAGCCCGCCTGTCGTGCAAAGTGACCCGCAGTATCATTCCCAAGCACCACGTTTGGGTGTTAGTATTCTCAACTACCCAACACCTAGCTACAATCTGAGCTACAAATAAACTCTTCTGGAAAACTCTGAACCCCTTACTCTATAACTAGTAAGTAATGTTTCTTCACAACGATGCTTTGAGGTTGTAAGATCCTGCAACACCTCCTGAATATTTACTCTTGGTGCAGCTTCTTATAGGGATGTTTTGCTCTCATAGAACTCTGAAAAGTAATGCTGATGGTAATGTAAGTTGTACTACATTTACAAAAACAATTTTATGACACATACCTTCAAAAATTCTCACTCTTTGATCTGGCAAGACCCCTTTTGGGAATTTATCTTCAAGTGTCAGAATTCAGGAAAGACTGAAGTACAAATGTGCACTTTCCACAAGTTATATGAGGAAAAAAACCAAATGTGAAATTAAATGGTCAAAAAGTGAAAACTTCAGTACAATATGATACAGGATGCACGTATGCTACATGCTCAGTGGCTAAGTCACGTCTGACTCTGCGACCCTAGGGACTGTAGCCCACCAGGCTCCTCTGTCCATGGGATTCTCCAGGCACGAATACTGGAGTGGGCTGCCATTTCCTCCTCCAGGGGATCTTCCCGACCAGGGATCAAACCAGCGTTTCCAGGACTGGCAGGCAGATTCTAAAGGCTATATTAGTTTTTTTTTTCCAAGCACTAAAAATATTTTTAAATTGAAAATGCTTATGATGTGGCAATGGAAAAAAGAAGAAAATGACTAAATATAAAACTCAATCACAATTATATTCAATATATGTAAGTTAATACACAAAACACACATACACAGGGAGAAGAAACTGGAAGGAATTTTAAAAATATTTTTAGTGGTTGTTTCTGGTGTGGCTGAATAATATTGGCGTGCTTATCTTTAGTTATCTATCTATCTATATATAGTAGGAGTTACTATATATAACAATTTTTAAAAACTATATTTATATTGAATTTCTATTGCATTTATTACCTCTTTAAAAAGGGAAATTACCTCCTGGGAACTACAATCCATGTAAATGTAGCTTTTAAAAAATATTTATTTTTGTTTATTTATTTGGTTGCAGCAGATCTTAGTTGGGTCATGCGGAATCTTTCCTTGCAGTGCAGGATTCTCTAGTTGGAGCTCAGGCTCAGCAGTTCGGTCGCATGGGCATAGCTGCTGCCCAGCATGTGGGATCTCAGCTCCCCTACCAGGGAAATCCTGTAAATATGGCTTGAATTTGCTGTGCACAAATTTCTATAGGCACTGACTTATTAAAAGTGCCAATTCATATGGAATATGAGAGAAAAATATCTTACACATTTTTACAGAAAGGATAGAGTGGAGAAACTGGCATAATTTAACATAAATGTGTTCATTAGAATTTTTAAGAAATAAAAATCAATAGGTATTTGTGAAATTCTTTTTGATTTAAGAAGGATAAATTTATAATTATGCTTAGAATTATATAGGCTTTTTATTTACTGATGTGACTCCAATTTGATATATCTACACTTCACATTATATTAGGAAAATGTTCATTTTGAGTCCTGACCCACAACGTAAAAGTCGAATGTTCTATATCAGCATTTTTAAAAGGAAAATCATAGTCTTATGAATACTTAGGAATTTATTGACCTAAGACACTAGAAATTCAGTTCATATATTAGAAAGATTTTCATGAAAGATCTTTTTCTGAGTGGAAAAAAGAATACTTCAAAATTTTCCAATTATAAAAATTGAGACAGTATCATCTTATCAGTTTTCTTTGTAACTGTGGTAGCCCAACTAAATATAACTAAACTAGGTTGCTTTGTACTTATTTTGAGTAACTCATAAAAAGGTTAGAAGCTAAATAAAAGAAAATACAATGAGTGTGGTTATAATAAAGTTGCAGAGAAAGCACAGGGGGGTTTAAGGATGATAAACATATTAATACAAACAAGCAAAAAAAAAAAAATTAAGAAACCAGAAAATGATTTCTAAGAGAAAGGTATTTTGTTTTAATTTTTCCTTGAAATAGAGATCATAAATCATTTTGGCATTGTTTTAAATATATGAACAAATGAAGAAGTGTTATGGTAAAAAATGAAAAATAATGGATCTATAGGAAAAGTTAAAAAAAATAAAATTATGTCTCATTTTTTAAATAAAAAAGTCTACAATCCTGAGATTTTTCTAAACATGATATAATTTTAAAATGCCTACATTTGTTTTCATTTCACAAATTACTCATTTCAAACCTCTATATGGTTCTACCAAAGATAAACATAAATCCCAGTGCAGAATGACAACTAGCTGGTGAGAGCAGCATGGTAACAGTCGCATTAATCTTCCTATATGCTCCATTATCAACCAGAGAAGACAGCATACCTCTAAGAAGGGCTAGCTCTCTTTAATTGAATAAAGGAACATTCTACGTGCCTTAACTATATGGAAGCCTCTCTTTTTCAAAACTGTTCACAAGTTGGTAAATTAAAGACATAAATAAATACATGGCAAAACATCTGTGGCAAAAGCCAAGTGTTATTTCAAAACTTAATGGGCATGAGAAAAAAAGTCAGAACCATATTACAGGATCAATGATTACAATGACTATAAGATCATGAGTATAAAAATAGGATTCAGAATACTAGATCATTTGTATAAGCATACATTCACCAAAACAATTCTCTAAAACAAGCATCATGAAGTCTGCTGCTGTGATTAAGCCAGGAGAATGGGGGTGAGTGCATTCACGGGGAGAGGGCACCACCAGGAGTACACTTCTTCACACCCAAGTCTCTCAGCTCTGCTACCAAAGAGCCTGGTAACCCTCAGCAGGCCATCCTGCATCGTGGAATCCTCATCTGTAAATGATGTCTTGCCCTGACTAGATATGATGAACCACCAAATTACAGGAGGTGGGAGAAAAGAAAACTGAGTAACATTACACAGCAGTCTTCGTCTGTATGCGTGTTTTACCTTCTCTCTTTTCTCTCTCCACTATATTGTCCCTGTGGTTGGCCTTCTCTGTAAGAGCAGAGATGTTACAGCACATCATTGTGCTATAGATTACTGAGAAAGACATAACTGGACTTAGTTATTAGCAGGAAGTTATGACATGTAAAGTACAGTAACTCGGCAAGAAATATGGCTGTTCTCTCTCACAGAGGTAGAGGGGGCCGTTTCACACACATGACTGTCATCTACCAAGTGTGCTATAGCACAAAATGGGTAAGATCAAAGCAGATTTATTCATCAGGGAGAGAGAACCCAGAATTCCCTGTTGCTGTCAAGTAAGCAAGGGGGTAGTGAATGGTTTCCCCCAATGACTATGTCATCAAAACACCTCCCCCTGCCTATGTAATAATCAGAGTGAGCAACTTTAATATATTCAAAACGAGATTCTTACAGTATAGGATCCTTACAATGTAAGATCTAAGATCTTATTTTGTCTGTTAAGTAGGAAATATACATGCATGTGCTACTTTGCCTGCATTGATTCAGATTCTGTTAAGCTTTATTTTCCTTTTGCTTCCTGATTATGTAATAATCAGAGTGAGCAACTGATCTCCTTAAATATATTCAAAACAAGATCCTTACAATATAAGATGTTTACAATATAAAATCTAAGATCTTATTTTGTCTGTTAAGTAGGAAATATACATGCATGTGCTACTTTAGCTGCATTGATTCAGATTCTGTAAGCTTTATTTTCCTTTTGTTCCATGAATCGCAGCACTATTAACAAGTCTATGGATGAATTAGTTTGATCCTCCAAAATACATTTAATCTGTAATTTACAATTAAGGTTAGATGTAAACTCCAAACAGCAAGATCACTGAATTCAGATTGTGATAATAACTATGTTTCATTTCTAAAAATATGTATTTTTCAAAGCATTTTTATAAGTTTTAGATAAAGCCTCAAGTTTGCCAGTGTTAGGATTGCAAACTGAACGAGTTCTTTAGGGAAAAGAACTAAAGAGAAGGCTGCTGCTGCTGCTGCTAAATCGCTTCAGTTGTGTCCGACTCTAGCGACCCCATGGACTGCAGCCTACCAGGCTCCTCCATCCATGGGATTCTCCAGGCAAAAGTACTGGAGTGGGGTGCCACTGCCTTCTCCGAAAGAGAAGGCTACACACAGCTAAAGTCCATCTAGGTAATAGTGTTTTATTATCATCCGTTATTTTCATTGTCTTAGCATGCAAGCTATCAGTCTTTGAGACTTGAGCTTCTAAGGCTTTTTATTTTAGGGCTTGAAAGATTTGGACCCCAGCTGTTTGTATAACACACAGATTTAAACAATACATTTAGAACAAGGACTGATAAACTTAACCTTTGGGACAGTGAGGCTTCACCACAACTAACAATATTTACTTTTCATGAAAGGAAATTGTGCCATACTGCTGAGAAAGCGTGTAATGTTTACAACCAAGTGTAAATATTTGAATTTTTCTTCTAAATGAATATCTGCTTTGTAAATTAATACAAAGACAAAAATGACCAGAAGACATAAAAGCTCAGTAATACTATCAAGAATACATTATATTTATAAAACACAACTTAAATACATCTTAAATCCTATTAAATACTTCTTTACAGATACACCAGGTAAGATAAGTCCATACTTGAGTAAGAATTATTTTGTCTGATAAACCCAGTTCTAGATTTTCTATGTAAGGAGAGGCTACATAATGGGAAGAAATGAAATTTAAACTGGAAAAAGATGTCAGTAGGGTTAGGACAATGATCTTTATTTTTTTATTTTATTTTATTTTATTTTTAAACCTGAAACACTGTACAATGATCTTTAAGAATTAGGGGTCGCTCAGTAAGAATAGGAGAAGGCAATGGCACCCCACTCCAATACTCTTGCCTGGAAAATCCCATGGGTGGAGGAGCCTGGGAGGCTGCAGTCCATGGGGTCGCGAAGAGTCGGACACAATTGAGCGACTTCACTTTCACTTTTCACTTTCATGCACTGGAAAGGAAATGGCAACTCCAGTGTTCTTGCCTGGAGAATCCCAGGGATGGGGGAGCCTGGTGGGCTGCTGTCTATGGGGTCACACAGAGTCGGACACGATTTAAGCGACTTAGCAGCAGCAGTAAGAATATAAATAAAAATATCAAATTTCCTCAATTCTAAGTCACTATCAATGGTAAGATGTAACACTGATTTATCTGGAAAGAAATCTATGCAACATGTTTCTATTGATTCAAAGAAACACCTCAATTTCTGAAAGTTCAAAACTGGACGGGAGAAAAAGAATACTTTAAAAATTAAGGATATGGAGCTAACTTAGTTGAAAATATATGAATCTTCAAATTCAAGCTCAATCATGTACAGTCCCAATCTAAAACCAAAAAACCAAACATGCTAATCATGGACATCCCCACATCCTCTTCAAACTCACCCCAGGGGCCCCTTAGGGCAGCAGTCCCCAACTTCTTGGCACCAGGGACTGGTTTTGTGGAAGACAATTTTTCCATGAAGCAGGAGTGGGATGGTTTCGGGATGATTCACGCACCCTACATTTTTTGTGCACTTCATTTCTATTATTATTACATCAGCTCCACCTCAGATTATCAGGCATTAGATCCCAGAGGTTGGCGACCCTCATCTTAAGAGTATCATGGGATCGATCCTGGGGGCTATTATTGTGGCAAAAACACATCTGCAGCATGGAGCACCTCCAAACATACAATCATCATGGGTTTTGGAAGACCTGTTCTTCTCCACCGTCAGTAATCAGCTGACATGTGAGTACACTGGAGCTCCCAAGACCCTGCCTATGACACCCTCCTAATGATTTTACTGAAGTGAGTGGAAAGAGTCAAGGGGTAGGAGTGAATATGCTTGGTCCATGGGACAAGGTGGGCAGGCTCTGTTACAGAAGTCAAACAAGACCTGCTGTTTTTGCTAGGGGTTTGGCAACTTAGTATTACTTCTTGGTAATTTCTCTTGATAACGAGGATTTGGTAATGGGATGAGATTCTATGGTCTCATCACCGTGGCACTTGCTGGACTTCACCTTGTTCTCTCCATTCCTTAGGGTCTGCCCCTCACATATACATCCTTACCTGCTTGCAGCTATACAGCTTAGCAAGACAGACACATGGGAGCCCAACCATTAATGGCAAAGTATTTTCATATCCCTTTTCCCTACAGCCTCTTCCTTCTTGTAGAGGGCTTTCAGTCTCTGCAGTTGAGCTTTCTTGCCTCAATCCCATGCCCCAGCTTCTCCTTTCATAGAGGCAACATCGAGAAACTGTGAAAGGATTAGTCGCTCATTTGTGTCCAACTCTTTGCAACCCCTTGGACTGTAGTCCACCAGGCTCCTCTGTCCATGGGATTCTCCATTCCAGAATACTGGAGTGGGTTGCCATTCCCTTCTCCAGGGGATCTTCCTGACCCACGGATCAAACTCAGCTCTCTTGCATTGCAGGCAGATTCGTTCCTGTCTGAGCCATCAGGGAAACCCAAGGCAGAATTGGGATCCATCAACCATGGGTATTTATTTTAAAACTGGATTCCTGCCAAGGCTCCGCCACTGGTAGCCAGAGCTGCACTGGCTGTAGAAAGGACTGGAGGGATGAGGAGAGAGGGGGCAGTGGCAGGAGGAACAAACTGCTCTACTTTCCTTCCTTTTGCCTGTAGCACTCAAAGCCTGCACAGGGTGGTGGCGTGAAGGGGTTGTAGATGGAAGGTCCTGGTTCCCGCTGTAAAAAAGGGAGGCGAAATTAAAGGCACAAGAGTCAGTGTGTGTGTGGGTGGGGCGGTGTACCTCCAGGAGAGAGCAGCATCCCTGTGACACTGGACACGCCCCCTCTGCAGTTTCCTCTATGTAAGGTGGACACATACTTCCACGGGGAGAAAAGGTACAAAGCCAAAACTGGGCCTTGAGGGTAGGTCAGAGCATCTTCCTTGGTCATGTTCTAGCACAGAAACAGAAACGATGGCTAATTTTGCACAATTTAAAGGGGTGAGAGTAGGCCTCCAACTACCGAAAGAGACAATAAAAGAAAAAGTCTTCACCCCGCTAAGAGCAATGGAGCTATCTGTTCTCACTTTTCAGGAGTTACCTGCCCAGTCAATCCAGATTCTTGTTTGTATCCTCTAGTCTGAATTGTAAAGAGAGTGTTCTCAGTGCAGAACTATATTCAATTCTTAATCAACAAAGGGAAGACACCAATGACAAGTTCACTGCCACCCAGAGCCAGGCTCTGTGCTGGCTCCAAGAGTTTATCCAAGGCCCTGTGACTGATAAATGGGGGAGTGTAAATTCTAACCCTGGGTTTTCTGATTCCAGATGAACTCTCAGTTATTTCAGAATCTATGAGAGGCACACATTCTCAACCAATCTCTGACCATGCTCCTGCCAGATTTCTTGATGATACAATCTGTTTGTCCATTCTTCCCTTTTATACTCTATACTTGTAGAAATTGTAGACCTTTAAATTTGTGAAAGACTACACATCAGAATGATCGGATGAAGGTGTAAAGTACAAACACCTTCTGGGGTCTGGTGGCCCATCAAGCAAATGCGGTCCCTGGACTGAGGGATAATGCTCCAGGGTATAGGGACCTGTGGTCACTGGAGAGGCGCCAGGTCCTTCCTCTCAGCATCCATGGGCACGGGTCTACAGATCCCTTCCACTGTAAGGACTCTCGGGTGCTGTACATTTACTCCTTTCTCTTTTCTCATGTTGCTCTCTTTTCTGTTCTGCCTCCCCTACTGACTGTAATATGATTCACCCTTAGAAAATTCTGTATGATAGGAAGTCAATATTCATCTATATACACAGGGCTTCCCTCATGGCTGAGCTGGTAAAGAATCCATCTGCAATGCGGGAGACCTGAGTTCGATCCCTGGGTTGGGAAGATCTCCTGGAGAAGGGAAAGGCTGCTCACTCCAGTATTCTGGCCGGGAGATTTCCATGGACTGCGGTCCATGGGGTCGCAAAGAGTTGGGCATGACTGAGGGACTTTCACTTTCATAGAGGTGTGTATGTTCCGTATCAACTATTTTTCAATATACTTAAATCCCAACTCCTCATTTTATTTGAATTATCTAAAATGGGACATCTTCATTTTCCAAGTTCTTCAAAGAACGATGAGGATTTCTTTCATTAACACTGCTTACAGATTCTGTACTTTTTGGTTCTTTCTTCTAAAATTTCAAGTTCCTTTTCCCCACAATACCAATTTGATATCACAAGAGATTATCTCTGTGAGATGGCACTTCTTTTAAGAAAAAAGAAGGGAGAAAGACAACTTGGCGTTTGCTGAACATCTCCCTTGCTCCCGGTGGCACCACAAGTCGATTTACATACAACAGCCTCAAGCAACTCCGGGGGAGCTACAAAAGTCTGTAGGATGTTCTACATTCTACATGCAAGCTAACTGAGGTAGAGAAAGCTCAAGGAACTTGGCCAAGGTGGTGGATACTGGGATTGAATTCTGACCAATTCTAAACTCAACAATTCATTCAGATAAAACTATTGAGTGATTCTCCCATGAAATTAGAATCTGTTAACTGGAAAAAAGTTTTATTTAACTGTTAGCAACACTTGATGGAGAAGGCAATGGCACCCCACTCCAGTACTCTTGCCTGGAAAATCCTATGGGCGGAGGAGCCTGGTAGGCTGCAGTCCATGGGGTCGTGAAGAGTCAGATACGACTGAGTGACTTCCCTTTCACTTTTCCCTTTCATGCATTGGAGAAGGAAATGGCAATCCACTCCAGTGTTCTTGCCTGGAGAATCCCAGGGACGGGGAGCCTAGTGGGCTGCCGTCTATGGGGTCGCACAGAGTCCGACACGACTGAAGCAACTTAGCAGCAGCAACACTTGAAACCTAAGTCACAGATTTTCACTCTGGGATCACCTGTTACCTTTATATACCTGGCCTCTGAGCATCTTTTTTTAAATGTTTAAAATTTATTTATTTGGCTGCACTGGGTCTTAGTTGTCCCCACGGCATGTGGGATCTTAGTTCCCCAACCAGGGATTGAACCCATATCCCCTGCATTGGAAGGCAGATTCTTAACCAGAGGACTGCTAGAGAAGTCCCTCTTACCTACTTTTGACTATCCAGGAAGACTGTGTTTCAACAATGTAAAGATTTCTACAATACTGGTTTGAGAGCGAGTTTAAGAAATGAGTGACTGAATTGGAAATTCAGCTGAGAGTTTCTAAGGCTAACCTCTCAGAAGAATGGAAAACAACGATCTCAGTATACCTCTGAGCACCTACATGTGCTTTTCGACTTCATAAAGCTTAGCCAATATTAACTAATCAACCCCACAATATGCATAAGGTCAAATTCACTCTCAACAGGCATTTAAAAACTAGACAAGTTGTGGTTTCAAAATTTATGAGGTCTTCAGCTCAAAAACATTATGAAATATAGCCTTAGATTCACAACCGGCCCATCTACGTCCTGATAAAATAACAAGCTTCACTGACTTATAACCCAGTGTTTCACAAAGATTCCATTCCCTCCCCACTGATTACACAGCATCCCAGAAAATAACTCATGTGTCACAAGCAGAGGTGATCCAACTTAGACCACAAAGTATAACTTTTTTTATTGTGCTTAACCTTTTTGTACCTTACTAACAGTATTTTTCTTTCTCTTATTCTGGCAATTAAAGTTTGAAAATAAGCCACACACCTTTTTTTTTTTTCTTTTTAAACTCCAACCTTTAGGTACATACATACCTTTGTGAGACATACCTGGATACTCCTATTCTCCTACTGGACTCTATTTTCAGAAGTTCACTCGTAGTATATGAATGATATATATATAGTCTCCAAAATTGGTCAATAGAAGTAAATCTAATCCTAGCCTTTGACCCTTAAAAGATTTCTTGACAGGTGCAAAGGGGAAAAAAAAAGTTCATTCTGCTAGTAGCAAAACTTATACCTAGAAGTGGAATTTTCTTCTTACAGGAAAAAGGATGGGTTAAAAGACAACAACAATTGATTGACAAAAAAGACTGTCCCAAACATGGAAAGAAATCAGTTGAATAAGGGTTTAAAGTCCCCTCAGTCAACAACACACATCGGCAAGAGGGGGCAGCATAGAGATGGTAGCCTCTTTCCACTGGGAATGTTACATTTAAGATCCAAGGGAATTCTCATTCAACAAATACACACATGACAATTAGAAAACATTTACCTATCAGAGGCAAGTCCAGGATGGAAGTTGCATAAACGACATTTCTACAAGCTTTCTAAGCAACAGTTTAAACCTAAGCTTTCTCCCACACTTCAGCAAAAGTCCCATGAATCCAATGAAAACCTGCCTTTATCATAAACACAGAGATACACTTTGATTTTAGAACAAAAGAAGGCAAAAGGTTTTCTAGTGAAAGAGGAACAGTGACTTGCAAAGAGACATAATAATGTCTCTATATTAGATATACTACCATCTGTACATTAGATTCAGAAACACCTATCTTTTAAATATAGTAATACCTATATTTTAGGTAATAATGTTTATAAACTAAATGTGTATCATCTGTGTATTCTGATATCCCACACCCAAGTGAACAAAGGTGTGAGAAAATGAAGCATGGCACCTCACAGAGGACATCTGACCTTGTCACATATAAATACCATCTTTTATTACTAAGTAATGAGTTCAACTGTCAACTCTTCCCCTGGGGCTCATCCATTCCTCCTCATAGCTCCATTTCAGGAGGTAGGAGAGCTGGGGTAAGAATATCTGCTTCACACATTAGTTGTTTAAAAAAAAAAAACCTGAAAGCTCGATGATTTATAAAAGTGTCAGAGAAAATTTAAGAGAACTGTTCTATGAACTTGGGGTTAGAAAGAACTTTGCAAATCTGTCACTAAAACCAGGAATCATGAAGGTTGACACCTATTATATTTCAGAAAAAAAACACTTTAAAAATATCGACAACTTACGAACTTGAAAATAGTAAAAATGCAACATATTGTGATAATTAAATTCCAAACTCTTTCATATCATATTGAACAAGAAACACAAAGGTTAAAAAATTATAAAAAGAAATGTTGTGATGATGTCTGTGAACAGACTAAGAAACATTGAATTATATACCTTAAATAGGCAAATCATATGATATGTAGATTAGATCTCAACAAAACTCTGCAGAGAGAGAAAAGGGAAGGAGGGGAGGAATGGGGAGGGAGGAAGGCAGAAAAGGAAGGAAGAGAGAATGGGGAAAGACACTTACTAAATCTATGTAAATAGATAATCACGGCAAGGAAAAAACCACAAATAAAAATAAACACTTTTTCTTTTGCCCAAGATTACAATATTTATAATGCCTACTGCCACTGGTAAAGTAAATTAATTCAATCTCTTAGAAGGCCACTTTTTAAAATGCTTTACTATTTAAATAATTATAACTTTTAAGGCAGGATTCCACTGGAAATGTCTTTTTTTCTTACATGAATGAATATACTCACCTATATGAATATACACACACCGCCCCATTTATCAAGCTTTGAAGACTATACACAAATACTTGTTAGCAGTAGCTATCACTGAAAGATTTGTTTGCTTTGCTGAATTTTGTCAAAATGTCCTATATTAAAATGACCAGCAGACTGGGGTACAGCAGTATACACTACATATATGGCTTACATTAACATAGGTAAGATCAAACAGCAGTGACAATAGAGAGTGATAGATATTATGAGAAATAATAAAATAAATAAAATTTAAAAATACCTAATTTTATAATATTAAAAAAAAATGGTCAGCAGACTGTTCTCAGTACACTAATGTCTGGCATTTGACCTCAGTGAAAACATCACACCTCTATAGTAAGTTGCTGCTGCTGCTGCTAAGTCACTTCAGTTGTGTCCAACTCTGTGTGATCCCACAGACGGCAGCCCACCAGGCTCCACCATCCCTGGGATTCTCCAGGCAAGAACACTGGAGTGGGTTGCCATTTCCTCCTCCAATGCATGAAAGTGAAAAGTGAAAGTGAAGTCGCTCAGTCGTGTCCGACCCTCAGCGATCCCATGGACTGCAGCCTTCCAGGCTCCTCCGTCCATGGGACTTTCCAGGCAAGAGTACTGGAGTGGGGTGCCATTGCCTTCTACCTGACCTTAAAGCCTTGCTTCTCACATGCGGCTGCCGGTGTCCCAAAGAGGAACATTGAGACAGTCATGGGATATGGTGGTATGCCTTCATGGAACACTGATTTTATTCAGTTTCAGAGGAAGTTTTAAATCTTTTCCAAATTAAGGGTTGGTTTTGTATGTGGGTTTTTTTTTTTTTTTCCCCCAGAGCTTCCTTCTTGGTATTTTGTTTTGTCTTATTTCCTGGACATAAGAATACAACTAAAATTTATAGAAATTTATTTTTTCATATGACTTTTGTGTATTGCTTGCAAAAAAATAAATCCCAGGGTTTAACAAAACCATTCTATGCTGTAAACAGCTACAAAGAGTGGTGTTTTGCACCACCAGTGGATATCCGATATCTGGTCTCCCATCTTAGTAAAATAACTCTGAGTTTAGTTTGGGCACACTGTTGCCTCCCAAAGGACTAGACTTTCCAGTCTCCTCTGCAGCGGACATGACCATGTGAGTAAGTTGTAGCCAATGAGATACTAGCTGAGCTGCTCGTGGAGCTCCTTAAACTCTCCCTAGTGGTAGAAGGAAGCGTTGAGAGGACCACAAGTCTTTGATAACCAAGTACAACCAACATGATCTCTCCAGACGGCCACCCTCGAGATTCTTTTACTTGAAAGCAACCTTATTTAAACTACTATTTTTGTGTGTGTAGTTAAACCTAACCCCTGCTGATATAAAATCAGGACAAGCAAGGCAGTATTCATATGAGTTGTTTCAAAGTGAAACCGATATTTTTGCTACAAGAACAGACTGTCCCAGGACCCTGCTCACTGACCCACTCCTAGGAATGGGCCAAAGGAGTCAAAAAGCTGGAAGTAATGATTTCAGAACTGATTTGAAGACACCCAGGCAGCTGTCTTTGAAACTAGCTTTGAAAAACTGCCTACAAAGCAGTGACTGGCTTCTACTTTTGATTGTACACTTTAAAAATCAAAAGAATTCTAAATTTGGTTTTACCTGGGACTCTGGCTTGATAATTAGAAAACAGAAATTGTGACGTGGAAACAGAAGAATATGCAAAACAGTAAGATATGTTGGCAAAACCTGGAAGTCACGAAATGCCATAACTGGTCTAACCACAATGATCATACAAGCCTTCAGGAAAATGATGAATACTAGAGACATTTATAGCTAAAATGAGAGAGTTGTTTTTTTTTTAGGGAAAGCAGAGAGCACATAAAAATGTGTTTAAAGCATCCTTCAAGGACGGTAACAGAATAGACATATAGGGAGGATAGTACAAAAAAAAGAAACTTTAGAAACTTCATCATTGATGTGACCATAATTTGTCCTAGATGACAAAGAACAGGTGCGACCAACTTAAAAGGAGAAAAAATGACCTATGGTTATCAAACAGATGATTGTAAAACATTCTTGAACAGGTGTATTAGTTTGCTAGGGCTGCTGTACCAGGAACCATGAACTGGATTGCCTTAAACAACACAAATGTACTGCTTCACAGTTCTGGAGGATATACAAATAAGAGCAAGCTTTCATCAGGGTTGACTTCTTCTGAGGGCCACGGAAGGGCATCAGTCCCAGCTTCTGCCCTGACCTCAACTCATTACTGATAATCTCAAGTGTTCCTGGCCCCTTTTGTAGCACTCTGATTTCTGCCTCCATCCTCCCATGGCATTTTCCTGTGAGAGTCTATGTCTCAATTACCCCAGTATATAAGGATGCTAGTCATACTGGATTAGAGGGTCCACCCTACTCCACCTTAACTAATTACATCTGTGGGGACTGCTGCTGCTGCTGCTAAGTCACTTTAGTCGTGTCCGACTCTGTGTGACCCCACAGACGGCAGCCACCAGGCTCCCCCGTCCCTAGGATTCTCCAGGCAAGAACACTGGAGTGGGTTGCCATTTCCTTCTCCAATGCAGGAAAGTGAAAAGTGAAAGTGAAGTCGCTCAGTCGTGTCTGACTCTTAGCGACCCCATGGACTGCAGCCCACCAGGCTCCTCTGCCCATGGGATTTTCCAGGCAAGAGTACTGGAGTGGGGTGCCACTGCCTTCTCCATCTGTGGGGACTATTTCCATGTAAAGTCGCATTGTGATGTGCTGAGGGGTTAAGGCTTCAGCATGTGCGTTTTAGCAGGACACAATCAGACCTGTAACACTGGTAAGATGCTATGGTCATTCTCATTCATTCCCGGAACAGCTGGATGAAAGTGAGTGGATGAGAATTACTCGAATATTCATCATTTTAGAAAAACTTTAAGAAAGACTTTGAACACCTGCTCTCCTCATTACAGAGCTGTAACCTACAGAATGTTCTACTCAGTTTTCAAAATCAGCACTGGAAAAACTTTTGGCTCTACAGTATCTAAAAGGTCATTATTTTTTTTCATAACCAGAAATGCTCCTTCTGAGGATTTAACCCCAAAGAAATCACAAATAGCAAAGTAAGTATATGCACAAAAAGTGCCCTGCAGTGTTACAGCACTGGAAACAGAACGGATGACAACCGTCTAAGACAGGGGAATGGTTAGCAAAGTATAGTACGGTCCAGGTAACACCCTGCAACTGTGACTGGCTAACACCTGAGTGCATCTTCTGTCCCTCCCTTGCCTCAGAGCCAGAGGCAGTTGTTGCTAGCAGAAAATGGGATTTCCTTACATCTTCTGGAATCCTGCACTCCTCAGTGGGATTAAACTCTGTGCTCCTGGGGGTGGTAATGGAAGAGAGGCGCATGACTCTGAGAGCAGTGAGGTCATGAGAGAGACCTCTGAAAGCCAGAGTAGGCCTCTGGGAGAGGGCGATCTGCTAGGAGAAATGGTAGTTTGATGGGTCTACTTGGGCAGAACTCCAAGATCCAGAGGGTGCAGACCCGGCGGGATTTCCATGCCCAGTGAAGATGTAGATCTGTCAGCTGTCGAAGGGGCATGGTGGCTTGGATGACAGGCCTTTGAGCGGGGAGGGCGTAAGGACCCCTAGTTGGGGGACCTCCGCAGGACTATGAGAGACTCCACACCCAAACACCACAGGGCCTCTGCCAGGACCTGGGAGGAGAAAGCAGCAGGCGACAAGCTGAATGTCCCTTCTCCAACCTGTCAGAGCGGAGTCTACACAATTTAAAAGAAATTATGTCTAAGGGACTTCTATACTCTAGACTCAGATGAAGAATCCTCTATGTTACTTAACCGTTTAAATGGCACAAATGCACATTTAATTATGGGATCTTCCTAGTGGCTCAGATGGCAAAGAATGTGCCTGCAACGCAAGAGACCCAGGTTCCATCCCAGGGTCGAGAAGATCCCCTGGAGAAGGGAATGGCTACCCACTCCAGTATTCTTGCCTGGAGAATTCCACAGACAGAGGAGCCAGGCGGGCTCGAGTCCATGGGGTCACAAAGAGTCGGACATGACTGAGCGACTAACACAACTACTACAACAATAATTATGCCAAGAAATGTTGTAAAACATCATGGGAAACAAAGGCAGAATAAAAAAACAGGTGAAAGTCTGATGACGTACACACAGGAAAAATGCCTGTGAGGAAATATATCAAAATGCCAATAGCCGCTGTTTCCTCTTTTTCAGTGGCCTGGGGAGAGGGAATATTCCTTTTTTTTTCTCCTATAATATGGTTATATTACATTTAAAATGGAAAAACCATTCAAGATAAACACACACAATTAGGATACTCCTTCCTTTCAAACTTAAATTTTTGGTTCATTTGGCATTCTGTTGATTATTTTTATGATCTCCAACATTCGTAGTATCTCTTGTTAATGTAGAAATTATAGTTTAGTGGTTAGTTTGCTGGTTTGGTTAAGTGATTGTTTAAGCAGTACACTGTAAAGTAGAAACATTAAGAAGAAAGGTCTTTTAATTAAAGTTTTATATAAACTTATGTGAATTTTCAAATATATTTAAGAATTAGGATTTGCTATTGATAACAAGTCTAAACATACTTTATCCATTTTCATAAAGAATTTGATTTGATCGAAAAAGCTTTGGTTTCAGTACTGGTATATGTTTATATATGCTACCTTTGTTTTAAACAATGCAAAGGAAAATCAATGTTAAAAATTGATTTTCAGACAAGACATATATGGCACATGCCAAAATCAAGTTAACATTTCAGGCCGAAAATAAACCGTATTTTCACGAATACACTTATGATGCAAGGATTTCAGCACACAAAGTGGGAATCCACCTTCTGTTTGTTTGTTTGTTTTTGGTGGGAGAGGAGCCAAAGGAAGGGTGACTCTCTTGTCAATTTTGAAAAACATCATGGTGGGTCAATGCTCACAAAGACAAAAAACCTAGATTTGTATCTTGGATTTCTAATCAGCTTTGTGACCAGGTATACATTTTCTGAACTTTCCTTATCTCATTTGTCCCCCATCTGTAGGGTTGGGATAATAATAAGAACTGCCTTCGCTGAGATACTATCAGGATTAAAGACAATATCTAAATCAATAAATACAGTATCTTTGTATGTAATGTTCATGGGCACAGGGTGAGCATCAATATGACTCCACTGTTACTGCTATTTTTAGGAAGAGGACTTGCTCTCAAAAAGGAAAGCTTCTCTTCATTATGGGGAACAGCAAAACTACTGTGAAACTCACAGAAGTCCCTTTCCCTTAGAAATTTCTTTCTTATAGTATTGGTAACTACTTTAGAAGGAAACACACTAAGGTATAAACTCCTTTTTATTGTACTACAATATTAGTCCAATTAATTAAGGAAGAAAACTTAAATGACAAATTAAGTAGATTCTGTGCTCTCAAGTTGGAGAAGGCAATGGCACCCCACTCCAGTACTCTTGCCTGGAAAATCCCATAGATGGAGGAGCCTGGTAGGCTACAGTCCGTGGGGTCGTGAAGAGTCGGACACGACTGAGCGACTTCACTTTCACTTTGCACTTTCATGCACTGGAAAAGGAAATGGCAACCCACTCCAGTGTTCTTGCCTGGAGAATCCCAGGGACGGGAGGGCCTGGTGGGCTGCCCTCTATGGGGTCGCACAGAGTCGGACACGACTGAAGCGACTTAGCAGCAGCAGCAGCAGTGCTCTAAAGTTAAGGCATCTGGGTCTACCAAAAATCTTTTAAGTTCAAACAATGCATTTACAGACTAAAAATCAAAAAGAAGATCTCTAAGAGTGAAATGTAATATGATTTTTAGAACAGTGTTGTTTTAAAAAGATCATTTCAATGTTTTATTTTTATTTTTTTTAATTTTATTTTATTTTTAAACTTTAAATAATTGTATTAGTGATATGATGGACATCACCAGATGGTCAACACCGAAATCAGATTGATTATATTCTTTGCAGCCAAAGATGGAGAAGCTCTATAGTCAGCAAAAACAAGACCAGGAGCTGACTGTGGCTCAGACCATGAACTCCTTATTGACAAATTCAGACTGAAATTGAAGAAAGTAGGGAAAACCACTAGACCATTCAGGTATGACCTAAATCAAATCCCTTATGATTATACAGTGGAAGTGAGAAATAGATTTAAGAGCCTAGATCTGATAGATAGAGTGCCTGATGAACTATGGACTCAGGTTTGTGACACTGTACAGGAGACAGGGATCAAGACCATCCCCATGGAAAAGAAATGCAAAAAAGCAAAATGGCTTTCTGGGGAGGCCTTACAAATAGCTGTGAAAAGAAGAGAAGCAAAAAGCAAAGGAGAAAAGGAAAGATATAAACATCTGAATGAAGATTCCAAAGAATAGCAAAAAGAGATAAGAAAGCCTTCTTCAGTGATCAATGCAAAGAAATAGAGGAAAACAACAGAATGGGAAAGACTAGGGATCTCTTCAAGAAAATCAGAGATACCAAAGGAACATTTCATGCAAAGATGGTCTGGATAAAGGACAGAAATGTTATGGACCTAACAGAAGCAGAAGATATTAAGAAGAGATGGCAAGAATACACAGAAGAACTGTACAAAAAAGATCTTCACGACCCAGATAATCACGATGGTGTGATCACTGACCTAGACCCAGACATCCTGGAATATGAAGTCAAGTGGGCCTTAGAAAGCATCACTACGAACAAAGCTAGTGGAGGTGATGGAATTCCAGTTGAGCTATTCCAAATCCTGAAAGATGATGCTGTGCAAGTGCTGCACTCAATATGTCAGCACATTTGGAAAACTCAGCAGTGGCCACAGGACTGGAAAAGGTCAGTTTTCATTCCAATCCCAAAGAAAGGCAATGCCAAAGAATGCTCAAACTACCGCACAGTTGCACTCATCTCACACGCTAGTAAAGTAATGCTTAAAATTCTCCAAGCCAGGCTTCAGCAATATGTGAACTGTGAACTTGCTGATGTTCAAGCTGGTTTTAGAAAAGGCAGAGAAACCAGAGATCAAATTGCCAACATCCGCTGCATCATGGAAGAAGCAAGAGAGTTCCAGGAAAACATCTATTCCTGCTTTATTGACTATGCCAAAGCCTTTGACTGTGTGGATCACAATAAACTGTGGAAAATTCTGAAAGAGACGGGAATACCAGACCACCTGACCTGCCTCTTGAGAAATCTGTATGCAGGTCAGGAAGCAACAGTTAGAACTGGACATGGAACAACAGACTGGTTCCAAATAGGAAAAGGAGTTCGTCAAGGCTGTATATTGTCACACTGCTTATTTAACTTCTATGCAGAATACATCATGAGAAACACTGGACTGGAAGAAACACAAGCTAGAATGAAGATTGCTGGGAGAAATATCAATAACCTCAGATATGCAGATGAAACCACCCTTATGGCAGAAAGTGAAGAGGAACTAAAAAGCCTCTTGATGAAAGTGAAAGTGGAGAGTGAAAAAGTGGGCTTAAAGCTCAACATTCAGAAAAGGAAGATCATGGCATCGGGTCCCACCACTTCATGGGAAATAGATGGGGAAACAGTGGAAACAGTGTCAGACTTTATTTTTCTGGGCTCCAAAATTACTACAGATGGTGACTGCAGCCATGAAATTAAAAGACGCTTACTCCTTGGAAGGAAAGTTATGACCAACCTAGATAGCATATTCAAAAGCAGAGACATTACTTTGCCAACAAAGGTCCATCTAGTCAAGGCTATGGTTTTTCTTGTGAGATGTTGGACTGTGAGAGTTGGACTGTGAAGAAGGCTGAGCGCCAAAGAATTGATGCTTTTGAACCGTGGTGTTGGAGAAGACTCTCGAAGAGTCCCTTGGACTGCAAGGAGATCCAACCAGTCCATTCTGAAGGACATCAGCCCTGGGATTTCTTTGGAAGGAATGATGCTAAAGCTGAAACTCCAGTACTTTGGCTACCATGTGAAGAGTTGACTCATTGGAAAAGACTGTGATGCTGGGAGGGATTGGGGGCAAGAGGAGAAGGGGACGACAGAGGATGAGATGGCTGGATGGCATCACTGACTCGATGGACGTGAGTCTGAGTGAACTCCAGGAGTTGGTGATGGACAGGGAGGCCTGGCGTGCTGTGATTCATGGGGTCGCAAGAGTCAGACACGACTGAGCGACTAATGTGATGTGATCTGATCTGATGATGGACCTGTCTATAAATTATCCTTTGCTCATGGTACAAAAACCTTTTTCATGATTTATCTAGGATTGGTTTATTCATGTCAAAATCAGGGGTCAAAATTCAAATGGCTATAGGAGTTAGGTAAAATAGAGGAGGAAAGGTATGAGATTGGGGCAGGGCAAGCCTGTTGCTGAATGACAGCAGATCGACCCCTGATCTTAGCAAGGAGGAGCAACAGGGAACAAGAGGAGCAATAGGGCAAATGCAGTGACCTAGGGACATGGGTCCCATCAAAAGCAGGCGGTACCCTGGACAAGGCAGAATTCAACACCAGTAGCACCAGACAGTCTGGTCTCTGCTGTTCCCCCATCCCTGCTGTGGAGAACCAGAAATAACTCAATTTTTAAAAGTTATGCACTCATTTAATTTCTACAACGCAGAGGCAAATCAAAACACGTTGCAGGGCCAAATTTGGTGAGTGTGCCAGTTTTGTGACATCTGCCCCGGAGTGATCCCAATCACCTTAAACATTTTCAGTAACATCCTTTGTGGAGTGCTTGAAATAGAAAAATATATACATTTTTAATATTTAAAAGTTGCACTGTGTGTGTACACATCTCTTTTAATATAAACACTTTTTTTTTAAGTCTGGAAAAAAGTACCTGAAAACTAGAATAATAAATCATGTATTTATAATCTAAATACCCCCCAAACATCGCCTATTTGCAACACAGTCAAAAGCCAACCAACAAAAGGGCTTCTGAACAAAAAACATGGTCACCTTCACACATATATACACCTACATATACCAGGTTAAATTAACGCCTTACACGGATATCTTGGATGCCCCCTGCTAATTTTAACCTGGGAGGAACGGGCCTGCTGAAGGCAGTCCCACTGATTAACAACAGACTTGACGCTCAAGACTCCAAAACGACGGGAAGAGCGTCAGAGAGTGACAGCTACCAGCAGTCATAGCCTGGGATCCTTGGTGAAGGGTCACACTGCCCAGCAGGACCCACAAAGCTCAAAGTACTGTAAGGCATTTTACCAAAGGACCCTGACAGCTCTTCTACACGCATAATAGTTCAAACCAGTGCTGCAAATAATACACTGCTGTGCACACGCACGCGTGCACACGCTGCCCTGGGGTCTTAGGACACAGGTGCATGATGGTTAGCATTACATTCCAAGAGATATCTGCTTAACTCAACAAACATTTATAAGAAATCTATCATGTGCAAGGCCCTGGGCCATTATATAAATACTGGATAAGAATTAGTTTAAAAGCTGATGTTTCATTATAGGTTAGACTACATCTCTGAAGGGCCTCACAATTCCAAAACCAGCCCGTGCTTTTCTCCTAAGCAGTTAAACACTCAAACTTTCCAGAAAATCAGATTTGAACCTGTAAGAGTTCCTAATGGTAGCGATAAGGAGGTTGGTTTTGTTTTCAATCAGAATCATGACTACAGATACCAGGTTAAATAAAAAAAAAAAAATTATGACTCTGTCACGTTTAAGGATTTTAGCTATCACTGACTGGATCAAAAACCAAGTCTGCTCCAATCAGGCCGTCACTCCAAGTTTGCCCTGTAACTACGATCAGACCTTTGCTGTGGCTAGGCCAGATTCTAAGGCTGCCTCTGCCACTGCTGAGGCCACATTCTGATGAGAGCAGGCGGCGGGGCTCGGCTTTCCCTCTTAGCTAACAGGGTCAGGGAAAGAAGCAGCAGCAATTAGCCTCCAGCCTAGAGCGCCCAAAGAACAGTCGCAGACGGACAGGCCCGGCGTTGTCCTCCTCAACTCACAGTGAGTTAGCATTTAAGAACTGATGCCGTCCATTTTGCTGTTATTAGGCTACAGTTATTTATTTCTCTGAGATATACAATTTCTAAGCGTGGGGAAAACAAGAATACTGAAAATGTTGAATAAATAAAACATTTTTGTGTGTGCTCAGCTGCTTAAGTCGTGTCTCTGACTTTGTGTGATCCTATGGACTGTAGCCTGGCAGGCTCCTCTGTCCACGGGATTTCCCAGGCAAGGATACCGTAGTGGGTTGCCACTTCCTTCTCCAGGGGATCTTCCTGACTCAGGAATGGAACCTGTGTCTCTTACAACTCCTGCATTGAGAGGCATGTTCTTTACCACTAGTGACACCTGGGAAGCCCCCAAAACAGTACTAAGTGAGTTTTTAAAGAAATTATTTCTAAATCTTCACTTCTCAACATTATTTAGTATCCTGTTTCACTTAAAAATTTGGGATCTTTTTATTTTTTCACTCCAAAGATTTAGATTTCAAATACATTGAATAAGGTGAGAAAGCCTGCATGTCTCATATCAGAATAACTCCAAATTTTACTTTTAGAAGCATAAGAACAAAGGTTATAGTTTATACCAAATAGTTTTTCCTAAAGAGTCAAGCTCTGTGACATAGCAGCCATCAAGGGAAATAATAAAGAAGACTGCAATTCACATTAGCAAAGAGGCTGCTGCCAAGTCGCGTCAGTCATGTCCGACTCTGTGCGACCCCATAGATGGCAACCCACCAGGCTCCCCCGTCCCTGGGATTCTCCAGGCAAGAACACTGGAGTGGGTTGCCATTTCCTTCTCCAATGCATGAAAGTGAAAAGTGAAAGTCAAGTCACTCAGTCGTGTCTGACTCTTCATGACCCCATGGACTGTAGCCTACCAGGCTCCTCTGTCCATGGGATTTTTCAGGCAAGAGTACTGGAGTGGGTTGCCATTGCCTTCTCCAAAGCAAAGAGGGGAATTTCCTTTTTCTTTTTAAAGTATAGTTGACTTACAATAATGTATTAGTTTCAGGTGTAGAGCAAAGTTTCAGTTCTATATATATTTTTTCAGATTATTTTCCATTCTGGGTTATCATTACAAGATACAGTTCCCTATGCTGTGCAGTAAATCCTTCTTGCTTATTTATATTATGTATAGTAGTTTGGCTCTGTCAATCCATTACTCCTAATTTATCCCTAACTCCCACCTTTTCCCTATGGTAACCATAAATTTGGTTTCTATGTTTATGAATCTCTTATTGTTTAGCTTATATTATTCATTTGTGTTATTTTTTTAGATTTCACATACAAGTGATAAAAATACAATATCTGTCTTTCTCTGACTTACTTCACTTAAAGTGAAAGTCACTCAGTTGTGTTCAACTCTTTGTGACCCCAATAACTATAAAATCCATAGAATTCTCCAAGCAAGAATACTGGAGTGGATAGCCGTTCCCTTCTCCACGGGATCTTCCCAGCCCAGGGACTGAACCCCGGTCTCCCACATTGCAGGTAGATTCTTTACCAACTGAGCCAATAGGGAAGCCCCTACTTCACTTAGTATGCAATTATTCTCTAGGTCCACTGATGTTGCTGTAAATGGCATCATTTTGTTCTTATTAATGGTTGAGTAATAGTCTATTATATTGGGTTGGCCAAAAAGTTCGTCTGTGTTTTTCCATAAGATGCTGAGAAAATCCAAATGAACTTTCATATGTATATATATATTCTTAAACCACATCTTCTTAAACCAATCATCTATTGATGGATACTTGAGTTATTCCCTGTCTTGGCTATGGTAAATAGTGTTGCTATGAAGACTGGGGCGCATGTATCTTTTCAAATTAGAGTTTTCATGTTTCCCAAATACATGCCTAGAAGTGGGATTGCTGGATCATATGGCAGCTCTATTTTTAGCTTTGTAAGAAACCTTCTCTATAGTGGCTGCACCACTTCACATCCCCACCAACAGTGGAGGAGGGTCCATTTTCAGGAGAAGAAGTTTCAACGAAACAGGATACATTAGCTGAGAAAGTGCATAAAGAGAAAGGCTTATAAAAAAAGCTATCATACTATCTCTCTAACATCATGGCTACCTAAAAGCAGCAACCATCAAGAGACTGAACAATTAAACACACATTAGAAACTTCTTTATTCAGCACTCCAAACATGTGCTGCAATGGGTATCGAGTGGCACAAAGGAAAACAGCTCTGAGAATGCACCTGTACTTCATACCTGAGGCGGCTCTGGTTGCTGATCCGTAATAAGCCCCTTATGAGCTAAGCTGTGCTTTCACGATAATCCTTCCCCACGTATCCGAACCTGCTGCAGGATTTTTTTAAACTGCTATTAGCAGTGACTAGAACTTCTTATCCCCTGCTATACCTTTACTATTAACACATACAATTATCATGCTGTAGCATTAAAGAACTGCCAAAAACCTTACCTTATTTCTAAATCTCACTGTTTAACAAAGAAGTCACAGTACAATTTTCACGGAAATCCTGTTTCAGTCATTTCGTCTGTATTTTTACCATAAATTACTTTGGCTGTAAGGTTAATTGACATCTTTCAAAGGCTCTGAGAAAACTTCAAAGAACTTGGAATGAATCCATTACTAATGCAACTACTTAAGATACAAAGTAATCTTTCTGGAGTTTACTAAAGACAAGGGTTGATTTTTAGCCCATTCCTGGAACATAAAATAGAACCCAATTTGGAGATTCATATGGTGGTAGTGGTTTAGTTGCTGTTGTGTCTGACTCTTTGCAACCCCAGGACTGTAGCCCGTCAGGCTGCTCTGTCCATGACATTTTCCAGGCAAGAAAACTGGCGTGGGTCGCCATTTGTTACTGTAGGGAATCTTCCCCACCTAAGGATTGGACTTGGGTCTCCTGCATTGCAGGAGGAGGTGGCTCACTAACTGAGCCACCATATCCTGAAACAAAAAATAGAACCCAATTTGGAGATTTATATGATAGTTTGATACAGAATGACATTCATCTGACTCCATGTGAAAGTCGCTCCGCTGCTGCTGCTGCTAAGTCGCTTCAGTCGTGTCCGACTCTGTGCAACCCTGTAGACGGCAGCCCATCAGGCTCCCCCGTCCCTGGGATTCTCCAGGCAAGAACACTGGAGTGGGTTGCCACTTCCTTCTCCAATGCATGAAAGTGAAAAGTGAAAGTGAAGTCGCTCAGTCGTGTCCAACTCCTAGCGACCCCATGGACTGCAGCCAACCAGGCCCCTCCATCCATGGGATTTTCCAGGCAAGAGTACTGGAGTGGGGTGCCATTACTCTGTGACCCCATGGACTATATAGTCCATGGGATTCTCCAGGCCAGAGTACTTAAGTGGGTAGTCTTCCCCTTCTCCAGGGGATCTTCCCAACCCAGGGACTGAACCTAGGTCTCCTGTATTGCAGGTGGATTCTTTACCAGCTGAGCCACAAGGGAAGCCCATGGTAATTATTAAAATAAGTATCATGGCTCTTTTCCTAATCAGACTTAGGAAAGACTCCTAAGTAGCTCAATCTCTGGAAACTGTACAGCAGACACATCCACCACGCCAGCACCTGCAGGATCTAAGGCCAAACAAATGGCGTTTCCACTCCTTACTGTCAAGCTGTTGTGTTGTTCATTTGCTAAGTTGTGTCCAATTCTTTGCGACCCCATGGACTGTATACAGCCCGCCAGGCTTCTCTGTCCATGGGGTTCTCCAGGTAAAAATGTTGAAGTGGGTTGCCATTTCCTCCTCTGGGGGATCTTCTTGACTCAGGGATCAAACCCACGTCTCCTGCATTACAGGCAGATTCCTTACCACTGAGCCACCTTGGAGCCCCCTTACTGTCATGGCTAAGTACTTATACCCCATCCCCATCTCTGGTTCTGTTAATCCTTATTATTACTTTTAAAAATTTTTTTTATTTTTTAACTTTACAATATTGTATTGATTTTGCCATATATCAACATGAATCCGCCACAGGTATATGCGTGTTCCCCATCCTGAACCCTCATCCCTCCCCGTATGCAAATCAAATCCTTATTATTTTATCTCAGGTTCAATTATTTCACCTTCATCAGTGTCTATGTTATTGAATGACAACTGCTAAGCAACGAGAGACTTTAAATCCTCTCAGTTCAGTTCAGTTCAGTTGCTCAGTCATGTCAGACTCTTTGCGACCCCATGTCCAGGCCTCCCTGTCCATCACCAACTCCCGGAGTTCACCCAGATTCATGTTCATCAAGTCAGTGATGCCATCCAGCCATCTCATCCTCTGTCGTCCCCTTCTCCTCCTGCCCCCAATCCCTCCCAGCATCAGAGTCTTTTCCAATGAGTCAACTCTTCGCATGAGGTGGCCAAAGTACTGGAGTTTCAGCTTCAGCATCATTCCTTCCAAAGAAATCCCAGGGCTGATGTCCTTCAGAATGGACTGCTTGGATCTCCTTGCAGTCCAAGGGACTCTCACGAGTCTTCTCCAACACCACAGTTCAAAAGCATCAATTCTTCGGCGCTCAGCCTTCTTCACAGTCCAACTCTCACATCCACACATGACCACAGGAAAAACCATAGCCTTGACTAGACGAACCTTTGTTGGCAAGGTAATGTCTCTGCTTTTGAATATACTATCTAGGTTGGTCCTAACTTTCCTTCCAAGGAGTAAGCATCTTTTAATTTCATGGCTGCAGTCACCATCTGCAGTGGTTTTGGAGCCCAGAAAAATAAAGTCTGACACTGTTTCCACTGTTTCCCCATCTATTTGCCATGAAGTGATGGGACCAGATGCCACGATCTTCATTTTCTGAATGTTGAGCTTTAAGCCCACTTTTTCACTCTCCACTTTCACTTTCATCAAGACGCTTTTGAGTTCCTCTTCACTTTCTGCCATAAGGGTGGTGTCATCTGCATATCTGAGGTTATTGATATTTCTCCCACCAATCTTGATTCCAGCTTGTGCTTCTTCCAGTCCAGCGTTTCTCATGATGTACTTTGCATATAAGTTAAATAAGCAGCGTGACAATATACAGCCTTGACGAACTCCTTTTCCTATTTGGAACCAGTCTGTTGTTCCATGTCCAGTTCTAATTGTTGCTTCCTGACCTGCATACAGATTTCTCAAGAGGCAGATCAGGTGGTCTGGTATTCCCGTGTCTTTCAGAATTTTCCACAGTTTACTGTGATCCACACAGTCAAAGGCTTTGGCATAGTCAATAAAGCAGAAATAGATGTTTTTCTGGAACTCTCTTGCTTTTTCCATGATCCAGCGGATGTTGGCAATTTGATCTCTGGTTCCTCTGCCTTTTCTAAAACCAGCTTGAACATCAGGAAGTTCATGGTTCACATATTGCTGAAGCCTGGCTTGGAGAATTTTGAGCAATTCAGCCTCTCTGCATCTCTCTGTTTCAAGCATCAGGGCAGGAGTAGGGCATTCCAGGGCTGCCTTCTCCCTACAGATACCCACCCTGTTTGGCACGCTTTCAGTCACTGGGATTTTACTAGGTTCATTTTTGAATTCTCAGCATTTGGGATGGAACTGGATGGTATGAAGCCCTGATTTCTCATTGTGTTTGTAGCCAATTTCCACCAAAGTGTTCAGAAACTAGCGAGTAAACCTTTCTATCAATGAGAAAATTCTCCCCAAAGAAGAACTTTAAAGATATCTCTGAGAAAAGTTAAAGTCAGATGAGGAAACAAAAGTCCCTGAGTAATATAAACCTCTCCCACACACAAACACACACTCAAAAAAAAAAAAAAAGAAAGAAAGAAAATCTAATAATTATTAGCCTTCAGAGATCAAGACATTCAGAATGGGGGGGGGCATTAAATTATAACTTCTTCATAGAAAAACAGGTTGCAGGGACTTCCCTGGTGGCCCCGTGGTTAAGAACCTGCCTTCCAAAGCAAGGGACGTGGCTTCAATCTCTTGTTGTGAAACTAAGATCCCACATGTCGCAGAGCAACTAAGCCTATGCACCACAACTACTGAGCTTTATGCCACCGCTAGAGAGCCTGTACGCCGCAACAAGAGATTCAGAGTGCCGCAGCTAAGACCCCATGCGGCCATAAACCAACAAATCAAGGTCCACATCAAAAAATCTTAATAGAAAAAGAAAAGCAGGTTGCAGAGTGGTTCCTGGTTGAGCCACAGAAATTACAAGGCTGGTTGCGTTCTTGTTTGCTAAGCCTCAAGAATGATAAGCAAGACTAAAGTTGTTGACAATTCCCGATATAGCTTTAAATTGGTTGCTGAATGCCAACAGAGGCATAAGCTTTATCTAGAGAAAGGACAATAGACTCAAGTTTATTTAAAACTTCACAAAGAATAGTTCTAAAGCCCTTATTCTTTTGCCTATACTCCAACAGGGAAAAGAAATTTCCATCCAATTTCTCTCTTAAGGAATGGCTCCTTGCAGGTCAGTATTCTCAGAAATATTAACAACTAGAGATTTTAAACTTCTTGAATAATACTCAAACGTGTCCCTTATGTTATGCTCAATTAAAACACAACTTTGGTATTGTAAGTGATGACAAAGTGAGTAACTCAAGAAATCTGAACACAGACAGTATGGCTGGAAACAGCCTAGGCTTTAAAGCCAGACACCAGGATTGGAGGTCAGACTCCACTTGGAGCTACATAAACCTGGCAAGTGACTGAAGCCTGGTAATTTATGAAGTGGATATATGCCCCCATCCTCAATGAGATAACGCACCTATGGCACCAGCACAGTGCCCTGCACCACCTCGGCATTTGGCGTATGTTAGACGCGCTCAGCAGAGTCTGCATCTGTCCACCTTCAAAGCCTGAGTTTTTCCACTGCTTCTCTGTTATTAGTCTGAGGTCAGCACTGCTACTATTGCTCAACATGCTTAACATTATTAAGAGGTTTAGAAATTCTAAAACCAAATGATGCAATTTGAAGTCCCTTGAGGATGAACTGGGGTAATATACACACGACCAAGATTTGCTTCTCCGCTAGATTTGCATCTGATTCTAAGAGTGCAGAGCAGGACAATTAACCCAATAAACTACTTGGTTCTTTAACATTGTTCCAGGGCCATATAAGATCAGCAATTCTGCCATCACCTGGCAGAAGGTAAACCTTTCCACTGATTAGCAAAAGATTAAAGGTGAATGAATTCAGATTGGTTTTCAGATGCACAAAGTTAAAGACTGAGAAAAGTTGGCATTTCCAAAGCATGTGCCAATGGAGGATTTCCTTTTAATTTTAATTGTTCTTTCCAAAACTTTTAAACATTCAGTGAAATAATCTCAATTTGCTTTGCTTTGTTCTTTGCTTTCAAATACTGTAAATGGCTGGATTCCAGATAGAGTAGTTATCCTCAAATGCCTTCCAATGAGGCCTGCCAGATTCTGTGGTTCAGAAGTAATTTAAAAGCAGAAATGTGTAACAAATGAGACCTAATGGAAAACACTGGATGCTTTATAGTTAGAACGATCACTTTTTTTTTTCCCCTCCAGGGAGAAACAGACAATACATACACAGACATATGAACACATAGACAGAGACATGTAAATAAGACAGAAGATGAATTAATGTGTGTTTCATTTCTCTTCACTGTAGACATTAATTGGCAAGAATAAAAAATACATACATACATTGTTCTGTTTTTCAATGGAAAATGAAACTCATGATGCAACTTTTAACCAAACTCAACAATAGCACGTAAGTCAAAACAGAATACTGAGGATAATACAAACTTTATCTCAGGGTTTTCTTTGGAGGGGTAGAACGTTTCACAGTTTACAAAAAATTTACTTATATAAGACAAATTCTTTCTCTATACAATGAAACAACGTTTAAATAATGACTTGTTTAAAAGAAGAAATGCCCATCTGTTTAGTTACATTTCCATTGCTAGTATTCGAGCAGAGGCTGGGATGCCCCAATGGTAATGCATGTACAGGGTAAAGTTTAACTAAACCTGGAAACTACTACACCGTATTCTTCTTGGATTTGCTCATTCATTCATCATTTCAAATATTTTATTTTTTTAAAAAAAATTACTGAAGGATAGTTGACTTACAATATGATATTAGTTTCAGGTGTACAACACAGTGACTGATATTTTTATAGACTACACAAAGTGACTGTAAAATATATAGACACAAAGTTATAAACTACTGACCCTACTCTCTGGGTTATACATCACATCCTTGTAACTTATAATTGGTAGTATGTGTATCTTACTTCCCCTAACCCAGTTAGGGCTAGTAACCACTCCTTTGTTCTCTGTGAGTTTGTTTCTGTTTTATTTGTTTGGTTCATGAATTTCTCGCTAAAGGTCAGGTAACTTACTACACCCTTTACATACAGCAGAGCAAAGGACAGTCGCCGTCCCTCCTTTCTTAGAGCTCAGAGTCCAATAGGGAAGATTAAATACAAGAATTTATTAACAACACAAGGGCCACCGGGATGTTAACAAGAACCCTAGGCCCGGGGCAGGGAAAGACTTCTCTACCAAAACCGACTGAAGACAAATTGGAGTTACCTGCCCAAGACGAGAGAGCAGAATTCTCCAGGCAGAAAGCTGTGAGTGAGAAGTGAAGAAACGTCAGCATGGCTGAAATGGGAGGGCAGGTGTTGAAGCCTGGAAAGGGAGGCAGGAAGTGACCTTGATAGACACAATAAAAATGTTTGGATTTTATCCCAAGAGTAAGGGAAACTATGGAAAGACCTTAAACGGTGAAGGGATGACTAGAACCAGGCAGGAACTCTGGGCAACGTGGCGTCACAGCGGGAACTGCAGCAGGAAGACCAGGTCAGAGGCCATTACGAAAGCCCAGATGGGAAATGATGGCTCTGTGGTCCAAGCAGCTGGCCTTGACGATGAAGAGCGAACGGATTCAAAGACCTTTGGTTGTCGTTACTATTATTATTATTACTACCTCTGCTACTACTAGCATTCCCAAAGTATTTATGCAGCCAATATTTTTTTGAGAACCTATGCTGTGTCCCAATGGGGACACAGCAGTGAACAAAACAGAGTACCCGTCTTCACTGAGTTTATGATCTAGTGGCACAAAAAATAAACACCACTGCTTCATAGTAATAATCATAACAGCAGATGAAGAACTCTCACAGCAGCAGTGGTTTAGAAGGCTTACAACTGGCAATAACTGCACCATTAAGCCCTTTACACCTATTACTCATTTAATGCTTGCGATTAATTCATGAGTTAGGTCACTCTTTGAGCCTATGAAGAAATAGTCAAGACAGAGCAGCCAGCCCTCAAGCCACACTCTACCTCTTGGTTGGGGATCTACGTGACATCCCCCAGCCAGCTATATTCGCCATAAACTTGATGTTACAACATGCTTTGTCTGCCCAAAGCTGCACCCACCACGGTGATTACTTATCCTACGTGATCTACATCTGATTCGCTGACTGTTCTGCACAGTCCACAAAGTCAAGGACTGTATCTGAATCAAGGATTTATATCCTTATCACTTAAAAAAAAAAACAAAAAAAAAACACACACCTGGGACATAGGAGGTGCTCAGAAACCATTAGTTAAATAAATGAAAGTAAATTTTCCAAATTTAGGAAATTTATTCATGTATAGACCTAAACTTGTATTTTTACCATTCTAAGAAAACTTTCTCACCTGTGTCTGCCTTGATGTACTGTGCAGAATGGATGTAACTGTATCTTCCCAGGGTCATCACTGTGGGCTCTAATTTTTGTTCTGGGTTGTAAATGCAGTGATACCATCAGGAGCTAATGAGGTCTGCAGGGTCGTTTGCCTGGATAACAAATGGCTCCCTAATTGCTGTGCTAAGTGCTTGTATGGGCTTTAATGTCCTTTCCTACCACTTTCGATATGTCTGTTCTCATGCCCTAATTTGCTGCTCCTAATACATGATAATCCAAGAAACCTAATACATGTTTACTGGCCTTATCACTAGGGCATGGAATATAGTGCAGAGATTTTGTGATATATATTTTAACTACTAGAATGATTTTTCTTCCTTTTTCCTTCTGACTTTTCAACCATTCTCACGCCCTAAGGTTAACTCGTTTCCTGACTTTTGCTGCATTCAAAGCAGTATTACCAAAGACACAATAAAAGCAACTTGAAAGAAAACAGCATAGCTGAACATGTACTGTTAATTTATCCACTTAATTACACAGATGTGGCAACAATTCTGAAAGGCATAAAGGAGACGCTTTCTAACTTGGACTCTGACTTGGATAAAACAATGAATTCAGAACATGTCACCTTTCGGTATAGAAAATTCCATTACATACTGTGCAAAATAAGTCATCATATTCCTGGTATTAAAGTGTTCTCTCTCACAAGAGCCTTTCCTTTTCACTGATTATTTTGTTTGGCTGTCTCTACAGTACTTTTTCTGGTTTCATTACGTCTCACTTGTACTATAACTTGAATCTGAGATATAGCAACGTTCCAGGGACAGCTCACGATTTTGCCTGTTGGAAAGGCTGTTAAAGTCAGCTAGAAAGCAGGCTGGAAAAAAAAAAAAAAAAGAAATTAAACTCAGAGGAGGGAAGGCATATGACAAACGTCTAGCATGTTCTTATGTGGCCCCATAAGTGTCAAAGTTGCTGTTGTGTCCGACTCTTTGCGACCCCATGGACTATACGCTCCATGGTATTCTCCAGGCCGGAATACTGGAGTGGGAGCCGTTCCATTCTCCAGGGATCTATCCAACCCATGGATCGAACCCAGGTCTCCTGCATTGCAGGCAAATTCTTTACCAGCTGAGCCACTAGGGAAGCCCAAGAATACTGAAGTGGGTAACCTAGCCCTTCTTTAGTGGATCTTCCCCATCCAGGATTTGAACCAGGGTCTCCTGAATTGCAAGCAGATTCTTTACCAGCTGAGCTACCAGGGAAGCCCATGTGACCCCATAAGCGTACCTACAAAAAAAAACCAAAAACAAAAAAACAAAAAAAACAAGGGTTCACAGATGCTTCCTGGTTTAAAAACTGAGCAAAATTTTTTTAAACGAGAATTATTTCCCTTTTATGAAGGCTCTACTGGTTGCTTGGGAAAACAGTTCATAATGACCACTTTCCTTAGTATTTACAACGCATTTGATTTTTTGCTGTCAATGTTAACGTATGACATGCAATATCCTAATTTCATGACTTTCATTTCCCATCAGACAATTTCTCATTATTTGCTAAATTTCTCTGAGTCCCCAGAATAGTGTAAAGGAAAGGCTGATGGTGTATACTGTTGGTATCAAGTAACACTACAGTGTACTGCTCCCAAGGCGACGCTATGAGACTGAAGGAAAACATTTGCAGGAAGAAGAAAAGATGTATAAACATAAAATTGAGGAAATATGCAAACAAGGGTCCTATTATACAAGTGGCAAAATAAACTCAGCGGCCCCAAATTACAATACAGTTGCCTTTCCTGAAAGACAAGTACCTTATTATAAGTAAAACCAAGAAACGCTTGCTTGTTGCTTAGAAAGTGAGCTAGTATTGTGCCAGATGCTCTGTGTTCATCATCATCTTAATACTTACTCCTTCTATACACCAGGAAACAGCATTATGCCCATTTTATGGAGGAGAATATTGAGGCTGAGAAAGACTAAATTGCCCAGGAAATACAACTGCCAAGTAGGGAAGGTCTGTTTGACTCCAAAGTTACTGCCCTTGTATGCTGACCATCCTGATACCACTCTACTCTCACCTCCCACTGCTGAACATGGGAATTTCCAGGAAGTTTCATGTGGTGGGATTGAAACTCTGTGTTCATACCCACAGCATGCAAGTGAAAGTGAAAGTGAAGTCTCCCAGTCGTGTCCGACTCTTAGCGACCCCATGGACTGCAGCCCACCAGGCTCCTCCGTCCATGGGATTTTCCAGGCAAGAGTACTGGAGTGGGGTGCCAAATAAGACTTTAAATACTATATATTTGAATAGACAATACCAACTACACACCCCCACTTAACTCTTCAAATAACTGGCATTAATACCTTAATAGAAAAAAAATCAAAGGTTTAGAAATATCTCTAACAGACTTTTTTTTTTTCATTCTTAAATTCAATTTCCAAATTGCACCCCCTGTTCAGGCCATGCTATTATATGAGATTACTGGATTAGTTTCCTAAAAGATCTCTTTTTTTTTCCTCATAGCCACCACACTAAAATTCAAATTCAAAAACTACCTCTTGTCTGCCTAAAAGAGGAAAGAACATTTACATCTAGACAATTTCTGTCAATAAGAACAGCTCGTTTTAAACTTAAACTCATAGTCAGAACACAATTCTGTCTCCTTGGCATGGGATATAGAGTGCTTATTGGGGGGCACTCATCACTCACCTGTCTTAAAATGGCTGTGAACTCAAGGGCAAGAAAAAAGGTTTATTAGATCAATAAAGGTTTACTGACAGCAGCCTTAAGCTTGGCACAAAATATTCTTTTATCATTCTACTATTCTTTTTCTTGTCTTATTCCTTTGTTTCCATCCTGAGAATAAGAAACCATGTATACATCTCTGAATGCATGAGTAGTTGGTGCTCAACTTGAAAAATAAGTAATTATAAATATAATGCCCTTACCAGACTCATGTTTTTATTTTTTTTCCCCTGAATATTTAAAAAATTCTGCAAAGGAAATTCAAGTCTCCTGTTTTAACAGCAATTTCATATTCTGGGCTGATTTGTCTTTTCTACCAGGTAATTTCTGTCTACCAGCAACAATCTTCTGACATCTACCGCTGCCCTTGCCCGTGGCTACCCCTCCCTCTGCTTTCTTAGCTAAAATGCCATGGAGACAAGAGCCCCACACAGGCCCCGCTTGTTAGTGACAAGCTTGGAAGGCTTTCAGCCACCTGAGGGCAAGGTGGCAGGCATTTCACTCCCAGGGCAGCTGGGAGGTGATCAGCAGATGCTTGTTGAGTAAATGAATGAACAAAAGCAAATGAATTGACTCACAGTGACCAGTTCTGAGTCCAGGTTTCTTCAGTCATAAAAAGGTAATAAAGGCTGCCTATAATATTAGATATTATCATTGATATGACTGCCTCAGGAAGCATTCTCAAAATTCAGTCTCTGTTTTTTTATTTTTTTTAATTGAGATATAACTGACATGACATTGTATTTGCTTATGTATGATATAACCACTTGACATATGTATACACTGCAAAATGATTGTTTGAATTAAGTTTAAATACATTCATTTCCACATGCAGTTCCAAAATATTTTTTTCCTGTGTTGAGAACTTTTAAGATGTACTCTTCTAGCAACTTTCAAATGTGCAGCACAGTATTGCTAACCACAGTCACCAAGCTGTACATTATATCCCAAGAACACTGGAGTAGGTAGCCTATCCTTTCTCCAGCGGATCTTCCCAACCAGGAGTCAAACCATGATCTCCTGCATTGCAGGCAGATTCTTTACCAATTGAACTATCAGGGAAGCCCATTACATCCCCAGGATTTATAATTGGATATTCATACCTTTGAACCACCTTCACCCATCTCCCCCACCCCCGCCTCTGGTAACCAACAATCTACCCTCTGCATCTATGTCAGTCTCCATTCTGGTTTTAAAGCTTTAGCAGCTCAAGTACCATAAGGCGTTTCCTCAGTGTCCTATACTCGGGATACCACAAGGATGAATAATCTTTGTTGAAAAAGGAAGAAATTATGGGATCTTCTTAAACGACCAACGGAGACAGAAGTTACTTATTCTTCCTGCCTTGCTGGAGGGAGGAGGGCTGACGAGAGATCAGACCTGTTCCTTAAACCGAGAATGGATTCTGCAATACTGATCCTGGGACAACAGAGTCCTACCCATATTCCAGCAGTAAAACATGTGAAGATATTTTTCTAGATTTCTCTCTCAGTTTTTGGAAGTCATCTTGAGAAAGGGTGATGTATGGGGTGCTTCTTATGGGATGCTACTTTTTTTTGAGGTCACTTAAGAGTATTTTATTTCTCTTGTCTGTGTTAATTAAAATCATAAATCTTAACTCTACATAGAACTATGAATATATACATAGTTGTTCATCTGGCCAAAATGCTGCTTGGCATCTCAGATTCTTTTAGCCACAGGTGCCAATGACCCAGTGACTCATGTAGGCTGCTGCTCAGATGAAATGAAAGGCCTCACCCCAATACTGCATCGCAGATGGTCCCCTCCTGGCATCTCTGGGCAATCAGGAAAGGATGTGAAGCTGTAGCCCTTGATCTCTCATTCCTAAAAGCAATCAGCAACTAGCTCCCTTCACAATGAATCCAACAGCGAAGAACTATAGACTCTTCCTATTTAAAAATCTTATCTTACCAAATATCTTGGAAATGCCCAGCAAGTATAGATATATAAATAATGGGAATGCTAAACACAAATAAATGCCTGAAAAATAAATATTCTTATATAAATGTGGTTTAAAAACATAGAGCAGCTAACAAGTTACTTAACACATTTTCTGAAATAACATAAAATATAAGGTCAAATGGTGAATGAATAAACATTAATGAGATCCCCAGAGATGACAAAGCAGGTCTTAACATTTAAAAAAACTCCTTAAAGATGTTTTTGCATAGATTTCAGGTAGCAAAAAAGCGAAGTACTCACTATAAGGCATGTATCCATTTTCAAAAAACCAGAGAGATCTCTTCTGCCTAAATAAGTGAAATTAATCTCAAAATGCTCCCAAGATATAATTAAACCAGATACTGTGTTTTAATATATATATTTATATCATTTATATACTGCTTTATTCCAAAAAATTGTAAGGAGGCTTACAATAAAAATCCTAAATTAATTACAAAACCTGGCAAAGTATACAACTGAAGCACCAATATATTCTTATTAATGCAAATCTATCATAATTTTACATTATGGAAATATATCAGAGTCAGTGCTAAATTTAGTTTGCCAAAATCACCATAAGAAACAGCTTATTTATCAACAGGAGATTTTTAAAATATACCAAAATAAGTATAGATATATCTCCCACACATATTCTAGAATATATAACAACACTGAAAAACTTACATGAGATACAGTAAATGCAAGTGGTAATGAAAAGACTGCACAAAAATAACCTACAAAAATATATATTTTTATAAAGCAGAAAACTATACTTTTCAGAAAAATGCATACTATTCCTCTGCTACTCAAAACCACAGACTTCCTGTAGATGAGGTATAGTAGAGGATATAGTATCAGTCTCCTTGCTGACTTAACATGCTTTATTAAGATTTTATTGTTTTATAGGACAGTGTTTCACCCTCGGCCAACCCATGTCCTGTAAATAAGGAACCACATCCTAGTGATGTTTCACTATATATAAAAGGGTTCAGCTTCATGGCTCTTTCACTTAAGGATGAAAACCCCTTTTCCCACCCTGCTAAAATTAGTATCACACAGCTTTGAAAAATTATTACACAAATCACAAGTTATCAGTTATACCTCTGGACATGTAAAATTTATTTTAAACCTAACCAACCATGCAAATAGCCACTCACCCAATGAGGAGAAATAACTGAAAAGAAGAAAAAAATGAAATACATTTTTAGAGTGTATGTAGAATGTATTACAAAACATATTACATTTTTCTATAGGATGCATGCACGTTCAGTCGTGTCCTGCTCTTTTCAACCCCATGTACTGCACGTAGCCTGCCAGGCTCCTCTGGAAATTTCCAGGCAAGAATACTGGAGTGGGTTGCCATTTCCTCCTCCAGGGGATCTTCCCCACCCAGAATCAAACCCATGTCTCCTGCGTCGGCAGGTGGATTCTTTGCCACTGAACCACCTGGGAAGTCCACTCTATAGGATAAATGATTATAAAGGCATATTTACTTTTCAAACTTACGCTTGGTATTTAAAAATTTTTTAAATCCTGACAAAAAATGATGATACAAAGCTAATAATTATAATAAAAGTTTTTTTTTTCAGTGCTTTGGGTATACAAAGTATCTCCAAAAGAAATACAGTTCATGAAGCTGTCTTTAAGGAAAATATCATAAAATTGCACCACACCCAATTAAAAATGATACAGGCTTGCCTCAACCAAGGTTAGTTTCACTTTAGCAGTATAAAATTAAACAAATCTTTTGTAGCTAGGATAAATATAAAACAAGAACAAAAACATTAAACTTCAAATTAGCAAAGGAAATGAAGAAGTGATTTCATGATTTGATACTGAGTTCACACTATATTAAAAAAAATACCTCCATCACATAATACCATTAATTATTTCTTTTTTTTTTTTAATTTTATTTTATTTTTAAACTTAACATAACTGTATTAGATTTGCCAAATATCAAAATGAATCAAAATGGGGAGGGAGGAGGGAGGAGGGTTCAGGATGGGGAACACATGTATACCTGTGGCAGATTCATTAATTATTTCAATGAAGGGGTCAATCAAATAACAGCTTTTAATGGAACTGAATACAATTAAACTATCACCTGGGGCTTCCCCAGTAGGTCAGCAGTAAAAGAATCCACCTGCAATGCAGGAGACAGGGGTTTGATCCCTGGGTAGGGAAGATCCCCTGGAAATCAACTCCAGTATTCTTGGTGGGAAACCCCATGGACAGAGGAGCCTGGCGGGCTATACAGTACATGGGGTCGCAAAGAGTTGGACACGACTCAGCAACTAAACAAACTATTACCTATTTCAATAACAGAGAGTTTAACACGTGCTGTTTTTGTCAGAAATTGTCTAGACGTCATTGTTCTGCATAAACTAATGAGTTGTCGCACTGTTCCACTCCCTAAGCAATTTATCAGTAAGGTATCTTAACATCAACGTTCTCAAGGTGAGGTCCACAGACCTCTTGGGGTGTGAGGGGTGCCAGAGATTAAAGTCCCATTTAACTGACAGCATGTTACCTTAGGTTGTTTTACTTTTTGAGCAGAATATTTTCAAAGCAAAGCATCTCAGACCAAAGTCTCAACCTGCTGATGGGCCCTGCATTCACCACAATGCTCTGTCTCTTGATCTGTTTATTCTTTCCTTTGTCCAGAACACCTTTCTCAATTCTCATCCCCATTCTTTCCCAGATCAATAACCGGTGAACTTCCACCCTGGTGTAAAGCCAGCTTTCCTGCCTTGCCCAGGCAGTGCTCCATCTAGGAGGGCTTCCCACCTGGCACCGTTGTAAAGAATCTGCCTGCCAATGCAGGAGATGTGAGTTCGACTCCTGGTTTGGGAAGATCCCCTGGAGGAGGAAATGGCAACCCATTCCAGTATTCTTGCCTGAAGAATCTGATGGACAGAGGAGCCTAGAAGACTACAGTCCACGGTGTCGCAAGAGTTGGACATGACTTAGCGACAGAACTTGCACGCACATGCCCACACCATCTGGGGCAGTACTCCTGAAGCCCCTGGTGACCTGCAGCACACCCCTAAGGGCAGCATCCTTCCCAGTGGGGAGGGAGGGACCCTCCCAGCTCCCTGCATTCATACCGGGAGCTGGCAAACAAGAAACACGGTACAAAGTTCTCTAAAGCGTGGGCATCCCACTGTGATCACCGGGAGGAGACCGACAAGCTACCAGTGAATAAAACAAATGGTAAGAAGAACACTTTGAATTGAAGAGGCTTCTTGTCAGAAATCCAAAGAGGAAAAGTAAAGTTTCGGCTTTGGAGATCAAATCCTGGTCCTGCTACCTGACCTGACCAAGTTAGTTCACCTTTTGGAATTCACCTGTATTTCCTTGGTGTTAAAATGGGGACAGGGCAAATTCCCAACACACGGGGTTAAGTGTCTATTACATGACTCGTGTGCATGAGGTTCTTAGAATAGAACCCAACATAAGCTAGTGTTTCCTGAGTGCCCCTGATACCACATAATGTTCACACACAATCCTCAGACACACAGGATAAAACTCTCATCATGCCAGTTAGTAAAAGCATGAAAAGAGACACCTTTTAAAGTATTTTATATATTATACTCATCAAACAATGGAAGCTACTGTTGCTGTAATGAGGAAAATATGCTCTCTGTACATGAAAAAATTCTATCCAAAGTACTTAAAATATTGATAAAACTCTCTCAAAAGTATACAAATGGTTTTGCTAAACTGTGTGTGTTAAACTGTATGTGTCTTGTATTTACATGTACATTATATAATTCTGAAGAAAACTATATGAACGTAGAAACAGCAATGTCTCATTTGAAGACAGACACCTGTGAAGCAGACACCCACGGTAAGAAAATGAATATTTTTTTCCCAGTAGTTTCATCCATAAGTAGATCTAGGCTGTAACTTATTGACCCACAATTTCCTACATGTAAATAGAATACATCGGGAATGTAATATAAACCTATCCATTCTAAATTGGCATTTGCTAAAAGAGATACTTGAGGAGGGCATGGCAATTCACTCTAGCATTCTTGCCTGGAGAATCCCTTGGACAGAGGAGCCTGGTGGGCTACTGTCCATGGGGTCGCAGAGTTGGACACCACTGAAGCAGCTTAGCACGCATGCAAAAGAGATACTTAGGACCTCTATAGTACTGTAACATTATTTCAAGACAAAAAGACCACTTCTTCAAGTAGAAGACCACTTCTTCCTTGTATGTATAGGACATATCCCAAGAACAGACATTTGTAAGAATGCTGTCACAGAAAAAAGTCTTGCGACCCGAATTAAATTTCACTTTCCCACAACTTTCTGCTCATAACTTTATAATTCTGGGAGAATCTTAGCTGTAAATCTTTAAAATTAGCATATATAATAAAAGACAAGCCTATTTACCTACTGACAAAGTACCTATGCTTTCAAATGTCATAACCTTCCTCCTCATCCTCCCCTATAGTGAGGGGACTGAACTCTAAGGTACCTTTCTAAATGACTAGACTGTAAGTATTTTTTATATGGCAGTTATAACATGGAAGGGCCCCACAAGTCATAACTTTATCAAAGTTAAACAAATGTCATACACATATGGCTCCAAATATAAAGCATTTTTGTAATATCTAGAAAAAAATTAATTTCTCTCTAGATGAACATAGGAAAATGCTAACAAGATAAACTTCTAAGATAAAACTTTTATCAATGGCTCTTTTTTATTTCACATTAATTATCTCTGTTAAACTGAAGCATATTGATGGTTAATTTTTCTCTGTTTATCAATCCTCATGATATACTTTTGTTTTCAATTCTCACTTAAAAAGAAAATGGAATAGGAGTATAACCCACTCAAGTTTCTGGCATGTAAAAATCCAAAGTAAGGCAAAGGCTATGAAGGTGAGGGATGGGTCAAAAAAGGGATAAACAGGGTCCCATGATTAAGAATTCACGTTCCAGTGCTGGGGTACTGGGTTCAGTCCCTGGTCAGAGAACTCAGATCCCACACGTGGTGAGGCAACTAATCCCTTGACCCACAAATACAGAGAAGCCCATGCACTGCAACGAAGATCCTGCTTACCACAACTAGGACCCCATGCAGCCAGATAAAGACACAGATAAATAAATATAAAAAAGGGAATAAACACATAGAGGCCAGAAATTTTTGCTTCTCGGCTTATAGAGTATTATTATAAGAGAAAACCAAAAACAAGTATCCTGAAATTATGAAAATGCACTGAAAGTACTCTCTTTCCAAAGGGCTATATTTATTCAACTATGTGTTCTCAATACAAGGTAAACCCCTTATTAAAATGCCATGCCTCAGTTCTTTGTTTCCTAAATTTAAATTATATGAAACTGCTTAATCACTGAGGTTTCTAAAAGTAGTAGGTTCCAGAATCTCAAGGAAAAAAAAAAGAAAGCTTCCATTTTCAAGACACTTATAGCTGTGCTTATCCTAATCCATTAGAGTACTTGGCCAGTAGGTTAATATTTAATTGGCAAGTTCCTTTAAACAGGATAATAGCATACTAACAACAGTATTTCTATAAACTAAGTTTAGTCTAGGAAAATGGGAAGCAGGTACAAAAATGCTAACTAGAACAGATAAAATAAGCTAAACCACAACTCACAAAAAAACACAGATTGAAAAAACAATCCAAAATGCTACATATGTGATTCACTTGCTGGGTCACAAAAGTAACCTATTTTTCAAGCTCCATTCCTTGGGATTATCATGCCAGAGGAGAGCTACATAAAGGAAAAGGTCATGCTAGAATGAAAGAATAAATGAACTGCTTTTTCTAATCTGTAATTTTGGACCAACTTCCTTACACAGTTCTCTCACTTTATTAATCTTCTTTTCTGGACCAGTCAACTTGGCTATCATTCGAAAAGATAAGCCAGTGCCCTTAGAGCAACTGCGCTCACCATCTGAGCAAAGGCGTTGAGTCCTCTGGCTTGTCCTCACCATAGCTATTTAAAAGAAAAAAGAAAAGAAAATCTAATAATTTGAGCACCTCACAACCAGAATTTATTGCACCACATGGTTCTCACATGGTTCTTCTATTCCCGATAGGACTTAGCAATTTTATAGCCTCTAATTTCTCACATCCCCTTCAGGTATGTGTAAGACCTGTACCTCCCCTCCCCTCCCAGCAAAAGGATTCTAGTTACCTTCAGTTTTCCCACTCGAAAATTGCCAAATACAGCTATCAAACTAGATGAAAAACAAACGAGTACCAATAAAATTGATAGGTGCCAAAATAAATGAATCATCACTACAGCTTTTCACACTTGCTCGAGATCCACAGTTTATTATTATTTTTTTTAAAGAGAATATGGTGGTGTTGGTGGAGGTGGAGGAGACCTAAGAGTCAGCTCCTATTTTTTCCCTATGTTTTTGGGGTCTCAGCCCTTTGAGGAACAGCTAGGCACCCACTCCTCTCACACAGGTAGCACAGAATGTCAGATATAATTTCAAGAAGTTCATAGAGGCCTCCAAATTAACAATCTGTAAACTGTAAAAAGGGCAGTGACAAATGTATATGGGGAGCTAAGTTTCTGCACACACACACAACCGATTGGATTATCCTGTGTACTTGGTTACTGGGCCGAGACTGAACTCCCAGGACAAGGACCGCGGCAGGGAGGTGTGGACGGGAACTTCAGGCCCACAGGGGCCTGGCCCACACGGGGCCTGGCTTCACACTGCTCACTCTCACACAGGAAGCACAGGCGGAAAAGCGAAAAGGAAAGGAAGTGTTCAGTGACAGGGACAAGAAGAAATGGAACTTCCTCAGGCAGCCTGTTCAAGCACAGAAATATAGAAGGGATATCACAAGTCATTTAGAAAAATCTTGGCAAATCAGAGGCATTTTTCATCTCCCCCTGGCTTGTCCTCATTTTGCTTATTTAGCACCAAGCACTGTGGAGAAGTTTATAAAAATAAAACTAATTATATAATTAACACTATTAATTTATACACACACGCGCGTAAGTAGACTGTACGCATGTTTTTCTCCACATGACAGTGTGTGTTTTCTTCTTTAAACAAAACCAAAAATAAGCTTTAACTGAAACTGGATCATAGTAACACAGGCCAAGATCCATACGCTATGTAAGTGCAGGTCAGTATGCTCATTAATGTCTTACTGTATGCTATGGGTATTAAAGGATCTTATTGTGGGCTCATAGGAACGGCAAACAGCTCAGCCAAAAGCATCACAAAAACTCTATTGTAATTAGAAGTATGCGTTCTTCAGTAACAAACCCACTTTTCCCTAAAGAACTTTTTAAATTTATAAGCATCTGACATATTAACTAACGATTAATCATTCCTGTTTGGTTTTAGGATGTGTTTGGGCTATAAACAGAAATATGCTTTTGAATCACTGTTTGGTAGAATAGTCTCAGACTCTGGAATATTCCAATTCACATAGTAACTGACTGGGTTTATAAGAGAGATTTTTTAACAAGTCAAAATGCTATGTGCCAGTTATTTCAATAGGAGCTTTCACATAAGTTTTCATTTTAACTATACAATGCTAACATCTTTCATGGGGGCTTTCCCAATGGCTTGGCAGGTAAAGAACCCGCCTGTAATGCAGGAGACACATGAGATGCATGTTCGATCCCTGGGTCAGGAAGATCCCCTGAAGCAGGAAATGGCAACCCACTCTAGTATTCCTGTCTGGAGAACCCCATGGACAGAGGAGCCTGGTGGGCTACAATCCATAGGGTTGCAAAGAGTCAGACATGACTGAACACTCACACACACAACATCTTTCATAACACAATACTGAATACAGACTGACAAGAAATTACATTTTAAATCCACAGTGTATGGGACTCCCTGGACAATGGAGTATGTGTCTTGGGACCCCACAGCTGTCACCTTTGTAGACAAGCCTCTTAGGATGCCACTCAATCCCTAGGACTGTAAATATTATGTACATGTCTTTCTCTCTCTCTCTGGTATATAAGTTCCTACAAAGCAGAAGCCATATATTAACTGGTACCTGATAATAAATCTCTGATGATTTTTTTAATGGAATGTTTGTTTACAGATAACCTGTTGGGGATTTAAAAAATGCAAAGATAATACAAATCAAGAATGAATTTTAAATAAAAAGGAAGAACCTCTAAATTGATAGCCCACATCAGTTGCTGCTGCTGCTGCTGCTAAGTTGCTTCAGTTGTGTCTGACTCTGTGCGACCCCATAGATGGCAGCCCACCAGGCTCCCCCGTCCCTGGGATTCTCCAGGCAAGAACACTGGAGTGGGTTGCCATTTCCTTCTCCAATGCATGTAAGTGAAAAGTGAAACTGAAGCCGCTCAGTCGTGTCCGACTCTTCACGACCCAATGGACTGCAGCCTACTAGGCTCCTCTGTCCATGGGATTTTCCAGGCAAGAGTACTGGAGTGGGGTGTCATTGCCTTCTCTGTAAATGAAAAGGAAGAACCTCTAAATTGATAGCCCACATCAGTTACACAGGATCAATTTCTACATGAGTTTCTTCTGTAACAGAATTAAAGTGCTAAAACTTTAATCACTTTGAAGAAAAATCCCTACACTATGATATAGTTTTCTTTCTCAAATGTAATACAATTCAACATTCTGCCAATGACCAGTAATTATTGTGAACACCACTTATTATACAGAACTCAAGGGGTTTTCCTGATAGTAAAGATAGTAAAGAATCTGTGTGCAATGCAGGAGACCCAGGTTCGAGTCCTGGGTCGGGATGATCCCCTGGAGTCATGAATGGCAACCCACTCCAGTATTCTTGCCTGGAGAATTCATGAATAGAGGAGCCTGGTGGGCTACAGTCCACGGGGTTGCAAAGAGTCGGACACGACCAAGTGACTTTCACTTTCACTAGGGACAGCTTTAAGTACGGATAGCATCAGGCAAGGAAGGAGAGGACCACACTGCAACTTGACCCAGCAGCAGCTCTGCAAGCCTCCTACACTGTTCTCCATCCTCCTCAAATACGATACAATTTATGGGAAATCATGGACTCCAGTTTCCATCTCAGCTTTCACACCTAATCATCTGAATCTTAGACAAGTTCAATCTCTTGGTCTACCATCTCTGAAACTATCAAGTTTGTGATAAACTACCCACCGAAGGCTATGGCAGAGCTTGAATGAGCACTCATTCTAGCTTCAGGGCCCTTCCTTTTCCTCCTTCCTTTTAAGGTGCACCTTCCCTTCAAGGCACTAATGCAGAGGTAAACATGCTTTCTGAACCCCAAATTTGGGTACATAACCACACAGCTAGACTAATATTTAAAAGATGGATTTCCTAAAGAACTCAGGGTTCAGGGCACTCCCCAGCATTGCAAGCTGTCTGCACTTCTTCTTTTCATTAAAAGTCCTTCCGAGTCTTTATCTCCATATTGGCCACTCTTTTATTTCCACTCATTGATACTATCCTATATATCCATCTCTGCTTTCATAAAAGTTTCAGTATACCAGACATTATGCTGTGAGACTACAGCAGGGAAGAGATGATTACCATTCTCACTGTTATGGAATTTACAATCTAGACTCCTGAGGGAGAAAGAGGCTTTTTTTTTTTTTTTTTTTGAAGTATAGTTGATTTATACTATTAAACGAGCTTCAGGTGTACAACAGAGTGAGTCAACACTTGCACAGATTATACTCACTCAAACTTTTTAAATAATGGCTATACTCCCTTATTGTACAACACGTCCTTGTAGCTGATCATTTCCTATATTGCGGTTTGTAGTTCTTAGTCCCCTACCCCTATCTTGCCCCCTTTCCCTCTCACCCCTGCTAACCCTTGGTTTGACCTGTCAGTATGCGTGTTTCTCTTTTGTTCTATTCATTCATTTATTTTTAGATAAAGGAGACATCTCTCTCACACACAGAGGAAAGAGGTAAGAAGCGAATCACCAGTCCAGGTTCGATGTAGGATACAGGATGCTTGGGGCTGGTGCACTGGGATGACCCAGAGGTATGGTATGGGGAGGGAGGTGGGAGGGGTGTTCAGGATGGGGAACACGTGTACACCCGTGGTGGATTCATGTTGATGTATGGCAAAACCAATACAATATTGTAAAGTAATTAGCCTCCAATTAAAATAAATAAATTAAAAAAAAAAAGAAAATGGAATAAATTATGTCAGAAAAAAAAGAAACAATTACTCAAATGAATAATTACAAACTGGGATAACTGCTGGGGAGTACAGGACTGCATCACCTCCCAGAGAAACCAGATCCAGCAGAGGGGAGGGCCGAGGAGCCTTGGAGACCAGGAAGCATCTCATAGGAATGTGCGAGTCAGCCAAGGGCTGAAGGAGACCCCCTTGGTCCCCACAGCAAGGTTCCTGTGGTGTGTCCCTTTACTACCCGCTCCTGTATTTCTTCCTACCGCCTTTCATTCTCCCCACAGTCCCTCTCCCTTCTCACAGCACAGCAGGAGGATAGGTCTACACACAGCCAGACTCAATCAGGAGACCCAGCTCTGCATCTCACCTGTAAACCTGACAGATGCCTGAGGGGCTACTCCAGAGACCCCGGGAACGAGACTGGGTGTAAGTGACACAGGCCAGAGATCCTGGGGACTTGGGGCTACTTAACTGTGTGTAGTTATCTCTCTCGTTACATTTTCCTTCTTTTTTCTTCTGATCTTTAGTGGTCTCTCCACTATGTTAGCTTTCTCTGAATGAAAAAAACATTTTAAATATCTCCAAGTCAACCGCCATCACAACACAACATATCTTCCTCCTTCCAGTCACTCATTCACTTACCAGACCTTTCAAATATGTTCTTTATGCACCGAAGTCACAGGCATGAGAGGACAGGATTTGAAAAATGAAAATGTGGCACTAATCATAATAACTAAAGTTAACTCTTCACATATCTCTATTGGGTTGGCCAAAAAGTTCATTTGGGGTTTTTCCATAAGATGTTATGTTATATTATAGAAACCCCCCAAATGAACTTTTTGGTTAATGTAATATATCATCTCCCCTATAACTTCAAAGAGGTCAAAATATCCTCCTTCTCAAACTGTGTAATCAATCTCAGGCATCAGTGATAAAATGGATGGCATATTAGAGGAAGAAAATTCTAAAAGGAAAAAAAAATATCACATTTCAAAATTAATGTCCTATTAGTTTTACTCAGTTAAATAGCTTTACAGTTAGTCTTGAACAATAAGCTGAATTTGGTAACTTCTGAGTAACATGACCATTTAATAAGCTGATACCTATTCGTTTGCTCATTTGGTCACCATAAAAATGAAACTTTTATAAAACAGTAAATATCATTCCCATACCTTTGTTCTTTCCTCTTTCCACGTCTTACATTTCTTGATTAATAATACCAAGTAAATACTGAGTCAATAGAGGAATTTCACCAGGCTGCTACGCTCTGGCTTGCTGGAGACGAAGCACGCCCTTTTCTCCCGTGATCTGCTTGACTGACACACTACAGTGGGGAGCACTGAAGCCCGCTGGTTTGGATTAGAGGAATGGAGACTACAGGAATCAATTGAAAAAGAAATGTTTAGGGAAAAGTAAGTCTCTTTGCTTCCATGAACAGTAATGTTTTTGGAGCAGTAGTGAAACTGGTGTGTCCCTGTAGCCGTTCACCCTAAAGCGTAATGATGCTGAGCTACACTGTGAAATGGGAGATTGAATGCAGAAATTCTATTAGATGCCTCATTTATGCTCTTAACAATAATAATATGCACATGTACAAAGGAAAAGATACCCAATTCCATTTAAGAAATCTTCCGTACACGTACACTAACATTTTTCAAAACAATTTCCCTTTTCTCTCTCTACAGTAATCTCCTGGTTGATGGGTGGTGTCATTATAGGGCACATATGAAAAGTTGGCAAAGATCACATAGTGAGGTGCTGGTAAGACTGGATTGAAAATATCAATCTGCTGGGCTCTCCTGCCCAGAGGCTTTTATTTCTACCATGGATCCTCCTGGCAGTCTGGTAAAGTCTATGGACCCCCTTCTCAGAATAATGGACTTTTTTTGCTGTTGTTGAGTGTATAACTAGATTACATAAAAAACCAAAAAGATGGACAGTTACCAAAATATTTTAAAATGGGATCAAGTAATGTACTGCTTTATCAATCTATTAAATAACAAGGGCAGCTCTGATATGCAATTTTAAAGTAGCGACAAGCTTAGGTATTTTGATATATCTGCAACAACTATAATGTGATATGAAACTATCTGTGACTTCTCTCAGTGGCAAAGTCACTGGCTGTCAATGTAACTATGGTTTATTGCTCATGTTCCTTACTAACGGAAATGCTCAATCCCTGGTGGCTCAGAGGTTAAAGCGTCTGCCTGCAATGCGGGAGACCTGGGTTTGATCCCTGGGTCGGGAAGTTCCCCTGGAGAAGGAAATGGCAACCCACTCTAGTATTCTTGCCTGGAGAATCCCATGGACAGAGGAGCCTGGTGGGCTACAGTTCACGGGGTCACAAAGAGTTGGGCACGACTGAGCAACCTTACTTACTTATTAATGAAAATGAAAGCATAATTATTTTCCCTCACCCAAACTCACAAACTCTTGGAAATTCTACCCACTGGTGCCACTTGGACCCTTGACAACTGGCACAACAAAGTTCACCAACTTATAATATGACCGCAGGCGTTTCAAAGCATTTCAATACATGACAGAAAAGCTGTCCAAACCAAAATAAAATAAAGCCAGAAAATTCTATGTTTCATAAATTCAAAGTTTTATTTTCTAACCCTCCCCAATCTTAATTTTCTGAAACTTTACATAAATCTCTAAAACAGATTTCAAGAAATATGGAATTTCAGCATACCTAGTGTGCTGAAAACCTAGTTGGATAAATGTCCTTGAGTTTCCAAATCAAAGAAAAAGTTAACAGAGCAAGTGTATCTAAACACAAGGACGTTAAATATTATGAAGCAGGATGCATTCGTGTTGTGCCTTTTCCCAGGTCCCCTCCACTGTGACCCTCCCACACTGTTTGTATCTTTCCCCAAGACTTCTGTAACACATTGCTTACTCGCTGATTTCAATATCATCCTGTACAACTCTACCAAGATATCCATGGAGAGAGGCCTCGCAATAGCCCCAGACTCATTCCTTGTCGATATAGTGACCACAGCTTCGAAACTCAAAATAAGCAGCAGAAGTGTAACTGTGGGGACAACTAGACCAAAAAGGCTCCTGGAAAACCCCTAAGGGATGATTCAGTGCACACACATGCAGGTTCTTTTCCCTCCTAAAGAGAATGGGTGACCTTCCTGTACATACACCTGCAGATACACCTGTTCTACATACTGTACAGTTCAAACCAAACAGATGTCTCTGTTCTTCATCAGTTCACAAGCCCCCCTCACCTAGAAGGCAAAGGTAAGACCTATCAAACCATCAAAAAAATTCTGATTTCCTCTTTCTCCCACACAATTTAAATCCAGAGAGATCACGAGCTACCCTCATATCAAAAGCTAAAATTACAACAACAAAAAACTCTCCAAGAACTATAAAAGAAATGGAATTTTCTAAAATATCAAATCAGTGAAATGATCATTCTTGGATTTTATTAATAAAACAATAGCCAGATGTACAATTACACTGGCAACGTAATTTAATGATGCCAATCTACAAAAAAAAATTTTCACTCTAATCTCCTGCATTGCAGGCAGGTTTCTCTGCCAGCTGAGGCACAAGGGAAGCCCAAGAATACTGGAGTAGGTAGCCTGTCACTTCTCCAGTGGATCTTCCCAACTCAGGAATTAAACTGGGGTCTCCTGCATTGCAGGTTGATTCTTTACCAACTGAGCTTTCAGGGAAGTCCTAATATTTTATGTAAGGTGATTTATTTTCTACAATGCTAGGCTAACACTGACTTTCCAGGTGGCGCTAGTGGTAAGGCACCCACCTGCCAATGAAGACATAAGAGATGTGGGTTCGCCCTGGGTTGCGAAGAAGTCCTGGAGGTGGGCATGGCAATCCACTCTAGTGTTCTTGCCTGGAGAATCCCATGGACAGAGGAGCCTGGTCGGCTTTAGTCCTTTGGGTCACAAAGAGTCAGACAGGACTGAAGTGACCTAGCACACACATGCTAATATTGCATGATCTGTTAGTAAGAAAAAATAGTCCTTAAAAAGTTCATAAAATATGCTACATTCCATGAAGTCGTCTTGAATTTTAAGTGTTCAGTTCAGTAGCTCAGTTGTGTCAGACTCTTTGCGACCCCATGGACTGCAGCACACCAGGCTTCCCTGTCCATCACCAACTCCTGGAGCTTATTCAAACTCATGTCCATCAAGTCAGTGATGCCAACCAACCATCTCATCCTCTGGCATCTCCTTCTCCTGCCTTCAATCTTTCCCAGCATCAGGGTCTTTTCCAATGAGACTGTTCGCATCAGGTGGCCAATCATCAGCTTCAGCATCAGTAAGTACTTCCAATGAATATTCAGGAATGATTTCCTTTAGGATGGACTGGTTTGATCTCGTTGTAGTCCAAGGGACTCTCAAGAGTCTTCTCCAATACCACAGTTTGAAAGCATCAATTCTTCAGTGCTCAGGTTTATTTACAGTATAACTCTCACATCCATACATGACTACTGGAAAAAACATAGCCTTGACTAGACAGACCTTTATAGGAAAAATAATGTCTTTGCTTTTTAATATACTGTCTAGGTTGGTCATAGCTTTTCTTCTAAGGAACAAGTGCCTTTTAATTTCATGGATGCAATCTTCAGTGATTTTGGAGCCCCAAAAAATAAAGTGTGCCACTATTTCCATTGTTTCCCCATCTATCGGCTGTGAAGTGATGGGACTGGATGCCATGATCTTAGTTTTCTGAATGTTGAGTTTTAAGTCAACTTTTTCATTCTCCTCTTTCACCAAAAGGCTCTTCAGTTCTTCGCTTTCTGCCGTAAGGGTGGCGTCATCTGCATATCTGAGGTTATTGATATTTCTCCCGGCAATCTTGATTCCAGCTTGTGCTTCATCCAGCCCATCATTTCTCATGATGTACTCTGCATATAAGTTAAATAAGTAGGGTGAAAATATACAGCCTTGATGTACTCCTTTCCCAATTTTCAACCAGTCCACTTTCCATGTCCAGTTCTAAACACTACTTCTTGACCTGCACACCGATTTCTCAGGAAGTAGGTAAGGTGGTCTGGTATTTCCATCTCTTAATGAATTTTCCAGTTTGTTGTGATCCACACAGCCAAAGGCTTTGGAGTAGTCAATAAAGCAGTAGTAGATGTTTTTCTAGAACTCTTCTGTTTTTTCAATAATCCAATGGATGTTGGCAATTTGATCTCTGGTTCCTCTGCCTTTTCCAAATCCATCTTGAATATCTGGAACTTCACGATTCATGTACTGTTGAAGCCTGGCTTGGAGAATTTTGAGCATTATTTAGCTAGCGTGTGAGATGAGTGCAATTGTGCAGTAGTCTGAACATTCTTTGGCATTGCCTTTCTTTGGGATTGGAATGAAAACTGACCTTTTCCAGTCCTCTGGCCACTGCTGAGTTTTGCAAATTTGCTGGTATATTGAGGGCAGCACTTTTCCAATATCATCTTTTAAGATTTGAAATAGCTCACCTGGAATTCCATCACCTCCACTAGCTTTGTTTGTAGTGATGCTTTCTATGGCCCACTTTACATTCCAGGATGTCTGGCTCTAGGTGAGGGATCACACCATTGTGGTTATCTGCGTCATGAAGATCTTTTCTGTATAGCTCTTCTTTGTATTCCTGCCTCCTCTTAAAAGTATCTTCTGCTTCTGTTAGGTCCATACCATTTCTGTCCTTTATTGTGCTCATCTTTGCATAATGTTCCCTTGGCATCTCTAATTTTCTTGAAGAGATCTCTAGTCTTTCCCATTCTATTATTTTCCTCCATTTCTTTGCATTGATCACTGAGGCAGGCTTTCTTAATTCTCCTTGCTTATCTTTGGAACTCTGCATTTAAATCGGTATATCTTTCCTCTTCTCCTTTGCCTTTAGATTCTCTTCTTTACTCAGCTATTTGTAAGGCCTCCTCAGACAACCATGTTGCCTTTTCACATTTCTTTTTCTTGGGGATGGTCTTGATCCCTGCCTCCTGTACAATGTCATGAACCTCAGTCCATAGTTCTTCAGGCGCTCTGTCTATCAGATCTAATCAGTTGAATCTATTGTTGCTTCTGTATAATCGTAAGAGATTTGATTTAGGTCGTATCTGAATGGTCTAGTGGTTTTCCCTACTTTCCTCAATTTAACTCTGAATTTGGCAATAAGGAGTTCATGATCTGAGCCACAGTCAGCTCCCGGTCTTGTTTTTGCTGACTGTATAAAGCTTCCCCATCTTTGACTGCAAAGAATATAATCAATCCAATTTCGGTATTGACCATCTGGTGATGTCCATGTGTAGAGCCTTCTCTTGTGTTGTTGGAAGAGGGTGTTTGCTACAACCAGAGTGTTCTCTTGGAAAAACTGTTAGCCTTTGGCTTGCTTCATTTTGTACCTCAAGGCCAAATTTGCCTGTTCCAGGTATCTCTTGCTCCTACTTTTGCATTCCAGTCCACTATATGAAAAGGACATCTTTTTTAGCTGTTAGTTCTAGAAAGTCTTGTAGGTACTCATGGAACTGTTCAACTTCAGCTTCTTCAGCATTACTGGTCAGGGAATAGACTTGGGTTACCGTGATACTGAATGGTTTGCCTTGGAAATGAACAGAAATCATTCTGTCATTTTTGAGATTGCATCCAAGTACTGCATTTTGGATTCTCTTGTTGATCATGAGTGCTACTCCATTTCTTCTAAGGGATTCTTGCCCACAGTAGTAGATATAATGATCATCTGAGTGAAATTCGCCCATTCCAGTCCATTTCAGTTCACTGAGTCCTACAATGTCAATGTTCACTCTTGCCATCTCCTGTTTGACCACTTCCAATTTGCCTTGATTCGCAGACCTAAAATTCCAGGTTCCTATGCAATGTTGCTCTTTACAGCCTCAGACTTTACTTCCATCACCAGTCACATCCACAACTGGGCGTTATTTTCACTTTGGCTCCATCCCTTCATTCCTTCTGGAGTTATTTCTCCACTGATCTCCAGTAGCATACTGGGCACCTACTGACCTGGGGAGTTCCTCTTTCAGTATCCTATCTTTTTGCCTTTTCATACTGTTAATGGGGTTCTCAAGGCAAGAATACTGAAGTGGTTTGCCATTCCCCTCTCCAGGGGACCATGTGTTGTCAGAACTCTCCACCATGACCCGCCCACCCTGGGTGGCCCCACATGGCATGGCTCATAGTTTCACTGACTTAGACAAGGTTGTGGACCATGTGATCAGATTGGTTAGTTTTCTGTAATTGTGGTTTTCAGTCTGTCTGCCCTCTGATGGAAAAGGATAAGAGGCTTATGGAAGCTTTCTGATAGGAGAGACTGACTATGGGGGAAACTGGGTCTTGTTCTGATGGGCAGGGTCATGTTCAGTAAATCTTTAATTCAATTTTCTGGTGATGGGTGAGGCCTTGTTCCCTCCCTGTTGCTTGACCTGAGACCAAACTATGGTGGAGATGATGAAGATAATGGTGACCTCCTCACAAGATCCCTTGCACACACTGACACACTCAGTGCCCACGACCCTGCAGCAGGCCACCACCCACCCATGCCTCTGCTGGAGACTCCTGGACACTCAGTGGCAAGTCTGGGCATATCTGAAAAGTGCAGAAAGGTTCCAGCACCTCTACATTTGAGAGTCACTCTGCTATATATACATACATTTCAAAAGCTACCTAAAAATTAAAAAGTGATTTTCAATGACTCCAATTGTTTGAGCTGATGTGGCGATCCAAATATTAGGCAAACACTTTCAACATACTGTAATTGTTCTGTTGGTCTAGATCATATTACATACATACTATCACAATATTAAATCAATAATGCTATCATTTAACTGGAATCTATAAAATATTAAAAAGTTTAAAGGCACTCTCCAACTGAAAAAAAAAAAGTTTATTAAAATTCAACTGGGGTTTAATATGAAAAATGTTAACGTTCCAAAAGAACGCTAGCTAAGCAATCATGTATAGATAGATATTAGCCTGAAATTTAAGACACGTTGCTGGATTGAATGATGAGACTATCAGGCTGAGTTCTTCAGTTCATTAGCTTAACTGCAATCCCAACCTAATATCCATAAAGGCACAAAGGCAGATGTAACGTACCTCTTAAGTGTAGAGAACTACACAAATTTTTCATTATCTACATCACAAGGATTTATGTTCAGTATTACCTTAGTGACAGTGAAGAGAAACCCAGAAAAGCCTTTGAGGAAGTAGCTAACTTAAAAAAAAATAAAAAAAAAAAATAAAAAAACCTGTTTTTCTTATGTTCAGTGCCAACATACTGAAAAACAGAAGTACACCCTTCTTTAAAAAAACAAAACCAAAAAAAAAAAAACACAACAAACTGAAAATGACCCAGCAGGTATCCACCCAGTGACACACCAAAGCAACTGGCCATCTTTGTCCCAAACCTGCTCTCCTCCTGTATTTCCTGAGCCATCTACCCAGATACAAAACTGGTGTGAGTATCATCTGACCTCCACTATCAACCACTCACCAAACCCTGTTGACTCCACGTCACTGTCCGCCAGATCCACCACCTCTCCTGGGGCCCTGCCAGAGCAGTGGCCATGCCTCTGCCCAGGTGAGCCCGGGCATGTCTTCTCCACTCTCCCTCATCACTACCACCCTTGCTCAGGGTGGCAGCTTCTCTCACCCCCAAGCCTCCGCACACTTCCAGTTTCTCCTTAAAGTCACTTACTGTGGATGGCAGGAGAGCTCTAACTTCTCAGATGGGGATGTGCTTTTAATATGAAGAAAGGCTTTCAATGGAATTACTACCTCCTCAAAGAGGAGAACCCCAGGAGAGGGAGCGGAGCCCTGGACTGCGCAGTCACGCTTTGAATGGCGTGGTGGTTTAGCTCCCAGTGTACCCCATAGCAGCCATCCCTGCTATGGCTGTTACATCGTTATTCTTACATCATCATCATTTTTGATGATAATCATAAGTAACCAATGGTGGCATATTTTTATTATTCGTAAAATTAATATGGTACTTTAACATACACAGTCACAAAGTGCATCTTTCCCCGGTCCTGGTTACACTGAGGACAATAGGAACCCTATACATTCTATCAGTGAGAATGGTTCATTAACCACCGGGGAGGGAGGAAGCAGCAGAAGGGATCTGAAGACTTGAATGGGTATGGTAGCCAGCATTGGAACAAAGCGTGTGAGGGAAAGAAAAGACAGGTTTGTTCTCTCCCTCTGTGTTTCTATTTCTGTTTTGCAAATAAGATCATCCATACCATGCTTCCCTGGTGGCTCAGTGGTAGAGAATCTGCCTGCAATGTGGGAGACCCAGGTTGGATCCCTGGGTTGGGAAGATCCCCTGAAGAAGGGCATGGCAACCCACTGCAGTACTCTTGCCTGGAGAATCCCATGGACAGAGGAGCCTGAAAGGCTGAAGGCCTTAGGGTTGCACAGAGTCAGACATGACTGAAGTGACTTAGCAGGAGCAGCAGTAGCATACCACACTGAATGGTGAGGGGGGAGCGGCATGAATTGGGAGATTGGCATTGACATATATACACTACTGATACTAAGTATCAGTTCAGTCCAGTCCAGTCGCTCAGTCTTGTCTTGACTTTTTGCAACCCTATGGACTGTGGCACACCAGTCCTTCCTGTCCATCACCAACTCCCGGAGTCTACTCAAACTCATGTCCATTGAGTTGGTGATGCCACCCAACCATCTCATCCTCTGTCGTCCCCTTCTCCCTCCTTCCATCTTTTCTAGCATCAGAGTCTTTTCCAATGAGTCAGTTCTTCCCATCAGGTGGCCAAAGTGTTGGAGCTTCAGCTTCAGCATCAGTCCTCCCAATGAATATTCAGGACTCATTTCCTTTAAGATGGACTGCACTCGGCTTTCTTTATAGTCCAACTCTCACATCCATGTGTGACCACTGGAAAAACCATAGCCTTGACTAGATAGACCTTTGTTGGCAAAGTAATGTCTCTGCATTTTAATATAATGTCTAGGTTGGTCATAACTTTTCTTCCAAGGAGCAAGTGCCTTTTAATTTCATGGCTGCAGTCACCATCTGCAGTGATTTTGGAGCCCCCCAAAATGAAGTCTCTCACTGTTTCCCCATATATTTGCTATGAAGTGATGGGATCGGATGCCATGATTTGAATGTTGAGTTTTAAGCCAACTTTTTCACTCTCCTCTTTCACTTTCATCAAGAGGCTCTTTAGTTCCTCTTCGCTTTCTGCCGTTAAGGGTGGTGTCATCTGCATATCTGAGGTTATTGATATTTTTCCCAGCAATCTTGATTCCAGCTTGTGCTTCATCCAGCCCAGCATTTCTCATGATGTACTCTGCATATAAGTTAAAGAAGCAGGCTGACAATATACAGCCTTGTCAGACTCCTTTCCTGATTTGGAACCAGTCTGTTGTTCCATGTCCAGTTCTAACTGCTCAATATGCTACTGGAGAAATAACTCCAGAAGGAATGAAGAGACAGAGCCAAAGCAAAAACAATACCCAGCTGCGGATGTGACTGGTGATGGAAGTAAAGTCCATCACTTTACTGGAGACAACAATACTGCATAGAACCTGGAATGTTAGGTCTATGAATCAAGGCAAATTAAAAGTGGTCAAACAGGAGATGGCAAGAGTGAACATCAACATTTTAGGAATCAGAGAACTAAAATGGACTGCAATGGGTGAATTTAACTCAGATGATCATTATATCTAGTACTGTGAGCAAGAATCCCTTAGAAGAAATGGAGTAGCCATCATACTCAACAAAAGGGTCTGAAATGCAGGACTTGGATGCAATCTCAGAAATGACAGAATGATCTGTGTTCGTTTCCAAGGCAAACCATTCAGTATCGAGTAATCCAAGTCTATGCCCCGACCAGTAATGCTGAAGCTGAAGTTGAAAGGTCCTATGAAGACCTATAAGACCTTCTATAACTAATACCCAAGAAAGATACTAAATATAAAACAGGTGACTAATGAGCACCTACTGTGTAGTTCAGGGAACTCTACTCAGTGCTCTGTGATGACCTAAATGGGAAGGAAATCCAAAAAAAGAGGGGATATACGTATACTCATAGCTGACTCACTTTAATGTGTACTAGAAATTAACACAAATTGTAAAGTAACTATACTCCAATAAAAATTAATAAAGAAAAACAAATTAAACCAGGCCATCACCAGAAAAAATAAAGAAAACACAGGACAATATAAAAGATGTGCTGTGTTGTGCTTAGTCACTCAGTTGTGTCCCACTCTTTGCGACCCCATGGACTAGCCTACCAGGCTTCTCTGTCCATGGGGATTCTCTAGGCAAGAATGCTGGAGTGGGTTTCCCTGCCCTCCTCCAGGCGATCTTCCCAACCCAGGGATCAAACTCAGATCTCCTGCACTGCAGGCAGATTCTTTACCATCTGAGTGACCAGGGAAGCCCAAGAATACTGGAGTGAGTAGCCTATACGTCTTCCAGGGTATCTTTCCAACCCAGGAATCAAACCAGGATCTCCTGCATTGCAGGCGGATTCTTGACCAGCTGAGCTGCCAGGGAAGCCATATAAAAAATACAAACGACTATTTAGGAGGTGTGTCTACAGGGAGACCTGGGGAAGTGGTCATCTCAATTCGTAAGTCTCCTGCTCCACTCTGTCTGGGGTGATTTTCCCAAAGACACAGCCCTGTGCAGTTTTTTCCCCACCATATTCAGGATATCTTCTGGGTATATCCTTCTCTGTCTTTTCTCTGCTTGTTACACTCAGCTTCTCTCTGGGTCTATGTCTCGTTCACTGCTTGCTGCCATTAAGCACTTTCTGTAAAAATGGAGTCAGCAATTTAGAGTTCCTTGCAAGTCATGGGACTGTTCACATTTGGCAATTACCTGTTATCCAGGGGTTGGGGGGGGCCGTGGGGAACACTTCCCTTAAAAGAGTTTGTACAAAAATGATCCAGAATGGATTACAAAAGCAAGTATTGAAATTGTGATTCTGTATGTGGCATTGCATTCCTGAGTTTATATGGTTTAAAAGTGTTGGCTATAAATGGATAGAATCTAGAGCTATTTTGTAATTTTGTTTAAGGTGCCCATGATGTGAATTAAAAATAAGTTACAATACAATTTCACACTGAGATTTACAAGTCACCATCTAATGCTCCTCATTTGTATTCACCCTCCATGTTTCACGACTATAGCATTTGCCCATAGAAATTTAAATGTCCCAAATGGCAGCATTATCAGAAACATACACTAGACTTGAAACATGAAAAATTAAGAGTTGGACTAAAAAAAGAAAAAAAGATCGATAGACAGAACCTAACTGGTAACAGATCTGAAAACTGAGAATTATTTGCTCAGCACAAGTATAATCAGACCATGATCACAATTCCTCTTAAATCCTTCAGCTTCTCTAAATGTTAAAGCGTAAACTGCCATTTCTTTACCGCAAATGGATTGCGCCCACTTGAATGTCAGTAAAGAAATTCTTATCCAGAGACATCTTTTCCCAGCCTTGGCAGGATCTTAATGAGGAGAACAAGACAAAACAAGCACAGCAATGTCAGAGGAGGAAAGGCGTGGTGAGTTACAGCGCAAAAAGCAACAAGGCATGCCTCTGAGCTCAGGGTTAGCTGTGCTGGCTGTCGGTGTCTCCACGTGCCACACAGAATCAGACGCGATTGATGGCATGGAAGGGCTGGAATCCAGCAGCAGCTTTCTAAATCAGTCACAGCCCACTTTCCCAGAGCCTGAGATGGTGCGGCCAGCCTGTCCGCAGGGAGGCATGCGCTGTGAAGTGTTTTGCTAGCACTGGTGATGGATGGGAAGATCTGTCCCGTGGGGATGGATGGTCAGGGACAGGTGCAAGACAACTGGCCAGACTGGGCCATGCAGTCTGACCAGAGAACAAAGCAGAGTTCCTGCTCCTTCTGGAAGGAAAACCTGGACCCCACGTACTCCAGAACTGACCTGGTCAAACAGGTCAGATAGGAAGCACAGCAACTGACCTGAGAGTTCAGAAGACAGTTTTTCCATCTACTCAATACTTATTTTCCTATGGCTCAACATACACTTCATTCAAACCAATAATTCAACAGTTAAAAACAAAAAACAACAACAAACTCTACTAAGCAATGCCAAGGTTGCTACTCAATTTATTTTGCTCAAATTTTTCATGTGAAGGTAATCCTGAAAGCGGTACCATTAGAAGAGTCAAATATTAGCCTTGTTATGTAACTTTGTTTCAACATGTATGTACGAGTGTAAGCCTACATGTAAGCCTACATGTGAAAGAAAAAGATGTGTATGCTTTTGGGTAAAATTACATGGCATGTTTTAAAAAATCAGGAAGTCTAGGTAAGAGTCTCCCTAACTAGGCAGTTTTTAAGAAATATAAATGAATGAAGGGAAGCGGATGCTGAAATTTGGGAACTCATAGCCAGGTTTACTTTAAAATAAAATGCAAAAATCAACCCTACCAATAAGTATTATTTAGAAAATAAGTTATGAATGTTAAGTTCCCTTCATTACCTTTATTCTTATAGTCGTAAGAGAAAAAGGACAGCTGATAAGAACTTCTCTGGACCTGTCTGCAGAGGGAATTAGATAAACGCCCAAGGACCCACTGGTTTGACAACATTTATAATTCTACAGTTATATAAATAATATAAACAGAGGCAAAAGAGGCTCTCAAAGACACTATTACAGCACAGAATTAAATCCATATCGGCATATAACCTGTCTTATAGCAAGTGAAAATTTTATAGCAATAATCTTGTGTATTAATAGTCCCTTTAAATGTAGTCTCCAACTCACCAGACAGAAAAAAAAAAAAAAATGAAGGCAAAAAGCATTTAAAGCACTCAGAACTTCGGAGGGTGCCAAACAAATTTATATGGAACATTTTGCTTAAAATTTTGCTAAAATGAAAACATGATCTAACTTAACCCTCACCCACCTGAGAGGCAGGTACTATGACAGAGAGTACACAAAAGGAGAAACTCAAGATTAGACACATTAATAAGATCACTGCTTATGGTCATAAGCTAGTGAGTGATAGCGCCCAAAAAGGATAAGATTAAAAGAACAAGGTGGAGAAAGTCAACGTTTCGACTCTTTCTATGAAAATCGTTATTTCTGTGCCCTTGATTTTTCATTTATTCATTCTGTAAACATTCTACTACTGTTGATGCCCTGGACAGAAAAGAAATAAGGGATGAATACTTAACCCACTCCAGTACTCATGCCTGGAAAATTCCATGGATGGAGAAGCCTGGTGGGCTACATTCCACAGGGTCACAAAGAGTTGGACATGACTGAGCGACTTCACTTCACTGCTCAGGTACCAAAAATTCATGGTTATAATTTTAATACACTGTATCTAAACCTAGAAGCAAATATACCTGCATCAAGCTTTAGCAAATGAAAACTAATTTTTCAACCATAAGGCATATAAATTAAGATCTATCCTCTGATAAAACAACATTAATATCATACGCCACATTAAAAGGTGTTCTATGGATAAATAAAGCAAAGCAGAAAAATGTCTCATTTTCTGAAAATATCCTAGTGAGTTAATGACAATGGCAGAAATAGAATTCTAGACATGACAACTGTGATCTCCTGTTTTTAAGATGTGCATATGCTACATTCCCTTTATTTTTATGTTCTGTTAATATATTCTTCACACAAAAGACCTGGCCTTGACCACTTCTTCTCAGTAATTCTACTCACATCCTTTAAGATGATGTGACTGATAATCTCAGCATTCCCAAAAGCTGAACAGATGTAATCAAACAGTAAAGAAAATTTCTTAACATGTAAGAAAACAAACTAACTCAAGGTTTCAGAAAAACATTTTATATGGGCAATTAGTAATACAATGTATCTACAATCTAATTTAGAGTATCTTATTTTAAAGAATATATTTTATAATATGTTTATTATATATTTTATATTAAGAATGGTTTGTTACCAAAAGGTATACAGAAGGAAAAAGCTGCTAACTTTTTAATTCTTCAAAATGAGTAACATGTAAACTCAGACAGTGACTAGATCAATTCCAAATAAAGTGATTCAGTTATAGCTGAAGTGATAATAACCAAGATTAAATACTCCAATCCTTCCTCTGCTTTCTGAATATGCTTCAGATGGTTTCATCCCTTTAAAGCACTTTTTTCATCCTAATTAGTTAAAAAATATCAGGAGTATAACACTCCCCTGCTACAAGAAGAATTTATGTACCACTTGTAATTGAAAGATTTTTCAGCAATACCTGATGATATCTGATTCTAAATATATACCCTTGTTACATAATTGGCAAAACTATCCAGAGAAGGTAAATATCTTTCATAAGACATTAGAGTAAACCAGCACTTTATGTAAGTTTCCAATTCCTAAGGAGCTTAAACACGATGTTTTCTGACATAAAGTTATGCTACTGTTGATTTCCTCCTGAACCAACTTCTATTTGGCCCAAATCGACCTTCTCGTGCAGTGCTGCACAATCTTAGTTGAAACGAATGTACTCTACAGTACTTGACTCTCACTCACCATTTTACAACAAACTTTTCCATATTTTTATCTAGGCACAAACACACTTCCACCTGAGTGTGGTAAATTAGATATTCAACAAAACTTTGCTGACTTAAACTGAAAGATGATATTTCAAAAATGTTAAAATTGAAGTTAAGGGTAGTCACACACACAATCTAATTTAAGACCAGTTAATACAATGTATCTATGGAAATGTCATTGATATCCCCATACTGTAGACAAGGAAATCTCAGAATTGGAGTATTTTAATAAATTATGCCAGGGCCTCAAATTTTGAAAATCAAAACCAGGATTCAAATGTAGGGTCCAGACTCAAAAGTCTCATGGCATGATGCTCTGAGGCTGCTGCTCAAGATAAGAAATGGTATGCCCCATCTGGCAGTATTAACATGCACTAGAGCTCTTCCAAAACTACCAGATACCCCCCATCTGTAAGCCATTTTGCTCACATTCTCTCTATAAATGACATCAAACAACAAAGGGTTATCATAAACACAAGGGATCCTAAAATCAGTAGGAACTAAGGAGATAAGAAAAATTTCTTCAGATTATACATGACAAAATTATACACCTACATTCTATGACTGTGAATTTTCTGTACATTAGAATACCATGTTCTCATTATTCACAAATTCCAGTCTATAAAGAAGGCAAAATGATCACAGAGAGTTATCTAGATTCTTCATGTTAGAAGACACATCTAAGATCAACTAGTTCTCCCGATTATTTCACAGATGATGAAACCAGACCCAGAATGAGCCAACTGCCTCAGGGTCATATTATTATTAATAAAGGCCCAGAGAAGACCTGGACCCTTTGAACACCAACCCAATTACTCTGTCCACTGGTTATACTATAATTACACTGCGCTGGTATAATTATATACCGCATTTCTAGAGGAACACTGAAAGTAAGAATTACTCATTACATATGTCAATAGCTCAAAGAAACTGGATCCTTACACTTTAGAATAATGATCTAAATTTTCATATGAGAGAGTTGATGCACAAATAAACCGATATATTTTGCCTAAATTTTAAATTTATTTTTAATCATTCCAATGACGATCTCCCTCAAACAGTGACATACTGGGGTATACAGAAACTTCATCACAGTAACTGAGAGTCTCTTCATAGAAGCAGTTTTCCTCTCTCAATCGTTTATACTCTCGGGTCTTTCACAGGTTCTAAAAAGATGTCATAAAATCTGATTATCAACATAATATCCTCCACTGTGAATTGTATCTAGAAATAAGACAAATAACCTCCAATTACATCCTAGTGAAATTTCTCCTTTTTTAAGGAACAAAGACTAATGAACAAAATGAAAAAAGTAAACATGTTGAATATTTTTATTGTCAGTGAAGTAGGCAAGGATAGTACATTCACTCTTAGCTTGATTTTTTTCAAAAAAATTATCACAATATACATTTAATTTTTACTTAGGTCTACAAGTTTCTATGTGCAAAATCAAGAAAGCTGCAAAATTTTCATTTGACAAGATGACATTTATATCAAAGGAAAAAAAAAAGGATATCCACTTCTTTCTGGCACCTTGATTTTAATATCATAGCAAATAATCCTTTCAAAAATACATTCCCAAGCTTTTACTTATATTAAAAACAAAGTTTCAAAAGGGGCACACCCTGTAGTTGAAAGGCAGAACTCCCCACCCTTCACTTCCCTCCACCTCGTTTCAATTCAGCTGCAGCCACACAAATTCCAACACAAGGGAAGGCAACTCCGTAACGTCAGAAATATAGCAGGGCCCTTGAAAACGAGAATCGAAAACCAAAAACACCCCAGGACAACAACAACTAAAGCCAAGATGCCAAGGAAGCAGGGAAACAGCGACGCAGGATCCATTTTTAAAGCAGCATGATGTTCAGCAGTGGTCTGCCTTCAACTCAGCTCACCCCGCTCCACACTTTCCATGTGTCATCAGAGGACACTGTTCTTTTCAAAGTTAAGAGCAATGAAAGGATTCTACTTGTTTCATCAGAAATCTACCCGACATGAGGAGGAGGAAGGCAGTAGAAAAAAAAAAAAAAGGATTGTTTGGGCATTTCCACCGCACCCCCCCCCCCACCCCCGCCCCAGACCAGACCACAACAAGTATTTTTCTATCTCCCGATAGATGAAACTCTTCAGTAAAGAAGGGGAAAGTAAATAAGAGGAAGAACTGTAATTCTTGAGCTGGTGCCAGTTTACAGTATTTAAAAAAAAGCATCTGCGCCACAGCTTGGCAGCCGGCCATATTTACAGTAAGCTATCTAGTGTTTTGCCCAAAGGGAAGAACAAAGGACGCAGTGTAGTGCTGCTGGGTTTGTGTGCTTCAAATATTGTGGAGGGAAGGAATGTCTCCCCACATGCAACAGACCCTCTCCTCTTTACAGCTCTCTCTCCTCAATGACTCTCAAATTATAGTCACAAGAGCCTCCAAAAGGGCAAGAGAAAGCTTCCTGGGCTAAGAGTTTTTGCTGAAACTTTAAAGAACCAATTATTTTATTTGCCGAGATAGCATATCTAATAAATAAATAGGTTGAACTTTCAAATTTCCAAAGCTTACAAGCACATGATGTTTAACAAGATAGGCGGGTTCTTGTCTTTTGAGAACAGTTAAAACATGAAACTTAGCTATGATTTTCTTGGTGAGATTGAGTATCTATATTTTCCATTATATTATGACACATATTTAGCTGATAAAATGAACGGAATGACACCAGGAAAATTACATTTAGGGACTCAACATCTATTTTAATAGAGGGCATTCCTACTTTGTTTCCAGAAGTAAAAATTTAAAGTGACAGTTTTATGACCAGCATAAAAATCAACAAAAACTCTTCTCCCCCGAAGTGACACTTCTTTTGAAACTATGCCCAAATACAATGTAAATAAATGAAGATGAAGCCAGTTTCTATTTCTTTATGTCGATGGTTACATATTTGCTTGAGCCAAAAAAAAATTTATTTTAAATATCAATGTGATGGGACTACATGCCTGATTTAACTTTTAGTTTCCTTATTGACATTCTAAGTGGAGAAGGGAGACAAGAGAAAGTTGAATAAGTGTAATAGACCGATATTAGGTAATGCAAACTGCTGAGGAGAAAACACAAAGAAGGAATGGGAGCCACGAGTTGGTGGAGCAGGAAGAAGACGGGTGCAATTTTAGGGACGGTGTCTGGGAAGGTATGTCTGGAGTTGTAAGAGGCAATCAACCCTCTGGGTATCACCAGCACACAATGAGGTTTCCGAAAGAATCAGCAAGTCTTCTGGAAGACTGTGAAGCTAGCTCTTCCCAAAAGGAGGAGGGAGAACAGTAGAGAGCCTCTTCTTTAAACACAGTGCTGTTCCCAAAATGAGACAAAGGAGCTCGTGCAGGGACCAAAGGAATTTAGAGGAAAACAAAGCAGATGAAAAAGGGAGAGGAAAAGCCATGGACAGCTGCGAATGATGTGGAGAGAAAAGGTTTTGAGGCAGTGGCCTAAATATTAATGATAATAATCAGTTGCATAGCTGGACATTAGACATTTGGAAAGAGAGTCTGTATAAACTCTTGCAGCCTGGAAGAGGCTTCTCAGGAGAGTCTGAGTAGCTACGAAGAGGAATCACCGGGATACTTCTACAGCAGGGTAGTTTACTGAGATTTTATTTTTGTTCTGTTTCCAGTGTTTTGTTTTGTTTCCTTCCTTGTGGGGACAGATGGGGGAAGGAAATTCTCTGGGACACAGGCTGTTGGGCTTCCCAGTACCCAGGAAAATAGCAGGCCCCAAGAGATAAATGGGTGTGTGCTGCGATGCAGACTATGCTGACCTGGCACGGAAATACTCATGTCACCTTGAAGGGGTGATGTGGATCTGGACAAGACACACCAGATACGTGAGGGGAAAGCATAGACTGACAGCTGGAGGACCTCCCCATATGTCCTAAGCGGTAAAACCTCTGGGTCTTTCACATCAGCCATGGAGGAAGTTAAAGGAATAATAATGAGTATGAACGAGGAGGATCCAATTTCCTTCCAACCTGGTTGTTTAGGAGCTCTTGGGAAAGAAAAATGTAACTTTATGGCAACAATAAGAAAACATTCATACCCATCATAGTAGCAAAAATTCTAAACTCATTAATAACAGTGTGGGCAAGAATGTGAAACTGGAAGGACCCTCATAGACAGCTGGTAGGGCTATAAATTGTAAAAGACCTTGGCAACAACTAGAATATAATGAAGACAGGCACAGTCCATGCCGTGTCAATTTCCTTTACAGGAACAGATCCAGAAAAATGGTTGTGTCTCTGTACACAGAAACGCATAAAAGCATGCATTGCATCATGGTTTAAAGAAAAATTACAAGGCATTTTCATCAAAAGGAAACAAAAGAAACAAATTATGTTTATATAATAGGATATGAAAGAGCAATGAAAACGAATTCATGGGATCAATCTGCACCAGCAAAATCTGAAAAGAAAAGAAGAAGAAGAAAAGATGAACAAACAATGCAAGTTACAAAAAAAAAAAAACCCTAAAAAATAAATATGGGCTTCCCTGGTGGTCCAGAGATTAAGAATCCATACTTCCATTGCTGGGGTCATGGGTTTAATCCCTGGTAGTGGATCTACGATCCTGTATGACCTGAGGTGCAGCCAAAAAAATAATAACAACACACAGTATAATACAAAGAGTAAGAGCTGGAAAACAACACTAGTGGGAGAGTGAGCATCTAATGAAAAAGGACTGGGAATTAAATTTTACCTCTTAAGTTAATTATATGTCTATATTTAACTGTAGAAAATCTAGATTTCTCTTTTGGAATATGCATATTATTATTTTTATATAATTTCTATTTAGAAATTCGATGTAAATCAAGTTTTCTTTATGCCAGTCTCAGATAGGGGTGGCCAAGAATTCATCAGGAAAACCAGGCAAGTTTACGGGGTCTCTCCACCTCTGCATGAGGAAGGGAAGGAGTCAATCCTGGTAGTGCCAACGGGCAGAGCAGATCCTCCTGCATAAAAGCAACGTGCGCGGGAAGCTCACCCTCCCACTGGAGACAGGCTGTCTCTACTCTGCAAAACAAGGTCCCGTACCAGTGAAGCAGCAGCGGAATGCCTAGGTGCAATCTGTAAAAAGATCTAAGAAACCATCCCTTTGGAACAACTATCTGGGCTTCTATTCAGAAACAAGAGTTGACAAGAGATGACAGGCCAATTCTGAAATAAAAGAAAAACAGGATTGTATAGCGTTCTCCCATATTATCTACTAGACAAGCAACTTCAATTTTCTCTGGATGCCAATGATAAAGAGAAAGATGAGATGCCATGAAGGGTTCAAAGAATAATTGGAAAAACCTATTTCAAAAGCTTGAGGATATTCAGAAGCAAGATAACATTAAGCTGGGCCTCCGTACTTAAGTCTTCCTCATAAATGCACACTTATTAAGCCCATATTTCAGGATGAATACACTTTAATACCAACTAATCCTCTCCTTTCACCTAATTTAGAAAACAAAAATTAAAGATTATATGAAAAAGTTCATAAAAATAGATTTAGATGATTTTTATATTATTCGAAACGGCACATGGGAAATTTAGATATCTTTTTAAAACACAGTGATTTAGGGTAAATATAGGACCAGTGCTACTCGGTACACACATAAACTTTTTCCTTTGTTTTTATTGAGATATAATTCATATGCCATACAGCTTGTGTTTTTATAGTATGCAATTCAGTGATTTTGAGTATATTCATGAAGTGATACAATCACTGCCTCTAATTAATTCCAAAATATTTTTAACACCCTCCAAAATACTCTACACATTAGCAGTCCCTCCCACACTCCCTTCCCTACCCTTCCACTCCCTCTCTGCCATCCATCTGTAGCCCCTGACAACCACTAACCTATGTTCTATGTCAGTGGAACTGACTACTCTGAACACTTCAAATAAATGGAATCATACAATATGCAGCCTTTGTACCTGGCTTCTTTCATTTGGCATAAAGACTTCAAATCTCACACATGTTGTAGCAGTATTAGTACTTCCACTCCTTTTTATGACTCTGTAATATTCCACGGTATCACTGTACAACACGTGTTTATTCATTTCTCAGCCAATGGACTTCTTGGTATTTATGAAATAACACTACGAGGAACACTCATCTGTAAGTTTTTGTGTTAACATAAATATTTTCAGTTTTCTTGGAATTGCCGGGTCATACGATAATTCTACGTTTAACCTTTTGAGGACTGCCAGATTTTTTTCAAGAGTTTCACTATTTTCCATTCCTACCAGCAAAGCATGAGAGTTCCCGTTTACCACATCCTCAGCAACGCTTGTTATCCTCTGTTTAACTGTAGCTGTCTTAGTGGCCACAAACTGGTAATTACTAATAATATTGAGCATCTTTCAGCACAAAGATTTTTAGAAGAATAATATAGCTTATATTGATTTAACAAGTGCTGTTAACAATAATAAATTAGTTAACTCTTATATAACAGTTTCCTTCATAATTCAGTTCAGTTGCTCAGTCGTATCTCACTCTCTGCAACCCCATGAACCTCAGCACGCCAGGCCTCCCTGTCCATCACCAATTCCCAGAGCCTACCCAAACTCATGTCCATCGAGTTGGTGATGCCATGCAACCATCTCATCCTCTTTCATCCCCTTCTCCTTCTGCCCTCAATCCCTCCCAGCATCAGGGTCTTTTCCAATGAGTCAGCTCTTCATATCAGGTGGCCAAAGTACTGAAGTTTCAGCTTCAACATCAGTCCTTCCAATGAACACCCAGGACTGATCTACTTTAGGATGGACTGATTGGATCTCCTTGCAGTCCAAGGGACTCTCAAGAACCACCCCACACCACAGTTCAAAAGCATCAATTCTTCAGTGCTCAGCTTTCTTCACAGTCCAACTCTCACATCCATACATGACTACTGGAAAAACCATAGCCTTGACTAGATGGACCTTTGTTGACAAAGTAATGTCTCTGCTTTTGAATATGCTATCTAGGTTGGTCATAACTTTCCTTCCAAAAAGTAAGCGTCTTTTAATTTCATGGCTGCGGTCACCATCTGCAGTGATTTTGGAGCCCCAAAAAATAAAGTCAGCCACTGTTTCCACTGTTTCCTTTCATAATTAGACTTCACTAATATTTATATAGTCAATGAGTATTTTTTCTGAGTAAGGAAATTGTTAGAAGATCAAAAAGTAAATCTTTAAAAAGTACATATACTGATATAAGACTTTAAACATTTATATACTTATGAAGTGTATACATGTATACACTATAACATGCATACACTTTGTTATTCTTTAGCAAAAACGGTTGATCAAAGGAACACTAGTGTAAGAATAAAGTTTGGAAAAACCAGTTTAATATGTTGTATCGCAAAGTAGAAAATGGTTGTAAGTAGCTAGCCTCGTTGCTCAAATGCCATTTATTATTTCTGTAGAAAAATTATGATTCTAAACAATCATGAAAAGTTTCATTACTTGCAACAGTTTTTTTTCTTAAATTTTATTTTATTTTTAAACTTTACAATACTGTATTAGCTCCGCCAAACATCGAAATGAATCAGTTTTAAAATTGCTTTGAAATCACTTCTGTGACCTATGTGCTAGACCAAAATAAAACATTAATGTAAACTATATGCAGAAACACTCAGTATGAATTTTAAGTACTGGAAGGCATACTTCCCCATATGACACCATACATTACTGGCCACACTCATGACATTTAAGACCTCTGTACAATAAAAGCTAGGATGGAGACTGATGTTTAAAACATGGAAGCTAAAATCAAACTGTTGTGATTTTTCAAAATCTAAAAGGAGAAGTTGAAAGCTCAAAGTACCGCTGATGGTCACAAGTAACTCATTCAAGCTATGATATTTAACTCATTCAGGGTATGCTCACTTGATCATTCAGCAAATGATGCCATAGCTTTTCCCAGTGAAAGTACCATACCCATTCAGTGAATGTTGTTAGTATTTCGTGTGTATGTTTCAGGTGTTTAGGTCTAACCACTAAATCCCCCCTAATATACCTTGTGTTTCTAGCCTTAATACATCGGTTCATGTAAGTTTCCCTGTCTGGAATTTTCTTTTCTCCAGTCTTCTTTTTCTACACCATTGCCATCTAACTGCATCCAATACAAACTCCATAAAGTTTACATAAAGCTGTTGGTGTAACTATTTCCTCCACTGAACAGTTAGCTATACCAAATATCAGCTGGGGCAATTAAATTCACAGGTAGGTAAGAGGAGCTGGGTTTTGAAGAACCAAGGATGACTCCTACATTTCTCATTTGTTTGACTATGTAGGACACATCCCTTTTTCCATAAACATTTATGAAGCTGGAAGCAGGACAAAGAACAGCCTCCAAATTAGAGGGCACAAGGATAGCTGCACAAAGGACCTGGACAAGGTCCTTTTCCAGGACCTCTGAATGAATTTGCTCTTATGTATTCATTCATTTATTCAACATTTTTTCCACCTCTTCCTAAATGGACCCTAAGGATAAAAATGGGGCTTCCCCGATGGTCAGCGATTAAAGAATCCACCTACAATGCAGGAGACACAGGAGATGTGGGTTCCATCCCTGGGCTGGGAAAATTCCCTGGAGGAGGAAATGGCAACCCATTCCAATATTCTTACCTGGAAAATGCCATGGACAAGAGGAGCCTGGTGGGGTACAAGTCCATGGGGTTGCAAAGAATCAGACATGACTGAGTGACTGAGCATGCATGCATGCAAGGATAATGATAGCAAGATGGAACATACATTTAATCAATATTTAATTTTAGCCAAAAACTTACCATATAACAGTTGCTCCACATCTCCACTATTACAGTTGTACCTTGGAGATACTCTGGGTTCAGTTCAGATAACCCAATAAGTGAGTCATATGAATTTCTGGGTGTCCCAGAGCATATAAAAGTTATGTTTACACTAGAGTTTATAAGTGTGCAATAGCATTTTGTCTAAAAATATGTACACTTCTTAATTTTAGAATATTTTACTGCTAAAAAATGCTAACTAACATCTGAGCTATCAGAGAGCCATAATCTTTTTGTTAGTGGCAGATTTTGCCTCAATGTCAATGGCTGCTGATTGGTCGGTGTTGCGGCTGCTCAAGGTTGGGGTGGCTGTCACAATTGCTTAAAATAATACAACAATGAAGTATGCTGCCTCAAACTGACTTTTCCTTTCATGAACGATTTCTTGGTAGCATGCAATGTAGTTTGATAGCATTTATTCACAGTAGAACTTCTTTCAAAATTGGAACCAAGCCAACATAGTACGTCTGCTATATTTCAGTTAAGAAATGAAATCCTTTCAAACCTTACCACTGTTTTATCAACTAAGTTTATGTAATATTCTAAATTCAGTGTTCTCATTTCAACAATCGTCACAGCATCTTCACCAAGAATAGACTCCCATCTCAAGAAACCATTTTCTTTACTCATGAATGAGGCAATTCCTCATCCATTAAAGTTTTACCATGAGAATTCAGTCAACTCTTCAGGCTCCACTTCTATTTCTCCTGCAATTTCTACAACATCGGCAGTTTCTTCCTTCACCAAAGTCTTGAACCTCTCAAAGTCATCCATGAGGATTCAGAATGAACTTCTTCCCAACTCCTGTTAATGTTGATATTCTGAACTCTTCACACAAATCACAAACATTCTTAATGGCATCTATAATGGTGAATTGTTTCCAGAAGGTTTTCAACTGACTTTGCCCAGATCCATGAAGGAATCATTATCTATGGCAAAAAAACTGCTCCTTGATCCATGGGCTGCAGAACAAAAATGTGTTCAGTTCAGTCACTCAGTCGTGTCCGACTTTGCTACCCTATTGACTGCAGCTCACTAGGCCTCCCTGTCCATCACCAACTCCCAGAGCTTACTCAAACTCATGTCCATTGAGTTGCCGACGCCATCCAACCATCTCATCCTCTATCATCCCCTTCTCCTCCTTCCTTCAATCTTGCCCAGCATCAGGGTCTTTTCAAATGAGTCAGTTCTTCAAATTAGGTGGCCAAAGTATTGGAGTTTCAGCTTCAGCATCAGTCCTTCCAATGGATATTCAGGACTGATTTCCTTTAGGACGGACTGGTTGGATCTCCCTGCAGAACACAGGACTCTCAAGAGTCTTCTCCAACACCACAGATCAAAAGCATCAATTCTTCGGTGCTCAGCTTTCTTTATAGTCTAACTCTCACATCCATACATGACTATTGGAAAAACCAAAGCTTTGACTAGACAGACCTTTGTTGGCAAAGTAATGTCTCTGTTTTTGAATATGCTGTCTAGGTTGGTCATAACTTTTCTTCCAAGGAGAAGGCATCTTTTAATTTCATGGCTGCAATCACTATCTGCAGTGATTTTGGAGCCACCCCAAAATAAAGTCTCTTACTGTTTCCACTGTTTCTCCATTTATTTGCCATGAAGTGATGGGACCAGATGACATGATCTCAGTTTTCTGAATGTTGAGCTTTAAGCCCACTTTTTCACTCTCCTCTTTCACTTTCATCAACAGGCTCTTTAGTTCTTTGCTTTCTGCCGTAAGTGTGGTGTCATCTGCATATCTGAGGTTATTAACATTTCTCCCAGCAATCTAGATTCAAGTTTGTGCTTCATCCAGCCCAGCGTTTCTCATGATTTATTCTGCATATAAGTTAAATAAGCAGGGTGACAGTATAAAGCCTTGATGGACTCCTTTCCAAAATTGGAACCAAGTCTGTTGTTCCATGTCCAGTTCTAACTGTTGCTTCCTGACCCATCTCTTTCAGAATTTTCCACAGTTTGTTGTGGTCCACACAGTCAAAGGCTTTGGCATAGTCAATAAAGCAGAAGTAGATGTTTTCTGGAACTCTCTTGCTTTTTCGATGATCCAACAGATGTTGGCAATTTGATCTCTGGTTCCTCTGCCTTTTCTAAATGTGTTAGCAGATGTGAAAATATTAATCTTTCCCTACATCTCACCTTCATCAGAGTTCTTGGGTGACCAGGTACATTGTCAGTGAGCAGTTACATTGTGAAAGCAATCTTTTTCTCCCAGCATTAGGTCTCTACAGTGGGATTAAAATACTCCATAAACCATGCTGCAAACAGATGTGCTGTCATTGACTTTGTTGTTCTATTTATAGAGCAAAGGCAGAACAGATTTAGCATAATTCGTAAGGGCTCTAGGATTTTTAGAATGGTCAGTGAACACTGGTTTCAACTAAAGTCACCAGCTGCATTAGCTCCTAACAAGAGTCAATATACACTTAGGCTTTAAAGCCAGGCACTGACTTCTCCTCTCTAGCTATGAAAGTTCTAGATGGCATCTTCTCCCAAAAGAAGGCTGTTTCATCTCCCCAAAATATGAAGTCTAGTGTAACTACTTTCATTACTTATCTTACTTAGATCTTCCAGATAACTTGCTGCAGCTTCTACATCAGCACCTGTTGCTTCCCCTTGCACTTTTATATTAGAGAAGTGCCTTCCTTCTTTCCTTAAACTTCACAAACCAACTCTGCTGGGCTTCAAACTTTTCCTCTGCACTTCCTCACCTCTCTCAGCTTTCAGAAAATGGAAGAGCATTAGGGCCTTGATCTGAACAAGGCTTTGGTTTCAGGGAATATTGTGGCTCGTCGGCTCTTCCAGCCAAACCATTAGAACTTTCTCCATATCAGCCATAGGGCTGTTTCACTTACTGCATGTGTTCACTGGAGGAGCATCTTTAAATTCCTTCAAGAACTTTGCATTCACCACTTGGCTGTTGGGCACAAGAGGCCTAACTTTTGGCTTGCCTTGGCTTTTAACATGCCTTCTTCACTAAGTTTCTTCATTTGCAGCTTTTGATTTAAAGCGAGAGATGTGACTCTTCCTTTCACTTGAACACTGACAGGCCGCTGCACAATTATTAATTGGCCTGATTTCAATACTATTGTATCTTGGGGAACAGACAGGCCTGAGGATTTGAGAGACAGGGGAATGGCTGGTCTGTGGAGTAGTCAGAACACATACAACATTAAGTTCACCAACTCATATATGTGTGGTAGTAACCCTTAATTACTAGTGATAACTAAGATCGTTGACCACAGATCACCATAACAAATATGATGATGAAAAAGTCTGAAATGTGAGAATTACCAAAATGTGACCTAGAGACAATGAAGTAGGAAATGCTGTCAGAAAAATGGTGCTGAAAGACTTCCACAATGCAGGAGTGTCACAAACCTTCAATTTGTAAAAAAACACAATAAAAGTGAGCAATAAAAAGAGGTACGCCTATATTTTTAATATTCACAAAAGACCCTACTGTTTTATCCACTGCTGAGAAAAAACAGCCTTAGAAGTGAAATTGTCCAAACTCATAAAACTAACCAGTACTCAAGCCAAGATCAAAAGACAAATCTGGGGAAAAAAACAATCCGTCTAACTCCAAAGTTACTCAATCTCAGTCTGAAGCAACTCAATTAGTGAGGAATGTATTAAAGTATAAAATACATGTTATGAGAAGGGAATGGCAAACCACTTCAGTATTCTTGCCTTGAGAACCCCATGAACAGTACGAAAAGGCAAAATGATAGGATACTGAAAGAGAAACTCCCCAGGTCAGTAGGTGCACAATATGCTACTGGAGATCAGTGGAGAAATAACTCCAGAAAGAATGAAGGGATGGAGCCAAAGCAAAAAGAATACCAAGCTGTGGATGTGACTGGTGATATTTCTTTGGAAGCAATGATGCTAAAGCTGAAACTCCATGACTTTGGCCACCTCATGCAAAGAGTTGACTCATTGGAAAAGACTCTGATGCTGGGAGGGATTTGGGGCAGGAGGAGAAGGGGACGACAGAGGATGAGATGGCTGGATTGCATCACTGACTTGATGGACGTTAGCCTCAGTGAACTCGGGAGTTGGTGATGGACAGGGAGGCCTGGCGTGCTGCGATTCATGGGGTCGCAAAGAGTCGGACACAACTGAGCGACTGATCTGATCTGATCTCATCTGATATAGATGCAATCATATGTATTTTATAGCACATAAATTAGTATCCATAATTAACATATTATACAATAAATATGCTAGTCTAGTTTTAATATTATAAATTATAACCTAATTTTTTTATAAAATACTTTATAAAAATGATCAATCTTTTGAAAAATTATAAAAATATACTACAAATGGCAGTAATTAGTAAAATTTTTAAAACATCATCTATTTATAGGTTACTAACTTCTTACTGCCAATCAAGAGATCTGTTTTGGGAAAAAACAGTCCAATATTAAAATTGAAAGTCACTCCAATATTAAAATAAGGAGAAAATTAGAATCTCGTAACTAAAGTAGGACTACACATAAAGCTGTGAAACAGTATGACCTCTTCTATCCCAACGAAAAAGACCTGCTCCCAACCCATATCCTTAAAAAAAAATGTAAATGGTAAAGTCTCCATTTCCCTAGAGGCAATATTTTCAAATCTAGCTTGTCACCACAAGATAAAGACAATTTACCCAAAGTGTAAATAAGAAGGTCTATAAATGAGATAATAAGCAAACAGAATATTCTCAAAATTAATCTGTGCCAAGAGTTAAAATATTCACAACTTGATTACTTTAATGCATGATAACATGGAGAATAGCATGAACTATCACGCTGCATATTTCATAATACTGTATAAAAAGTGGCTACATTAATATGAACTAAAGTAGCCCTTTTCAACGATTTTCTTAGCATTCTCCTTTCTGAGCTGAGCAAACCAAGCCTTAGGCGATTGGGGTGGAGATAAATCTGTATTAAGAGGCACTTTACCTTCATGTAAATCAAGACAGTGTAGCTATAATTTTGTTATGCTCCAGCATACAGCAGCAGAGAAATCTAGTAGATCTTTGTTTCCTTTAGGATGATTTCATGCTTGAGTCTTTGGTTAACAATTATGGGTTTTCTATATTTTGTATGTGTCTGAAATTAAACATGACAACTCTGCCGCAATTTTTTGAAGTTTTATAAATGTTAAACAACAGCTGTTTGACTAGGGATTTGCCATACCACAATGTAAACGAACATCACCAGTGCAAAGGGTCTACGTTTATGACTTTAACGCCATAATCCAAGGACACAGTTTGACTTCACAGGGTCTATAAATAAGCACCTTTTAAAAGCTGAATGACAGCAATAAGGAACTACACACTTAGTAAAATGATAGGGGTTTTTTTGTTTTTTTTTTTTGTTTTTTTTTTTTTTTTGTCTTTTAAGAACCATGATTCACTGGCAATTTCTGGGAAGGAAACAAAATAAATTTTATGTAGACTACACTTGGCATCTACTGTTCAACATATTCAAAATAGAATTCAGATGATCACACATGATAAATAATACATGTTTTCTATTACCCAAAATATTAATATAAAAACAAATTTTTTTTTAACCTGTAATAATTGAAGCTAAATTTTTTCACAGTATCATGAGAAATTTAGTTCAAATTTATTTTTTCCTAAATGTTACTGACAAAAAGACATAACATATGACCCCATCAATTGAGCTTTTTATTCAAATACCTTAGGTAAAACCTACTAATATTTTGTCCTCCAACCCCACATGGTTTTGAACTTACTCCTCAAGCCTATACAACTCAGTACACATTCTAAACAAATAAGAAACTCTTATCTGCTAAAGGTAATTCCCCAAACTGCATACAACAGGTTCATCTTACTCTATTTGGTAAAAACTACAGATTTTTGCTATGTGTAAATCAATTCTACAGTCAACTATTACCTGTTCTTCCTAAGATGTCATATAAATGGAGAACTGTGAATTAATTTAATAATAAAACATTTAATCACACTGAACCACTTCTTTTCAAAGACATTTCTGAAAATACTGGCAACTAGGCATACTGGTAAGCCCTTTGCAATCACAGGTCCTATAGCAACTGCAAAGGAAGGCCCAAGAGTGAGCAGCAGTCATCAGGGCAAAAGTCTGTACAACTCTATTCCTGGAAGAATGATCTCCCAGGACAACAGGATGCTGAGGGTAGAAAGGAGATCCTAGATCTTCCTGTGTCTGTTTTATCAAAGTGGAGGGTCATGCCTCTGGTTGTTCACAGGTCCATCAGAGTAGCCAGCAGGCCTCTAAGCACAGATATGACTTGGCTGCCGTGGAGGAACAAAGATCCTCCTCTAGTACAGCAACACAGATGGCCAAGGACAGGGGCCCAAGAAAGAAGCTACCACGGAAATGAAAGAACAAATCCTGAGGAAAACAGACTTATCACATCAGCGTTATATAATAGGAAGAATCCCGATGCATCATGCGGCTTGTGCTAAAACGCTTAGTGATCTCATTCTTACCATAACAAATTATCTGCCAGCAAAGACCTTCAAGGTCAAACCCTGGCAACAATTAAAAAATAATGAAAAGCATTCATCCCAAGGCAGAGTTAGAATGTTTTAGTTTGAAGCAATGTGCTGTATATTTTATTAGCTATAACTTGTTTAATTATTCATCGCAACTCTGCTTACATTCCATATAGAAACCTCAGGTTGCTCAGATTTCTATCTGAAATCCTGTTTTTCCCCCCTTATTCAAAGGCAAATGCCTTAAGAGACCAAAATTTCTATGATTTTCAACAGAACACAAAGATCTATTTGTTCAGAATAAGATACTAAATTAAAGCCCGAAAGAAACACGTGGAAAAAGAGGGGGGAAAGAAAGGAGAGAAAAGGAGAAGAGACAGATGTGTCATGTCATCATTGAAAATCACACAAACCTCTTGACCAGACTTTGCCCCGGGGCCTCTCCTTCTGCACCTTGGCTGTGCATGCTCCCAGCCCATTTGCCTTCTCCATGCGCCCATGCTGTTCTCAGGGTCCAGGGCCCTCTGCAGCCTCAAAGGCTAACTGAAGCATTGCTAGGCACTTTCCAGAAGCTTCCATGTGGCTGCCCATCAGTGATAATGCCACTGTCTCCTTGAGTTGCTTCTGGGCACATTTTGCCCCTAAAGACAGAGCCATTATCACCAGTTTAATCATCTGCCTATTTCTGATACGCAGGTGAGCCAAAGGTGTTCTCTGCTGGAGAAGCAGACAGAGGTATGGAGGTACAGGGCACGGTGGCGTGGGGGGGCCAGGGTTCTGCTCTGGTGTCTGCACTCTTGATACCAGTCTGATGAATGCATGCGAATTAGGTCCCCTCATTCACGTGACATCGAGGACTTCCCATCTCTCTCTCCCTGGCTCTGAGCATCTAAGTAGGAAAATTCAAGTCTTAACACTGAAACACACAGGGCCACTCCCTGGTGTGGACCCAGGTCTGAGCCCCAGAGGAGTCTCAAAGGGGTGACAGTCTGGGCCAACAGCACACCTTGGCTTTGCTTTTCACACAAACAAAAGCCTTAACAAGCAACCTGATGGCAATGTTTCCTAAGAATGGCCACCAGGACTATACCATCAACCTCACGTGGGGGGTGTAAAAGCAAGCTAGATTTGGAGTCAAACTGAGTAAGGTATCAGCAACACACTGAGACAGTCAAAGCATCTTTAACCTTGGAGGGAATCACAGCGATTCATTCCGCTCCCTCATTTTAGAGGCCAAAGGGAGGAAGCCCTTATGCTAAGAATGAAGAGCCTCCTGAGTAGATCTAAGTCAGACATGGGCATTCAAAGGGTCAGACCCCATGTTCCCCTAATCCTGGGTCTGTAGCATTTTTATTGGGGGCTTCCCAGGTGGCGCAGTGGTAAAACATCCAACTGCCAACACAGGAGAGGCAAGAGACATGGGTTCGACTCCTCGTCCAGGAAGATTCTCCTGGAGCAGGAAGATTCTCCTGGAGGAGGAAATGGCAACCCGCTGCAGTATTCCTACATGGAGGATCCCATGGACAGAGGGGCCTGCTGGGCTACAGTCCAGGGGGTCACCAAGAGTTGGACACGACTGCACATGAGTACAAGCATTGCTATTACACCACAGATTGCTGGAATTCGAGAACTTCCTGGAGTCAATTTCAAAAGAAAAGACTACAGAATGTTAACTTCTTCTATTCTAGTGTTCTTTAGAGCTTTATCCTGTTTCTAAAGGAAAGATTAAAAAAAAAGTAGTTCCCTCTTACATGCCGTTTTCTGGGGTCTTGTCTTGACCTCTCTGCCATGACACTGCTGCACACAAGTGGTGGGGGGCAGCTCTTCCACCCGCCTGTCTAGTCTACTCTTTTTCTTTAGAGACACAACCTCTGTTACATTCAGAGCAGCAACTTCTAGATAAGAAATGACATATCCCAACCTTTGGTTCAGCTACAGATGGCAGAGACCTAGCTCTGGCCAATGAGCTGCTTTAAGCTGCCAGTGAGAGCTCGCAAGAAAGTTCTTTAAAAAGGAGGAGATTTGACTGGCTTCTGCCTTTTGTGCCTTTCCTTTCAACTTCTTCATTTCTAGGAGGACCCTGGAGGCATGGCAGCCACTTTGTCACCATGAGGCAACAAGCATGAGGGTGAAAACTGGATGATGGAAAGGAGGGCTGAAAAGAGGACACTAACAGATGGAGAAATATACCATGTTCATGGATTGGAAGAATCAATATAGTGAAAATGAGTATACTACCCAAAGCAATCTATAGATTCAATGCAATCCCTATCAAGCTACCAACAGCATTCTTCACAGAGCTAGAACAAATAATTTCACAATTTGTATGGAAATACAAAAAACCTCGAATAGCCAAAGCGATCTTGAGAAAGAAGAATGGAACTGGAGGAATCAACCTACCTGACTTCAGGCTCTACTACAAAGCCACAGTTATCAAGACAGTATGGTACTGGCACAAAGACAGAAATATAGATCAATGGAACAAAATAGAAAGCCCAGAGATAAATCCACGCACATATGGACACCTTATCTTTGACAAAGGAGGCAAGAATATACAATGGATTAAAGACAATCTCTTTAACAAGTGGTGCTGGGAAATCTGGTCAACCACTTGTAAAAGAATGAAACTAGAACACTTTCTGACACCATACACAAAAATAAACTCAAAATGGATTAAAGATCTAAACGTAAGACCAGAAACTATAAACTCCTAAAGGAGAACATAGGCAAAACACTCTCTGACATACATCACAGCAGGATCCTCTATGACCCACCTCCCAGAATATTGGAAATAAAAGCAAAAATAAACAAATGGGACCTAATTAACCTTAAAAGCTTCTGCACATCAAAGGAAACTATTAGCAAGGTGAAAAGACAGCCTTCAGAATGGGAGAAGATAATAGCAAATGAAGCAACTGACAAACAACTAATCTCGAGAATATACAAGCAACTCCTACAGCTCAACTCCAGAAAAATAAATGACCCAGTCAAAAAATGGGCCAAAGAACTAAATAGACATTTCTCCAAAGAAGACATACAGATGGCTAACACACACATGAAAAGATGCTCAACATCACTCATTATCAGAGAAATGCAAATCAAAACCACTATGAGGTACCATTTCACACCAGTCAGAATGGCTGTGATCCAAAAGCTACAAGTAATAAATGCTGGAGAGGGTGTGGACAAAAGGGAACCCTCTTACACTGTTGGTGGGAATGCAAACTAGTACAGCCACTAGGGAGAACAGTGTGGAGATTCCTTAAAAAACTGGAAATAGACCTGCCTTATGATCCAGCAATCCCACTGCTGGGCATACACACTGAGGAAACCAGAAGGGAAAGAGACACGTGTACCCTAATGTTCATCGCAGCACTGTTTATAATAGCCAGGACATGGAAGCAACCTAGATGTCCATCAGCAGATGAATGGATAAGAAAGCTGTGGTACATATACACAATGGAGTATTACTCAGCCATTAAAAAGAATACATTTGAATCAGTTCTAATGAGGTGGATGAAACTGGAGCCTATTATACAGACTGAAGTAAGCCAGAAAGAAAAACACCAATACAGCATACTAACACATATATATGGAATTTAAAAAGATGGTAACAATAACCCTGTGTACGAGACAGCAAAAGAGACACTGATGTATAGAACAGTCTTATGGACTCTGTGAGAGAGGGAGAGGGTGGGAAGATTTGGGAGAATGGCATTGAAACATGTAAAATATCATGTATGAAACGAGTTGCCAGTCCAGGTTCGATGCACGATACTAGATGCTTGAGGCTGGTGCACTGGGACGACCCAGAGGGATGGAATGGGGAGGGAGGAGGGCTCAGGATGGGGAACGCATGTATACCTGTGGCGGATTCATTTTGATATTTGGCAAAACTAATAAAGTTATGTAAAGTTTAAAAATAAAATAAAATTTAAAAAAAAAAATTAAAAAAAAAAAGAAAGTCAAAGATCCTCAGATCAACCTACCCTGGGCTGCCTTTCTCTAAATCAAAGAAAAAGACCTCTGTTTGATTAAGCCACTGTGGCTTGAGTTTTCAGTTACACACAGATGAATAGATGTCACCATGAACAAGAAAAACAATCACAGTTGTGTATTTTCAATTATATAGTTCAAAAAAACTTTTTATGATCGAATGTAGACCAACCACTCACTGAGTGCTATCTAACTTACTGGAAATAACATGAAGAGTTCTCAATGTGTCCCACTGTTAATAATAATAATAATAATGCAGTCATCTGAATGCATAAAGTGCTAAATATGGTTGTCTCCTGAGAAAAGTCAAGGTAAACTGGGTCAGTAACTTATGGTAATCTCTAAGAATTTTTTACAGGGACACAATATCCCCTATATGAACTGGGGATGCTGTTTTCTCAAAAGGATGTGTTTTTATTCTAAACAGCCGATTTCTCAATGTCTAAATTCTCAAATTTAAAGCAAGCAATGTATTATCAATGGTGCAAAGAACATCCAAGCAGCCAGTTACCCACATCTTATCAAATACTGTGTAGCCAGAAACACAATCAGAATATGAACATACCCCTGAACATCCTGCTCCCTGCACTGCATTTTTAATAAACCATTTTCTGCATCCAGATTCCTTCTTGAGACCTCCCCAAAATTCTCAGCTGCTACCACCTCTGCATCTGCCAGACGCATTTTAATTCTTGTCTCACTTGCAAATTCTAATAAGCTGAAAGGAGAAGATGGCTTCGGAAAATAACTTATATGCTACAGTAGTTTACTTCTCAGAGTATTAGGTAAGTAAATAAAAGTCCAATACATTAGGGTAAAATGATAAGGTCCTGCAAGGCTACTTCAGCCTTAGACAGTCACTTCTAAATTTTATTTATTTATTTATTTTTTTTTTAACTTTACAATGTTGTATTGGTTTTGCCATATATCAACATGACTCTGCCACAGGTATAAATTATACCAATTTTACTCCTCAGAAAGTGTACTTGTATCACATCATGACTTCACATAAAAATGTATCAAGTGTCAGCCCCTATTTCAATGTATAAAACCATATAGGAAAAAAAAAAAACCATATAGGAAGTGACAAAATGCCTAGCTGTAAGTAGGAAAATATTAAACATTCATTTATCTGGAAATAAGTAACCCTATTATTTAACAATGCATGTCATTTAGTCACATGTGTGCTGTGCTAAGTCGCTTCAGTCATGTTCGACTCTTTGCTGCTGCTGCTGCTAAGTCACTTCAGTCGTGTCCGACTCTGTGTGATCCCACAGACGGCAGCCACCAGGCTCCACCGTCCCTGGGATTCTCCAGACAAGAACACTGGAGTGGGCTGCCATTTCCTTCTCCAATGCAGGAAAGGGAAAAGTGAAAGGGAAGTTGCTCAGTCGTGTCTGACTCTTAGCGACCCCATGGACTGCAGCCTACCAGGCTCCTCCATTCATGGGATTTTCCAGGCAAAGTACTGGAGTGGGGTGCCATTCGACTCTTTGAGACCCTATGAATTGCAGCCCGCTAGGCTCCTCTCAACATTCAGAAAACAAAGATCATGGCATCTGGTTCCATCACTTCATGGGAAATAGATGGGGAAACAGTGGAAACAGTATCAGACTTTATTTTTTTGGGCTCCAAAATCACTGCAGATGGTCATTGCAGCCATGAAATTAAAAGACGCTTACTCCTTGGAAGGAAAGTTATAACCAACCTAGACAGCATATTCAAAAGCAGAGACATTACTTTGCCAACAAAGGTTCGTCTAGTCAAGGCTATGGTTTTTCCCGTGGTCATGTATGGATGTGAGAGTTGGACTGTGAAGAAGGCTGAGCGCTGAAGAATTGATGCTTTTGAACTGTGGTGTTGGAGAAGACTCTTGAGAGTCCCTTGGACTGCAAAGAGATCCAACCAGTCCATTCTGAAGGAGATCAGCCCTGAGATTTCTTTGGAAGGAATGATGCTAAAGCTGAAACTCCAGTACTTTGGCCACCTCATGCAAAGAGTTGACTCATTGGAAAAGACTCTGATGCTGGGACAGATTGGGGGCAGGAGGAGAAGGGGACGACAGAGGATGAGATGGCTGGATGGCATCACTGACTCGATGGACGTGAGTCTGAGTGAACTCTGGGAGTTGGTGATGGACAGGGAGGCCTGGTGTGCTGCGATTCATGGGATCACAAAGAGTCGGACACGACTGAGCAACTGAACTGAACTGAACTGAACTGAGGCTCCTCTGTCCATGGGATTCTCCAGGCAAGAATACTGGAGTGGGTTGCCATGCCCTCCTCCAGGGATCTTGCTGACCCAGGAATGGAACTCGCATCTCTTATGTCTCCTGCATTGGCAAGCAAGTTCTTTACCACTAGTGCCACCTGGGACGCCCTTCATTTAGTTGCTGTCTTGCCTAAATATTTTAAGGGGAAGGGCCAGGAGGGACAGCTGCAGTCACAGGGCTTGTAGGAGACTCAAAGGAGAAAGTGCAGTTTCTCTGACTCCCTTGAAGCCTGGCCATCCTCAGGCAGAGGACTTGGGTGGCTTATATCTCTGGCAAGCAGGTTAGAAAGGGACATATGGACTCATAGGCATTGCCTTGGCAGGCAGTATCCAGCACCCTGGCCTACAGAGGAAGCTTTGCTTGGCTAAGATCATAACTAAGGTAGGTTACAGGTCAATAACTTTAAAGACATATGTTATATCTCAACTGATTCAATGTTCAATGTTGAGATTTAGCTTTTATCTAAGAGTTCCACTTTCATCTACCAAAGCATCACATGTGGCTCTTCCTAAGACACCAGGAAAGCCTCTCTTAGCCACACCCCCAGGTCTCTGAAGGCACCCAACTTGCAATTAAATGCACTGAGGGGCCTGGCCAGATCCTACAGAAAGAGTGGAGCCCCCGGTGAAAAAGAACTCACTGCAGAGAGAACCTGGCTCACCTATACTTGAAAAGAAATGTGGCAGGGGCTTTGCTGTGATTCTACAATGAACAGCTATAGTGCCTCAGCTGCAGGATTCAAAAATGGGTGTTTCCACTGTAAATGCCCCATTTTCGGGACATTAATTTTGTAAATGTACCTGTATTTTAAAAATACACTTTTTCACAGTTTTAGAAATCTTCTTGCCCTTTGCATTTTTCTTTCCCCATTTATCTCTTGAGTCTTACTTTTGTAAAATATGAGGCCTTCCTCTCTTCCCAATTACAGGAAAAATCCTTCATTTAGAGAGAGTGTCAGTTTAACTTTTAATAAGACAATCTATATAGATAAGCATTTTAAAATCTCGACTGCACAAAAAAGTACATTCTTTGGACTGACAGATAAATATCTTGCATCCTTTGTGCATTTTATAGTGATTACATTATATAAATATAATATGAATAATCAGGTCTTAGTTGTATATTATTTCATTTAAATATACAGAAGACATGCTATTGGTTATCAACTATAACAAAACTTGAAGAGCAAAAATTAAATATTTTAAAGAATAAAGGGTACAGCTGAGGCTAAAAACTTATGTTCACAAACTACTTTTCATATTTTAAACGAATTAAGAAATTTAAGGCCTTCCCAGGTGGTGTGGTGGTAAAGAATCTGCTTGCCAACACAGGCTACACAGGAGATGTGGGTGCGAACCCCAGGTCAGGAAGATGCCCTGGGGGAGGGCATGGCAACCCACTCCAGTATTCTTGCCGGTAAAAACTCATGGACAGAGGAGCCTAGCAGGCTGCAGCCTATAGGGTTGCAAAGAGTTGAACACAACTGAGAGAATCAGCACACACACAAGAAATTTAAGTGCTAAGCAATATAGTCATATTATTAAAGTTTTTTCACCTGAACATGATACGTCATCAGGAAAATGCAAATTAAAACAAAGAGATAAACTACAGAACTATTAGAAACACCAAAATTTAGAACACTGACAACATCAAATGCTGGCAAGAAAGTGGAACGACAGGAACTCTCATTCACTGCTGATGGTAAATCAAAAGGCACCGCAACTCTGGGAGAAAAGTTAAGCAGTTTCTTACAAAACTAAACTACTCTAAGCCTATGATTCAGTAATCATACCCTTTAGTACTGACCCAAATGAAAATTCATGCCCACAGAAAACCTTTCACGAGAACATTTATCATATCTTTACTCATAATCGCTAAAACTTGAAAGCAACCAATACGTCCTTCAGTAGGTGAATGAATAAACAGTGGTACATCCAGACAAAAGAATATTACCCAGCACTAAAAAGAAATGGGGTCGCAAAGAGTCGGACATGACTGAGCAACTGAACTCAACTGAAAAAGAAAGGAGCTATCAACCCATGAAAAGACATATAGGGACCTCAGGAATGCATATAACTAAGCAAAAGAAACCAGTATGAAAAGGCAACATACTATATGATTCCAACTATGATATTCTGGGAAAGGCAAGACAATGGAAACAGGAAAAAGATCAGTGGTTGCTAGAGGCGGGCTGATACGGGTGGAACAAAGAGGGTTTTTAGGGCAATTAAAATACTCTGTATGATACTATGATGGTCCCAACACATCATTATACATCTGTCCAAATTCACAGAACATATAACAACAAGAGTGAACCCTAATGGAAACTGCCAACTGTGGGTGATAAAGGTGTCCATGTAGGTCTATGCTGGTGGGGGATGTTGGTAATCGAGAAGACTACGTGTGTGAAGAGGAGCAGGATGTATGGGAAAGCATTGCACCTTCCTTTTAATTTTTCTGTCAATCTAAAATTGTTCTTTTAAAAAGTCTTTAAAAGTTCATCTGTAATGTAATGGCTCCATTTTAAAAATCAGTATCTTTACATATGCCAGATTATGAATATGTAATGCAACAGTTCCCATGGTGTATACATGTTGTTGTTCTTGTTTAGTTGCTAAGCTATATCCGACTCTTTTGGGACCCCGTTGACTGTAGCCTGCCCACCAGGCTCCTCTAGCCATATAATTTCCCAGGCAAGAATACTGGAGTGGGTTGCCATTCCCTTCTCCAGGGGATCTTCATAACTCAGGGACCAAACCCACGTCTCCTGCATTGCCAGGTGGATCCTTTACCACTGAGCCACCTGGGAAGTCCTTGTGGATACAGGACTGTGCTAAAGCATAAACTCGGTGCTAGAAAGGGGGACCACCAATTGAGTGGTAACATCTGAGAAAAAGAAAAGGAAACGTGATTAGGCATCTTTCAATTATACACTCCTTTAAAAAAAAAAAAAGAAACTGCAGTAAATATGCAAAATGTTGACAAACTGGAAGGACAATTTTGTGAGTGTGTTTCTAGTTTCTTCAGTATGGAAAGAAATCTTGGGATGAAATTGCAATATTCTCAGGTGAAAACACGACCCAGTGGCATCTGAGGGTAGGTGAGAAGTGCCAGACTACAGGAAGGATTCAAAGGTTTTAGGAGAGAGGCAGGAAGGGTATTTAGAAGGATCGAAGAGCAGGGCTAGTCTCACCTGAAAAGAGGGCAGAGTAGGACTGTATTGGGAGACAGAGCACTACCGGCCCAGTGTGTGGGAAACACAAGGCCCCATTCAAGAAGATGCTATTCACCTGGTGCTGTGTGACCCCAGATTTTAGAATTGTTTACATCGGCTTACTATGAACCAAGCAGGAAGATGCCTCATTTGTCACATAAAATGAAACCTCAAACACAGGAAACTACTAAAATATTGTTAGAAACAACAATCTTAAACTAAGATGTTGACAGTACACAAAAAACCTGTTAGCAAAGACATGCTTACTTAGAAAAGTAGAAGACTATGCCTGCTCGTAATAGTACTTTTAAGAGTGAAGTCAGGAATTTATTTTATCTGGTACACACAGTAATTTGCTATAAAGCTTTATGAAACAGCTAAAGTAATGTTACAGCCAGAAACCAATTGTTGCTAAAATGCATTCAGTTAAAATGGAAAATATAGGGAAATAAAACACTGTAATCGTCTCTCAACCCACATTGTATATTATGTTGCTAAATTATATACTATTATATTTTCTACATTTTAATAAGCTTTCCCATAGAGGAACTGATAACATAAGGAAACCATTCTCTGCTTTTATTTCTGAAGACCTAAACAATATCCCACACGTATTTATAAACCAAACAGGGCCTGGGCCTCTCGTTAGATCCCAAGGCTCACAAAATCTCTCTCACAAAACCACGCCATGTAACAATACCTGAAATAGCTAACACAATTGGTTTTCTTGTCCTCCTCCTTACTTTTGATTCACAGTCGGGGAGTTACATATGTAAAGTGAGCTATAATAGTCTGTAAGGGAAAAAAAATCAAGGTTTTCTTAATTTTAGAAAAAAATCTTAATAGCGTGTTGTATAATTTATAAAATATTGTCTTTGGCCTTAATGATATTTTATTTAAATTTGTCCATCCACCAGTTAGTTGGTGTCAGTAAACATTTAGTGGGTGTAAGTAAAATGGAGACTTCTCCCCAAAGAGATGAGACTATTTCATGGCCCTGATCCCAATTTAACAGGATGCTGAGAAACCACATACTAATAAGCATTATGTCCAGTACTTAAATAAAAGGTCACACGTCTTCAAGCTATTTGAGAATTTTTTAAATAATAAATCATCATCATTAATAAGATGGTAGAAAACTTTTGGGGAAGTAAAAGAAATTCGCACGTCTCACAACAGTGAATAGTTTTCTAAGTGCAAAGCTGATTATAATATCAGGTGCTTGGGTTAAGCAGAGTACCAAACCTGAAATTTGAAGCAATATTCCTAAGCTCCAAAAGGATCTAGTTAGCCAAATATACTGAATGCACACAGCTCCAAAGATCTGGACAGGGCAAATTAGAATCGTTCACCAAATATTAACAGAGAAACTTCAATCAGAAGAGATGCACTTTGGTAGAAATTTTAAGGAAAACAATTTATAAGTCTTTTCAGGTCATATTATCGACTCCGATTTTCTATAAACACCTTAAAATGTGAAGCTGAAACAAAGTTCTATGCTTACCCCCTTTTAAGGTTCAGATTGCACCGAGTTCTAGGGAACTAATGTGTTTCTGAAATGTTTGCTATCAGCGAGATGTAAATTGTGTTTTTCCTGTTGACTCTCTCTTAGGGTATTTACAACACACTCTAACTTCCTGCTCCCCTTGTTCTTGCAGCGTATCTGGCCACTGTCCCTAGAATTTAGCCCAGCACCTGCTGGTGACTCCATGGGTACGTATGGCACAGAGAGGACGGGGCTGACAAAATGAGAAGGCAGCTCAAAGAAAACGAAAGCCGACCTTAAAACCTGGTTCTCTTTGCAGGGAAAATGAAGATGGGCCCCGCACAAGGATACTATACAAATTCATGAAGTGTTTCATATTGTTTAAAAAATGAAAAGAAAAAAAAAAAAAAACATGGTTCTTTTGAAAGAATCTCAAATAAGCACTGCCCACATCCAAAACACTGTAAAATTTTACTATGGTAGATGAAAAGTAATTCATGAACATAAAATGCCGTAGAAGCTGCTGCCTTCTGAGACACAGAGCAGAGATAACAAAGTCTGCATGCCTGCTCATCCCTTTAACATAATTTAAGGCTTTACCTTCATTTCAAGGTGAGTGGTACTATCACCCCAGCATCTTCTATAGGTAATCAAAATCTGTTTAGTATTCGCAACTCTCTCCCATCTTGTTCTCATCTATATCATTCTCTTGTCCCCTCTTTTTAACAGTAGGTACTTGACAGTTATATATTTTAAATATAGCAGTGTGTACATGTCAATCCCAAATTCCCTAATTATCCCTTCCCTCCCAGGTAACCATAAGTTCATTCTCTTGGTCTGAGTTTATAAAGATATTTCTCAACAGGTAGAGATTCAGGTGCTAATATTAATAAAAAGATCACTACTAAAACTTATTATTTATTTGAATTTCCTATAAGTGGAATAGCCCTGAAGCTTCAATAAATGTTGACTTTTTTTTTTAATATAGAGAAGGGAGACAAAATTAAATTTGCCAGCAATTCACAAATTAATTTCCCTATCTTATGTTCATCAGAGGAATTATGAGGAAAAATGATATAAATGTGAAAGCACATGACATTTTTTTTAGTAGTTGAGTTCAGTCGCTCAGCTGTGCCTGACTCTTTGCAACCCCATGAACCGCAGCACGCCAGGCTTCCCTGTCCATCAACTCCTGAAGTTCACTCAGACTCATGTCCATCGAGTCGGTGATGCCATCCAACCATCTCATCCTCTGTTGTCCCCTTCTCCTCCTGACCTCAATCTTTCCCAGCATCAGCGTCTTTTCTAATGAGTCAGCTCTTTGCATCACGTGGCCAAAGTATTGGAATTTCAGCTTCAATGCCAGTCCTTCCAATGAATACCCAGGACTGATCTTTAGGATGGACTGGTTGGATCTCTTTGCAGTCCAAGGGACTCTCAAGAGTCTTCTCCAGCACTACAGTTCAAAAACATCAATTCTGTTAGGTGGTGCCCTGGACTCTGAAGTTTTAGAAGCTGCACAGGTGGTTCTGATGAAGCCCTGGTTGATGATGAGCTGTCACAGGTTCAGATGCCTCAGCCGCTGGGTGGGTCACATCAACCAGACGGGTCAGTGGTGGGGACGGCGACAAAGTGCAAGATACCACCTACTGAGCTCCGGCTCCCTGGGAATGTCTAGATGCAAGCCTGGTATAATCAGGGCTTCCGTTTTACTAAAGAGAAGACAGAATGCAAGATTTTGGTTGAATAATACAATGGAATTCTATTTTCTCTTCAGCAAAATGGAAGCCCTGGCAGGAATAGAGACACAGACAGAGAGAATGGACAGGTGGACTCAGGGTGGTTAATGGGCATGGGGACGAATTGAGAGATTAGCAGTGACATATACACTATCATGTGTGAAACAGAGAGCTAGTGGGAATGCTGTATGGAACAGGGAGCTCAGCTCAGTGCTCTGTGATGACCTAGAGTGGTGGGATGGGGAAAGAGGTGGGAGCGAGACTCAGTAGGAAGGAGATGTATGTATACTTACAGCTGATTCACTTTGCTATACAGCAAAAACTAATACAACATTGTAAAGCAATGATACTCCAATAAAAATATTTTTAAAAAATTTAAAAAATTCAGTTGAATGGAAAAATGTCTTGAATTTTAACTGCTGAAACATGCCAATGATCACACTGAGGCCCTGACAGTCTGATCTCAGGTTCAGAAGATCTACAGTATTGATTAAGTTTTGCTCCTCAGCTGGAGCACTCTGAAGGGATGTCATGGCAGGGTGTGGAGGGGAGGAGGCTGGAAAAACATGGCCACAGTACTTTGCAGCTCTTTCCATTAAGTGACAGTGGTCTATTCGCCACCCCTTGAGTCTGGCTGGCTTTGTGACTTATTTTCACCACTAGAACACAGCAAAGTGATACTGTGTGTGTTCCAGATCCAGGGCCTCAAGGAGCCTTGCAACCTTCCCCTCTCCCTGCTTTGAACGTTCCTGTTGCCAGGTAAGGACGCCTGGGACAGGAGACAGTGAATGAGAGAACCCTGGGGAGAAGCATGCTCAGCCCCCAGCACCAAGGGCCCCCCCACCCCACCCACCCGCCCCACCACATGGGTGCGGTCATCTGAAGCTCTCCAGCCCAGCCAGGCAAGGCATCAGATGACCACAGCCTCCTGAATGGGTCCAGTTAAGATAAGAAAACTGCCCAGCCAAGCCCACCCAAAAGGCAGAATCATGAGCAAGTAGCTATTGCTTTAGCCATGCCACATTGGGGAGGCTGAATCAGCAAAAATCAAAAACTGATACAGAAGCTGTACTGAGAACAGAGTGCTGCCATAATAAAACCGGATAGGGAAAATGTATGATCTACACTGGAAACATGTGGAGTCAGTTTTTGGACTGGGTGGTAGACAGAAGCCGGGGAACTCATAAAGAGGTAATTAAAGGTTGGAAAAACAGTGGCCTGTTGTGCCAAAACAACCGATGACATTTTTGCCTGTGATAATGTGGAAGATAAAAACCTACCTAAGGAACTGGTTGATCTGGCCAAGAAGATCTCTAGAAAGAATGCTGAAAACACAGTTTGGTTTCTGTAGCTGATAAAGGCACAGGGGAAAGAAAAGAGGAGCTAAATAAGGAATTGTTCAGTTTGCAAGCAGAATGTAAGGGAAAAAGAGCTCGGATTTGGTGGGCTGAAAATAAACCTCTCATCTTCAAAGTTTTCAGCGTGGTAGATAACCTCTGTGACTCAGTGTATGTGTGTGTGTGTGCGCGTGCATGAGCGTACACAAGTGCTAGGGCAGAGTGGGCATGTAATAGTTAAAAAAACACATACTTAAGTGTACACACGTGTATGTAGATGTAAAGGTTTTTTTTACTATTTATTTAAAATAGTGCTTTACATTAAACAAATATGAATATACTATGTATAGATTCTAAATTGGCATCAACTTTTTAAGGTAAATGTGAAGACTGCAAATAAATTTTATTCTTGTGGCTGGTGGTTTGGGATACACCATTAAATCTTCCAAGATGGGCATTCCTCTTCCACATGAGGAGTACCAGGTGGAAAAGGGGGCAGCAATGAGATAAGCCACCCAGGCAAGACCTCACTTCCCATCTTAGAAACTTGGCATCTGTTTCAAGTTCCCATCAAAGTGGGGAGCACAGCAACACGGAGCCCTGGGATGATAACTTGGCCCCAAGGGTATACAAAGGATATGCCTGTATACCAACCCTCACAGATCCATTTCTCCAAAGAAAAGGACCCTGGGGTACATGTGTCTTTTTCAATTATGGCCTCCTCAGGGTATATGCTCAGTAATAGGATTATTGGGTCATACGGTAGTTTTATTGCTAGTTTTTAAGGAATCTCCATACTGCTGTCTATAGAGGCTGTACCAATTTACCTTCACACCAACAGCGCAAGAGGGTTCCCTTTTCTCCACACCCTCTCCAGCATTTAGTGTCTGTGGATTTTTTTTTTTTATGACGGCCACTCTGATTGGTGTGAGGTGATACTGCACTGTAGTTCTGATTTGCATTTCTCTAATGATGAGCAGGGAGAAGGCAATGGCACCCCACTCCAGTACTCTTGCCTGGAAAATCCCATGGACGGAGGAGCCTGGCGGGCTGCAGTCCATGGGGTCGCTAAGAGTCGGACACGACTGCGCGCCTTCACTTTCACTTTTCACTTTCATGCACTGGAGGAGGAAATGGCAACCCACTCCAGTGTTCTTGCCTGGAGAATCCCAAGGACGGCGGGGCCTGGTGACCTGCAGTCTATGGGGTCGCACAGAGTTGGACACGACTGAAGCGACTTAGCAGCAGCAGCAGCAGCAATGATGAGCAATTAAATCAATTAAAAAAAAGAAAAGGATGGAAGCAAATGGTAGAAAAGTTAAGAAAAGCAGACCTCCGTGGTTAAAACTGATGACTGCGAATTCATGTGCCAAAAGCAGTCATGCAGAGTGACGGACACCTACTTACAGCGTATGGATTCTCACAGCAACTGAGGGATACTCAGTTAAATTTTCCAGACTCATGCCAAAAGGAAAAGGTATCTAGAATGAGCTAGACAAGATTATAGCCCCCAAACAGGAAGCAGTGAGAGCAGGCCAAGGTCATTTATTTTATGGCAGAGTACCCTAAATGTACCAGTTGGTACGAAGGGCACTGTATTTCGGCATTAGTTTCATTAATTCAACTAAAAGCTCTGACCGTGTGCCATGCTTGGTGTCTGTCCGTCACAATGCTAATCTTACCCTCAGGGACCTACACACACAAACAGGTCCAGCAGACATGAGGATAAGGCATCTTACTACCCCCGCGACAGCAACTAAGCTCCCAAGGAGCTCAAAATAAACCATCGTTTGATCATTCATTAAGGAAAGGTTTTTGCTCAGTGCAATCTATTTAAGAAGACAGGAAAACGGGCAATTTATTTTAGACAGACTTCTTTTCCAAATGTCTAAAACAAAACAGTGTTGAATTTTAAGCAAACTCTCAGCTCCCTGGAACAATCCCAACGCCAAAGTTGTACTGAACATATCATATGCAATATTTCACGATACATCATATAAATATAAAGCAGCACATAAAATAAATTACATATATAAACAGAGACTAAATTCGTATGTTAGTACTTATGAGTAATATAACTTGAAATGGTTATGCTTTCCCTGGGGCAGAGTTTCTTCATTTTATCCATTAAGAGTTCAAGGCAATTTGAGAAAAATTTATATCCAGCCATTCTGTATACATTTAAATTATCCTCAACGTTGTATAACTAAGCACCTCTAACTAACAAAGGCTTGAGAAAAATAATTGAAGCCTTATTTGAATTTAATTGCACAAAAAGTAAAGAGATCATTTTCCTTCCATAGTTAACTAAGTTGGTAGAAAGTTTCATTAAACTATAAAGAATAAGCACAATTTTCATACCATGAATTTGATATTTTTCAACCTAAATGATAATACAGGGACAGAAAAGTCTAAGTCCCTGGAAACAGGTTTGCATAAAATTACCTCCTTAGAAAACACTGTAGGCACTAAAAGGTATTTTTTAATTCATTTAGAAAGTACACAATAGCTCATCTGAGTGCATTCCATGAAATAAAACTTGTTCTTGATTAGCTGAAAACTTAATATACTCTAGTAAACTTTGAATAATTTTGAAGCAATTTTTAATCTTTTCATTAACTTTTTAAACTTTTCCTTACAACATAAATGCATTACACAAAGGAAGTGATTTTCTCCAAGCCTCATGTCGCCATATAAAGAACAACTCAACTTAGAGAAGGTGATGAGTATTTTCTTCTTAGATGTTAGACATTTAAGAGTTTCTTTTTGAGAGATTCTAAGTTTTTTACGTATTAAATATAAACTGTCATTTACAAATGTCCTCTGGAAGTTCCAATATAAAAATTTCCCACGTGAACCCTGTTTAGGTTTACAGTTTGAACAGCTACTTCGTTATTTTATGTCATGGATTATATACCATGTTACAAAGCCCTGCTTTTCACAGAACAAACCTCCTGGAAGCCACGGTAGGAAACGCCAGAGCGGACCAGCCTCCCTCCCCACTCAGTCCTTGACGGGCTGTTCTGAGCACCGGGCTGGGCCCTGTATCCCCCACGGTCAGGGGGCCCACTCCCAACCCTGGGGAGTCATGCGCTTTCATCACCATCCCTTTCAAGACAGGGCTGTGCAGTGAAAATGTGGACAGTCCTGGAGCCAGAGTGCCCTGGGTTCTCATCCTGGCCGTGCCACCGAAGAACCACGTGGCCTGGGCCTGTCAGCTGACATCAGGGCCATGGATACACAGAGCTCCAATCTCACAGAGGCTACCAAGACATACTGTCACACTGGCAGTCACATGATGTAACCTTTGACATCATGTCATCTGAGACCAGGACCTAAAGTGTAAGTATACTCCAAATCTGTACATGAGAGACTCACAGCAAATAAGGAATGGCCTGCGGAGAGACTTGGAACTCCTGATTCATTCATTCAGAAATATTTACCAAATGCTCCATATGGAACAGCCATCGATCTATAAATGGAGATAATCTCTGCTCTCATGGGGTTTATATTCTATTAGGGAGATAAGCTGGAGGAGGCAAAGGCACCCCACTCCCTGGAGTGGAAAACTGGAAACTCCCATGGACAGAGGAGCCTGGTGGGCTCCAGTCCATGGGGTCGCGAAGAGTTGGACATGACTGAGCGACTTCACTTTCACTTTTCACTTTCATGCATTTGAGAAGGAAATGGCAACCCGCTCCAGTGTTCTTGCTTGGAGAATCCCAGGGATGGCGGAGCTTGGTGGGCTGCCGTGTTTGGGGTCGCACAGAGTCGGACACGACTGAAGCGACTTAGCAGCAGCAGCAGCAGCAGGGAGATAAGCAGTTAAGAGATTCTCGATGATTACCAAGTATGATAAGTGAAGAAAGACATACCCACCATGGCAGGAGGGAGGGAGGGAGATTTTGAATGTGTGTATGTGTGTGTTTGCATGAGGGTGATGAGTTCAGGGTGTGTCTGGGGAGCCCCTTTATGAAGGGGCCTGCTGAGCCACAGTCTGAAGCAGTCATAGGAGAAGACAGGGGAGAACCTTCTAGGAAGAGAAACAAATGCATGTTTAGGATGGCACAGACAAGACATTATCAACCAACTCCTGCTTATCTCTGCAGGGTCATACTTGCCACACTGTGCAGCTCAAAGTCAATGTTTCAGTCTTCCATTCAGAACCACTTTCAGTCCCTTAAAACAGCGCACCTTCTCTTCCCCTTGGCCTTTGTGTACGTGTCCTGGTATGACTACTTTTACTGAGAAGACATATAAGGTACTTTCGTGTGATTCACAGTGACCATTCACCACACTTGTATGAGCTTCATGACTGTTCAAATGTCACCATGACATTCCACTGAATGCCATGCCATCACTTACCATATTATTATTCACTTACATTTTAATACCTAAGCCTGCATTTTTCAAGTGTGGAAGTATCCAAAATGGGGCACAGGTGTCAGGCTCTTGCAGGTGTTTAATCTGAGACCAGGGCAGCAGTCATTGTTACATGTATAGTCATAAGCTTCATGAACAGCAGACAGATGCAATTACCTTCTGGTCTTTGAATTCTTCACAATAAACAGCCAGACTAAATTTTGTTTCAGTAATTATTCTGAGAGTTCCAGAATAACATTTACTTCTGCTTTATTGACTATGTCAAAGCCTTTGTGTGGATCACAATAAACTGGAAAATTCTGAAAGAGATGGGAATAACAGACCACCTGACCTGCCTCTTGAGAAATCTGTGTGCAGGTAAGGAAGCAACAGTTAGAACTGGACATGGAACAACAAACTGGTTCCAAATCAGGAAAGGAGTACATTAAGGCTGTATATTGTCACCCTGCATAATTAACTTATATGCAGAGTACATCATGAGAAACTCCAGGCTGGCTGAAGCACAAGGTGGAATCAAGACTGCCAGGAGAAATATCAATAACCTCAGAAATGCAGATGACACCACCCTTATGGCAGAAAGTGAAGAAGAACTAAAGAGCCTCTTGATGAAAGTGAAAGAGCAGAGTGAAAAAGCTGGCTTAAAACTCAACATTCAGAAAATTAAGATCATGGCATCTGGTCCCATCACTTCATGGCAAACAGATGGAGAAGCAATGGAACAGTGAGAGACTATACTCTGGGACTCCAAAATCACTGCAGATGCTGACTGCAGTCATGAAATTAAAAGATGCTTGCTCCTTGGAAGAAAAGCTATGACAAACCTAGACAGCATATTAAAAAGCAGAGACATTACTTTGCCAACAAAGGTCTGTCTAGTCAAAGCTATGGTTTTTCCAGTAGACATATATATATGGATGTGAGAGTTGGACTGTAAATAATACTTAGCACCCAAGAATTGATGCTTTTGAACTGTGGTGTTGGAGAAGACTCTTGAGAGTCCCTTGGACTGCAAGGAGATCCAACCAGTCCATCCTAAAGGAGATCAGTCCTGGGTGTTCATTGGAAGGACTGATGCTGAAGCTGAAACTCTAATACTTTGGTCACCTGATGCAAAGAACTGACTCATTTGAAAAGACACTGATGATGGGAAAGATTGAAGGTGGGAGGAGAAGGGGACAACAGAGGATGAGATGGTTGGATGGCATCACCGACTCAATGGACGTGAGTCTGAGTAAATCCCGGGAGTTGGTGATGGACAGGGAGGCCTGGCATGCTGCAGTCCATGGGGTCGCAAAGAGTCAGACACAACTGAGCGACTGAATTGAACTTGAACTGAATTATTCTGAGCCAGGAATAACTTGAGATAGGAGCAAGTGGAGGAGCTAATCAAGGCGAAGCTCATAATAACAAAACGATCTATCTGATATGGAAAACATCATCAGTAATCTGTATTATAGCAGATGATTTATGAACATGAACTATCTCGCCAGGTTATCATTTGCTATATTCCAATTAATAAGCTGTATTCACTAGCTTTCAGGTTTTGTGATAGACATAAATTTAACATGAAGTATCTGGGAACAAAGCACCTCAGAGACTAATACAGCGGCTCTAGACTCACTGGACGTCTAAGGGTTGTTAAACTGGCAGTTAGAAAGTTATTTCCATATTTATGCTATTTACATGTACAGACACAAAAATTCACTATGTAAGTCTGTTTTGAGGCCAGGGAGCTACATCTTCATTCCTATGTCCATAGTACCAGGCAAACAATAGGTAGTCAATAAATATTTACTTTACGAAGAAATAAATGCCTTAAGACTGAGATGTAAAAACAACAGGAAAGAAATTTATGAGGCTTTCCTGATATGGAAAAAAGTCCAAAATTTACTGTTGAACGAAAAATGGAAGTTGCAGAAAAATAAGGAACTGTTAAATGGACCGACAAATCTCCGAAAGGATATAATACCAAATAGGGGCTCTTTTGATTTTGAGGGTATTTTTTTTGTTGTTAGTATGGAGCAATAAGGAAGTTTCTACTGTATATAATTCATATATATATATATAGAGAGAGGGATTCCCTGGTGGCTGAGTGGTAAAACATCTGACTGTCAATGCAGGAGATGTAGGTTTGATCCCTGGGTTGGGAAGACCCCCTGGTGAAGAGAATGACTCCTCACTCCAGTATTCTTGCCTGGGAATCCCATGGACAGAGAAGCCTGGCTTTAGTCCACAGGATTGCAAAAGAGTCAGACATGACTTAGTGACTAAACAAACCACACCTATATATATGCTCATAAATGTATATAAATATTTTTAAAATGTATTCGATAATAATGCACTTAAAATAGGTTTTTAATCATTTGAGGAATCTAAGTGAAAAGATGGGTATTACTCAGTTTAATCACAAAATTGAAATAAAAACAAAAAGTAAGTGTATAATATGAAATCCTTACATTTCCTCTCTCATACTACCATAAAGCTTCAATTGCATGTTTTAATAAATAACTGTTTTAGATCCAAATAAGATACTGGATGCTGAAAAGGAAATAGGAAGAGGTCTCTCTATTTCACTAGCTCTTAATTTTTTATTCATTGTTACGGTCTGCTTTCCATTTACTGGGTAATAATATCATTATTACAGACTAAATCCCTCCTGGCTTTAGAAGGAAATCTTCCATTAGAAAGAAGTCAACTGTTGAAAGGAAGGTGATCAGGCCTAAAGGAAAAATAGAAATTTAGGGAGACGTTCTATTTTCTCACGACTTGGGAGAAAAATATCTACTTCTAGCAGATTTCAATGCCTGCCCTCTCTACATAATGTTACTCAATTTTATTTCAGAATATTTTTACAAATTACTCTCACTCTTCAGGAAACACATTTTTTTTTTTCTTTTTTACCGAGCCAGGTACTGGTGGAAAAATGAGGCCATGAAAATAAGATAACCCTTTTACTAGGCTTGATCAGGTGTGTGCATGCTCAGTCGTGTCTGACTCTTTGCAACCCTGTGGCCTGCAGCCTGCCAGGCTCCTCAGTCCATGGAATTTTCCAGGCAAGGATGCTGGAGTGGGTTGCCATTTCCTTCTCCAAGGGATCTTCCTGACCCAGGGATCAAACCCCCATCTCTTAAGTCTCCTGCATTAGCAGGTGTATTTTTCATCACTATGCCTCCTGGGAATCCCCTCTAAATAATACAGAGTGGAAAATAAATACCAGCAGAAGCTCAGGATTCTAAAAGTTAGGAGCACGTTTCATCCTTCCTTTGATAACTAGCTTATGTTTCCAATGAAGGTATATTTTCTGAAGTCTTTTCGGAATCCAAATATTTTTACATGCTCTTTTATATACTTTCTATTTCTCATATACCAGGGGAACTGTTTACCAAGAAGAGACCGGTGATAATTTGTTAAATTTATAAAGTTTCACATTCTTCAACAAACTTACATATTTATTTGTCTTCTCTTTTCGGTAAGTAATATCCTCATTTCTTGGATGGACATACAAGAGTGAAAGCAGTTTTATATTTTGCTCAGGCTGCATCAGAATTTAAAATCAATATATCTGATCCCTAAAATCTGTGCCTCTGATGCTTTTGACTTGCAATTATTTTGTAAAGTATAAATTTATGTCTGATTTGTCTTCATTTAATAGCTCAGGCTTAAAAACCTGGTATGCTTGCATAAAATAATGGAAAATACAAGTTTATAAAAATTTATACAAATCAGTGAATCACAAATGATTCACTGATTATTTATCTTAGATAACATTTTTCTTTAGCATACAATTTTAAAGATTTTAAAAATTAAATTCTTCTGAATAAAATTTAAATACGACATATGGAACTTAAATTCACAAAAAGGAATCAGAACCCATTTATCAAATGGTGTACACTAATATTTAACAGTCAAAATTCTGTTAATGGCCAAAGATTATCTCAAGGCTCCCAGAGCCTTCGTTTTTTTGTTTGGTACAAGGCTGTGTATGTGTGTTGTGGGGTGGAGGGAAACGTATGTGCACAAAAAAGCAAACAGAAAAGATTTCAGATTTCTTGCCACAGCATGAATATGATGCTATCGTAATGCTCTTGCTAATTTCAAGGAATCATTTTCTAACACTGATGATCTAGCGGCTCATCTAGAAATTCAAATTCGAACTAATATACATGGATCTTGATGAATTTTTGGAAGGAAAATGATAAAATGATTTAAAAACATAACACCAAAGCATAAAAAAATAATTAAAAAGGAGGAAATATACTTAGGGGCATATTTTCAGTAATGATGGAAGTCTGTGTAATGTTTTTCATTTACATTCACAATTTATTTGTAATATTTGCTTCTCAGAATGTTACCTGAAGGAAAAAATTATAATCAAATTTAGCTGCCTTAAAATAACAAGAAATAAAAGCGTCAGAAACTCTAAGCTTATAAAACTAAAATGCATGTGAGGAACTAAATGGTTCCAACTTCATATATTGGATCTTTTAGCAAATTACTTCAGTGTACAAAGTCAGTGGACTGTTAAGTTCCAAATACTTTATATTCTTGAAGATTAATTTCTAATAAGATAGTAATGGTTTAGAAGCCGTCTTCTGCTCATATAATATCCAAACCCAGACCAGACTTATTTTGCTTAAAGAAAATTCAGTACATGGAAATAACAAATCATATTTATGACAATCTGATATGCAATATGCCTCTGACAGAGCGATACCCAGTTCTCACCAAAAGCTTATGGGAAGGGCTTCATTTACAGCCACCACCTTTCTATCTCCAGCTCTCGAGTGAAAATACCTTGCAAATCTTTCACCAACTGCACGCATGTGTAGCACACAAATCCGTCTCATATTTTCCAACTGGGAGTAGCCAAGAGAGCAGGTTAAGATAGATCTCTCAACCCCCAGAATCATCGACTCTTCTTACAGACATTCACAACAGAGGCACAAAAACTTCACTCACTTCTCACTGGTGAGGGACTTACAGTTTTCATTGCAGTATCAAGACTTAAAATATCATATTAGTTTCAGATGTACGACAGAGTGATCTGATATTTTTACACATTACAAAATGATGACCACAACGTCTGCTTATCACCTGTCACCATACAAAGTTATTACAGTATTACTGACGTTACCCTCTATGCTGTGCATTACATCCTCGTAACTAATTGTATTGCTGAAGTCTGTACCTCTTAATCCCCTTCACCATTTCTCCTATACTACCACCCTCTTCTCCTCTGATAAACACCAGCTTGTTACTCTGTATCGACAATTCTGTTTCTCTTGTTGTTTGTTCATTTCCATTTGCTTTTGATGTTTTTGAACTGTGGTGTTGGAGAAGACTCTTGCGAGTCCCTTGGATTTCAAGGAGATCCAAACAGTCCATTCTGAAGGACATCAGCCCTGGGATTTCTTTGGAAGGAATGATGCTAAAGCTGAAACTCCAGTACTTTGGCCACCTCATGCGAAGAGTTGACTCATTGGAAAAGACTCTGATGCTGGGAGGGATCGCGAGCAGGAGGAGAAGGGGACGACAGAGGATGAGATGGCTGGATGGCATCACTGACTCGATGGACGTGAGTTTGAGTGAACTCTGGGAGTTAGTGATGGACAGGGAGGCCTGGCGTGCTGCGATTCATGGGGTTGCAAAGAGTCGGACACGACCGAGCGACTGAACTGAACTGAATGATTTTAGTAAAATCATTCATTATTTTTCTCTGACTTACTTCCCTTATCTTAATACTCTCTAGGTCCATCTATGTTGTCACAAATGGCAAGATTTCATTCTTTTTTATGGCCACGTAATAATCCCAGGGACGGGGGAGCCTGGTGGGCTGCCGTCCATGGGGTCGCACAGAATCGGACACGACTGAAGTGGCTTAGCAGAAGCAGCAGCAATATTCCATTGTAAATATATACCACACCCTCTTCAAAGGGATTTCACTTTTGGAAGTTACCAAGTTTTAACAAAATTCCCACTGCAACAAAATATTGACTAGTCCTTGAATGAGTTATAACTAGATTTTATGAGGAGTCTGCCTATTTCCAGCAAGGTTTGTATGCTCTGTATTAATAAAAATTTGAGAGCCCTTTGATACTACTACAAACCATTTTACAAATGCAAGGTCTCTCTAATGGTAAGTTAGAGAAAGTTTTTAAAGGGAAGTTCCTGCTTCATACAAGCGCCGGTAGCAAGGCACCTGTGTGCACAAGCACCCACACAGCAGCTGCCTGCCAGGGGCTGAGTGCCCCATCCACTGCCAGCAGTTCTTGCTACTATTTTCCGAGGTTTCCAGCGTTCAAATGCTAAACACAGTAAGAAAAGAGTCACAGTACTGTCCTCACGTGGGTATGCATTCTACACGGGAAGACAGTTAAATGATGCAAAATGACAAAGCATTTGTTATTAGTAGCACTAATATTCATAATACTGATAATGCATTAATGTATCCTTGACAGAAAAGTATGAAGAATAGTAAGAATACATAGAAGGGGAATTTAAGATCATAGAATTTGGAATGCTTGTGCCAGGCGGAATGCAGGATCTTAGTTCCCTGACCAGGGATTGAACCCACACCCTTTGCAGTGGAAGCGTAGAATCCTCATTACTGTACCACCAGGGAAGTGCCCTGGAATGCCTTCTTGATGGAGAAATGGTATGCTGAGCCCTGAAGTCCTATGAGGTACGGGGCAAGGCAGCTGTGGGGTTGAGAGGCATGCAGAGAAAACTGCCCACTGTTGGAAAACTGGGAAGAAATTCAGCCCAGAGACACTTGAGCTGTGAGAGAGAAAGTAAAACAGGAGAAAAGAGAGCTTGACTGGATCTTAAAGGCCATGATAGAAAGTCTGGACTTTTTATCTGAATGGCAATATGATGCCACCAAAAAGGCTGAAAGAGAGATTCTGACCAACAGGATCCTTTCAAATATTAAATTCTAAGAACATTAAAATAAGACAATTCACTATCAGACAAAATAATTGTTAAGGAAAAACTGTTTTTCAATTTCTTGACTACCAGAATACGTGATCTGGAAAACACGAAACAGACATATATCTCAGTGTTGAAATCAGACAGTTGGCAATTTCAGAAAGATGCGAATTTAAGTTGCATGATTATTGGACTTACATGTTTTAGTCTAAGAAAATGTGATACCAAGTAGTTAAAAATGTGTGTCTTGATAATGGGAACTGTTTGCAGAGTGAACACTGACATCAGTGCCAAGCATTGTGCTAAGGACCATGTATGTATTATTCATTTATTCCTCACAATCCCAACGAATTAAGTAGATTCTCACAACTGAAGAAATTGACACTTACAGAAATTAATGACTTGCCCAAGGTCACAGCACTAACAACCATCCAAAGTACATGCATGCTCAGTCATGACCTCATGGACTATATAGCCCATCAGGCTCCTCTGACGATGGGATTTCCCAGGCGAGAACACTGGAGTCGGTTGCCATTTCCTCCTCCAGTGATCTTCCCAACCCAGGGATTAAATCCATGACTCCTGCCCTGGCAGGTGGAATCTTTACCACTCAGCCACCAGGGAAGCCAAATAGCCATCCAGAACCAGAATGCAAATACAAGGCAGTGCAATTTCAATTCCCAACACTGCACAGCAATCAAAGTCAAAGATGTCTGCTAGGAAGATGATCTCTATAATCGAAGAGAAGTATAGCTCATTAGCAACAACAACAAAAACGCTGTAACATGCAGACTTCACTCAATTATATTTTATTTAAGCAAACAAAGTCTTCAAATCGAAGTATATGGCTATAAACTGTATAGAGGGGTCATAAAAAAGCTCTCTTTTCATATAGCTTCCCATATTAAAATGATTTTATCATGCCTCCCAAACATATAATTAGTTTTGATTGAATGGTTTACTTTTGTGAAATTGTATTGATCCATTCATTAAACAGCTTATTCTGCAAAGAAAACAGTGTTAAAGTCTGCATAAATTACCACTGATAGACAGGATTTCACCAGACTGGCAAGCACGCCAAATATCTTTTTTCATAGTTCTAGAATATGATTTGCAAGCATATGCACATAATGAATCTAAATGAATTGTAAATCACTCAAATCTAACAGAAGTCCCACTTCATTAGGAATACATCCTTCTAAAGACATTAGTTCACCATCGCATTTTTACATTAGTTAGCAGCTCTTTCAACTATTTTAGTATTAAAAATGCCACACTTCTTTCAACAAAAGAGCAGTATCCTTTGCCCCATTACTGTTTATGACTAGAAGAATGTCCAATCTAGAATGTTAACACGAATAGCAGGTTGCTTGTGTGCTCAGTCACTTCAGTCATGCCTGACTCTTTGCAACCCTATGGACTGTGCGTAGCCTGCCAGGCTCCTTTTCCTTTGTTCATGGGATTCTCCAGCCAAGCTTACTGGAGTGGGATGCCATGCCTTCCTCCAGGGGATCTTCCCAACCCAGAGATTGAACCCGCATCTCCTGCATTGCAGGCGGATTCTTTACCCACTGAGATACCTGGCTAGCAAATTGAAATAAAGAGAATTCCAACCACTTGGTGACAGGCCCTCAGCAATGCCTTCCTGGAAATTAAAAGGCAACAATTTTTAGATAAGAAAAAAACTTAGAAGAATCCCCCCTCCCACCTTCCTCCTTTTGCTATTGTGCTGAGTAGCAGGCAAACCAACATGTGGCCAAATTAATATCCTTAGCTAAAAAATAAGAAGGTTCCTTTATTATCAGTCACACATGAACTGGCAGGGACCCAACACCTGAAGGAAAAGATATTTTATGTTTTAACCTAAATGGAAAGGGGAGAGTGGCAGGGTGTAACATGTAATCAGAGGTGGGCCAAACCAGGCCTCAATTAATTACATAATCAAATTAATACTTCTATTAATCACTGCTGGTTATCAGGTGGTTATAAATACTCTTATTTCATGTAACTATATATATAGAAGTAGGTTCTGAAAACTCAGAGCACCTGTAGGATTTTCAGCAGAGGTTTATCTTGCTTCTCTTATATTTTAAACTCCTGGAAGATGGATATCATACTATATCTCTTTATACTCCATAGCATCAAACTCAATAATTAAAACTCAAGTGAAATAACCAAATCATCCATTAAACTCCTGGAAGATGGATATCATACTATATCTCTTTATACTCCATAGCATCAAACTCAATAATTAAAACTCAAGTGAAATAACCAAATCATCCATTAAAAGTTTACAATTCAAAGAATATTTTTCTAAATGCTAGATGGCTTTTCTTTGCTTATAAAAGGGCAGATGTTACTATTTACAATAGCTAAGACATGGAAGCAATCTAAATGCCCATTGGCAGATGAATGGATAAAGAAGATGTGCTACAAATATTCAATGGAATACTACTCAGCCATAAAAAAGAATGAAATAATGCCATTTGCAGCAACATGGATAGACCTAAATATTATCATATTAAGTGAAGTAAATCAAGAGACAAATACCACGTGCTATCACTTATATATATGTTGAATCTAAACTATGACACAAATGAACTTATTTACAAAACAGAAACAGACTCAGAGACACAGAAAACAAATCTATGTTTACAAAAGAAGAAAGACGGAGGCAGGGATACATTAGGAGCATGGCATTAGGAGAAACAGACTACACAGAAAATAGATAAACAACAAGGTCCTCCTGTATAGCACAGGGACCTGTACTCTATATTGCATAATAAACCATAAGGAGAAAATAGAGATATATATATATATACACACACACACAACCAAATCACTTTGCTGTACTCCAGAAATTAACACTGTAAATCAACCATACCTCAATTGAAAAAAATTTTAAATAAATAAAAGGGAAGCTGTTTTAACTTTCTGATTATAAAAACAATAGACGGGAGCTTCCCTGGCGGCTCAGTGGTAAAGAATGCCCCTGACAGTGCAGGAGACAAGGGTCCGATCCCTGGTCCAGGAAGATCCCACATGCTGTGAAGTAGCCGGGCGCATGTGTCACAATTACTGAGCCTGTGCTCCAGAGCCCAGGAGCTGCAACGGCTGAGCCCATGTGCTGCACTTACTGAGACGCATGCGCCCTACAGCCTGTGCTCTGGAGCAGGAAAGCCCACTGCAGTGAAAGACCCGTGTACCGCAGCTGGAACGTGGCCCCCCTTGCTGCAACTACAGAAAAGCCCACGCAACAGCAAAGACCCAGCAGAGCCAAAAATAAAATAGACAAAAAAATTCTAAAAGGTTATCACTCTAAAAATAAATAAATAAATAAAATGTACAGGAGCACATTCCTGTCCTATAAAAAAAAAGAAATAATACACTAATTATAGATAATAGAGAATATAAAAAGTGTTAAGAAAAGTGAAACCATAATATATCACCACCCAGAGAAATACTGTATTTCATCTATGAATAAAACTAAGAATGTATATTTTACCTATATGAATACATGAAAAGGTCATGCTATATAGATTATTTTAAACTCTGCTTTTTCATTCAGTATTTTCTGTTCTCTTGAAAGTTATTGGAAAATATTTATAGCTATAAAGTCCCAAATAATAGGAATGCACCAAACTTTGTTGACGAATTCCCCTATCAGTTGTTGTTTTCTTGGTCATGCTAATACTGCAATAAATCACTATAAAAATTTGTTCACATTTTTCCCTAAGGATAGTTTCCTAGAAGTGAGGATAATGAGTCAAAGGGTAAACAAAACAAGGCTATTAACATATTGCCAAACTGCTTTCCAGAAAAGACATCCCAATTTGTAATCTCATTAGAAGCATATGTGTATCACTCATTTCAAAAAATACAATTTATTTAAAATTTTTAGCAATATGGAAAGCAAGCAATAGATGTTTAGTATCTCAATTTATATTTCCCTAGTAGTGAGATAAACCAACTTTTAGTGTGTTTATTAGCCATTTATATTTTCCCTTTCTGCACAAAAATTGTGTTTTTCCTTAGTATAAGCCATGAACTGTTCAGAACTGTAAACTATTCACAGCCTAATTTCAGTAATCCATATGTTGACATCTTCAGGGTAACTATGCATTTCCAAGTATTTATCTGCTAGCCTTAGTCTTTGTTTTCATTGCCACAATGTTATTTTTGTCAAAAGTTCTAAACCAAGACTCCAGCATTTAGACCCAATACTTCTCCAGTTTTAGTAAGTATATTTTAACTGCTATTTTTATCTTCCTAAGAATTACCTAAAAATTGCCCCTGATTATTAAGTCAATAAGTCAGTTTCTAGCTTGGTTCTTTGTAAATTAAGATGATAAAATGTTGAAACTAAAAATATATATTAGTAAAATTGAAATCTTGTATGGAAACTTCATATAAAGATGTGATTATCTAGGTGGTTCTTTCAACTATCATAGCTTAAATAAGTTCACAGTAAAATGTTCTAAGGAAAGTAACTTACTTAGTCCTAAATCCTGTTTTTTTTAAAACAGAAATAGACTGACAAAAAACACTAAATTAGTTTCAGGTGTAAAATACATTTATAACATTGCAAACTGATCACCAGAAGAAATCTAGTTAACACCCATTACCTTACATAATCACAAAATTCTTGTTCTTATGAGAACTTTTCAGATCTACTCTCTTAGCAACTTTCAAATATAACTACAGTGTTATCAACTATAGACTCCATGCTATACATTACATCCTCAGAACTCAGTTATTTTATGACAGGGAGTTTGTGCCGTTTGACCTCTTTCACCCATTTCACCTACTCCCACCCTCCTATAGTCTGTTTTTACCAGTGATCTTCCTTCGGAATTGAAGGAAAACATACTTTCTCTTTGCTAAAAATTCTCCTTTATGTAATAGTGGGTTTAAGAATGATACTCTAATCAATCACAAGAGGATATTATGATTCTAAATAACAATGTAAATAAAAGCCTTTAAATTATCCTATCTTTTAAAAAACTTGAAGATTAAGTCCATAAACTAGCATTTCACATGTTTTTTAATAAACCTGTCAAGTAAAAGTCACATCAAAATGTAGGTACTTTTTGCCAATAAGAACATACATATCAATAATTACTTTAAATGTAAATGAAATAAACACTCCAACCAAAAGACACAGACTGGCTGAATGGATCCAAAAACAAGACCCATATATGTGCTGTCTACAACAGACCCACTTCAGACCTAGAGATACATCCAGGCTGAAAGTGAGAGGATGAGAAAAGATACTCCATGCAAATGGAAACTCAAAAAAGTCAGAGTAGCAATTTTCATATAAGACAAAATAGACCTTAAAATACAGAATATTACAAAATACGAGAAAGGACAGTACATAGTGGTCAAGTACTCAATCCAAGAAGACATAACAATTGTAAATATTTATGCACCCAACATAGGAGCACCTCAATACATAAGGCAAACACTAACAGACAGAAAAGGGGAAATTGACAGTAACACAATAATAGTAGGGGATTTTAACACCCCACTCACATCAATGGACAGATAATCAAAACAAAAAATTAATAAAGAAACACAAACCTTAAATGACACCTTAGACCAGAGGAGCCTAACTGCTATTGTCAGGACATTCCACACAAATGCAGAAGAATACATTCTCAGGTGCATGCAGAATATTTTCCAGGATAGATCACATCTTGGGTCACAAATCAAATCAAGCCTTAGTAAATTTTAAAAACTTGAAATTGTATCAAGTATCTTTTCTGACCACAATCCAATGAGATTAGATATCAGTTACAGGGGAAAGAAAAAAACTGTTAAAAAAAAAAATCCATAAACACAAGAAGATTAAACAATATGTTTATAAATAACCAAAAGATTACTGAAGAAAGGAAAGGGGAAATCGAAAAACACAAACAAATGACAATGAAAATACAACTCAAAACCTATGGGATGCAGCAGAAGCAGTTCTAAGAGGGGTATCTATAGCAATGAAATCCTATCTCAAGAAACAAGACAGACATCGAGTAGACAACCTAACCTGACCCCAAAAGCAACTGGAAAAAGAACAAAAAAGTCCCAAAGTTAGTAGAATAAAAGAAATCAGAAAGATCAGATCAGAAATAAATGAAAAAAAAAAAAAAAAAGAAATAAATGAAAACGAAATAAAGGAAGAAATAGCAAAGATCAATAAAACTAAAAACTGTGTCCTTGAGAAGATAAGCAAAATTGACAAACCATTTGTCAGATGCATCAAGACAAAAAGGGAGAAGACTCAAATCAACAAAATTAGAAACAAAAAAAGAGGTTACAACACACAACATGGAAATACAAAGGATCACAAGAGACTATTACAAGCAACTACATGCCAGTAAAATGGACAACCTGGAACAAATGGACAGATACTTAGAAAAGTTCAACCTTCCAAGACTGAACCAGAAAGAAACAGAAATTATGGACAAGTCAATCACAGGCACTGAAATCAAAACTGTGATCAAAAATCTCCCAAAAAACAAAACCCAGGGCCAAATGGCTTCACACATGAGTTGCACCAAATGTTTAGAGAAGAGCTAATAGCTACCCTTCTCAAACTCTTCCAAAAATTTTCAGAGGAAGGAATACTTTCAAACTCATTCCACGAGACCACCATCACCAAAATCAGACAAAGAAACCACAGAAAAAGAAAATTACAGACCGATATCACTGATGAACATAGATGCAAAAATCCTCAACAAAATTCTAGCAAGCAGAATTCAACAACACATAAAAGGACCGATCAAAAGATGGGCAGAAGACCTAGACAGACATTTCTTCAAAGAAGACATACAGCTGGCCGACAAACAAATGAAAAGATGCTCAACATTGCTCATTACTAGAAAAATGCAAATCAAAACTACAATGAGGTATCACCTCACACCAAAAAGAATGGCCATTGTCAAAAAAAAAAAACACAAAACCACAAACAGTGAATGCTGGAGAGGATGTGGAGAAAAGGGACTTATACTGCAGTGATGCTGGGAATTTAAATTGTTATAGCCACTATGGAGAACAGTAGAGAGATTCCTCAATAAAGCAGGAATAAAACTACCATATGACCCAGCAATCTCACTGCTGGGCATATTCCATGAGAAAACCTGGGCATATTTATGTTTAACTGAAAAAAACACATGTAACCCCAGTGTTCATTGCAGCAGTATGTACAATAGCCAGGACATGGAATTAACCTAGATGTCCCTCAGCAGATGAACAGATACAGAAATTCTGGTACATATATATATATATATAATGGGATATTAATCAGCCAGAAAAAAGAATGAATTTGAGTCCATTCTAGTGAGGTAGATAAACCTAGAGCCTATTACACTGAGTGAAGTAAGTCAGAGAAAGAAAAACAAACATCATATATTAACACATATATATGGAATCTAGAAAATGGTATTCAGAAACCTATTTGCAGGGAAGGGATGGAGACAGAGATATACAGATAAACTTTTGGACAAAGTGGGGGAAGGCGACAGTGGGACGAATACAGAATACAGCATCAACATACATACACTGCCACGTGTGAAACAGACAGCTGGTGAGAAGTTGCTATAAACACAGGAAGCCAAGCACGGTGCTCTGTGATGATCTGAAGTAGGAGGGGAGGGAGGCTCCAGTGGGAAGGGATGTACGTATACCTACGGCTGATTCACATTGTTGTACGGCAGAAACCAATGCAACACTGTAAAGCAATTTTCCTCTAATTAGAAAATAAAATTTTTTAAAAATAATAAAAAAGAAACGAATACCAAAAAAAGTTTTAGTACATATATGATCAAATATTATTCAGTCACAAAAATAAACAAATTCGAGTCAGTTCTAGTGAAGCTGATGAACCTAGAGCCTGTCACAGAGTGAAGTCAGAAAGAGAAAAACAAGTATTGCATATTAATACATATAGATGGAATCTAGAAAAACGGTACTGATAAACCTATTTGTAGGGAAGAAATAGAGATGCAGACAAAGAGAACAGACTTGTCGACACAACGAGGAAAGGAGAGGGTGGGATGAATGAAGAGAGAAGCACTAAAACTTATACATCATATGTAGAACAGATAGCCAGTGGGGACTTGCTGTATGATGCAGGGAGCTCAACACGGTGCTCTGTGACAACCCAGAAGGGTGGGATGGGGTGGGAGCTTGGAGGGAGTTTCGAGAGGAAGGGGACATATGTATACCTATGGCTGATACACGTTGACGTACGGCAGAAACCAATGCAAAACTGTAAAGCGACTGTCCTCCAATAAACAATAAAAAATTAGGTACTTTTAAAGGGCTACCGTACTGTTAACAAAAAGGAAAAGAAAACTCTTTAAAGAACAACTTATATTTATTCATTTCTCAATCTATGGGTTGTCCATTTCAAAAACCTTGGCAGAGGTCTTAGAAAATATAATAATCTTGTATATGTAAATTTCCTGTTATTATTAAATATAAGTAATAAGAATTGCTTCTGGAACTAAGCTCATCTTAAACCAACTGGCTGTTTCTCACCCATGATATTCCAAATCAGGTGACCTGTGCTTCCAATAAATGAAAGTCCTTAAATGATCCACTAATAAAATTTACAATAAAAGTCCATTGTGAAATTGAGGCCAGGGACAGAGAACGCACCAAGAAGCCAGACCATCCTCTGCAAGATAAATCCGATTCTCTCACATCCTGGAGTTCACAGCATCCCCCACTTTAGTGGTGCAATAACTGGAGTTTACGAGCTTCCAATTTTGAGAGACTTAAATTCAGAGAACTCTTAATATCACATTGCAGTTTAATTGCAGAAGTTTAAACAAAAATTTAAGATAACAGAAATAAAATTAAAATACAAATGAGTGTCTTGTGACCTTACCTACATGGTTGGAGACCTTTTGCTCTCTCTCAAAGAAATGATTTTTCTTGCCTATCTGGAAGTAAACGTGACCATCTCAGACGCTAGGGGAAAACTGAATCCAAGCAGTGAGTACTTACAGGCTGGTCATCCAAGTTTCCTTCTCGCCATAATAATGGAGGTTGTGCTTCTATCACTTCTGTGTCCACAGAGCACAGTGATGTCACGTGCCATTCGGCCAGAAGCAGTGACAAGGTGTGCTCTGCAGCTCAATGCCCGAGTTCCCAGAGATACAGAACAGATACAGCCACCAGAGCCACAAGCCAGCACATGCAGCGATGCCTCGGATAATCTTCAGTAACCAGCTCTCAAGTCAACGCCACCCTGACACAATCTGGGGGCTTGAAGTACAGTTTCTTATCACATCCCAACTACATACTCTTAGTTTTGGCAAGAGCTCAATATCTCTCCTTTCGGCTGGTCACAGCAGATGTCTCTTTTCCAAAGCCCAAACAAGGAATCAAAGAATTCTTTAGTTCTAGGTCCCAGAGAGTTTTGTTTAGGGGCACATTTATCAGTAGCTTCTCATCACGTTTCTGGTGGTGGTTAATGGCGGAAGGAAATCCAAATACAGAAAAGTAGAAGCAAGAGTATAAACATGTAACAAAATGCTTATAGACCTACCACCTTCAAGATGTTAACATTCATGAAACCCATCTCGGATCTTTTCCAAATATAAAATGAAAACATTACAGACAAGGGTGATGTCTCTGTGTGTCCCTCTTTCTCCAGGAGCAAGCAATAATGAAAGGCTGGTTTTTGTCCCATATGTTCGTACTTCGCTATAAACACACACATATGAATAATAAATGGCTAATTAATGACTAAACAAGCAACGCTGAGTCTTCAGTGTTGCAGGAATACATAAGCTCTTTTCCCTCACCTTGCCTCCTCTGCGAGCACACAGCAAGAATCCCAAGGCTCTTGCTCTCCGACTCCGCATCTTCCCAAGCAGGAATTGGAGAAGCCACTCAAGCCAAAGCACAAAGTCATACAATTCTAAAACCTCTGCTCATTTTAATTAAGAAGACAGTATAAACAAGAAAGGGTTTTTTTTAAGAGTCTGTCAGAGCGATGTCGTCAGCCCAATTCCACATTTACTGTGTGATCCTATATGCTCTAAAATTTTTACACAAATGGCTTCATGTGTACTGCTCTATGACCTACTTTTGTTTTTTCCTTTTAAAAAAAAAAAACTCGACACAGTGCCATTGAGACCCACCCTCCAACCTCTTGGACAGTGTAGTCCTACTTATGTTGTCTTTATCACTTCATGGGAAATAGATGGGGAAACAGTGGAAACAGTGTCAGACTTTATTTTTGGGGGCTCCAAAATCACTGCAGATGGTGACTGCAGCCATGAAATTAAAAGACGCTTACTCCTTGGAAGAAAAGTTATGTCCAACCTAGATAGCATATTCAAAAGCAGAGACATCACTTTGCCAACAAAGGTCCGTCTAGTCAAGGCTATGGTTTTTCCTGTGGTCATGTATGGATGTGAGAGTTGGACTGTGAAGAAGGCTGAGTGCCGAAGAATTGATGCTTTTGAACTGTGGTGTTGGAGAAGACTCTTGAGAGTCCCTTGGACTGCAAGGAGATCCAACCAGTCCATTCTGAAGGAGATCAGCCCTGGATTTCTTTGGAAGGAATGATGCTGAAGCTGAAACTCCAGTACTTTGGCCACCTCATGCGAAGAGTTGACTCATTGGAAAAGACTCTGATGCTGGGAGGGATTGGGGGCAGGAGGAGAAGGGGACGACAGAGGATGAGATGGCTGGATGGCACCACTGACTCAATGGACGTGAGTCTGGGTGAACTCCAGGAGTTGGTGATGGACAGGGAGGCCTGGTGTGCTGTGATTCATGGGTTCGCAAAGAGTCAGACACGACTGAGCAACTGAACTGAACTGAACAACATGAGACACTTATGGAGGTTACTATCTGCATCCAGATCCAAACTAAGCTCTAAGATTAATGACTAAACAAGCAACGCTGAGTATTCAGTGCTGCAGGAATACATAAGCTCTTTTCCCTCACCTTGCCTCCTCTGCAAGCACACAGCAAGAATCCCAAGGCTCTTGCTCTCCGACTCCGCATCTTCCCAAGCAGGAATTGGAGAAGCCACTCATGCCAAGGCACAAAGTCATACAATTCTAAAACCTCTGCTCATTTTAATTAAGAAGACAGTATAAACAAGAAAGGGTTTTTTAAGAGTCTGTCAGAGCCATGTCATCAGCCCAATTCCATGTTTACTGTGTGATCCAAGTCTCACAGTCTACGCAGCCTGGTAAAAGCATCTCTCGACAGCGACGCAGCACACCGGTCTCTAGGTGTCGCCACAGAGACCCACGCACAAGGCATGGGACAGGTCCACAGGCAACCCTGAAGGCAGGGATGACTGCAGGCAGTGTGGACAGGCGGGTGCCGTGACGCCCTTCGTACTGCTAAGGAAGCAACGAATCCCTCATGTGGAACCATTTGATTTCTTGAGACTGACTTCTTCCTAAAAGTGTAGTTCAACTGAGTTAAATTTCAGAAGGCTCCATTTGTGCTAGAATATATAAGTGAAATTAAAAAAAAAAGATCGAGCTGGAATTCTAACTTGCTTCTTGGCTAAGTAGTCACAGTTTGGGGATTCAGATTTAGCCCTTCGACGATATAATGCAGGCAGTGTCTATCGGTAATTTAAATTGAAGAGAGAAGCAGAAACAAGAGAAGTTAGAGAAAGATGGTTTAAAAAGACATGTTCCTTCCTTTATTAGGAAGGAAAAACAGGTTCGTCTGAGAGCCTTATAACAGCAACACCAACTGTAGCCTCGAAAACTCAATTGCCAGTGCTTTTCAGTCTTATGAACTCTCTTTTACTTATGGTTTCTAAAAATGAGTAATTTTTCAAGTGTGAGTCTGTGACAGAGCTCCCCTCCCTGACCCAAGCCACCCCACTGTGAATATAAGTTGTCTGAATTAGGGGTCACGCCCAAAGAGCTCCTGGTCACCTCTACCCTCCATCTGGTGACAGAGTATTGGGAGAAGAGAGCCCATATTTACATCATTTGTCCTTTTCCAGTCTGTGTTGCCTTAATGTTCATTTCCCACGTAATTTAAGATAACGATCTAAATCTACCCTGAACTGGGATCATCAAAAGCAGAAGTTTCCTCTATTTAAGCTTCCCACACCCATGTATTATTTTCACAAATATTTGAACCTTCAAACCAAATCAGAAATAAACACAGTCCTGACTTCTGTTTTACCTTGTGTTTATTGAAAAAACTTCTAAATAGCTATGTAGCTGTTGCTCTTGGTAAGTCAGTGAGTAAGTGTTTTATGGTCTGAGCTCCTTAAATATGGTAGGAAATTATCCTTATTGCTGTGAAAATTATTTTAGAGGATGGTGGTGGCCGTGGAATATTTTCTAGAGTAACCACATTTCTGAAAAATAAATCCTTTTGTCTACTACTACGTGAAGAGTTTTGAGACTTAAAACAGAAATATTGCAGAAAGCACATATTAGAAAATATCTTTATGAATGTACGTTAGGGAAGGATTTCTTGGGTAAGACAGAAAAAGCACAAACCTTGAGAAAAAAATGAAATTTTGCATCAAAATGTAAAGCATTTGCATGAAAAAAGAATGCCATAAGATGATTAAAGCCCAGGTCATCGACTGCAAGTTATATTTTCAACTTACATAACCAAAGAGTTAATGTACAGAAGAATCACTTTTATAATCAAAATACAGAAGACTAGCCAAAGGAAATCTGGGTAAACAGGAAACAAATAGCAATTACAGAAGAGGAAACTCAGTCTGATATACCTAGGAGAATATGCTAACCTCGCTGGTTATGGGGAGATTCACAAACTACAAATGAGACGCTATTTCCTACTCACAACACAAAGTGTCAACAAGGAAGTGAGGAGACCAGGACCTTACACACACTGTTGACAATGTAAGTCAGTATAAACACACTGCCCCACATCATGAAAGATTTGCAAAATTCAAGATTCACACATTCTCCATTACCCAGAAATTCTACTTCCAGTTGTCCATCCGACAGAAATCTCTGTTCATATAAGGAGACATGTCTTTGTAAGGAGACATTTACAAAACTGGTCTTTGCAGCACAAACAACCTCAATGCCCAGGAATAGCCAGATAAGCCACAAATACATAAAGTAATGAAAGTGGAAAGAACTAAATCAAATGCATTGTCACACGTGGAGCTCACAAATTGTTAGATATTGTGCAAGGGCAAGATTCCATTTCTATAAAATTGTTAAATGTATGCATATGTATATGTGTAGAGGATAAAAATATGGGCAGACAATACATATGACGTTGACTCAACTGTCTGCAAAAGCTCGGGTGAGGGGGAGGGATTCAAATAGGACTTGAACTTCAACCGTGACATTTTGTGTTTAACAATTTAAAGACAGATCTGAAACAATGACAAATGAACATGTATTAACTCGGTGGTAAAATATGGATATTATTATTGTCCTTGGTGGTTTAATTTTTAAAATAAAGAAAGGGACAAATAAGGCATCAAGTGTAAATTCCTAATCCCCATCTAGATGATCTAGCTTTTGGGTCAACTAATTCACTTCCAGGGAGGTAACTGTGATCTACCTTGATTATTGCCCACCTTAAGTAATTAGGTTCTGAACTTTATGCCACTTTGGAAAAATACACCCCAAAATTACCAGTAGGTCAAACAAATACATTAAGGTCTTTTGGAAGATAATTTGTCATACATACTTAAACATGAAGGATTCTGAAAATAAATTTATGTATAAATTACATTTCCTGTAATTTATCTCATTAAAAATCTAGTTTTTACTACAAAAAAACACTAGTTAACAGTAACAGCTTAATAACTACAAATATAAATCTAGACATGTCAATACTTCCATGGTCATCAGAGCCTCCATGAATATAACATCCACTCGGCAGAACAACTCCAAACCATGACATTATTAATCTCAGGGGTTTTTAAAACAAGAATTTCATACTTATACATAAAATTCAACCTTTAAAATGTTTATCAACTGATTAGTCTACCCCTCCCAAATCTATGAGGCTTGCAAAGTTCCACAGATCACCTAATCCCAATTAATAAATATAACTTTTCCTGTTCATTCACATGTAACTTTTCTTCATATTGTTAAGCTCAAGGATCATTATGTGAGAATAGCACAACTTTACAAAAATGGAAAGGACAAGAAAAATCAAAAGACTATCCAGCTTATCTAAGTCCCTTAAAGAACCATTCTTACACAGTCAAAGGAAATAAAGGGGGTTGAATTTCAGGCCTGATAAAACTGGGACCCTATGGTGGAACAAGAGGGAAGATCATTAAGGTAGAGGAGAAATAAATGTGAGGATAATGGATTTTTTTTATGCAACATTTTTATTCTGCCCTAATAGCTCCTTAGTTCCTTTATTAGCTTAGGAAATAAACTGTGTTGTGGAAAACTTACTTTATTCATCATGCTTGCTTATTCAGATAATTATAAATGTAACAATTTAATTTACTCTCAAGTAGTTTTAATGGATGTTACAACAAATGGTCCTACAACCTTAGAGAATCTGGAAGCAGGTAAAACCTGCAAGAAACAGAGCAACATTCTGATGGGCGTGCGTAGGGCCTGTCCACCTCTCTCCCTCCAACCCTCCTCCCGCACCCACTGGGTCTTCTAAGGCTGGTCTGGAGAGCAAGGCACACATATCCATCAAGCACAGGGCATGAAGAAACAAAATGCCCATCAGCCGGGGACTGTTTACTTCTCTGTGAAAACGGTAGTGCCATCTGGAGGCAGAGACGACCTTGTTTCTACATGTGAGAAATGTATTAATACTCTCAAGATCATTCCCGGTGCTCTCTTAGTAATCTCTTTGCTGTAGAAATAATACATTCTTATCGCAAAGAATTGGGTAAATACCAATTAGTGAAACAGAAATTCTATTATTCAGTGATAAACACTTCTGATTTTGAGACTTTTCCTTCCATTGAGGATGAGATATACACGTTTATGTCCACTGGGAATGAAAATGTGCATGTACACAAATGTGCACAAATTCTGTAAATAGTTACATATATATTAAATGAAAAAATTAGATGTTAATGATTTTCCAAGTTATTAAATTTGCTCCATAGAAATAACTGTATATATTACATGATAATAGTAAAAATAAATTTACCATCATTCTGCTAATCCCCAATTAACTGGGGGGGGGGCTATTAAAACTTGTATAAATTATGCTAAAATGAGCACCATTATAAACTAATATTTGTCCATATGTATAACTTCCTGACGATACAGTCCTAGAAATTGGACTTTCTTAGGTATATAAAAGCAATGATGATAAGAACACTAAAGCAAACATACTTATATAGGGCTTGTTCAGTTGCTGAGTCATGTCCGACTCTGTGACCCCATGCAGCATGCCAGGCTTCTCTAACCTCCACTGTCTCCCAGAGTTTGCTCAAATTCATGTCCACTGAGTCAGTGATCCTATTTAACCATCCTCTACCATTCCTGTCTCCTTTGGCCTTTGATCTTTCCCAGCCTCAGGGTCTTTTCCAATGAGTCGGCTCTTCGCATCAAGTGGCCAAAGTATTGGAACTTCTGCATCAGTCCTTCCAATGAATGTTAGGCATTGATCTCCTTTAGGATTGACTGGTTTGATCTCCTTGCAGTCCAAGGGACTCTCAAGAGTCTTTTCTAGCACCACAGTTTGAAAGCATAAAAATAGGGCTTACTATAGGCCAAGTACTTTTCTAAGCCCTTTACATATACAAACTCAATGATCGATCCCTTGTAACAATTCCATTTAATAAATTCTATAATTATCTCCATTTCACAGGTGGGAAAACCAAGGTTAAGTAACCAAGACCACAGAGCCAGTAAGTGGTAAAGCTGAAATTCATACAAGGCCTTCTGGCTGAAGAGCTGATGCTGTAGAATTGTATCAAACTGCTTCCCATGGTGCGTGCATGAGTGTGTGCCTGCTAAATCGCTTCAGTCTTGTCTGACTCTTTGCAACTCTATGGACTGTAGCCCACCAGGTACCTGCTGCCAAATTACTTGTCTCTTTATACTAACTCCCTGTTGACATCCTTCACAGAGGTATCAATTTACCATCATTTGTTCTCCTCTCTGAAAATCTGACAGATGAAAAATGACTGTTCCTTTCTTTCTCTCTCTACTTTCTAGCATGACTAGACAGTTTAGCAGTTCACACACTCCCTATTTGCGTTTCTATGAGCTGTCTGTTCATGTACTTTGTCTGTTTCTTCCAATCCCTACTGGAAGTATCCATGGTCTTTTTATTGGCTTGCATTAGTTCTTTTTAAGATTCTTTTTTTATGTGAGTCATTTTGTAAGTCTTTATTGTTTACAATATTGTTTTCTTTTTTTTTTTTTTTTTTTTTTTTTGGGCCACAAGGCATATGTGATTTTAGCTCCCCAACCAGGGTCAAATCCCACCCTCTGTATTGAGAGGGGAAGTTTTAATCACTGGATCACCAGGGAAGTCCCTGTATTAGCTCCTAATATAGAGATAATTAACCTAATCACCATTTCTCATTTTTATCTTAATTTTATTTGGTACGTAGGCAATTTGAATTTTTATATAATCAAAATGCTCAGTTTACATGTGTATGCTTTCTTCTATTTCTCTAGTCTTTTTTAAAAATTTACATTTATTATCAACACGTTAACCTTGGAAATTCCTCTAAGTCCACAACTGAGATCTGCTTAGAATAGCAATAATTAAAGCTACATAGGTATATAAACTGATTTGTCTAAATTTGTATTTATAAATGACAATTATAAGGAAATGTTAAAGTCAAAAATATCAATTTTTGGTGGGTGGTGGGGGCTGCAGTGGGTGAAGGGGGTCAAAAGCTATGTATTTTCAGTTACAAAAGTTATGATATATATATAAACATAGTTACACATCTGAAAATTATAATGCTATGCCAATTATACCTCAATAAAAATATGTACAAAAACATTATTTGTTCAATATGTTTTGTGAAATATAGTCTCAGTCAATAAATAAGACCTGAGATCAGTCCTGGGTGTTCATTGGAAGGATTGATGTTGAAGCTGAAACTCCAATACTTTGGCCACCTGATGCGAAGGGCTGACTCATTTGAAAAGACTCTGATGCTGGGAAGGATTGAAGATGGGAGGAGAAGGGAACAACAGAGGATGAGATGGTTCGATGGCATCACTGACTCATTGGACATGAGTTTGGGTGAACTCCAGGAGTTGGTGATGGACAGGGAGACCTGGCGTGCTGCAGTCCATGGGGTCGCAGGGAGTCGGACACGACGGAGCGACTGAACTGAACCAAAATGAGTTCTTACATGTGGCATCATTCAGTCCTCACAAAGAAGAAATTTACTGTCCACCTGTATCAAGTGAGAAAACCAGCTCAGTTGGAGAGGTTGCTGCTGCTGCTGCTGCTAAGTCGCTTCAGTTGTGTCTGACTCTGTGTGATCCCAGAGACGGCAGCCCATCAGGCTTCCACATCCCTGGGATTCTCCAGGCAAGAACACTGGAGTGGCTTGCCATTTCCTTCTCCAATGCATGAAAGTGAAAAAATGAAAGTGAAGTCGCTCAGTCGTGTCCGACTCCTAGCGACCCCATGGACTGCAGCCCACCAGGCTCCTCCGTCCATGGGATTTTCCAAGCAAGAGTACTGAAGTGGGGTGCCATTGCCTTCTCCGGTTGGAGAGGTTCGATCACTTTAATTTACCCAGTCCTACAGCTGGTGAGGGGCAGAGTTTAAATTTTCAGGTCTATTTCCAAAAGTTACTTGTTATGTTTAATACATATTAATTCCTGTGGTAACCCTTTTCAGTATTATCCAAAAAAATGCACTCTCTTTGAAAAAAGTGGAAAATGAAAGTAAATGACCTATAATTTCAACAGGTACTAACACCACTATTAGTTTGACATTTTCATATATTTGGCTTATATGTATGCTTATTTGTGGAAATGCATGTAATACATACATACTTATAAAATTAAAAAAAAAAGAATAAATAAGACCTGCATACAAACAGCAAAAACCAAAGCACATGTTAATAAAACTGTACCCCCCCTTAAAAACAGTAATCTACTGGATTAACAGAGATTATTGCACCAACATAACTGCATTTTTCAATATAAGAAATGATTCATAAATTAAAGTCTATCTTTCTGAGACCTGAAACCTAAAGTCAAACTAAAATCAAACTAAATACACAACTTCTCCCTCCAGGATTCAGATATATGTTCAAATATTTTTTCTCGATTGAGGCTCTCTTTCAGAGAACCTGGAAATTATCTAGTGTGTGATGCTGGCATTAAATCTTCAACAGAGTGGAATTGAGAGAGACTTGATACTATGGATGGTTTTACATAACATGTTTTTATCCTCATGTAGTTTTTAGACTAGACAGCAACATATGCTGACTTATTACAGCAGAATTATTCAATCTGAGGAAAAGTTATAATCTAAGACACTTCTATTCTGGTTACAGCCGCATCAAAATCATCTCAAACATGAAAATGATCCTTACCTTTAAATACTGGCAGAGTAAAAGCTGTCATGGATCTTCTCCTAACGGTAATTCTAGCCCAATGTTTAACAGTAACATAAAGTCAGCAGATTTTCATAGTTGATTTCAATCCCTAACAGGATTTCTTCTTGTTTTATTCTGTTGTCCAAAGAAGACAGCAACTATATATCTTTCATCAATTGAATGGTTCTGATTTGAACAGCATTATTCTAGTGAGTGATTTTAACTGTGTGTGTGTGGCAGCAGGGGGGACTGATTGTAGCAGTTTTACTGATGTCTCAGACTCTCCTTTATACCCGAGTACCATACAATAGGGCATGATCAGCTGTGAGCAGTGTGGCAAGTAATTTGTTAATAATAATGAAACTGATGTTTATGAACTATTTACTTTCAAAATAGAAACACACAACAGGTCCACAATTCTTCTTACAATGTAGCTGTGTATTCATTTGCATCCTAATGCTTTCACAGGTGGGAAGAGGTGGAAGTTAAAACCGTCCCAGTATATCACCACGCAGCCTGTCTGATCTATGCGACAGCCCACAGCAAGCAACTCTTCGTGAATAATACTTTTATGCCGAGTATTGATTTTTATGAATACCACAAAACAAAAAGCTCATGGTGCTATTTGCTTTGCTTCCCACACACACATACCCACACAATGCTTTTAAATCAAATCTGCCATGGACTATGTGATATGTGTGAATATTAATCTTAATTTGTATTGCTCTGAAAAAGCATTGAGAATCACTAGTCTAAACTATCTTCATAATAACTTCTATTTTTGGAATTCAGAGAAGAATAGAGTTCTCAATTAAGGATCTCATGAGGGTACAAAGAAGTGGAAGAATTTCCTCACTCTAAAATAATGTTTTGTGGTTGAATTTATTAAGTCTACATTGCTAATTCTTTTCATGATGGAATCTCTTAGCTCATACTTTCACATAAGCAATTATTTACACATGGGGTTCCTATTTGTTCCTATTCCTCAATTTCCATTATAACTGAAACTATTAATAATAACAATAATGGTAAGAACTAGGATTTCCATTGAGCACTTGCTATATGCCAGCACTTTACATGGACTCGTTCAGATATATTTCCCACAGCCACAGTCCTTAATAGTAAGGACTATTGTCATCCTTTTAAAGATGTAGAAACTCACTGTTAGAGAGGGTAGGTAAGCTGCCCACGGTCACCCACCAAGCAAGTAGAAGTGTGACCTCAAAGCTGGTCTGTCTCCTATATATTCAATTCCTACATTTCCTCTCATTTAACCAGATTACTCTGGCTTCTGAGCATTTTTCCTAAATGATACTATCTTTACCTGTCAATATCTGCAAGCTTATTGATTGTCATTTTTTTCAGATGTCAACTAATCAGGTCAACTGACACCTCTGGCCTGTTTACACCAGACACTTAGGATTCCCTATTTCGTGGGATTCTTTGGCCCAGATAGCCATTTTGCATAAATATTTAGTGCATAAGTTACAACCTGGCACTAATGTTGAACACACAATTCCAATTGCATTTTCAACTGTACAGGTCTGATTGGTAGTTGATCACGAAAGTCCTCATTCTGTAGTTATGCAAGTATATTTTAACAATGACCAAGAGGAGTGGTTCTTAACCTGCAGTCCATAGGTTCATGAAATGATCCATCAATCTTCTGAAGCCATATGCAAAACTGCATGTATAAGTACACACGCATACTGTACTGGTGAACAGGTATAAATCCATTTTATTAGTAATCCTCCCACACTAAAAAATATATATATATATATATATATATATAATTTATACCAAGAATGGCAGACACTCTCAACGAACAAGCCAAAGAAAACACAATATAAGGCACTTCTTAGGTGATCCTAGGTGGGTGATGATAATTAGTTCTGAATGGTCTAGGACTGTATTTATTAGTGGGGTCAACTTAATAAATTTTTTGGAGTTATATTACTGCCAATTTTCCCTCTGTATCAGAGGGTAGGATTGAATCTGCAGTATACTGTTTTTGGAACACATTCTTGTTACTGCTACATTTTCTCATTATCAAAGCATAAGTAAATATATTCCATCGGATCTTCTCTCTCTCTAAAAAATAATGCATTGGCCCTTTCCAATCATTATTTTTCTATCTTCCACAAGTTCTCGACATTACTAAATAGTTCACTTCAATACTAGTAAAGCTTCATCAATGATAAAGCTTAAAGAATCAACCATTGTGCTTAACATTTCTGTTTCAATAAGAGATCACGAGTAACCGACTACATCATCAGTTTCTGAAAGTACTGATCGAGAGCACACTCTTTGTTAGCCCAGAACACTCTGGAGCCCCATTCTACTGTGTTCATGCAGACCTCAGTGCTGCACGAGGCCAAGTATTTCACCCCGCTGCCCACACACATGTACACATGCACCACCTCTACTCAAGGCTGGACACGAAACCCCAGCCAGGCCAACGAGAATCTATCAAGAAAGGGGCTGTTTCTTCTACCACAATCAGTAACTAACGAAAATGCAACAGCTCCCCAAAACAAAGTTGAATGAAAAGAGAAAAACTCCAATAGATGGAGAAACAAAGGAATTTTCATGACATCACCATCTGAAACCTGGGATCCAGCCAAGCCTGAGGTTTACCCCTTGAACTTCTCCCATTTTGTGAGCCAAGAGATGCTGTTTTGTTTAAATTAGTATGAGATGGTTTCCTGTGCTGTTTACAAACCAAGAGTTCTGACTAATCACATTCAATTCGCTTGTGGCCATCATGTAATTTTATTAATGAAATGAATATTTTCAAAATGTTCCTTGCCCACGTTTTCAAAACGTTACTTGGTATGTCCCGAAAAGGACTCACCACAATCTACTTGGAGATGGGATCTTGGCTGGGTCGAGATGGGGTGTTCCAAAGGCTGAGGAAGTTCCCATTCTTGCTCTGACCATACATACACCCAGGACTCTGCCCTCAGAGAATCACGTGCTCAATAAAGGCTCGTTGAGTGGAAATCGGTCCTGAACACAGCACGCACATGGCACTGCATATATAAGTGTAGAAAAGTCAAAGCTTTGTGTGACAGAGTCCCTGCCTCCTCTCCTGAAGGAGGTCCCACACTGGACCTTCAGGGCACCCTCAATTCTTTCACTGTGTGCTAAATTTCATCAAAGCAAAGCACCCCCATTTCTGTTAGGACAAGGTGCTATTTTTGTTGTGATAAAATACATACATTTACTAGTTTGGTCATTTTTAAGTATATTAAGTACATTCATGTAATAATCATTACCACCATCAATCACCAGAACTTTTGCCAAGTAAGTACTTTTTTTTTTTTTTTAAATACATCTATACTTTTTTCAGATTCTTTCCATTACCGGTTACTACAAGATACTGAATATATAGTAGGTTCCTCTATATAACAGTTCTTGTTATTTATCTATTTTATATATAGTAGTGTGTATCTGTTGGGGCTTCCCTGGTGGCTAAGCAGTAAAGAATCTGCCTGCAGTGCAGGAGACGTGGGTTTGATCCCTGGGTCAGGAAGAGCCCCTGGAGATGGGCATGGCAACCGACTCCAGTATTCTTGTCTGGAGAATCCCATGGACAGAGGAGTCTGGTGAACTCTAGTCCATAGGGTCACAAAGAGTCTGACATGACTGAAGCGACTTCCCACACCATGCACGCACGTGTATCTGTTAATCCCAAACTCCCAATTGAGCCCTCTCTGCCCCCTACCTTTCCCTTCAGTAACTGTAGGTCTGTTTTCTATGTCTGAGTCTATTTGTGTTTTGTAAATAGGTTCATTTGTATCTATGTTTAGATTCCATATATAAGTGACACATGATATTCATCTTTATCTGACTTATTTCACTTAATATGATAATCTCTAGGTCCATCCAACCATGTTGCTCCAAACAGCATTATTTCATTTTTTATGGCTGAGTAATATTCCATTGTATATACGTACATCTTCTTTATCCATTCATCTGTCCATGGACATTTAGGTTTTGCCATGTCTTGTCTGGGGCTTCCCTGGTGGTACTAGTGGTAAAGAACCTGCCTGCCAATGCAGGAGATGTAAGAGATGCTGGTTCGATGTCTGGGTGGGGAAGATGCCCTGGAGGAGGGCACGACAACCCACTCCATCATTCTTACCTGGAAAGTCCCATGGACAGAGGAGCCTGGTTGGCTACAGTCTCTAGGGTCACAATGAGTCAGACATGACTGAAGTGACGTAGCACATACACACACAGGCACGTGTTTTGGCTACTGTAAATGGTGCTGTTATGAACACTGGGGTACATGTATCTTTTTCAACTAGAGTTTTCTTTGTATACATGCTCAGGAGTGGGATCGCCAGATCTCATGGTAGCTCTGTTTTTAGTTTAAGAAAACTCCATACTGTTCTCTACAGTGGCTCACTAACCACTAGCCTATATACCCACCAACAGTGGAGGAGGGTTCCTCTTTCTCCATAACCTCTCCAGGCTTTATTATTTATAGACTTCCAAGTAAGTGCATTATTGTTACAGACTCCTTGGTGTTCAGTAAACAGAATCGGTATTTCATTTAGTCACTTAAGGTAGCAGTGCACGCCTCTTTAAAAAATCCCCATGTTTTTTGACTTGCACAGTCTCTCTTGGGCTAAGGACCAGGGAAGGGCGCCCCCTTTTAAAGCCAAGCCGCCGAAATATCAACACTGTCTAAGAATAGTATGACAAGGACACTGTAGTCATTCTTCATTGATTAAGAGCCTTAAATAACTCGGGGTTAGCATGCTCTGCATCAGTTCCATGGCTGGAGGAGACCTACTATGTAGGGACTCTGATACTGTCTTGGAAATGTAGTCATTTTCCCCATTAAATAAAACATTGATTCTTAACATTTGTTTTATGTCTACTTTCCTTAAAACCCTCATGATACTAAATTTGATTATTTCTGCTAGAGTAGAATTGGCAAGAATCAAATTTCTTAAAAAAGCAGATTTCATCAGTGTTATGAAATTTTAGAGGCTAGATCGCATTCGACACTTAGATTTCTATTCTTTACTTCTTCCATCCTCGGGTACTGGCGACAAATCCATCCTTCAAAAAATAAATGCACCGTTCAGGCAATTATACCCTCTTATAAAAATCTTTGGCTTTTAAATGAACATTAGCTCTAAAATTGGGGATCCCCGCCGATGAACTTTCAAGTACCACCCATGGAGCTAAATGTTTCCGAAGTCATGTAAATGCAAGAGCTATCAGCTTCAGATTTTCACCATGAAAAGGTTGCTGTGATTGTAACTCCTCTTTCCCCCCACTTCAGGCCTCTGTCAATTTCTTCAGTTCCTTAAAAAACAGTACTTACAAGAGGGAAAAAGTGCTGTTTTCACCTGAATCATAGCAACCAAGTCCAAAATACAGGGTATATGTCAACAAAATTATCATATTTCTGCCACATACAGAAACTCAAATGCTTCCAGAGGTCTCAAAGGAATACTTCACATGAACACTTTTACCTCGCCTGAGTCTGAAAATGACAGAGAGATGGAGAAAAAATCACTTTGTTTTGTACAACCACAAGTTCTTCAGTCTACCTTCAAGTTTCCAAGGACAAAAGCCTCTCTGAACACAATTTCCATTTCAAAAATTACAGTGAGAATACAAACCAGAGTAAATAAAAGAATATCTGCTCCCATCACATCCCTACACTCCCAAACTTTGCACTTGGAATCTCATCTCAAACTTATCAGAAAAGTATTTTTTAAGTAAATACAAACTGTACCATGTGATTGAGGAAAATCAGCATGTTTCCACTTTTGGAAAGAGCCCTGTGAATTCAAACACCAGTTACTTGAGGACAAAATAAATGGACTTCCCAACAAGCTGAGAGTCTTCTGTTCTTTTATATCTTTGTACGCATATCAGATTTCCATATGTCACTATTTCTAATTCATTTACATAATCTGTCACCAGTATGCTTTCCAACTTTGTCAAGCCAGGAGCTGGCTCTTCCTGTCTCCATTCTCCGGGGGTATTTTTCCATAGTCTAATAAAAATGTATTCTATTTTGGTATGGAAATTATCGGTTTTACCTTCATCCAAGTAAGCAAGGGCATGGCAGCCCACTCCAGTATTCTTGCCTGAAGAATCCCCACGGACAGGAGAGTGTGGCGGGCTACAGTCCATGGGCTGCAAAGAGTCGGACACGACCGAGTGACTGGGCACAAACAAAGCCCAAGTAACCAAGCTGTCTGGTGCTCCTTTGCTCTTAATAGTTACGATTCTGCAGAAATTTCTCCTCGTTACTATAAACTCTGCTTCTTTCTTCCCTAGGATCTCTGGCAATCCACTCTTTGTCAGGCTGCTAACACACGTGGCTTGAGAGGAGTAGGTGGAAGAAACAGGCTTTGGGTCAGATAATGTGATCTCCAATGACTTCTTCACATAAACTGACTAATATTTATCCCATGTTCACCACTCCAACAACTCAGTCTAAATTACCAATATGACAGCCTCTCCGTTGCGTTTCTTGTCTTTTGATGTGGACCATTTTAAAGTCTTTATTGAGTCTAACACTGCTTCTGTTCTACATTTTTTTGGTTTTTTTACCATAACGTATGTAGGATCTTAGTTCCCCGACCTGGGATTGAACTTGTACTCCCTGCTTTGGAAGGTGAAATCTTAACCACTGGACTACTAGGGAAGTCCCTCCCTTGCTTTCTAAAATTTGTTTCTATCACTATTTTCTATCCCCCTTTCCAGATGGACCTTTCTACCCTTTTATGTTATTCCTAGGTTTGAAAAAAAAAATGTTTACTAGTACTATATTAAAACTAGTAAGCACTTATTTTTCATCCTCACAGATTTCTGTAGTCAGTTTCCCCCAGCTACCAATAAACCCTCCAAGCAGGCTTTGTTTGCTCTGTGCCCATACATGTGACCTGTGCTTTTACTTCTTCCTATGACATCTCTCTGTGCGGTGCTGAAGCCACTTCAGCCCTGTTTGACTCTTTGAGTCCCATGGACTGTAGTCCGCCAGGCTCCTCTATCCATGGGGATTCTCCAGGCAAGAATAGTGGAGTGGGTTGCCATGCCCTCCTCCAGGGGATCTTCCCAATCCAGGGATCAAACTCAGGTATCCTGCATTGCAGGTGGATTCTTTATCATCTGAGCCACCAGGGAAGCCCATGCCACCTCTCTACTCCTAACCAAAGACCACCAATCATCAAACTTCAACTGAACTCTCACCTCCTACAGGAGGCTCTCCTTATCAATTATAGCCCACATAAGACACTTCCTTTTCTAATTTTTGGTGACATTTCTTTTTTAAAATTTTTACTTTGCATGAGGGTATAGCTGATTAACCACATTTGTTAGTTTCAGGTCTATAGCAGAGAGATTCAGTTATCCATATACACGTGTCTATTCTTTTTCAAATTCTTTTCCCAATCACGTTATCACAGAGTACTGAGTAGAGTTCTCTGTGGTATACAGTAAGTCCTTGTTGGTCATTTTAAATATAGTAGTATACATATGTCAATTTAGAGTTTGGAATCAATAATACTTCTTATCTGCATCACATAACCAAACACATAATTAGGGAACCACTGGAAGAAGGGCTGCATAAACTCACATGAGTCCTCTCCCTCAATGAGATGGGAATACAGGGGGGATACCTGGTTTGCTTCATATTCTTTTGGTTTGCTCACCCATGTTAAGAACACAGTACATACTGAACAATTTGAGAGTTGCCTACTACTTTTCTCCACTGACAACACAGAAATTTTTAAAAGCTACTTTTCTCTTAGTTTTAGGTCTTCTATGGAAAAGCTTATTGTAAAAAGATACTGACAACAGAACTCAAAAAGAAGAAAACCACCCAGTAAAAATGGGCAAGAGAGTTAACAGGCCTGGAAGGAAGGTACATGAATGGGAAGTAAGCACATGAAAAGATGTTCAGAATCATGCAGACGTTAGAGAAATGCCAATTCAAACCACAGTGAGTCATGGGTACTCTAATAACGTCTAAAATGAAGAAGACTGACTCTCCCAAGTGTTGGCAAGGATGTAATACAAGCAGAACTCGCCTGCAGCTGGTGGGGATGTAACAGTGCAACCATTTTGGAGAGAAACAGTTTAATACATTCTTAAAAATTAAAACCCCATGTACTACATGACCTAGGTATTTTTACTTGTAGGTATTTACTGAAGAAAAAAAAAAATGCAGCAAACATCCCTTCAGAGATTTGTATGTGACCATGTATAGCAGCTTTATTATTAACAGTCCAAAGTAGAATCAACCTAAGTATCTAGCAACAGGGGAATGGATGAGCAAACAACTGTATGGCCATAGATGGAATATCACTCAGCACTGAACGGAAACTAATTACCAGTGCCTGCAACTCCACCAACTTTTAAGTGCACTAAGCTAAATGAAAGGACCAAGATATTTCTTTTTTTCCAACAAGATTTACTATAAAATAAATACATACACACATATTAAATATGTGTTGAAAAAATAATAAGCAACAGGATATACTGTACAGCACAGGCAAATAGAACCATTAGTTAGTAATAGCTTTAATCAGAGTATTATCTATAAAAATAATGAGTCACTATGCTGTACACCTGAAAATAATGTAACATGGTAAATCAACTATACTTAAATATTTTTTTAATTGTACAAAAAAAAAAACAACAACAAAAAGAACCAACAATTAAAATGCTGTATAAAGTATGACTCCATTTATATGACAATCCAGAAAAAATGAACTACAGAGAGGGGCAACATAGAAAAATGGTCACTAGGGTTTGACGTAAGGAGAGGGGCTGGGTTCTAAGGGGGCAACACAAGGGAATTTCGGAGGGTGATAGAACTATTTTGTATCTTGAGTGGGCGGTGGTTACAGGATTCTGCATTTGGCATAACTCAAAGAACTGTACACCCGAAAGAGACAATTTTACTGTTCATAAATTAAAGTTAAATAAATGACCTCATAAAGAAGACTAAGAATGTCACCAGAGAGCCTGGAATACATCCTTACCAACTCCTCTATGATGCTGAGATTAGAAAAAATAAGAACAGCATCTGTTGATTATTTTCTGAAAGTCCTTAAAAATATGCTGAGAGGTCACAAGAATTTTTGCTAAACCCAGTAGAATTCACTGTTATGTAACAATAATCTTATCCAATCGCCCACACTCATCTTGTCACCCCATGCCCCTCTGCTAATCAAGGCATTCAGTCCAGTCCATCAGGCTTTGCCGAGCATCCACAGCATGCCTGGCCCTGGTGCAGGTAGCAAAAGTGAAAGCAAAAGTTGCTCAGTCGCTTCCGACTTTTAACTGTTCCCTTCTCCAGGGGATCTTCCCAGCGCAGGGATCAAACCCAGGTCTCCTGCTTTGCAGGCGGGTTCTTTACCAGCTGAGCCACAAGGGAAGCCCAGGAATATTGGAGTGGGTAGCCTATCCCTTCTCCAGTAGATCTTCCTGACCTAGGAATCAAATCAGGGTCTCCTGCACTGCAGGCAAATTCCTTGACAACTGAGCTATCAGGAAATCCCAAGTGTGGCAAAGGTACTCGTAAAACAGGGCAGCTAAGGAAGGTCCCTGCTTGCAGGAAGCTGCCATTCTACTTAGAGAAGTGAAATAAACAGATAATTTCTGAAAGGTGTGTGTTCTGAAGACAACGAAAGAGAGTGAGGAAGGAAGCAGGGGTCATCACTTTAAACAGAGTGGTCAGGAAGGGCCTCTTTGAGAGAGTGACATTTGAGCTATTACCTTCTCCAGGGAATCTTTCCAACCCAGGGACCGAAACCGGGTCTTCAGCACTGCCGGCAGATTCCTTACCGTCTAAGGCATCAGAGAAGCCCCTCAGTGACAATCAGAGACGGCAGCAAACCCAAATCTGGAGGCAGAGCCTTCTTGCCAGAGGGACCAGCGCGCAGAGGCCCCGGGAAGAAAGGGGCTTGGGTGACTGAGCCCCAGAAAGGTCAGTGTGGGAAATGAGCAAGGAGGAAGCATCTTAAATCAGGTTGTCAGGGGCCTGGTACCTCAGTGCTTTGCAGACCCTGAGTTATTCTACTTCAGGCTGCTTCTAATGACATGGGGCCTGAGGGCTATACATCTGCCACCCAATCTGATCTATGTTAGTAAAGGACCCATCTGCCTATTTCTCCAGGACATTCAGTTTTCGTCTTCTCTAGCTCAAGGGCTTGTTTCTTCATCCTCCTTAGCTCTGTGGCCTTAGACGGAGCATGTTTACAGGCTGAGTCTCAGTTTCCAGGTCTGTAAAATGGTGACACCAGATACTATCGACGGCCTCCACCTGTGGGTTCAAGCTGGCAGTTAAAATCTGACTCCCCAGCTAACCGCAGTCTCATTCCTATCCTCACCTTCTCTCCAGGACATGGCCCCCATCAAGCACCTTCCCTCCCTCTGACGTTTTCAACCTCAATCTCAGCACAGGTCCACTGCCCACTTCAGACCTTACCTGTCCAGCAAAACCCTTACTCTGATCCTTCTGTTTCTTTGTGCCACCAACTCTCCCCTCGACCCCTGTGCCTCCACCATTGGACAGATGCTTCCAAGAGTGAGCGCTGTCCCCTCGCCTCCAGGCTGCTCCTCTTCATTCCTAACCGACTCCTCAGCCAATCAATTTGAGTCCCATTCCCCACCTTTCTATAGAATTCCTTCCTGAAAACCCACCAGCCCCAACTATTCAGCCTAACTCCTGGTCGTCTCCACCCTCTCTCTGGGTTTTGAAACATCATCTCCCACTGGAAGGAAAGCTCTGTTACTAACTGCTTTGAATAAGACTGCAAGAGGTATACAATCTCTCTGGGCCTTAGTTTCATTATTCGTGCCGGCAGAGGGCTGGATTTAGAGACAGCCTTGGGGCCCTTCTAATTTGGAAGTTCTAGGCTGCCATGATTCCTCCCTTTGGTATCCATGATGCAGCATCTGATTGTCAAAACAACGCCTGTGTCCTTTATTAGCATCTGTTGCTCATCTCCTACATGGCGTTCAGTTCCTCCAAACTCCTAGCAAAGGCACCTCACGCTATACTGAATCACGTATACCTTTGCTCCTTGGATCGCACCAGCGCTGCCCCTCCATGGCCATGTCTATAAGGAGGCCCTGCACACCCCACACCAGCATTTCTACCTCTACAGAGAACTCCTCCAGTTAGAAGTGGTCTGGAATGTAAAACTCAGGGAACCAAGATAAATTCATCACTTCTTCTCGACCTCTCCATTTCTCTTTAACTGCTCATCATCCTCCATGATGGTCAAGCTCATAACTTGTGAGTTTTCACTGAGCTTCCACATATCTTTCCCCTTGTACTCAAATATCAACTCCTTTACTGAAAGTGTGTGTTAGTCGCTCAGTCGTGTCTGACTCTTTGGGATCCCATGGACTGTAGCCCTCCAGAATCCCCTGTCCATGGAATTCTCCTGGAATGGGTTGCCATGCCCTCGTCCAAGGAATCTTCCTGACCCAAGAATCGAACCCGGTATCCCACACTGCAGGCAGATTCTCTAACGTCTGAGCCACCAGGGAAGCCTCAACTCCTCTACTATCCATCCTCAATGATTTAATTCTAATGTCATTAGGCCATACATAGTACAGCAGAGACCTACAGTGGGGGGTAGGGGCCCACAGTGGGGCAGCAAGCCCCAGGCAGAGAGTCAAGAGTCCCAGCAGGAAGGGGGAAACCACGAGCTCTCTGGTCCAGTGCAGGGTCTTATAACTCAAGGAGTGTAAGGACATCCCAGTAAGGGGAGTCAAGGCCCGAGTTTAGAAGAAGGGCATCCAGGGAGGGCGGAGGGGGTGTGGCCCTGTGACCTTGAATGTGGAGTTAGATTCCAATCACAGACAGGAAGGTGTCTGCGGGCATGGGGGAATTCCCTGAAGAAAGGGGTGACTCCAGGCCTGCGGAAGTAAAAGGACAAGGTGGGCCTAAAGCAAGGTAGCCCTCAGAGAAGTGACAGGAACATCGCAAAATCGTCACAGAAACCAGCATGGATGAGTTCCCACTGGCGAAATCAGGAACAAACTGAATATCAAAAATAAGGGCAGTACGAGGTTATAATTCACTGCTTAAAAGAAGAAACAGTGATGCCCCAAAGTGAAAGCCGCTCAGTCCTGTCTGACTCTGCGATCCCATGGACTATGCAGTCCATGGAATTCTCCAGGCCAGAATACTGGAGTGGGTAGCTGTTCCCTTCTCCAGGGAATCTTCCCAACCCAGGGATTGAACCCAGGTCTCCCACATTTCAGGCAGATTCTTTACCAGCTGATCCACCAGGGAAGCAACAAAAGAAAGTGAAAGTGAAGTCGCTTGGTCGTGTCTGACTCTGCGACCCTGTGGACTGTAGCCCACCAGGCTTCTCCGTCCATGGGATTTTCCCAGGCAAAAGTACTGGAGTGGGTTTCCATTTCCTTTTCCAGTGGATCTTCCCAACCCAGGGATCAAACCTGGGTCTTCCGCATTGTAGGCAGATGCTTTACCATCTGAGCCACCTATGGCTAATTTAATAAATACAAAAATGCAATGAGGATTGGGATGTGTATACTACTTCAAAGTACTGCTCCTCCAAATAGCTCCTAATTGTAAAGGGCAAAGAATAACTTGACTGCAGGGAAGCCTGTCAGACAACACCTGGATGGAGCGCTGCAGACGGGCAATAAAGGCACGAAGGGAAATGGCTTGGCATGTGGCAGGAAGCAGGAGGAGAATACAGCCTGCTGTCTGTGGTCCTCCTGCCTAGGGGGCAGCACCAGAACAGAAACCTGAGGAAATAAGGACAAACCCAAATCGAGGGACTTTCTACAAAGGGCTGGCCTGTCATCCCCTAAAGTCAAGTCATGAAATCTAGAAAAAGACAGGGAACTGTCCTAGACTGAGAGGGACTAGAGTCCTAACAGCTGAAAGCACAAAACACAATTCTGTACCAGGGTCCTTTCACTGGGAAAGATATTAGAAATCAAGATGTCAGTAACTTTTTCATTTTTAAAGTATCTTTATCTGGCTGCATGGGACCTTGAGTTGAGGCATGCGGGATCTAGTTCTCTCACCAGGGATCAAACCTGGGCCCCCTGCACTGGGAGCTTGGACTCTTAGCCACTGACCACCAGGGAAGTCCCCCCGATATCAGTAACTTAATGTTACTTTCTGGCTTTCAGTGGCTGTATTGTGCTTATGTGCGAGACTATCCTTGTTCATCATTCTTTGTAATGGCCTCCCGATTTTTTTCTGTGTCTGCAACTATTTTTAAAAAACACCATTACATAAAAATCAACTGCTACAAAGTCTTCTATAGTACATCACATATACCCCTTTCTTCCATCAGCTCTGACATCCTCACTTCAGAGACCCAGTTCCCATCCTCCAGCACTGTTACAGTAACTTCTTAACAAGGCTCCTTACGCTCCAATCCACCCTACAACCACTGCCTAATTAAGGTTTTTCCCAAGTGCACTTCAGCTCAGGCCGTTCCCTGTGCCAACATTTCAGTAACTCCTCATTACCTGCCAAATTAAGTACAAACTTCTTCATGTGACTTTCAAGTTCCACGGGCTTCTAGTTCCAACTGAGCTCTTCTGGGCCGTCTTTCCCCCAGTCCCCCATATCACAGCCAGCCATACAGCTGGGCCACACTCAGGGCTTTCTGCCCATCCGGGCTCTGCTCATACAACTCCCTTCACCAGGAAGTGTCCCCCTGCTCAATACCGTGCAAATTTCTCAAGACTAACGATAAATACTAACTCTCATCCTCCCATGTCCCCATTTTCCAAATCTTGCCCAGATCCTTTCCTGTTAGAACACTCAAAGTTGGTTTTGTCCATTACAAACCTTATTTCATTCTATTTTAGGTTATGATTTTTGTATATTTATTAACAATTTTTAAGATATTAAGGTGGATGATGTATAGAACTGTCTTATGGACTCTGTGAGAGAGGGAGAGGGTGGGAAGATTTGGGAGAATGGCATTGAAACATGTAAAATATCATGTATGAAACGAGTTGCCAGTCCAGGTTCGATGCACGATACTGGATGCTTGGGGCTGGTGCACTGGGACGACCCAGAGGGATGGAATGGGGAGGGAGGAGGGAGGAGGGTTCAGGATGGGGAACACATGTATACCTGTGGCGGATTCATTTTGATATTTGGCAAAACTAATACAATTATGTAAAGTTTAAAAATAAAATAAAATTACAACAAAACAAAACAAAACAAAACAAAAAAGATATTAAGGTGGAAATACATGTCAATCAAAGTACCCATCACTGATAAACTAAGTCATGGTCACAGCTGTGAATTCAAAGGACCAGTCATCAGCTCACATCAGTCTCCCTTGGGTGTTAACTTTGTAAGTATCCAAATTACTTTTTGTTTATCCTCTTTTCCTTCCTTGGACTAGAGTGTTCTATTTCTTGCATAAATAAAAATTTCTCCCTATTTTCTACATAGAAATTTTGGCGTTGGCCATACCACTGACAATCGTAAATCCAGAGGTTTCCAGAGTATTAATTAGGTAACATGTTCATACATATATTTACATTTTAACTTCATCATTGCCTTATTATATAAAAAACAACATAAAACTCTTAAAACTGAAAACAAAGCCAATATTTGACAAGTTTAAAACTCAAAATTTTAAAATTTAAGATTAAGACACTATCCATTTAAACACACTTATATTTCCTGGATACTAATAAATTTTGGAATGCAGTCCACAAAGATATACAATTTAATGATTATATTTAAATGGATTCAAGAAATCAACATTTTTTTCTCTCAATCTGAATTTAGTAAATGAAAGAAAATAAATTACTTAGCAGCAGAGATGAAATTTTATCAGTTGTATGAAAGTACAGCAACAGTTGAAAGTCTGGGAAAGCAAGCATTATTTTGGAGAAAAAAATTAACGATATCAGGGGAAGTGAAGTAATACGCCTAAATTACTGGTGATCAATAGAACATCTGCTCTTACTCTAAACATTACAAGGATAGGAAAGATCAGGCACACCCAGAATTTCAATATTGCGAAAGGAATCAAATCCATAAATGATACATATCTAGGTCCTAGATTCAGCATGTCGCTGCTATGTATGAGGACTGCTTTAAGTTGAATAATTTGAGTTTATTTAACTGAAACCAGGGCTTTTATCTTCACTTTACATAGGAAGTAAACAGTTTTAAATAGAATAACACTTTAGATGATAAAAGGTGAACGCACTGACATATAAATCTGGGATACTTGTGAAAAGCAAAATGTAAGGAAGGAGACTGCATAGTGATTTGCTTATTAGAGAGGAATAAGGGGGTTTTCCCCCATAAAATTACCACTACTTCTACCGGAAATACCATAAATGAATGAAAGTGAATGAATCATCAGAAGAAGCGAGTCTCCTTTTAAACCATTTCTAAAAATACTATTTAGAACACTAACCTGGAGAAATTCTAAGCACACTAGCAATTTCAAAATCAAAACATTATGAGACAAATAAGAAAAAGAAAGTGTCCATGCCTTCATTTCCAAATGACCTAAGTTATCCTGTAATGGATTTATTATAGAAATAAGCACCAATAATCAATCTCTCCCTTCCAAAACCCACCATTTTTCAAACTTTGCATTGCGTGAAGATACTTCTATCTCAATGGTTTATTTACAGAAGTTTACTGACAGACATGGTAAACTGTAACAAACTCCTTGGATTCTGAAGCTTTTAGCTTATTACGGAAGATGGGTATTGAAAAACTTCAGGGATCACTGGGAAAAAGAGAAAACCAACCGGAGGTTATCACGAAATTGTTTCCTTCTATCATGGAAAAAAAAGTGTAGTTTATATTAAGATAAATTCCTGATTACGTGTCTTGAAACCTACGAGAATGTGCCCTTTGAAACAGTGAACTTTATATTCGAACGTTTAAGTCAATGTTAGCACTGTGTTATGATGCTATCAAAGTGACTATGACCATTGCCATAAACACCCAGTGTTATGTCAACAGACTAACCCTGTTTCCAAAAGGAATATTGCAAATTTAAAAGAACAGGAAACTCATCATATAAGTGTCAAGTTTTATGAAAGGAAAAGTTCTGATTTGAAAATAAAATGGCTTTTCCAAGCAAAATGATAGGTCACCCTCACTCATCCTTACTTTTAAATGATAATGATATTTTTATATTACAACTGCCCTGGAAACTACAGAGCTGAACTGGTGATTAAGATAAACTTGAAACCAGACTAGTAAATATGTGAAGGGATTTTTCTATTTTCATTCTTAACATACACGACTCCAAGGAAACTATACAGACACTCAGTAGGGTGGCTGGCGGTCCTCAGAGGAGAGCATCTCGGTCAACTTACTTTCTCTCAGATGAAGAAACAGAGGCTAAGAGACGCTGCCACTCACTCAAGCGCACAGCTCCGTCTGTGTCCAAGTGCGCAGAGGACCCTCCATCTATATGACCAAACCGGGTCCAGCGTCTACCACAGAGTTTTATGTCAACTTTCGTCATCATATATTGGGATGGCCAAAATGTTAGTTTGGGTTTTTCCTATAAGATGGTACAAAAACTGGAACAGACTTTTTTGGCCAACCCTGTCCTTCCCTGTGTGGCACGCAAGACAATCCACCTGCTGGAAATTCTGAGAGCTGCCTCTGGTCACACTCTCACAGAACGTTCAAAGGCTGCAGTAGATACACTCTCTGTGGCCATCACTCACTTCAATCAGCTTGAAAAACTCAACTGGATGAGAATCACTGTCCTTGCAGGGACAAGGCACCGCTTCTTCAGCATAACATTCAATTAAGCTAAGGCAAATAACATAATATCCTCTTTCTGCATGAACCACCAAAGTTTTATAGGATAGACCAACGGTTCTCAACTTCTGAGTCTGAGGACACCTTTCCACTCTTGGAAATGTGTTGAGGTCAAGATCTTTTGTTTATGTGTATTCTATCTACTGATATTTACCTTATTACAAATTAAAACGAGTACTTCTTTTCAATCACTTAAAATAAGTCATCACACCTTAATGTAAACATGCATAAGTGGGGGAAAAAAAAAAAAAAAAAAACCTTGTGTTTCCCAGAACGAAAAACTTTTGAAAGTCTATTGTCTCACCTAATAGACGACGGCCAGATTCTCATTTCTACTTCTGTGGTTAATGTGTTTTGGTTCAAGGATATGAAGAAAATCTGGCTTTACACTGATATGTTGTTGAAAAAAGGAGAAGCATTTTAATGGTCATCTCAGATCAATGGAGATATGATCCTTCAGTACAGTGGAAACAGACAGTCAGTGGTTTCTTAAAGCTTAGTTGCCACACGGAATCTGGAACTGTATCAGTGAGCTTTTCATGCACTATTTTAGAAAAACCATTGGTCTATCCTCCATTTTGCATGGCTCGTCTACCAATGCACAATTTTTGAGTTTGTGGCCCTGCTGGATAAGGTCTCAGAAACCCCAAACCATACTTTGACATTTACTAGAAAACAGAGTTCAACCTAAAGATAAAGAATGTTATGAAACTTAGAAGCAGTTACAACCTGCCTTGATCCTTTATAATCTTTCATTAATCTGACATTACCTGGAATGAGGTAACATCATCATAAATTACAAAGTAGGCAGAAAAGTTGGATTTTGGTCCAAAAATCACAAAACAAGAAGCCAATAATGAAGCTTGGATGAGATTAAATTAAATATAAAATGTAGACTGAAATCCAGAAAAAAAGTCTGTATTTCCTCTGAGAATGATCAAAACAAATAGACTTGGGTAATATTCACCAGGAAAAGCTGTAAGGAATTAGTAATCTAATTAAATCAGTAATCTAAAACTTTACAATACCCCAGTTTCCCACAAAGGCAGAGGAGGCTCAAAGTCACCGATTCATAGGAATGTGTAAGGCTATAGGGGTCCCAAGACCACCAAGAGGGGCATCATGAGTTGAGTCCGGAAATAACAAAACAGTATAAATAGGATACAGAACAACCGGAAGAGAGTTAATGATTTTAGCTAGCATCTGGCTAGTGTTTCTACCAGAAATATCATTACCCAAAGCAATGGTCTTCAAAACTAAAAGAGCATAAATAGAGACGTAGAGTGCCTAGCTATAAAAAGGTAGAAATTAATCACAGGAATTTATCAACAACTATTTCCTTACACTTTGTACATTTCTTTAAAAGACTGTATGGAATTTCATTTAATGTACAAAAGAGAACACTAAAAGAAATAGAAACTAAAGGTTATGAACAATCCCATTAAATGCTAAGAGTAATTGCTGAAATGTATATAATACTCTATGATGCATGTTGTATTCCAGATGATAGTCAAAGGGCTTCTCATAATTTAACTCATTGTCTTGACTACTGAATTCCCTTTTTACAGATGAGAAGACTGAAGGCCAGAGAGGTGAAGAGATGTGCATAGGGTCACAAAGCAGTTAAGGGGCAGAGCTGGGGATTTCAACCAGGGTAGCCACGCTCTTAACTACCAGGCCAAACTCCCTCCAACTAACCCACTACAAACATCACTTAATGCAAACCATCCTTCTCAGAAAGGAAAGCAAAGCACCTGCTGAGCTTGGTTCTGACGAAAGCTATGCCATTTCAGCATTTGTGAGAGTTTAGAATTTAGGAGAGAGCAACAGTGTGAGTCTAGGATTAACTAGTCATGCTACTGAGAACTGTAAGAGCGTGTAAGTCTCCTTTATGGAATGTGTTGCTTCCATAAAAGCAAGAGGAGTGAGGTATGAGTCAATGAAGAGGAAAAGGAAGCACAAATGAAAAGTTTTTGCTTTTGCTTCAGTAAAAAACCAAAGGAGAAAGAACACAGAATGCACGTCAATCTTACGTTTTGTTGATGGGAATGGACATTTTCACCACCAAACAAATTTTTAAGGAAAATAGCCACATCTTCCTAGAAGCCTCTGTGAACTATATCTAGGAAATCTATTCTTTATATGTTCAATAAAGGGATCATTGACCATATCCAGGTAATAAAAACAGTACTGAAGCAAAGTCCAACATAAGTATTCACTGTATTACTTAGAACCACCCTTTACAGTCCTATCTGAAACCTCTCCCTTGTTTTTTCTAAATATATACAATATGCTATCTACAAGAAGGAAAGCCAAGAAGATATTTTACAGTAAGTAAAGTATGTCTCCTTGCAGATCTTAAAAGTTATAAATATACCAATCTGAAACTGCAGTGACATACTTCACTTCCAAAGAGTAGGAAAGCAAAACGGGCCACTTAGTAATTTTAGATGTGCTGAGTCTTTAAAAAGCTCTCCAGAGTTAAGGAAATGATTTATTTGTGCTGAAGACCACAACTTACATACGATTAACCAATCTAGAAAAAGATGAAAAGGGTGGGGAGCTTGTGGGTAACAGATTTGGGGTTTCATTTCATTTTTCACAACCAATGAAGTGATTAATAAAGAAAACTCCAGGGAAAAAAGACTTATGACCACAAAGCAAACAATTTAAAGCAATGTTAGTGGACCAGTATACAGCTAAAGAAAAAAAAAAAAAACCTAGCACTAGTCTGCTAAAGCATACATAATAGCAGGCATTAGGAAACAAACTTATCTTAAATACCTACCTACCAGCAGCAATGCAAAAGGGAAAGAAGACCTATGTACAACACCTACACGTGCTCCTTCCAAATCGATGGAAACATTTGAGACTCAAAATTTTTGGTTTCTCTATAGTGAAAGACAGGGAAGCCTGGAGTGCTGCAGTCCATGGGGTCGCAGAGAATCGGATACAACTCAGTGACTCAACAATACATTTCTAACACACCAACAAGCTAAAGGGTAAGCATACAATGAACATGCTGAAAAGGAAACAGGAGACTGAAATGTGTTTGAATTTATCCACAGCAAAGATAATGCTAACCTTCAGCATTTCACACAGCCATGGTTTTTCAAAACTGGAGAAAAAGGCCGACTTACCTTGATACGTTTTCTGGAATGTATTCTAGGACCGGATATCCATCACTTCTTCTCGAGGACAGGTCACTGTGTGATTTCCACGACTCCACCAAGGTATTGACGGGAGGGAAGGAACTCAGGTGTTGGAAAGATTGGTCTCGAGCTGATCGTGATAAAGATATTGTACCTTGAGCACCAATCCTATAGTGAAAGGACTGTCCACCTGAATTCACGCCAACGATGGCAGATGGAGGGATGCTGGCTTCTGGGTAGAAGCTCCCATCATCCGGTTCTTGTTTTATCCCCATGGGGAACCCGCTGCCTTCACAGTTACCATCGAAGCCTGGCACAGGTGGTCCTAAAATTCCTGATAGAGAATAATAGTCTTTATCATCCATAAAGGAAAAGTATGAGCCATCCATGAATGGAAAGGGGTTGATTGCTGGATTCCCTTTAAAAGAAGGGCCAGAACATGAATGCTTGGTTGACTCTTGTTTTATTGGTACTGAGAAGGGGGAATCAGAATTTATTTTGCTGTTTCCTCCTAGACACGAGCTGCTGAAAGCTCCGTCGGGCTCCGGCTTTATGTACTGGATGATGTTAAGCTGGCCAGCCACACCATGGGAGATGGCATTCTCTGTCTCCTCAGTCTTAGGAAAGGGGACCTCTTGAGCACCTTTCTCCTGGGTGTCTGGACTGGGAACCACGTCTCGGGCTGCACTGGATCCCAACGGGGTGCCTGAAGCAGTGTAGCTGAAGGCGGTGCTTCCAGGGCTACAGATAGACCCCACAGTACTAGCGGCTGGGCTGGACAGCGTGGATCTGTTGTTTGTGTTGGAAGGGCTGGAAACGGAGCACCTTGAGTTGTTGATGTTTGCAGGGCTGGATACGCAGGATCGCAGAGTGACGTTATTAGGACTGGAGACCGGAGACTTCACGCTGCAGTGACTCGGGGGGCTGGAAATCGGGGATTTCATGCTACTCAACGGACTGGAGAGAGGTGAGCCCACGTTGCTGGCATGCGCTGGGCTGTGTGACCTGGAGCCCCGCGTCTCCACATTGGGGGAGCATGGCAGAGGGGTGCCCTGGGCGATGGGGCTGTGCACTGGGAAACTGCCGAAGCCGGCTGAAGTGGAGGACACACAGCTGATGCTGGCGGGGCTGCAACCCGAGGATGACAGGGTCAGAGGGCTGCAAACTGCCGGGCCCTTCTCGTGCCCTAGGATGGGGCTCTTCACCACATTGCGCATGACCCCGCCATTAACAGAGCCCCCAGAGTCGGGCAGGAAGGACCTCAAGGGCCTGCTCGCACCCCCCAGCGTGGAAGGACGGTGGCCGTTCTCTTTGTAAAATTTCACAAGCTGTTCGACGTTTTGATACATCTTTGCCGGACTCCCGCTTCCCTGTGGGTTCTGCTGATCATAGGCGTAGTCGGCCTCTCTCACAGAATCCATGTACAAGCCCATGGACTCGGCCACCGTGGCCGAAAGTTCCTTTGATTCCAGCTCGGTTTTTATATCAGATGGTAAAATCCCAGACCGACTGTTGTCTTGCTGGAGGCAAGGGAGTAGTTCGTGTTTTTCTTTGCTGCTTCCTTGAGTACTGCTGTTTGGAATAGCACCGGAGACGCAGCGCAGGTCGACGATCTCCATGTAGTTACTCTCATCCGGCTGCTCCGTGGGTACGGGTCCCAGGGCAGGACGCTCTGCAGGCTGAGAAAGTTGACCCCACCGTCTTTCCATTTCTAGACCTTCAGGGAGACTGTGGTAGCCTTTGGTCTCCATAGCTAACATAAAAATTTATATTAAAAAAATCGAATTAGAGTCGTGGATAGAACAGTTACTCTAAAAGACATTCTGAAATTGTACTGACTGAGCTATAAGTACATATTCTACTGATGATAAGCAATACTTCCAGTTATACTCATGTTATTACCTTTTTAGGTGCTGATACAAGAGTCCTGACTATAATTTGTCCAGAAACCGGAATATAAGCAGCAATAAAACTATTTCCCATCTAAATAAAAGCAACATCTTTGCTATAACAGAGCAAGCAATAAAACTATTTTGCATCCAAGTAACATCTTTACTATATACTACAGCCTTTGGAGTTTGGAGGAAATTTTACATATAAAACATCTTTGCTATAATACAGCCTGTAGAGTTTCCAAAGAATATTTACAAATGTTAACTTATTTAATATGCAAAGTAATCTTGGGGACTCCTGATGCATCCAAAGAGGAAACTGAGGGTTTAACCAAGTGGGCAACTTGCCCAAGGTCAAAGACACAGTAAGTGACAAAGTCAGGTTTAAAACTAAATCTAATGCCAAAGTCTTTGGAGTCTTTCCAGCATATGGAAGCTGCTTTTCATAGCTAATATGTGACTTGATTAAAAAACAATGAGGAAATGTAATTAATGTTACCATTTCCCAATGTAAAGTCATCCCGTGAATGACCACAGGCAAGATAACTTGAGGATTATTTTCAAAACAGTAAGATTTTCGTAAAATAGATTTTGGTGAAGATAATTTAATGTCAATTCTGAACAGTGAAGAGTCATATATCCTGATTAATTAAGCTAGTCCATAACTCAAAGAGGCTGAATGACAAGTTGAGAATGTCAGGACTCTAGTCTGTATTTCAGTCCTGGCAAGGACTCTGACATGCGCCTGACCTAGTGGTAGCTCTGCTGAAAAGACTCCAGCCAGCCAGTTTCATTCTCAACAGTTAATGGAGGAAGTCTGAGATGGGTCCTGACAATTTATGTGTTCATTCATTCAACAAAGATTCACCAAGTGTGTGTTGCATCCTGGGCCTACAACTAGCCACTGAATCTACAGTGATAAACAAAACAGCCTCAATTCCCATCCTCAAGGAGTCCCCAGGATTGTTTTAGACATACTAGTTTATCTACTGGCTCTCTCTATAAATTTATTCTATAGATAATCATAACAGGCTGTATTTATATAATTCTTATGCATGATATGGTTCAATGACCTATTACAAGCCTTTCACAGATATTAATGTACATACCCTTATAAATTACCCTACAAGATTGGCAGAAGTACTGTCCCAAATGATATAACTGGGAAAACCGAGGCAGAAGCCACACAGCAGAGCTGGAATTTGATCCCAGGTGTCTACACCAAGGTCTCTCAACCATGGCCCTACTGATAATGCTTTGTTGAGATCTCTCCTGTGCATTGTAAGATGTACAGCTGTATCCCTGACCCCTACCCACTAGATGCCAGTAGCATTCCTCCTGCCCCTCTGTGACAGCCCCAAATGCCTCCAGCCTTGCCAAAAGCCCCTAGGGGTGTGGGGAGGGGGGCCAAAACCACCCCTGGCTTGAGAAGCACCACTCTAAAGAAACATCTCTCAAAGAAAATTAATTCACTCAATAAAATTTCATTTGTCCATTTTCATGCATAGAACTCTTAAAATCTTTATGCATTTTTCAAATCCTTTCAGGTGTATAAACAATCTCTGACCCAAATAAAGGTCCTGACCTAAAAGCTGCAGTTTCTGCAGTGCTGAACACATATTACTTCAGACCTCTCAGTCCTTTCCCCCCACTCTGCCACTCATGATCTTCACCCACCCTACCCTCTTCTCATTAAAAAGAGAGTAGGAAGACTTTTTGCTCCAGAAATTATATTAACATGGAAAAAATGATATAATGACTCTACTAAATAAATTGGCATCAGATATCACAGGGCTCTCTGGCAAAATTTAATGCCCAAATTGTCCGAAGATCATAATTACCTCTTACTTTTCTGTATTCTACACTAGGCTTTTAAGTTCCCAGGAGGAGGAAACTTTATCAGCTTTACCACTGCACCCCAAGATGACAGCATAGTACAAATAAAAAAAGTTAAACTATTATAAAGTAATCAATACCCAGTAATTTGTGAACATTGAAATCTCCCAATTATGTAGCATGTTTTTGCTTAAAGAACATTATTCTATAAATTCCCAATCACAAAACAGTAGAAAGTAAGCCAAGTTATGAAGTTTGAGAAGGTAATCTGATAATTCCAGCAGGAAAAATTAGTGTGGATGAAAGCCAAGAACTGAATATAGAGAAATGGGACCAAAACAGCTAATACTGGCCTTTTGTACCTTACTGAAAAACCATTTAGTAATAGCCATGGGTTGAAAAATACCAGTAAATATGTGCTGCTTCTACTTCTGAAAATATTCAGCCTTCCCCATACCAAACTGGAACAGTATAGATAAGGTACAGATAGATACTTCAGTCCCAAATTCATCAAACCACAAGAAATGTGTCTATTCCTGTTTAAAACTGAACACATTCTGTGTATCATCCCCCCACACCCCAATCCTATTCCTAAACCCACATTCCCTGTCTTGGTGAATTGTACCACCATCTATTCAAATGCCCAGAAATCACCCCTGCCTTGGCACCCTTACTAAAGGTCTCCACAAGTTCACCCCTCCCCACTCCCACACCTACAGTCTCCCAGACAACAGGACCATCTGCCTTGAGTCTGAAGGATCATCGTCATCCAGACTTCTCTCCAAAAATTCTTTCTCCAAACTGTCTTTAGGAAAGGATAATCACTCACTGCCTGTTTTGAAGCTTCACGGTGGAAATTCACATGCTAAAACTCTTGGAAGTTCTAAGGTACAGAAACCCATTTCCTTTTTAATTCAGAGTTCCCTAAATAATTTGGCCACTGCACCTGTTTTCTTTTTTCTCACACAACATCTACTAATATGCTGAGGGACAATTTTCATCACTGTGCCTCAAGCCAGGAGCCGTGTCTTAGATACATAAGGCTATATGAAGATTTGAAGAGAACCTTTATGAGAGCGCTGATAGGCAAGAACCATCTTAAAGCACTCTTACAAGGAAGTACCTTATCAGCTAATATCATGCAGCTGATCACAACTTTCCAAGTCTTGTTTGGCTAGCCTTGAACTCTCTTGACAATAACACAAACCAGCCTGCATTTCACCACATTATTGACAAGGCTATCATTAGAGAATTTGCAAAGGCTTTGCTGAAATCTACATTAGCTTTAAGACATTTTGATCTGTCAACCTAATACACCTCTCAACAAAGAATATAAAGGCTGGCAACCAACAATAAAGAACGGAAGATATCTAGGGCTAGGGCTAGCACCTGCATGGCTTCCACTGGAAATATTTTTAAGGATCAGGCTTTTTTTTTAAAAATATGATTATTGAAATATTTTATGCTGAATTCTCCCTATTATCTTTTGCTTTCTTTTTTTTAATGTACTTATTTTTAGTTGAAAGATAAGTGCTTTACAATATTGTGTTGGTTTCTGCCATATATCAACATGAATCAGCCATAAGTATACATATATCCCCTCCCTTCTGAACCTACCTCCCACCTGCCACCCCATCCCACTCCTCTAGGTTGCCACAAAAGCCCTGGTTTGAGTTTGCTAAGTCACACAGCAAATTCCCACTATCTATTTACATATGGTAGTGTGTAAGTTTCCATACTATTCTGTCCTATATTATCTTAATTGATCTTCTCTATAAAACAAATGGATCAGTTAGGAAGTAATTTCCTATGTCGTCCAGGAAATCCAGGTTGTCTTTTTGAAACTGGCATAAGCTCCATGGCTTGAGCAGATTTTTAGTCAATCACTAGTAAATACTGAAAATATTTGTTGATGAATATGATCTTCATAGAACTTAATATCCAGGGGGTAAAGGTAAAGTTTTTGTTACTAAAGTATAAGATTAAACAGATATTGATATACAAATCTACTTATGTAAAATCAGGCTTGTCTCTCTTACAATGGAAACTATAACAGATACTCCCTTTGGGGCAAAGACAAAAAACATGAAGGTCCCTTAATATTCAGGCAAATGCCTCCCCTCTTAAAATGAAGGAACTTTCACACAGGGAAAGGAAGGACAAATACTGACAGTTCTACCTTGTCATATATATGCTCTTAAACACTATTTTTGCAAAAGGAAAACCTGACTTTAAATTTTTATATCTTACAGACTCTGTTAAACTGCAGTTTCCCATAAGGAAGTAGTTCTTTTTGTTTGTTTGTTTCAGGAATATTAACAAAGAATCTTGCAAATTTATATTTTATCCGAAAACAGTTTCACTTTTACAACCTCCCAAACACAGTTCCATTTCAAATACATCATTTTCTATAGTTATCTGACTCTAATATTACATCCTCAAGACAGAACCTTAAGAATTTTATAATTTGTATTGGTTGCATAGTTGTAAAAGTTCACTGTAACTCTTTTGCTGTCATCCCTATTACTTAACTATAACCATGTTCCTTGTTTTAACAGATGAAATAAATGATAGAAATCAGCCCAAGGTCACCTAAGAGAGCCAGAGAACCAGTTAGAACTGAACACACCTGATTTCTATTCACTCACCTAATTCACTGAGCCACCTGATCGTTCCAAAAGCCCCAAACTAAACTATTTCTCCCTTAAAGGAAAAAGCTCCCCTTTTATTATTTTAAAAAACTTCTTTCCTCAAGCATTTCCATGATAGCCTGTCATGAAGTCAAATCTAAAATGAAAACTTCCCAGAATTTCACAAATGGAGAATGCTGTTAGCATTACTATGTAAATATCATCAATAACAGCACCTAGAGAAATGCCAATTCAAATATGAAAATGCAATTTACTGCCTTTGAAATTCAGTGGTTTCCAAACTTGTCTGGCATCAAAGTTTTCCTAACTTCTATGTTATAACAAATACTTAAACCTTTTGGTGCCGTAAACCATTACGATTTAAACCTGGTCTTCTAAAATTCATTAGGAAAAGCTGTGCACCTAAATTCAGTAGCAGGGCACGGATGTCACCGAAAGAAGCTTCATCCTTTCTCTCCTGCTTTTAGAATTCGAACTGATGCCACATAAAGCATAATCTCTTTCAGGAGTTTCGTGAATCCTAAGGCACGGGAAATGCACGAATTTCCAGAGCCCCTTTCCTACAGAATCTGTCGGGATTTGTATCTCCTTCAACTGCCCTTTTTCCACTACACCTCTGGCTGAGATTTGGGTGCTTCCGCAATTTATAAAGGAAAGAAATATTATTCAAACGTCCTTTAAAAACTGTACAATAAAAACGATCCGAAATTCATCTTTGGGGAAAAGGAAGGGTGACAGACCTCCCACTGCCAAAGGCGGTAGAAAGCTGCTCGTTAGAGGGCATTTATCCAAAGTGGCCAAACTTTCCCAAAATAGTCCTCTGGCGGCCAAAGGGGGGGAAAGTGGAAAACCAAAACAAAACAACAAGCACACAGCACCCTACTGACAGTGCCTCCGGATTACGCAGCCACTTCTCCCTGCAAAGTGCACGCTCCCGCGCCGCGGCCACACGCAGAGCCGGGCAAGCGGCGCCCAGCCGCACACCCCTACACACCTGCCTCGGCCGGGGTCCGTCTCTCGGCGTCTACCTGTTGCAGCGCTCGCCAACGCCACGACACCCCTGCTGCGGAGCCCCCCTAAATCCAACCACATCCAGGCCAGCGAGTGCAGCTCTCCCTGCAGCGGGAGAGCCCGAGGCAGCAATGCTCTTGCACCCAGGTGACTGCACGGGTTTCCTCGGAGCAGCCTGAAGTTGGCTTGCGTCTCACCCGTCCAATGACACCCCGGGCGCGGGGGGGTGGAGAGGAGGGGGCAGGGGCAGGGGCAGGGCTAGGGCGGGGGAAGCTGGGAGGGAGAGAGAAGGAGAGGGCGGGCGAAAGCCCGGAGGGGGAGTGGGCCAGCTTCAGGGCCGGCCCTTTTAAAAGCGGGTCACATGTCCAGATAAAAAGTTCAGGTTGCTATCCCGCCCCCTTGGGCCCTTTCCATTGGTCCGGGGGGAAGCAAGGCTCCACGCTGCACGGGTCAGGCGGGCTTCTCATTGGACAATCCAGGCTGTCAGTCACCAGGAGGACGACATGACTGATACAAAGTTGCTGCGACACAGCCTGGACTCGGCAGCTCCCTTAAAGCCGCAGAAGCGGAGGCCGCTCGGGGTGCAGGGCAGCGGCTACGCCACTAGGTACTCACGACTCGCTGCCCCCCCCCACGCCCCTCGCTTCACTACCCCAAACTTGCTCACGCCCACCTGGCTCTCCTCCTGGCCTACCCCAGGATGTCTGGAAAGACGCTTAAAGTCTAGGGACGCTAAAGAAGTCGGTTTTTAGAAAACCAGTCAAGGTGTCCTCCCTGATGCTCTCCACCTGCAGCGCCAGGTGAGCGGCAGCCCTAGCCCAGGCACCGCCCACAGCGTCCGCGCGCAGGGAGGGACCCTCAGTGGGCTTCTCCCGACCCCGGAGGTTCATTCTCCGCCCCACTCGTCAGTCTGCCGAGTTACCTCTCAACACAGCAGCCGCAGCGTCCGCTGCCAGCAAGCAAGAGGATCACGTTCCCACTCGATTTGAATTTCCTTGTTTTAACCGTGCGGGGAAAGCGAGTGATTTCAGTGCAGCCAAAGCCCTTTAAACACGGCTTCTCTCCCACCCCCCCACCCCCCCATCCCCCCCATCCTTCCACCTCTGGCAGGGTCAAGAGCTGCAGCACTCCTTCCTTACAATTTTATGGCTGTATTTATTGCTTTCGTATTGGATTTTTCCAGTAGTTCAATTTGAAAGAAAGCTGACCATCGAGGATAGTCACTTTTTAATAATGGGTGGGAGGGGGTGCACATCATTGGGAGAAACAATCAGGAGGGGGGGAAGGAAACAAAACTGTTTTCTAAGGATCAAGAGTCTGCAAGAAGAAATTTCGGTTTCCCTCCAGCCGCCTCCACCTCGACTCTCCTCCCGCCCACCCCAAGGCTGTAGTTACTAAGCAAAAGGATGGGCTTCTTAACTTTGATTTCTAAGGACTTTGAGGCTCGGAGTATGAGGCTCCGTTTTATATTCCTGGCTGGTCCAGAGTCAGCACCGGTGACGTACACACCTAAATCCGGTCCCCGGGCCCTTGGCGACCCGCAGCCCGGCGGCGGCAGCTGTGCCTCCTCCCGCCTCACCCGTGCCCCGCACCAGCCAAACTCGGAAGTGGGGTGGGGGGGGAGGGAGTTCACCCTGTGCCCAAAGGCCCCTCCTCTCCTTACAGTTCATTAAGCTTCGGGATTCCAGACCCCGAACCGAGGAAGACTCGAACTCTCAATCGCTCCAGGTAGGGAACTCCCTGGCCGCGGGAGAGACGGCGGCGGCGCACAAGAACTGGTTGCGACCCCCCGACTCCTGTGCTCAGCAGTCCCCGCTCTGAGCGGCTCCCGGCGCCCCCGCAGCCGGGAGTCCCCGCAAGTCTCCCAACTTTCCCGCGGGGCCCGAGGTCTTGCGCGCTCTCCGGGCCAAGCAAGCAGCCGGGCATCGATAGCTGCCGGGCCCGAGCGCAGACGGCCGGCAGGAAGGAGGGGAGTCCCGGACCTAGCGCCTGGGCACCCGAGAAGAAGACGGCTCCGCCTGCGCTGCCAAATTATTCATTATTAAAGGAATGGACGTGTCTCTTTTACTAAGTTTTTACCACCTTTACGGAGGGCCAGTCTTGCCCTGGATCTCAGTTTCTTGCAAAATCTAGGTTAGAATCTTGCAGGGACTGGCCGCCACGATTGCTCGCCCGCCGCCCAACAACCCTGCCCGGAGGCGGCCGGGTGGGAACCTTGTCTCCTGCCCGCAGCCCACCTCGGCTTGCCAACCCGCGCCCTCTGCGCGGAACATGCCTTCCCCGGGGCCGCCCTGCGCTCCCCGGACCCCTCCCGCGGCTGTCAGCGCCAAGTGACTGTCGCTGTACACTCACCTTTTCTAGGACATGGTGGGAAGGCTGGGGCGCGGGGCGGGGGTTGGGTGGGGGCAACCAGGCTCCCGCTCCCGCCGCCGCCGCCGCCGCCAGCAAGTCCGATATTAGCAGATCGGCGGTAAGGATGGAGAGGAAGAGACTCCCGGCAGTCGTCCTACTGACGGTGGGTAGAGCAATAGAGCCGTAGTGTTGTTACCCGGCAGGAGGAGACGAGGCGGCGGCGCCAAATCGCGCAGAGGGGGACGCGGGCGCCCGCCCGCCCCCAGCAGCGGCGGCGGCCCGGCCTTAGGCGGCGGGCCCTTTCTCGGGGCTGCCGGTCTCCCGGGCGGGGGCTGCCTTGGAAGCCGGGAAGTTAGGGGGGTTGACCCCGCGCCGGCCGCCCCGCAGCGGGCTCTCCGCACCCCCTCCCCAGGCCTGGGGTGACCGGTGACAGCTCGGGCGGCAGAGCGTGTGTGTGTTTTGAGGGGGGTGGCCGTAGGGGGAGCCCTCTGTGCCGCGGCCCCCTCCCCGGGTCACACCCTCCGCAGAAGGAGCAGGCAGCCGAGCGTCCGGCCACCGTCTGGGGGGAAACCGGGCCGGGGGCGCCCGTGGCCCCCTCCCCAGCCTGGCCACTGGCTGCTAGGAGGCCGATGGCAAACGGAACCCCAGTGCACGTCACCCCACAGCCCTCCCCACGACTCCCCAAAGTCCAGCCCTGACCTCGCGCCCCCGGCCTCAGGTGCAGTTCCCAGCCGCCGGGAGGGGAGACGCGGGCTAGGGACCATGCGCGGGGGGCGGGAGGGAAAAGTTTCTTTTCCTGCTCCTCCGCTGCCCACCCGGAGAGGCTGCTCGCCTCTCCACCGCCCCCCCGCTTTTCTCCCGGGCTCGCCGCGCCTCTGCCCCCCCCCCCCCGGGGGGGGGGGGGGGGGCGCCGAGGAAGGACCGGGTGTCTGCGCGCGGGGGAGACTGGCAAGCAGCGGCGGTCGCCGGCTGTCCCCTCGCTCTGACAGCGCCCGGGCCGCCGCCGCCCGCTCCGCCGAGCTAGCCTAGGACGCGGTCGGGCGCCAGGCCCCCTCCCCCAGCCGCGCACCGAGCCCCGCGCGCCCCCGCGCCGCCCCGCGCGCCCCCGCGCCCTCCCGCCGCTCCGGCGGACACCTACGCAGACGCGAAAGGGAAAGGGGGGCGACCGAGCCGGGAGGGCGGACGGCGGCGCCCGGGAGCGCGGCACGGGGCGGGGGATGGAGCTGCGACCCTCGATCCCGGGAGCCTCCGGCTCCGGCTGCCTTGTGGAGCCGCCTGCGCCTCCTGGCTCTGGATTCTCCCCAAGTCCCACATCTCCGGCCCCCCACCCCCGGGCAAACCACACAAATCACCCCCATTAGGGCAAATGTGTGCGTGTGTGTGCGCGCGCGTGTCCACGAGCGTCAGCCCCAGACTCTTCTATCTCACTGTTAGAGGAAGATTTTGGGTAGGAGGGACGCACTGTGAATATCACGACCACTTACAGGCTCCCCTGTTCTTGTCGTTTATCACTCAGTTAAACTCCAGAAACTGACCACACTGGTCCCTGTCCCGGCTTTACACTCCTTTTCCTACAGGTTTTATTGACTCCCTCCCCCTGCCCTTTGCTGTGCTCCTTCCCGGTTTTCTTCCTAAGGAACTGTGGAAGTTGGTAATCCCTTCCCACCGTGTTAAACGCAGAACTGCCCTGTTAAAACAATCACAGCCCCACAATCCCACTGCCCCAGTCTCTAGCTGTCCATTGCGGAGTCACCCACACAGTGTTGGCACTCCCCTGGTCTTAAAGTGGCATTTGGCCTGTGGCGAACAACCTTTTGCTTGTTTCCTTAGGTGTAGAGAAGGTGAAATTCTTAAAGTATTATGCTTAGGTGAAATCAAGAAAATTAACATAATAATTGTTCAATGAACTTTAAAAAGAATCACCATGTAGAAGTATACTGACTGAAAAAAATGAATTCTGAACTGCATCAAAAATAGGATGGATTGACAGTCATGAGTTCACAGACAGAAGGATGGATAGTTAATGTGATTAAGGCATTGTATACTAGTGGTAGAAACTTGGTAGTGGGTTTTTTGTGTTTGAAATTTTTCCTAATGAAGTATTAAGAGAAAACAAACTCTCCTTTAAGGTAATCTTTATAATGCAAATTCAGTTTACAGAATTGATAAATCTGGCATTTGATTATTCCTTTCCCCTTTATAAAATGATTTTACTTAAACTTTACCTAGGTGTTCCTCCACTATTTTAATCACTAATTTTATTACGGACAATTTATTAGGCAGCAGATTCTGATGTAAAGTGGGGTTATTGTAACTGCAACATTTTAGAAATCTAGAAGATTTCTTCCTGCGTTTTCCTTCTGTCCAATCTCAAATTTTAATCTTTCATGCTTTAAAGCAGTTTGGTATTATAAAACTAAGACTGAGTTTTCAAGCATTGACGTATATTCTTTTGAAACTTTTGCACACCAAAATCGCTTATGGGGACATCCATGTATATCAATTTCTCTTATCCGTCAACAGAGATATTAGGGGATCTTGCCATTACTATTAGGCAAACCTTTATTTTTGGATATTTGAGTATCTGCCCAAACTTTTTAACAATTATTTTCTTTTGCTGGCTGTAAGAGGTGGTCTTGTGCCACCCTAGAAGGAAAACAGCTCCAAGATAAAATCTTCGGCTCCCTTATCTGAAGAGATGGTGGCACTGGCGTTACTGGGACTCACCCCACAAGTGATGTCTCTGAGAGACTCCATCAAAAATGGAGATGCAGGGTTTTTTGGTTATTCATAATACTCTTGGTTTCCAATGCTTGATAATAAAGAGTCCTATCAACTTTGAAAACGTACATCTAGGAAATGTCATTACTTGCTGATTTTTAAGCTCATAACAAACTTTATTCTTTGATCCTTTTAGATATATTTTTCTTTGCAAAAGGATAGAAATGTGTTTTTAAGAAAAATGAGTATTAAGGAAGTAAAAGCACAGAAAAGGACCTTAACTTCATCTCCAAATTATTGGAGACTACTTACAGCTGCCAAATAGTCTGAAACCTCGAAGCAGCATCCGTTCTCTTCCCTTTTGACACTTGTTCAGCCTCCTTGCACAGTCCTGTACCTCAGGACACTTCCCTCCCTCAACCCATTAGCGTTAAGCTCCCTGAGGTTTGCTACCTAAAGTGCACGACTCAGCGTTTGCAATTTACATATGTGACATCACATCCTCTATTATATAACTTCAGATACAAAGCCTAATATCATCTAAGTTTGTGTTGGAAAAAAATCCTCCCTTGCTCTTTATTTCAGCTTTACCAGAGCAACCCCTTAGATCTCTGATCCAAATCTCACTTCATCCAACAGCTGACACTGGGGGGAGAAAAAAAAAAACCAAAAACGCATGGAGTTGTTTAAGCCATGAAATGATAAGCAACACCGCCCCCGCCCCCATGAATACATTTTGAAATGTATTAGATCTCCTTTAGATCTTTATTTACTGGTAGGAAAGTAAAGCCCGTTAAGTAGCATATAATTTAATTGTATTCAATAATCTTAAAAAGTTGAAGGCTAAGCATTTGGACATAGATAACTTCATTAATAAGCCTAGTCATGCTGGCACTTTTTTTTTTTTTTCTTTCAAAAAAGCTGAGCTTTTTTTCCCCCTCTTACCAGCTGTTAGGAAGAGTTGAGAAAGACAGAGAGAGTCAGAGAGAGAAAGGCGGGGCTAGGGCGGGCGGTGTTGGAGAGAAAAGATGAATAGGGGAATAATATAAAATAGAATTTCTTCTTTGTTTATTGCAAAACACACATGTTACAGTTTATAAACATTGCAAGCAAATAAGAAATTGTGGACCAGAAGAGAAATACAAAACATATCAGAGTTTGTTAATACCCAAAATAGACCCAATTCAAGTTTCTGGACTACTTGGAATATTTTTATTAGCTTTGCTTACTCATTAATTTCCATATTTGTTTACCTAACTATTCATCTGTCTACCTTAATTTCATTTGCAGTCATTTTAAACAGAAAACACACAAACCTCATCCATCTCGATGACCAGATTTTGAGCTGACAGAGCACCAAACAGAACATGCATCACAATTAGCGTGCCACATTATTAGAGGCAAATCAGATTGCACTGCGCATACACTGATGTTCTAAATTTAGAAATAATGTACAGGGGTTGAAAAGGGGAGGGGGACTCAGAGCCATGTATTTTAATAAAAATAAAGATATTTGCAATTCCTTCTCTTCTCTTTTTCTTGGTTTAGTGCAGGAAATTCATCACCTTTAAATAACTGTGCTAATCTTACATAAATAACTGCATGGTTTGTGAGCTCATTAGAATTATGCATCCGGCTGCTTTTCTGATATTATGGGCAATAACAACCACAGAAAAGTGAAACAATCCAGTGGGTCAGGTGTGGGAAATAAGAGTCTCTGCTGAACTTGATGAAAAACTCATTTAGAATTTCTCATTAGGACTTCACAGGAGCAGTTAGCTTTTCAGTAGTCGGCGCTGTATTTTTAGCAGCATTTTAACAGCTGTCAGTAACAACTAAGACAACATTTTGATCAACACTTTTTTTTTTAATTCTAACAAAGATGTTTGCAAAGAAACAAAGTGCTTCAAGATTTAAATGTTCAACTCTGAAAAACAAACCAAAAAAGATACTTTCTTGTGACGTAAAATGTTAATGCCTCAAGGGAAGGCAGAAAGATATCTACCTAAAATGAAGCCGAGTGGATTTTTAAGGTTTAATTTTCTGATTCCTAGGTACGTATAATAAAGATGATTTTAGGCTTGAAAGGTGTGTTCAGAGTCAGAAACGGAAACCTCAGTATAAGAGAATGTGCAGTGGATCTTGTCATGTATTTGCAAGTAGGTCAAGAATAGCCATGTGGGCACCCGAAATGAATAAAATCTTGTCCCTAACATTTGAGTTTATAAAGGGAGGTTATCACATGTCAGATATATGACACTGGAAATAGCAGATAGAAAAAAATGTAAGAGGCTTCATGACAGATGTCATCTTTATTTCTAAAGATAGAGGTAAATTTGCTGTGGGTAATGTATTACAAAGCAAACTAAAACTAAGCTCTGCAAGTGTCAAATTTCCCTTTCACCTGCAATCTCCCCAAACTGAGTGGTTTCTGTTCTAAGGGAAGTCATGGTATATTATTAAAGCAGCCTACTGAATCATCCTATCCAGAGGTCATCTGCTCATTTCGAGGACCTAATCCATGTTTTGAGTTTGTCCCAACTAAGGCAGCTGAGTATTTCCACTTCATCTAGCTGGCACGGTGGGGAATGAAGGCATTCTTAGATCAAATGATATTTTTATCATTGTTAGGTAGTTAGAATAGGAAACAGAAGTCCAAAATGGCGGTGGCTAAAAGAGTAGGAAGGGAAAAGCCCGCAAAAATAAAACAAAGGAGGTCAAAGGAAGGTCTGAGGACTGGAGTGAAGGCTTCAGGTGTAACAAACAGCACTCCCGGCTAGCCCAATTTGCATAGGGCAGGCCCAGGGGGAGGAAAAACATAAAAAGAGGAGCCAAAGGGCGCGGGCTCTCGCTCTCCCTCTCCCTCTCTGTCTCCCATGCCTGCTGGCACGCTCCTCCATTCTCTTCGCGAATTTGGGTTGGCATGCCCTCACGCTTCAAGGATGGATTCTCCTGCTGTCTTCTAAATAAAACAGAGCTGTACCACTGATTGGTCTAAGAGCTATAACACGGTTTGTCCAAGACCCGAGAGCTGTGATGCACCGAGGGCTTAAATGTCTGTTGCTCCAAATCTTTGTTGTAAGGAGACAGAACCAAGGAGCATACATTTGCCTGACAATTATATTGCATTTTTTTTCCTAATCCTTGTGGGGGTACCAGTTCACTACCTCTCCCTTGCTTGGTAGGACTTTTTTCAACAAAACATGCAGTTGTCATAAAAATTGAAGTAGATATCCTTTCTTCTCGCCCTGCACAAACCCCTGCCAGATGCAAATCTTTTAGTGTTGATCGTCTTTCATGGAGCATGACATGGTTTTCTTAGTGCATACATTTTGGACATTAAATACCCATGTGTAAAAATGAAACATGTATCGACATCTTTTATATGGAAGGTACAGGTCACATCAATTATTAATATTTAAACCACAATCTATTTTGAAGTGCTTACTGCTAATTATAGCTAGACTTTAATATTTTATCAAAGTAAGTGGAAATTTAAGCTAGTTCATTACTTTAAAAAAAAAAAAAAAGCTTTTTAATGATCTTCACTATAAATGTGGTGGAACCACGTCGTCTTAGTAAAACTGTGTAGACTTACAATGCCACTTTTTGCCAGTACAGATTGCTAGCTTACATAAAGGATCAAGTAAGCACCTAAATAAAGTCTTGGGATTCTTCTAACACATTTATATATGTAACTTTTATGTTGTTTTGATTTTTAAAAAGTACATATTTTCATAATAATTATCTATCTCAAAAGAGAAAAATCCAGGAAAATTATTTTTATCACTACATCAATTCAATATATGCTATTACTCTGTTCTTTTATAAATTATATGGCTCTATTTCTAATTTGAATATGACATGAACTGAAGTTTGGTTGAAAATAAATTTTTTTAATTACCTTTATTTGTAAACAAACATTGCTATAATTCAGTAACAACTGCCAAGGAACAAACTGTAAGATCATATACACGTATCTTTTTATCGATTTTATGTTACTTCCATGGTACCAGATGATTTTCCTCCTAGGATACAACTACTAGGATGTTAATAAACAAACTAGGGATCCAGTAGGGAAGTCAAGATTATTAATCACAATTTCTCACCTACAGGGAGAAATTAAAGCAAGCACTAACTTCTACAGATAATTCAAAAAGCCCAGGGAAAAAGCAAGAGCTCTGAGGCTCAATCTCCTTGAATGAAAAGTCTAATCAGTGCCTTTCAGCCTGGAGCTGTATTTCATTACCCCTTTTCAAAGATACAGCAAATCAAACAGTGCAGTAAAATCCACTTGCATGGCTTTGAATCCTGGATCCATGGCTTCCTAACCATATGACTCAGGGCAAATCACTTAGTCTTTCTACATTTAGTTTCCTTATTTGTAACAAGAGACAACTGATACCATAAATGGATATGAACTTGACACAGTACCTGGATGTGGTAAGTGCTCCCCAAAAGTGTTAAATGTGTACCTCCAGAGTTTTGTCATAGAAAACTCAAAGTTGATTCTTCTGAGGATTCAAAATCTTTCTTACACTTCAAATGGGTTTTGAGGTCCCTCAAGATGGATGGAGGAGCCTGGAAGGCTGCAGTCCATGGGGTCACTAAGAGTTGGACAGGACTGAGCGACTTCACTTTCACTTTTCACTTTCATGCATTGGAGAAGGCAATGGCAATGCACTCCAGTGTTCTTGCCTGGAGAATCCCAGGGACGGCGGAGCCTAGTGGGCTGCCGTCTACGGGGTCACACAGAGCTGGACACGACTGAAGCGACTTAGCAGCAGCAGCAGCAAGAATCAGAGCTTTAACCTGAAGTCTTCAAGGGCTTCAGAATTCTAAGAATTCTCTTCGCTAGAACAGTGATTCTCAAGTTTTATTATGCATCTGAATCACTGCGAGAGTCTGTTAAAAGTTTACTAGGCCCCATGCTTAGAGTTTCCTGTTCAGTAGGTATGGGGTGGAACCTGAGAATTTATATTTATAACAAGTTCCCAGGCAGATGATGCTGGTGCTGCTCTAGAACTACTCTTTGAGAACCAGATATGGCGCTAGTGGTAAAGAACCCACCTGTCAATGCAGGGGACATAAGAGATGCAGGTTTGATCCCTGGTGAGGCAGATGCCCTGGAGGAGGGCATAGCTACCCACTCTGGTATTCTTGCCTGGAGAATCCCATAAACAGAGGAGCCTGGAGGGCTATGATCCTTAGATCCACAGGATCACAAAGAGTCAGACAAGACTGAAGCAATTAAGCATGTTGCACACACACCCTAGAATATGGAAAAGAAGCAATTGCCCCCAGGCTGCTTACTTTGCAAGGTTAAGTTACTGCTGGCAGCAGCTGATGGTGGGGGCAGGGAGGAGAGGGGGGTGGGCCCCAGGGAGAGATGAAAAGCAGGAAGTAGGAGACTAAAGAAAGGAAGTGTCAGTAATTGTTGAAAGGGGCAGGGATGGGTCTTCACGGTCAGGCATCATTAGAATCCAGAGGCCGGCTAGCTGTTGCTGAGTGAGAACTCTATCTCCACAGCCCTTGGACTATATGTTGATCTATCATGACCTCCTTTTTTTTTTTTTTTTTTTAATTGGGATATAGTTGCTTTACAATGTTGTGTTGGTTTCTGATGTACAATGAAGTGAATCAGCTATAGTTACACATATATCCCCGCCCTCTTGGACCTCCCTTCCACCACACCCCCATCCCACCCCTCTAGGTCATCACAGAGCACCGAGCTGAGCTCCCTGTGCTATACAGCAGCTTCCCACTGGCTATCTATTTTACACATGGTAGTGTATACATGTCATTCCCAACCTCTTATTTCACCCAACATCCCCCTTTACCCCTCATGTTCATGTCTGTTCTTTACATCTGCATCTCTATTCCTGCCCTGAAAATAGGTTCACCTCTACCATTTTTCTAGATTCCACGTACATGCATTAATATGCGATATTTGTTTTTCTCTTTCTGACTTACTTCACTGTGTATGACAGACTCTAGGTCTAGCCACATCTCTAAAAATGACCAAGTTTCATTTTTTTTTTTTAATTGCCGAGTGATGTTCCATTGTATGTATGTACCACATCTTATTTATCCATTCTTCTGCGGATGGACATTTATGTTGCTTCCATGGTTTGGCTATTGTAAATAGTGCTACAGTGATTTTTCATGACGTCTAAATTCTTCCTCTGAATAAGTATTTGGGAAGTACTTTACCACTTTCAGGCTCTTAAATTACCTATTAGTTTACTATTGTATTATCTTAAGGCATTAACTTTGGTTATTTGGGAGTGCAAGGGAGGGGAGTCAGAATTGGCAAAGCACATTCCTTCAATTACCTTTGCACATAGTACACCATGGTCAAGTTCAGATCAGCTTTCTCCCTCTGTTCTGAGTGTGTCATGAAGATGAACCCCTGACTCTTGAGTTAGATTTTAACTGATGCTTTTTCTTTTTTTCAGGTTTCATCAGATCAGAAGGGAACATTAGTTAAATCAGATGTGATAAGCTTTTGACAAAGTCATAGTGGTTGTTCCTAGTTTTGAACCAACAATTATGTGAGGAGATTTCCTATATTTTTGTCAGGAGTCCAGGCTTCCTGGGCTTCCCTGGCGGTTCAAGTGATAAAGAATCTGCCTGAAATATAGGAAGACCAGAGTTCAATCCCTGGGTCAGGAAGTTCCTATGGAGAAGAGAACAGCTACCCACTCCAGTATTCTTGCCTGGAAAATCCCATGGACAGAGGAGGCTGGCAGGCTATAGTTCATGGGGTCACAAAGAGTTGGACATGACTGAGCGACTAACACTTACCTTGCCAGTCTTCCTGTTTACTTCTATAACAGTTTCATTGCTTTATTAAGAAATGATGTCAACATTGTATGATTTAATTTCCTTAAGAAGAGGTGGCAAGAATACACTGAAGAACTATACAAAAAAAGATCATGACCCAGGCAACCACGATGGTGTGATCACTCACCTAGAACCAGACATCCTGGAATGTGAAGTCAAGTGAGCCTTAGGAAGCATCACTATGAAAAAAGCTAGAGGAGGTCATGGAATTCCAGTTGAGCTATTTCAAATCCAGAAAGATGATGCTGTGAAAGTGCTGCACTCAATATGCCAGAAAAATTTGGAAAACTCAGCAGTGGCCACAGGACTGGAAAAGGTCAGTTTTCATTCAATCCCAAAGAAAGGCAATGCCAAAGAATGTTCAAACTACTGCACAATTGCACTCATCTCACACACTAGCAAAGTAATGCTCAAAATTCTCCAAGCCAGGCTTCAACAGTATGTGAACCGTGAACTTCCAGATGTTCAAGCTGGATTTAGAAAAGGCAGAGGAAGCAGAGATCAAATTGCCAACATTCGTTGGATCATTGAAAAAGCAAGAAAGTTCCAGAAAAACATGTACTTCTGCTTTATTGACTATGCCAAAGCTTTTGACTGTGTGGACCACAACAAACTGTGGAAAACTCTTCAAGAGATGAGAATACCAGACGACTTATGCAGGTCAAGAAACAATAGTTAGAACTGGACATAGAACAACAGACTGGTTCCAAATTGGTAAAGAAGTACGTCAAGGATGTATGTTATCACCCCACTTATTTAACTTATATTGTGAAATGCAAGGCTGGATGAAGCACAAGCTGAAATCAAGATTGCCGGGAGAAATATCAATAACCTCAGATATGCAGATGACACCACCCCTATGGCAGAAAGTGGAGAACAACTAAAGAGCCTCTTGATGAAAGTGAAAGAGGAGAGCAAAAAAGTTGGCTTAAAACTCAACATTCAGAAAACTAAGACCATGGCATCCCGTCCCATCACTTCATGGCAAATAGATGGGGAAGCAGTGGAAACAGTGAATTTCTTTTCTTGGGCTCCAAAATCACTGCAGATGGTGACTGCAGCCATGAAATTAAAATACACTTACTCCTTGGAAGAAAAGTTATGACAAACCTAGACAGCATATTTAAAAGCAGAGACATTACTTTGTCAACAAAAGTCTGTCTAGTCAAAGCTATGGTTTTTCTAGTAATCATGTATGGATGAGAGAGTTGGACTGTAAAGAAAACTTAGCACCCAAGAATTGATGCTTTTGAACTGTGGTGTTGGAGAAGACTCTTGAGAGTCCCTTGGACTGCAAGGAGATCCAACCAGTCCATCCTAAAGGAAATCAGTCCTGAATATTCACTGGAAGGATTGATGCTGAAGCTGAAACTCTAATACTTTGGCCACCTGATGCAAAGAGCTGACTTATTTGAAAAGACCCTGATGCTGGGAAGGATTGAAGTTGGGAGGAGAAGGGGACGACAGAGGATGAGATGGTTGGATGGCATCACCGACTCGACGGACGTGAGTTTGAGTAAGCTTCGGGAGTTAGTTATGGACAGAGAAACCTGGCTTGCTGCAGTCCATGGGGTCACAAAGAGTTGGACATGACTGAGTGGCTGAACTGAACTGAAGAAGTTGAAAAATGTAATTCAATCAAGATAGATGAAACCCCTGAATTTAGACAGATGAATTTGAAGAATAATCAAGGAAAGCTGACAGGAAGATAATAAAACTGCATTCCTAGTGTCACTTAAATTGAACTTGATCTTGGGTGAGAGAGATTGTAAAAAAAAGAGTGGAATATAGCGCATGTGAGGAAACTTGTTATATTCAGTTGGCCAAATATAAGGTGGTTGGCCATCTTACAGAAAATCCAGAACAAACTTTTAACCAATCCAGTAGTTCGCAATAGACCTTGATTGGAGCATTACTTTATCCATAGGTTGTGAAAACAGTTCAGAAAGAAGGACAAACATCATTAACAGTTCTACAAACTAAGAGATACATGAAAAAATAGATTTCCTTAACCTAGTAAACAGTGACCTCATAAAAAATCCGGTAGCCCATTGAGTTCATTTTATTTTTTGCTAGTGTGAAAATCACTTAAGAGTATTTGACTGCTTCTTTGATATTGTTATATTAATACTTAATTATAGTATTATAAGTCATAACATATTTCATAAGCTTACAAATGTTTCATAAAATATTTCAAGTACACCAAAAATAACAACAGGCTTTAATGTAGCTACCACTCTCCTTGAAGTGGGAACATTTTGTCATATTTGCTGCAGAAGTATAAAATATTGCATGAGTGTGATACATTCCTATTTCTTGATGGGGTTATTGTTGAAGGGGAGGGGAGACAAGAATATAGGGGTTGTCTCTTATCAACTGGAAGTAGTACTTCCATTGTTAGAAGCCCTGAGTGTTGCATTTTCAGACACAGATCTTAATGAGAGGGAATTAGTTCTTAATATTTCCAAACAACATCCAAAGAGGGGCTGGTGGATAATCCCAATCCCAACTCATGGTTTTCACTGAGGGCAGGGATGTAAAATTCAGAATTTCCCTGGTGGTTCTGTGGTTAGGAATCTGCCATAGCAGGGTATACAGATTTGACCTCTAGTCTGGGACGCTTCCACATGTCAGAAGGCAACCAAGCCTGTGGGCCACAGTTACTGAGACCACACGCCCTAGTGTCCATGATCTGCAACAAGAGAAAACCCTGCAAAAAGAAGTCCAAGCGCTGCAACTAGAGAAGGCCTTCACACAGCAATGAAGACCCAGCACAGCCAATAAATAAATGAAAAAAGAAAAGTCAAACTATTCTCTCAGAGATTCTCAAGAATGAAGATGACTTCAGCACCACGAGAACTGCCCACCTAGAAAACTACAGATCCTTGCAAAGGAGTGTTAGATCCTTCTAACAATGGAAGTAATTCAAGTCCAGTTCATTTCAATAGTATTGCTTTTTGGGTCACTTTCCAATCATATTTCCTCCTAGCCCAAGTAATTCTAATAGCCTCAATGAAATTCAGGGATGATATAAATCATTGCATGCTGATCTTAAGTCATTACCAGAACTTTTCTGATTAGTTCTATTGGCCCATGTTGTATGCGCTGTTAAGTATTTTGACTGGAATCCTAGAGACAAGTGTTCAGTCCAGTTTGGACAGGTTATCTTAGTCTGTTGGGGCTCCAATAACAAAATACTATAGAATGGGTAATTTATAAACAGCATAAATTTACATTTCACAATTCTGGACGTGGACGTCCAAGATCAGGATGCAGTCTGGTTGAATGAGGACTCTTCTGAAGAACAGACGTCTTTTATATTAACGTGTGTATAGTTGATTAACAATGTTGTGTTAGTTTCAGGTGTACTGCAAAGTGATTCAGTTATACATATGCTGCTACTGCTAAGTCACTTCAGTCGTGTCCGACTCTGTGCGGACCCCATAGACAGCAGCCTACCAGGCTCCTCCATCCATGGGATTTTCCAGGCAAGAGTACTGGAGTGGGGTGCCATTGCCTTCTCATATACATGTATCTATTCTTTCTCAAATTCTTTCTCCATTTAGGTTATTACGTAATATTGAACGGAATATTCTCATTTGCTCAATATTCTCAGTTGGGGATTATCATCACATTTGGGGATTAAGGTTTCAACACATGTATCTAGGGGGTTCGTGTGTTGTATCGTCATATTTGGGGATTAAAGTTTCAAGATATGAATCTAGGGGGACAGGAAATTTCAGATCATAATGAGAGGGCTTAAGAATCTAGTGTTTAGCCATTATCTGGCTCACTTCATTTGTCAATATATTGACCTTTAGCTTAGAAATAATCTTTGGGTATATCATATATTCTGGTGTCAGGTATACATGAAGCTCCTGTAGAAAGACACCCCCACAATACAGTAGCTCAGATAAGAAAGAAATTTAATTCTATCTTACATAAAATTGAGAAAAATGAATGTGATCCACCTATCCATGGCAGACAGGTGGTTCTTCTGTGTGGGGTCTTTAGGACCCCCGTATCCCTTGAGGCACCCCAATTCTGCAGAGTGTTGTCCTTATCTATATGGTGGAGGCTATGTCATTAGAATCATATCCACAGTTTTATATTAAAAAACAAACATTTTGGGGGCTTCCCTGGTCACTCAGTGATGAAAATCTGCCTGCCAATGCAGGAGACATAGCTTTGGTGCCTGATTCAGCAGGATCCCACATGCCACCAAGCAACTTAACCCATGCACCACAACTACTGAACCTGTGCTCTAGAGCCTGGGAGCCACAGCTACTGAAGCCCGTGTGCCCTAGAGGCCTTGCTCTGCAGTAAGAGAAGCCACCACAATAAGAAGCCAGCACGTAGAGACCATTCCCTACCTGCCACAGCTAGATGTTTACATCTTGCTGCTGCTGCTGCTGCTGCTGCTGCTGCTAAGTCGCTTCAGTCGTGTCCGGCTCTGTGCGACCCCATAGACGGCAGCTCACCAGGCTCCCCCGTCCCTGGGATTCTCCAGGCAAGAACACTGAAGTGGGTTGCCATTTCCTTCTCCAATCATGAAAGTGAAAAGTGAAAGTGAAGTCGCTCAGTCGTGTCCGACTCTTAGCGACCCCATGGACTGCAGCCTACCAGGCTCCTCCGTCCATGGGATTTTCCAGGCAAGAGTACTGGAGTGGGGTGCCATTACATCTTGATGCCAGAGCAATTTTCAAGAAGGTTAACTGGTTGTGTTCCCTGCTAAAACTGGAGTTCTACTAAAAGGAGGAAGGGGTAAATAAATACAGGGGCCAATTAACAGTCTTTGTTAAGAGATAACCAGTTCCAATGAACAGAGTAGAAAATGCGAGCTAAGTCTCTTCAGTCATGTCCGATTCTTCGCAACTCTATGCGCTGTAGCCCACCAGGCTCCTCTGTCCATGGGATTCTCCAGGCAAGAATACTGAAATGGGTTGCCATGCCTTCCTCCAGCGAATCTTCCCCACCCAAGGGTCAGGTCTCTTGTGTCTCCTGCATTGGGAGGCCCATTTTTTACCACTAGTACCACCTTGAAATCCTAAGGAGAAAATGGGATGGGGCTTTAACTGTGGCACAAAGACCTAAGGTTATGGTTAAGGAGGGGTGCAAGAAATGTTGGGTGGGGATATAGATGCTGTGATCACCAAAAGGTGATACCCTCAAAATTAAGGTTGGCGGGGGTGGGGGGGTGGGGGGGTGGGGGGGTGGGGGGGGGAGGTGTCTTTTGCTATAAACCAAGAGAGCAGAACCAGATAACTAAATAATCTACTGAAGATAGGCTCATCTTTCCCTGAGCCCCATGGTAAGTTTGCAGAACCACCTTGATCCAATTAATGATTATTTTTTTAGAGTGGGAAGAAATGTATCCAATATAAATCAATTTCCAAAAAAATCATTGACGTATAACAAGAATTTCAGCTGTATAATATAAATCAGCAGGGTTTGAAAAAGCAAATTATACTATTCCACGGAAAGCCAGAAATGCTCAGATTTTGACCTGTGCCTGACACAGAGACAGAGAGAAAGACAGAGAGCTAGCATGTAGCCCATGGGTTGCTAGCACAGGGGCAATCTGCAGGAGACCACAGTCTCCGTTAGCCTGCCTGTCAGAACACTACAGAGCAAGGTAAAGGGTAGGACTGATGTTCAGGTGGCCAATACCAGGACAGCTGGGCTCTTGTCCCCACCCTAGTTCCTTCTGATTGGCTGATACCCATTGACAGTGCGAGTGTACAGATCATTGCTGTACTGTGCTCTGTCGCTCAAAGAACTCTTTGGGACCCTATGAACTATAACCCACCAGGCTCTTCTCTCTGTGGGCTTTTTCAGGCAAGAATACTGGAGTGGCTGCCATTTCCACCTCCCGGAACTCTTCCCTACCCAGGGGTCAAAACCAATCTCCTGCATTGCAGGCAGATTCTTTACCTGCTTCAGTCAGTTCAGTTTGGTTCAGTCGCTCAGTTGTGTCCAACTCTTTGCGACCCCATGAATCACAGCACGCCAGGCCTCCCTGTCCATCACCATCTCCCGGAGTTCACTCAATCTCATGTCCATCGAGTCGGTGATGCCATCCAGCCATCTCATCCTCTGTCTTCCCCTTCTCCTCCTGCCCTCAATCCCTCCTAGCATCAGGGTCTCTTCCAATGAGTCAACTCTTCACATGAGGTGGGCAAAGTACTGGAGTTTCAGCCTCAGCATCAGTCCTTCCAAAGAATACCCAGAACTGATCTCCTTTAGAATGGACTGGTTGGACCTCCTTGCAGTCCATGGGACTCTCAAGAGTCTTCTCCAACACCACAGTTCAAAAGCATCAATTCTTCAGCACTCAGCTTTCTTCACAGTCCAACTCTCACATCCATACATACTGGAAAAACCATAGCCTTGACTAGACAGACCTTTGTTGGCAAAGTAATGTCTCTGCTTTTTAACATGCTGTCTAGGTTGGTTATGACTTTCCTTCCAAGGAGCAAGCGTCTTTTAATTTCATGGCTGTAATCACCATCTGCAGTGATTTTGGAGCCCGAAAAAATAAAGACTGACACTGTTTCCACTGTCTCCCCATCTATTTCCCATGAAGTGATGGGACCGGATGCCATTATCTTAGTTTTTTGAACGTTGAGCTTTAAGCCAACTTTTTCACTCTCCTCTTTCACTTTCATCAAGATGCTTTTTAGTTCCTCTTCACTTTCTGCCATAAGGGTGGTGTCATCTGCATATGTGAGGTTATTGATATTTCTCCTGGCAATCTTGATTCCAGCTTGTGCTTCTTCCAGCCCACCATTTCTCATGATGTACTCTGCATATAAGTTAAATAAGCAGGGTGACAATATACAGCCTTGACATACTCCTTTTCCTATTTGGAACCAGTCTGTTGTTCCATGTCCAGTTCTAACTGTTGCTTCCTGACCTGCATAGAGGTTTCTCAAGAGGCAGGTCAGGTGGTCTGGTATTCCTATCTCTTTCAGAATTTTCCATAGTTTATTGTGATCCATACAGTCAAAGGCTTTGGCATAGTCAATAAAGCAGGAATAGATGTTTTTCTGGAACTCTCTTGCTTTTATGATGATCCAGTGGATGTTGGCAATTTGATCTCTGGTTCCTCAGCCTTTTCTAAAACCAGCTTGAAACCTGCTTAGCCATCAGGAAAGTCCACACAGGTCATTAAATATTATCAATGTTACCCCTGCTTTCAGGGGCTATTCAAAATTTTCTTGAAAGATGTTCAGACCACAAAGGGCCAAGGAAGAAGTTTCGTTAAAAAAAAAAAAAAATTAAGTAGTTTTTTCTTCTCCAGTCTGCAATAATGCTGCATTTGGAATAGTTAAAATGGAGAAAGAAAAAGATAACACCCAGATCGATTTGTCAACTTCTCTTTGAGTGTGAAGGGTCTGCAGAAAGCATACATTTTGCCATTTTGGTTCATATGCTATTCTGAATTTACTGGCCTTCCCAGAATTTTGATGAAAAATTTCTGATTTCCTATACATTCCAAATGCTGTATATCTACTCTGGCTACAGATTACAAAAATATTGAGACAGATTACCAAGGAAGCTGTGAACTTTCTACTCTGGATGAATTTAGAAGTAGGATTTCCTCTGAGCTGGAATGGCAAAGGCAGAGGTCTGCAAGTGGGGTGATGGAGTAGGGTTATCTATTGGTTTGTGTAGCCTTTTAGATAAAGAATTACTTTGCAAAGAGGAAATGAGATCAGGAAAAAGAAACACACAATATAGCCTGATGAATCAGTGAGTGATGAAGTACATTGGAACTTCAACATCCAGCCTTTTATGTTTTCTTCAGAAAAGTTGCCCCTCAGTCAGAAACCAGGTATCACATAAAAGGGGAAATCCAGAAGTGTTTAAGAGTGGCAATAAAGAAAAAAAGGTTAAAAGCGTAGACCCTGGACCTAGATTTAGCCTGGGTTTGAATCCTAGCTCTGCCTCCAACTAGCTGTGGGATTATGGGTAAATTACATAAACTCTGGACTTCAGTTTCATCACCTATAAAATAATACAACTTACCTTATATGGTTGTTATGGGGGTTAAGAACCCAACTCTTGCTTATAGTAAACAATGAACGTTAGCTATGATATATTTACATCCCTTTAATCCTAAACCATATACACCCACTCACTCTTCTACCCATATTCTTTAGCACTCTCCAAGCTTGGCTTCTGACCTTATTTGATCACTTCTTTTTTGGTATTTTCCTTCCTGGGCTATTTGATTTTCAGGACTGACTGCTTGAGCTCCTCCCATTAACATCCAGGAAGATTTTCTTCTAATATTTCAAGCTCTGCATCGAAAAACATGTTACTCTTGTGACCTGTAACCTAGTGTCCACGTCATAACTTTGACCTGTCCATAAAGTTCATTGGGTGTTTTTGCTACTTGAAGAAATAAATTCCCTTAAATGGTGTGGAAGAGACAGTGCTATGAGCTTGCCAAATTCAGTTTCATTTGTCTCTTTCCAAGTGGACAGGAGGGCTACATGGCTCAGGCTCCCTTGCACTTAGGTTGGGTCCATATGCCTGGGTCTGAGTCCTAATGTTTGATGTACTCACTGGTCATAACACTCATGAATGATTGTCTCAGCTCTCACTTCCCTTACTATTAATGCCTGGGAGGTCTCAAGTCTGGGATGGCAACATCACAGAATGGAAGGAGACTAGATCTCTGAATCATCTTGTGGAGGAAAGCTACTGAGGAGAGTTGCCAAACTGCACTGGACTGTGATGTAACTGATAAATATATCTTTATTCTGTGTACTTCATGAAATTTTGGTACATTGCCCTGATTAACTCAGCGGGTACTGAATATTTGTACAGAATATAAGCCTATAGTGAATAGTATTGTAGTAAGTTTGAATGTGTTTGTACCCTAATGGTTCGTATATTCAAGATTACTGAATTCATCGTGGAGTTCAGTTAGCTAGCTGGGCAGAATGTTGTAGAGAAAAGAATATGGATGGGAATCCCACTGAAAGTGTTAGTCGCTCAGTCATGTCTGACTCTTTGCGACCCCATGGACTGTAGCCTGCCAGGCTCCTAAGTCCGTGGAATTTTCCAGGCAAGAATATTGGAGTGAGTTGCCATTCCCTTCTCCAGGGTAGCTTCCCAACACAGGGATTGAACCCAGATCTCCTGCATTGCGGGCAGATTCTTTACTGTGTGAGCCACCAGGGAATCCCACTGAACCAGATTCAAATTCTGTCTCAAATACTTATTACCTTGACTATAATGTGTTCTTTCATTGGAATCCAAATGATGCTTTTTTTTTAGTAGCATTATGGGATAAATAAACTAAACCCTATTAGGAAATTGTTTTCATCCGTTTTCAGTATTGCAATATTTCCAGTCCAGTGTTAAGTTTCTGTGATTCTCCATTCTAAACTGATTTTCATAAATTTGACTTTACAGGAGCAACAAAAGTGGTAACACTTAGGTCCAAACAAAGTATCTATATATTTAAGTGAAAGTGAAAGTTGCTCAGTCATGTCCATCTCTTTGAGACCCCATGGACTACACAGTCCATGGAATTTTCCAGGTCAGAATACTGGAGTGGGTAGCCTTTCCCTTCTCCAGGGGATCTTCCTGACCCAGAAACTGAACCGGGCTCTCCTGCATTGCAGGCAGATTCCTTACCAACTGAGCAATCAGGGAAGCCCATCTATATTCTTAATGTGTGCCCAAATAAAAGGAAAGCACTATATTTTTTTTTTTTTTTGGTGTTGAAAACAGTGCTTAGCAGAGAACAATCTCCCCTGTATTTGGTGCATTATTCAGAAAGCCCCCAAGCCAGAGAATGCCTGCGCCATGAGCCACGTGCCACAGCACAGTTCTGAAAATACTGTCTGTAATTAAAACGGGAATTTCTGAACATGATTTTATCTTACCATAGAATACCATACCATAGAATTCTAAATACCATAGAATTTATCTTTCCAAACCTCAAACAGCATTCTTGACCCATGCAATATTGATGAGTTAATTTTCCTTTTTTCCAATCTCATCTTAACAACGGGAAAAATATTCTCTAATTCAAATTACTGAGGGTGGACCACTGGCAGAACCCACACCAGCAAAGACAGAGATAACTAGCAACCACTTGTTTTTTAACCTGTTTTCACACAAAGCCACTTGCACACACAATATAAACAGACTTCAAAGGTACACCCACAAGAGCTGCCATTGGCCCTTGCTGTTTAATAATTTTAAAACGGTTTGGAATTTATGGCATATATTTGGCAGCTTTTAAATTAAAAAACAAGCTAACACATAACTTATTAAATTATGTTAAAAGACCAATATGGCAAAATTTCACCTTAGACGCCATAGACAAGAGAGTTAACAATTCAACAGGCATTATTACATTGGAAGTTTACAGAATTTTGAACCCACATTGTGCAGTAATGTCTTTAAAAAATCAATATTGCAACAAACTAAGCCCTTTATGGTGCAGCTTGCCTTTTATAAAATTAGTAAGCTTTTCCTTTCAATTATCAAATAGATGGCCCTGTAAATGGATAGACAAGGCGTTGGTCTCTCAGACTTCTTCGCTTTTCTGATCTTAGCTCACAATTTCTTTTCTCTTTATTCTCATCATGTTGTTGATGTTCAAATGCTAAGCAGTGTCCAACTCTTTTGAACCCCATGGACTGCCTCACGCCAGACTCCTCTGTCCTCTACAATCTCCCACAGTTTGCTCAAATTCATGTGCATTGAGTTGGTGATGCTATCTAACCATCTCATCTTCCCACCCTTTAATTTCCCTCAAATCTCTACCCTAAGATCTCTGCTTCCTCACTACCACTCTTCTAACAGGTAATTACATTTTTACATAGAATTTGGTTCTAAAGTCAATGATCAAGGTGGAAAATTATATCTCAAAAATCTCTTAATTCACTTGGAAAGTACAACATATATGGCCCTTTTAATGTGCATTCGAAGCTACTATAGCATCCAACTCAGCCAGTTTTTCCTCCAGCGTCAGAACAGATTGCTGTTTTCTCAGCTAAACACCTGATGAAGGAGTTGGCTTGCATTTAGGGGCCATGTTGTATGAAAAAAAAATGTATCTTTAAACACTTGAATCACACTCAGTATGGTGAGCTGCTCATACTATGAGAGCGATTCAGGAACTGAGACCAACTGAAGGAACATCAGATTCACATCTCCCTTCCTGCGCGCCTCTGGGGCATATGCTCGAGTGGAACGTGGGACAGAATCACCCACACTATTTACATTCTTCTCTTTCTCTCTTTCTCTTTCTGGCAGAGAAAGTAGAGTTGAGTATGGATGAGAACTTTATATGTATTAAGGAAAAATTCTATTCAAAACCACAACTTTTTCTGAGAAGGGCAGCTCATGTTAAAGATTTCAGGGTCTCTGTTTTCTTGAGTGTCATAGTGAGAATTGGGGGCTCCTTCATTAAAAGAAGGGGACCGTCTCATGAATTGTGTTCATTCAAAGATGGGGGAGACTTGGAGTCTGGGATATGGAGGCTGGAGAGAACTGATTTGCTCTATATGGTGGTTTTCCAACCTTGGCTCTATGAACACTTTTGGATCAGATAGTTCTCTGTTGTGGGGGGCTTTCCCACACAATGTAGGAGTATGGCCATATTTAGCAGTGTGGCCATCCTCAACCCACTAGGTGTCTCTAGTAACCACCCCCTCCACCAAGTAGTGAAAACCAAAAATGGCTCCAGACATTGCCAAATCATCCCTGAGGAGCAAAGCCACCCTTGACTGAGAAATGTTACTCTATATAATAAAACGGGAAGGGTTTGAAATCTTGCCGGGAAGAAGTGAACAGGAAACATGGGTGGTTAGGGGGTGGGAGCAGCCTTATAGATAGTCCAAGACTGGACACTCTATAAGGTGAAACAGCCTCTGAAAAATTCTTAGCTGTCAGATGGTTGAAGCCTTTTAAAAATCAGACATGTCTAAAATCTCCTTTGAATCTGTTTTCTGTTATAGGAACACAACACCCTTCTGTTTCACCAAACCTTCAGTAGATGGATCGTGAACATCAACACCTCGTGAGGGCAGTTAGCTTGGAGCCCTCAAAGAAAAAATGAGTTCCTTAGCTGGGCTGATGCAGCAGAACAGGGACAGTTCATGTGGAAAGGTTACTTAATTCAGAGGAAAAGGCATCTTAGAACCAAGGTAAGTGTATTCACCTGGATTGTGCAAAAATCTTTGGACTTCCACAAGGAGTAGATTGTTGGTTTGAACCTCTCTCATGTGGAGAAGGAAATGGCAACCCACTCCAGTACTCTTGGCTGGAAAATTCCACAGATGGAGGAGCCTGGTAGGCTACATACAGTCCATGGGGTGACAAAGAGTCGGACATGACTGAGCGACTTCACTTTCTTTCTGTAGTTCCTTTTGGAGAAGGAAACGGCAACCCACTCCAGTGTTCTTGCCTGGAGAATCCCATGGACGGAGGGGCCTGGTGGGCTACAGTCTATGGGGTTGCAAAGAGTCGGACATGACTGAGCGACTAACACACACGTGTGGATCCGAAGTGGCAAGGACTTCTCTGTGGCACCGTTACTGATACTCTGAAGGTTTATGACCTGTGGGTTCCATACACTACACCGAGGCACCACCAGCTCTGCCAAAGGTTGGTATGAGGTGCTCTTCTCCTCTCCTGTGCGTCTCAGAGGATTAGGATTAGAATCCAGGGCCATTCAAAATGGAAGGTGATCACTTCTCATCATGAGGATGGTCTTTATGATGTTATGTAAATCTGCCCCAGGACACTGCTAATTTCTCTTCTCCCTTATCCTCAAAATCTCAGTCTGTTTGGTTTTTCCATTGTACCTGCTCCTCTATTAACCTACCATGATGTTCCATAAGTAAGTAAGTAAGTGAAGTTGCTCAGTCGTGTCCAACTCTTTGTGACCCTGTGGACTGTAGCCTACCAGGCTTCTCCATCCATGGGATTCTCCAGCCAAGAATACTGGAGTGGGTTACCATTTCCTTCTCCAGGGGATCTTCCCAACCCAGGGATCAAACCGGGGTCTCCCGCATTGGAGGCAGATGCTTTAACCTCTGAGCCACCAGGGAAGATATGATATCCCATACATTTTTTCAAATTTTAAATTTTTTGATGTGGACCATTTTTAAAGTCTTTACTGAATTTGATACAACATTGCTTCTGTTTAATGCTTTGGTTTTTAGGCCAAGAGTCATGTGAGATCTTAGCCTCTGAACTAGGGTTTGAACCAATACCCATTACATTGGAAGGTGGGGTCTTAACCACTGGAGAATTGGGGAAGTCCCACCATATATTTTTTTCTAAACAAATTTCAGTGTAGCTCTTTGTCTCCTTCCCAAGGCAATCTCACTATGTAGGTATGGGTTTGGAAGTGTTCCCCTCCTTGTGGTCCTGTCTCCTTTTAGAGTCAAGTCCAAGTCCATCCTGTCAAATATAAACGGTTTTCACCAGATATTCTGCTCTTTATTACTTCAATGCTCTTCTAGTCTCAAGCAGCTCCTCCCTATAGAAAGCCTTTCATTGCAACATTTTCAGGTCTTAATTTGATCTATTGCATTCTACTTCAAAATATCAGTTCAACAATACTGTTTATTATAGTATGAAACTCCGAACTCATAGAATTTATCTATACCTCTTTAATGGCATTTATTATTTTCTACCCACAGTTATTTGCATATATGATATCTTTATTCCTAGACTAAGTTCCTCGAAAACAGCAACTATATCTTAACAGTTGGTTCATAACCACTGTTAAGTAATTGATTTTATTTTTTCCCATTCCCCCATCCCCCCAAACTTAAGGTGACTTGCTGCTGCTGCTGCTAAGTTGCTGCAGTCGTGTCCGACTCTGTGAGACCCCATGGACTGCAGCCCACCAGGCTCCTCCATCCCTGGGATTCTCCAGGCAAGAACACTGGAGTGGGCTGCCATTTCCTTCTCCAGTGCATGAAAGTGAAAAGTGAAAGTGAAGTCACTCAGTCATGTCTGACTCTTAGCGACCCCATGGACCGCAGCCTACCAGGCTCCTCCACCCTTGGGATTTTCTAGGCAAGAGTACTGGAGTGGGGTGCCATTTTAGAAGGACACAAAATACTGGCTAATGACTTAGATTAGAAGAAAATGAGAAAAAATAAGAAAGGTTTAATAAAAAATCAAGACTAGTAGGTTTTAAATCAATGCTGGCTAAAAAAAAAAAAAAAAAATCAATTTTCTTTATGTAACACTTGCCAGTGAGTTCAACCTTAGACACAAACTATATTTGCTTCTTCACTCAAAACTGTCCCAGTGGTGATGTCCGTGCCTCATCCTCCATATTTACTCCCCATTCCCCCACCTCTGCCTGCCAGCCACATCTGGCCATGCTTTGTTATGTCCTCCATTAGAAATTGCCATCTTCTTCCACAAGTTAACCTTCCTGACCACAGGGCTGGTACTAGGCATGGGTAATTATTTCAAGCCAAGCCAAATAGAATCCTTCTCTTGGTTTCTGGAGCTGGAACAAGAGGTAAGAGTCTTTTCTTCATGGATGGGAAGGCAGGAATTTGCTGATTCACCACAATCCCTGGGTAGAGAAAGCTGATTTTCAAGAGAAGAAATTAAAGCCAACCTCCAGAAAGAAGCAAAGCTCACAAAGAGAATTCTGATAGCATTTGAACCCCTGGTTCTTGTTTCTGAGACGTCCCCCCTCCCAAAGTTTCCTTCATCGTCTGCCTTCCAAAAAGCATTTGTTAGAGTGTCTTTTGATTTTTATTGGAAAGAGGCCAAACCCTTGAGTCTGACAATCCAGCATTTCCAGCACCCAGTCAGCCTTATCTTTTTTCTAAATTCTCAGTTGAGAGCTGCCTTCTTCCAGATGCCAGGCTCTTTCTTCCCTCTGTGGTTTTCCTACAGTTATTTCCTTACCTTGAATGACCTCTTGCCTCCTCTCTCTGCAGTACTAATTCAGGTCTCTCTTCAAGGTCCACTTCAAGATCTATCTCCTCCATTAAAACCCTTCTTGATTGATCTTTCCCTTCTCTGAGCTACTGTAGCCCTTATTTACCCAGCTTTTGCCATGCTGTCTGAAACATATTTCTTTCTCTGCCTTGTTCTCTCTGGTGTTTTCTGTGTCAGAGGATTGTTGGTTTGGTTTATTACTTATTCATTTGGTGACTCAGATAGTAAAGAATCTGCCTGCAATGCAGGAGTCCCGGGTTTGATTCCTGGGTCAGGAAGATTCCCTGGAGAAGAGAATGGCTACTCACTCCAGTATTCTTGCCTAGAGAATTCCAAGGACAGAGGAGCCTAGTGGGCTACAGTCCATGGGGTTTCAAAGAAGTCGGACATGACTGAGTGACTAACACATAAACACAAGAAATGTTAGGGCTTCCTTGGTGGCTCCAATGGTAAAGAATCTACCTGTGATGCAGGAGACCCAGGTTTGATCCCTGGGTTGGGGCAACCCACTCCAGTATTCTTGCCTGGAGAATCCCATGGACAGAGGAGTCTGGTGGACCACAGTCCATGGGGTCACAAAGAGTCAGACACAACTGAGAAATTAACACACACACACACACACACATACACACACAGACATGCTATCTTCCCCTTTGTTTGTTGGCACTTTGATTTGTTTGGGTACGAAACTTTGGGGCAAGAATTGAGGGACAATTGAATTGATCTACATGAAAAGAGTGCTGAATATGAGGCTCTAGCAAGCAATTCAGGAAAGGAGAAATGAGGGGCAGAGAGGGAAGACCAGGAGGAAAGGGGCATTAGCAGTGAAGAGAAGGTTGTGGATAGTCCACTGTGATCATTCTCCATGATCCTCAGTTGCTCAGGAAGTTAAAATAAACTCATCAAATGCTTAGAGAGCAAGTATAGTTGATGGAAATTAGTGACGGGATGGGTTTTGGGTGTAGATTGTCAAGGGGTAGGGAACAGAAGCAGAAGGAAAACAGTTTTGACATCCAACTTGGTCTGGATTTGGGGGTTCAAGCCAAGGGATAAAAGGTCCCAGCCAACATCTGGGCTATGACTGTTTATTAATTTAGTGTTAAATGTATCAGTCTCGCCTCCCACATCGTGACTGTACGTTTCATAAGTAGGGACCATGCTGTTCCCTGCCTCAGATGCTGTCAGACTGTGTCAGGCTCAGAGAGCTGTTTCTACATCATTCCTCTCTTCATTTTCCAATGCTTCCTCCATAGCAATGTTAGGCTAATGACTCTTACAATTTTTCTTTTATCATATTGGCTTCCTGATCTAAGAAAAAAGAAGAAGGAAAAGAAGGAGGAGGAAGAGGACGATCGTCTATAATTGGTCTCTGCAGCCATTTTTAACTTCTCTGCTGGTGATCAAACTCCTCCCTTATCTGGCCTCATCTGATTTGCCCAAACTCACCTTCTCTTATCCAGCACGATTCTCTTTCTGAGAAACGTTGAGGACTCCTGTGTACTCATATCACATGTCTTTATTTTTTGAGGACCTGCTTGTCCTCAAATTCCAGCACAAGACCCAGTTCCTTCAGGAAACCTGTTATGATTTTCAATCAATTTGCAGTTATCTTTCTTCTTATATTAACTGCATTGATAATTTGGACCATGCCACATAGCACTGATTAATGCTCTAGTGATCTTACGATGGTTAATCGTCTCATAAGCACCTTAAGTATTGAAAGAATGGTTATCATTTTTATACAATGGGTGCTTGAAAAGTGAAAGCCACTCAGTTGTATCTGACTCTTTGTGACCCATTGGACTATACAAGTCCATGGAATTCTCTAGGCAAGAATACTGAAGTGGGTAGCCTATCCCTTCTCCAGGGAATCTTCCTGACCCAGGAATCAAACCAGGGTCTCTTGCATTGCAGGTAGATTCTTTACCAACTGAGCTAGCTATAAGGGAAGCCCTCAGGTGCTTAGTACTAAATAAGCATTTAAGATACCCCTCCTCTAAGTGGATTCACAAAAGGCAGCAGTTTTATTTGATTTCCTATTCTTTCCCCTGAAGCTCCAATACTTAGGCCACCTGATGCGAAAAGCTGACTCATTGGAAAAAACCCCAATGCTGGGAAAGATTGAAGGCAAAAGGAGAAGGGGGAGGCAGAGGATAAGATGGTTAGACAGCATCACTGACTCAATGGACATGAATTTGAGAAAATTCTTGGGAGATAGTGGAGAACAGAGGAGCCTGGCGCGCTACAGTCTATGGGATTGCAAAGAGTCGGACTTAGCATTTGAACAACAACAAATTCTTCCCCCAGTGTCAGAACATTGGAAAATAGTAGGTACTCAATGAATATTTGTTTAATGAATGAACGAATATCAGCCTGCCAATCTTTAAGGCTTCCAGCAGGGAAGACCAGTCTTTTTACTTTGTCTTTCTCACCTAATGTTTAAGGCCTTCTCATCCCATGGACGGAGGAGCCTGGTGGGCTACAGTCTGTGGGGTCGCAAAGAGTTGGACACGACTGAGCAACTTCACTTTCACTTTTCATAATTCTTTTGAATCTAATAACTTTTTTTTGTTGGATTTCTCAGTCTTTTAGATAATTTCACATGGTGCTACCTAGCTCCTTTATTATGGAATCCATCATTCTGAAAGCACTGCATTTATTTCAAATCACATTTGTGCCAAATTTAATCTATTTATACAGAAAGAGAAAACAGGGCAGCAATGCATATGCATTGCTTGCTCCTTCACTTCCATGCTCTTCTGCGTGTATCACAGTATTGAAAAAGTGGGACTTGAGCATTTATATGGTAAAATGAATCTCTCTAAAGATATACCATTCACAAAGTACATAATTTTTATAATGGAAATACTCAACATCATAAACATATCATTTATCCCCAAATTAATGAATTAAAATGTGATGCAATTCCCATAAAAATCCCAACAGAGAATTTTTTCTGGTGAAAGTTAGCAGGCTGAGTCTAAAATTCACTTGGTGAAAAAGGCTGAGAATAGCAAAGGTAATTTTAAAGAAGAGCAAAGGAAAGGGACTAGACTTTTCAGATATCAAGATTTGTTGTAAGACCATAGTAATGAAATCAGAACGATGTTAGTCCAGGGATAGACAAACAGACTAAATGGAACAGAGGGGTCCCCACCTTCCACACACACACACACACACACACACACACTCATACACAGAAATGGCATTACAAATTACTGAGAATATCAATTTGTGAAACAATGATGTTGGGACAATTGATTGACCATATGAAACTAGAAGTATATTCACGATATCAAAACTGAAATAAATTCCATGTGGATAAACAGGTCACTATGTCAAAAGCAAAAGCAACAGTAATTTCAAGAAAAATACAGAATATTTTTCAGATGTGACATGGGAGAATTTTTCTAAATAACACAGATAATGCATAGGTCATAAAGGAAAGAATATAAATAAATTTGACTGTATTCAAATTTGAGGCATTTTTATGAAAAAAAAAAAAAGGTGAAATTAAAAGGCAAGTTACAAACTGGAAAAAGATATTTCAAGTCATATATCTGACAAAGAATGATATCAGGAATGTACATTTTAAAGCTCAATTAGAGAAAGATCAGGATGGCAAAGAGATAGGTGATTACATAAAAATAATGGCCATCTAAGTTTCACTCTATTAATATTCAGGGAAACACAACATCTAATACTGTTGAGAAGGCACATACTCTATTTTATTGTAATTCTTCTTTTGGTATATATATTCATATATATGTGTATACATACACACACACACACATATGTGTATTTGTGTGTTAGCTGCTCAGTTGTGTCCAACTCTTTGGGACCCCATGGATTGTATGTAGCCCACCAGGCTCCACTGTCCATGGAATTCTTCAGGCAAGAATACTGTAGTGGGTTGCCATGCCCTCCATCAGGGGATCTTTCCAACCTAGGGATCAAACCTGGGTCTTCTGAATTGCAAGCAGCTTCTTTACTATTTGAGCCACCTGAGAAGCTATATATATACATATATATATGCATATACATATTATCTATATATATGAAGCTCTTATGTATGTGAACAAGTATATATATAAAGAATATCAGCAAAATTATAATTATAAAAATTATAAAAAAGCCCAAATTTTTCATTTATAGGGGAATAAACAAGTACATGTGTTATTTTCCAAAAATCTGTTAAAATAAATAGATTAGGGCTATGTGAGTCAATGTGAATACACCTTAAAAACATAATCTGAAGAGGAAAAAGCAAATTATAGAATATAATGCAATACCATTTACCTAAAGTTTAAAAATACACAGAACAATTTTTGCTATTATTCCAAGACCTATGTTGTATAGTGTAGTGGACCAGGTTCCCCATAAAGCAGGTTCTGAGATAGCGATTACCGAGCAGGAGGCTCTTTAGGGAGTGCCTTTGGGAACACTTTTATTTTTTTAAGATTTTTTTTTTTATGTGGATCATTTTAAAAGTCTTTATTGAATTCGCTACAATATCATTTTTGTTTTAGGTTTTGGTTTTTTGGCCACAAGGAATGTGGGATCTCCCCAATCAGAAATCAAACCCATGTCCCTGCATTGGAAGGGAAAGCCGTAACCACTGGACTGCTAGGGAAGTCCCTGGGAACATCTTTTGGGAAGGAAGTGAAGGATACAGGACTGGGCAGAGGGAGGGTTTGGGCATGATGGGGGGCCAAGATGGGGTCTTAATAATGGCCTCTGTCAACCCCTTGGAAAGCCTGTGAAGCTGGGATTGCTCCCCAGAATTATCCTGAGTTGGGGTGAGGGCCCTGGCCTTTACACATCTGCATTGACAAGTCCCTGGATGTGGGAAAGGTGCATGACCCTGGGGCGGGCAGATGTCCTCAGTCTCTGTGCAGTCATTAGAACGTTCACATGAATATTCTGATTTTCCTCTCTTAGAAGTGTGATAACACTGTGCATCCACACGTCCTTTGACTTAGGTATGTAATGTGCTTTGGCCAATGGAATATGAGCAGAAGTTGTGAGAGCACAACTTCTGAGTGGAAACTCCTAAGAGAGTGCAATGTGATTCTCCCGAGTCCCTTCCTCTTTCATTCGATCTGGGACATTCTAGATCTGTGGAAGGCCTTCCACCTGCGTGTCTGGGTTGCTGCCTGTGTGGAGGGGTGCCTTCAGCTGTCATGTGACGGACAGTAGGCATAAATGAAAAATACACTCTCTCTGTTCTTAATCAATAATACATTGGGTTTTGTTTTGTTTTTTGACACTGATGTACAATAACCTAGGTATCCTGACTGATACTGTCTCTTGATTTCAAGTTATCACTCTTGCCATCTTTGAGCTCTCCTTTGCTTGTTACACATATTTACTTAATTGTCTTCCTTGCGTTGTTTCCTAGATCAGGGTTTCACAAAATGAAAGTGTTCTTCAGAAAACTTGTCATGGTTGTGTGAGCTGCTCTCCAAAATCATGGTTTTGATGGTCAACTAGGTGGGAAACCACACACTTTGTCACTCTCTCAGGGACTTATAATTGCTCATTAGCATATTACATTTCCAGAACAGTCTTTCCATAAAGAAACCTGCTTTAACTAATTTTAATCTTCCATTTCACAAACTCATTTGACTATGGAACCCTAAAAATAAAATCTATTAACATCTGAACACATTTTTGGAAACTCTGCCCTAAGCAATCTTCCTTCTTTCCATGCCAAATTAAACACATCCAGCGGGTCTACTTGGAAATGAAGAGAAAGGAGCTGGGACTTATGTACAGTGGGTTCAAGAGCTGAAAGCCTTTCTACAAGCCTTTCTCTCTAATAGAGAAAGAGCAAAACTTTCACTTGGCTTTAAGATCAGCTAACACACAAATCATATCTATAGACTGGAAAACACAAATATGTGTTTATTTGTGATGTGACTGTGATATGCAGTCCTTTATCACATAAACCACCTAAGGCTGACAGTATGTTTGCAAAATAATACGCAGACACGTAGAAAGCAGAACAATATACAACATAATCACTGCCAAATGAGTGGGTATGGACAGAGCCTTAAGGATGTCAAAAATCACACCATGAATGAGGGCCAGACTTGGGGTCCACACACCATGTATTGGATCCAAGAATCAAGGATTCACTGAGTCATGGAAGACTCACTCTTTGATAACATTCTGAATATCTTACCTGAAGTGTGATATCAAAGAATTAGGCACAAACAATTACAGTGATTAGCATTTCTGTACATTTCCATCATGGTGTCAGAAAACAAAAGAATTCTTGCCAGTTTTCCAATCTGGCAAAGTTCAAAAAATGCCTGCCTATCTTGTCAATGCAGCGAACGATAGCTTGTTGGCTGAGAAAATGGCCCACTCAGAATGAGGAGGCAGGGCAGACGGCTGCCTGTGCCTTTATAATTTTTTTTTTCTTACAGAATTTAAAGAAGTTAAGGAATTACTTCTCTTGAATGAAAACTCCATATTTTAATAAATTAGAGTGGTTGACAACCTGGAATGGCTGGAGCAGAATGTTACATAATTTCTAACCTCCTCTTCTTCCTTTGTATGTGTTCTGAATGAAAAGGAAACTATTTTAGCAGACAGGAAGAATAGACAAAAACTTTAAAAGAAACACCAAATTACCAAAGTCTTGCTTTTGCCTACACACAGATAGATTGAGATAGGATTAAAATTCACGATGTAATGATTTACAGACTCAGAACCCAGATATTTTGAGAGTCGATGGCTCAGCAAAAACACAAATTACTTTTAGACCCAATCTATTATTTATTATTTCAATGTATAAAAAATGCACCCAATGCATCTTTGGGATGAAGAGTTCAAAGTCATTGTGATTGTTTAGTTGGCTTTTCTTTAGCATAGAGAAATCTGCATATTTTATGTCAGCCTGAAGTTGTGTACCATGCAAGATTGTCATGTCATAAAAACCAAGAGTTAACTTTCAAGAATAAAATTCACGGTATCATCATAAATATACTAATTACTTTTAGTGAAAGTCACTCAGTCGTGTCTGACTCTTTGCAACCCCATGGACAATTCAGTCCATGGAATTCTCCAGGCCAGAATACTGGAGTGGGTAGCCTTTCCCTTCTCCAGGGGATCTTCCCAACCCAGGGATAGAACCCAGGTTTCCCACATGGCAGGCGGATTCTGTACCATCTGAGCCACCAGGGAAGCTCAATTACTTTTAAGCTACATATAAAATAAAATCCTATCAATAGAGTTTTAATTAAATAATGAGGGATGGCTGCTGAAATTTCAAGTGGGCATTATTTTCATCACTATAGTTGATCATTTCTATTGCCTTCAAAGTAGAGTAAAAAAAACCCTCCACAGGATAAAAAAGCCTGAACTCCATTATCTGTAAACTGAAGTAATTAATGCCTTTGTGTGGTTATCTGTGCTTACATTAAATTACCATTTCTAACACCTTCTTTCTTCCTTTCTCCAGTGCTCCCCGCCAACCCAACAGCTTCCAAAAGTCTTGGGTCTGCTTAGTAGGCCAGTTTTCCAATTTGGTCTACCTGCAATGCAAGAAACCTGGGTTCAGTCCCTGGGTTTCGAAGATCTCCTGGAGAAGGAAATGGCAACCCACTCCAGTATTCTTGTGTGGGAAATCCCATGGACAGAGGAGCCTGGCAGGCTACAGTCCATGGGGTCACAATCAGACAGGACTGAACAACTAACATTTTCACTCTCACTTTCCAGTTTGAAAAAAGAGCAAGTGGTTATGCTGAGCTAAAGTTTTCCATATCACTTTGGTTGGAGATTAGTCACAATTCTTAGAAAATTCGCAAGTTGATTCTGAGACTCTTCTTTCTAAAAAAAAATTATAATGATGAAAAATCATGTTTCTTCTATTAAAAATTAATTTCAGTGCTACATTTAATTGAAAAGTATCACTCTGAAATCAATTTCTTGCTTTATTTTTCTGAAAATAGACTATGTAACTAGATAAGGAAAGTTAAACTGTATTTTAAAAGCTGAATCATAGATACTTCCCTTCATAAATATTTAAATCTTGAGTCTGGGTTTTGTCTTCTATTTGAGTTTTCATTGTCTCTTCCATATAATATTTCATATCTGATAGGGTGTAACTACCCTTATGGCAGAAAGTGAAGAGGAACTAAAAAGCCTCTTGATGAAAGTGAAAGTGGAGAGTGAAAAAGTTGGCTTAAAACTCAACATTCAGAAAACGAAGATCATGGCATCCAGTCCCATCACTTTATGGGAAATAGATGGGGAAACAGTGGAAACAGTGGAAACAGTGTCAGACTTTCTTTTTTTGGGCTCCAAAATCACTGCAGATGGTGACTGCAGCCATGAGATTAAAAGACACTTACTCCTTGGAAGGAAAGTTATGACCAACCTAGATAGCTTATTCAAAAGCAGAGACATTACTTTGCCAACAAAGGTTCGTCTAGTCAAGGCTATGGTTTTTCCTGTGGTCATGCATGGATGTGAGAGTTGGACTGTGAAGAAGGCTGAGCGCCGAAGAATTGATGCTTTTGAAGTGTGGTGTTGGAGAAGACTCTTGAGAGTCCCTTGGAATGCAAGGAGATCCAACCAGTCCATTCTGAAGGAGATCAGCCCTGGGATTTCTTTGGAGGGAATGATGCTGAAGCTGAAACTCTAGTACTTTGGCCACCTCATGTGAAGAGTTGACTCATTGGAAAAGACCCTGATGCTGGGAGGGATTGGGGGCAGGAGGAGAAGGGGACGACAGAGGATGAGATGGCTGGATGGCATCACTGACTCAATGGACATGAGTCTGAGTGAACTCTGGGAGTTGGTGATGGACAGGGAGGCCTGGCATGCTGTGATTCATGGAGTTGCAAAGAGTTGGACATGACTGAGAGACTGAACTGAACTGAATCAAAGTTTTACTATGTAATAAATATAGTTTGTTGTTCTCTATTAAAGGTGAGAGTTGAATACATTTATAAATTCATAAATCAGCAGCCAGTTTGGCAAACTTCTTATATTAAATTAGACAGCATTTAATTATTAAGACAACTAGGAGATGAGTGAGATTCTAATTAAAACCCCAGTAAACAGCTATTCTCCATTCCTGATTTATAATTCAGTGTCCATCAAAAAAATCAAATTAAGGACACCATGTCTTCTTACATCTGAATATCTTGAAAGAAATCTGACTGTTATATCTACTCTCATTAGATGCTAAATTAGGATATAAAGAATAAGCTTATAAAACAACTGACCAAACAAACAAAAAGCTCCATAGAGTGAGATTTTTAAAATGACAAGGATATAAGACGGTCTACTTAGAAAAGTACATTTCACATTTTTGTGCAGCAAAAAGCAATACAGCGTTTTCAAATTGCAGGTAAATAGACATTTGTGTTGTTATATCATCAGTTCAACATCTCTGTGCAGCACAAACAGGATGAATGAAGCTATATGGTACAGAGAAAGATTCTTCAAAATTGAGTTCCAGTGTTATCTTGCTCATCACATGAATGTGAATGAAAATAATTCAGAAGCTTAATCTGAACAAACTACTTATCATGGAGCACTTAACGAAATACTGCTTTCAAACAGCATTTAGGATATAAACTCCAGGATGAAGAATCAGAGATCCCATTACCTGGTACAATGAAGTGTTTTTGGAGCTACGTTCTTTAATCCTTTCCATCTCTAGTTGATAAAGATGGTTGGACCAGCATCCGGGAGGAGGCCGGGTGAGTTTCCAGGAGTCTGTGTACTTAAAAATTTCTAGGACCAAAATTCATATCATATCAGACGATGCTGCTGCTTCCTCTGCCCTGCCTTCAGGAAAGCGTAAAACAACTCCACATGTTACTGGGGAATGCTCAAGTCCCAGTGTCTGAGGAAATGGGAGTTTAAAGAACCATGTAAATATATATATATTTAACCATATATATATATATATATATATATATATATATATATATATATATATTCTCTCTCTCTATATATATATTTTGTCTGAAATTTCAACACTGCATTGTGTGTTTATGAAATATTATTTAATAGGAGTGAAGAACGCAGTCTCATTCACATGATTAATTTAAGTAACTCTAAGGTAGTAGGATCATTTATGTTTATTGAATTAGCTACTCAAACACTTTTTGGTGAGGCCAAGCACCGCGGGGCAGGTCACTCACAGCAGTCTCCCTGTACCGTTGTTCCTACTCGCCTCTATGCCGGAACGTACGAACCTTCAAGGTGCAGACTTTCACAGATGCCAGCATGCTCCTATCCAGACATCACCGGATCGGTTTTGCAAGAGGGAAGATAGAATTGAATCCAACAAGCAACCAGAACCTGGGCCATCGTCAGGCATGAGCGAAGTTGCAGCTTGCCCTCCCTCTCTGATCGCTGACAGCCCTTCAGCTCTACCATCTCCCCCCTCCTCCCCCTCCTCCAGTCAGTAAATCTTCTTGCCTGTTCACTCGATGCCAGCCCCTGTATGCCAGTGGTTATTCTGTACTACTGTACTTTTCAAGGTGCTGTACTGTGAGATTAAAAATGTTTATTTTTGTGTTTGTTTTTTATGTTTTATTTGTGTGAAAAGTATTAGAAACTTATTACAGTACAGTACTATACAGCCAGTTGTGTTAGTTGGGTACCTGGGCTAACTTTGTTGGAGTTACAAACAAATTGGACTTAAGAACGTGCTCTCAGAACATAACTTGTTTATACGTAGGGGACTTCCCACATCTATGCTCTCAGCTATGTGCTTTGTAGTTCTATTCATCAAGAGGTAGAGTCCAATTTTGGTTTCCTCAGGGTATATGCCTAGGCGTGGGATTGCTGGGTCATATGGTGGTTTTATTCCTATTATACAGAGAGAAGTGAGTCAGAAAGAGAAAGATAAATACCATATTCTATTGCATATATATGGCATCTAGAAAAATGGTACTGAAGAATGTATTTACAGGGCAACAGTGGAGAAACAGACATAGAGAACAGACTTATGGACATGGAGAGAGGGGAGGAGAGGGTGAGATGTATGGAGAGAGTAACATGGAAACTTACATCACCATATGTAAAATAGATAGCCAGGGGGAATTTGCTGTATGGCTCAAACAGGGGCTCTGTATCAACCTAGAGGGATGGGTGGGGTGGGAGACGGGAGGAGGTTCAAAAGGGAGGGGATATATGTATACCTATGGCTGAGTCATGTTGAGGTTTGACAGAAAACAGCAAAGTTCTGTAAAGCAATTATCCTTCAATTAAAAATAAATTAATAAAAAAAAAGAGGTAGAGTCCATATCCCCACTCCTTTAATTGGCACTCACCTTGTCGAATGTGGCCCAAGCAATGGTGTACCAGTTCCCACCTTGGACTTAAGAAACTTTGTTGACTTGTCTCTTTGGGGACCCCTTCCTCCATCCAATAAGCAAGACATGTTTTTATAGCCAGGGAGTGAGGAACCTCAAAGACCAGAGCTGTGTCAGCCTAGTTCTCCCTGCCAAGGCCCTAGACAGGTGAGATAAGCCATCTAAGATCGAGATCTGATTTGAAGCTTCAGATCTGACCCAAAGTTATAGCTGATCGAGAAGCTCAGCTGAGCTCAGCGTAAATCACCATGAGAAAAATAAATGGCCAGCTAAGACAAATTCGTTGTAAATTGATGATGACCGATTGTCCCCAATTAGTGCTGTGGCACCTGAAACTGAGACATAATTCAGGATACAAATACGTGAAGCCACATCTCTGTATGGACTGTTATCTTTAAACTATCTTTGACATTGTGTTTTGCAAAGCCATACATAAGTCAGACTGATTGTCAGTAACTTTTGGTAACTTCTAAAAATTGTTTACCATATAAAAAACATTTATATTTATATTTTTTACTTTCTTCCATTGTGTAGAACTATTAAAAATGTGTTCTTGCTTGATTAATTAACATGTTCCACAGATTACATAAAGTTGAAAACAAAACCAAAAAAAGATGAAATCAACAAACCCCACAGGCCTATTGGAAACCAAATAATAAGGCTAAAGGTGTGTACATAACATTATGAAACGTCATCGGTTCTTCTGTATCTGGGCATTTCAGATCGGTCAAGCACCACGCTATCAAAGCAGAGACATTAAGTCCTCTTCTCCCACCATGCCAAAACTTTCAAATTACTGCACGTTTATTTCAGCCATTATAGATCAATGTCCAAATTCATCAGAGTGCGCAAATGGTAGAATTTTAAAGTTAGAAGGCAGTTCGGAGGTTTCTAAGTGTGGTGGTGGAAAAAGCAATAGTATATGAATGCTGTTGCTGCTGCTGCTGCTAAGTCGCTTCAGTTGTGTCCGACTCTGTGCAACCCCATGGACGGAAGCCCACCAGGCTCCCCTGTCCCTGGGATTCTCCAGGCAAGAACACTGGACTGAGTTGCCATTTCCTTCTCCAATGCATGAAAGTGAAAAGTGAAAGTGAAGTTGCTCAGTCGTGTCGGACTCTTAGCGACCCCATGGACTGCAGCCCACCAGGCTCCCCCGTCCATGGGATTTTCCAGGCAAGAGTACTACCCTATTCTATTAATGGCTGTGTCACATGGATCTTCTTTAGCCAATAGTTTTTTATCAGAAAATGAGAGTTTTGGTATACATGACTTCTCTGTGTGAGAGGGCAATTATAATAATTTGTCCCTGAATTCTAAAAGATGGTGAAGAAGAATTGAGAGGTGATGAAGGGGAAAAAGAGAGAGGACAGATCCCATAGACAGATAAAAGATGTCTAATGGAGGAATTTGGAGATGCTTCTTTGGGATATTATGAGAGTTTCCCCATAAATATTGCCAATACTTTCAGAGTTAGAGTAAATGTTGAGGCAGATTGGGAAGGGGTAGGGAACAGACTGAGAAGTATAACCGAATTTATCTAGGGGATCTCACATGTATTGGGCTGGCCAGAAATGTCAATTGGGTTTTTTTGTTGTTGTTGTTTTTTAACAGCTTACAGAAAACCCAAACAAACTTTTTGGCCAAACCAATACTAGACCTGAGGAAAGAAGCTCTGCCCCCCAAAAGCCCAGTCATGTGTGGGTTACATAAGATTCCTTGCACATCTAAAAATCTCTGGCTAGAAAGGCAGCCCCTGCTTCACGGCATTTATATCAAACAACAGTTCTCTTCATCCTAAATTCTCTAACTCAGAATTCTTGATGAGCCATTTGGGACCTGGCTGATGTATATCTCTGTGCTATATATAAAAGATTTGACAAAGAAATACACTGCACAAACAAGATCATAAAAATGACACTCAAAATGCTTGAAAGAGCAATTTTTAAACATCCTAAATACTTTAGGAACACAGTCTAATCAATTGTCCTCCATAAAACACATTAAAGTCACTACTGGTGATCTAAAAGGATGTATCTATATGTTTTCTCTAATTTTGTAGCATGATAATTGGAAGACTTTGCCTTTTTAAAGTGTGAATTATTACAAGATTAGGGAAATTGGCTAATAATTTGGCAGGCTGATTAGATGAATTAGTAAATTAACCCAAGCTGTTGTGTACATATGTAAGTCCTCTGAGATGGGAATTTTTAATTGATTCCTCAAGGGTTCTTGTTAAATGGCAAGATGGTTGTTTGACTATTCAAATAAATGTTTAAAAAAGCAGTCAGTTAACTTCCCTACCAATGGGAATGGACTTTACACAGACATTACAACCACCGAATGTCAAAGTTCCACTTGAAACTCAAGGTTGGTTAGTTTCGTTTGCTCTTCTTCTGTTCACTTCCCAGCTTCCTATATACCCAGAGTCATTATTAATCAATAACGGAAGGTCGCTCTTGTCAGTGACCCTTGCCCATACTCCAATCTCCTCCAGCTCATTTTCCCATATCTTTCCCTGTGTCCTCCACTAGTTCTTCGTGCATTGTCCGTCATGTTCTCAATTCCCCTATAAAGCTCTGAACGCATTAAGTTTTAATGTAATGGAGTAGAGTGGAGATAGGATGGGATGTGATCCACCTGAGCTGGGTTCGACTTCTGCGACTCTGTTTAATAACTGTGTAGTCTCGGGAAATTTACTCAACCACAGTCCCTGCTTCCTCATTTGTAATCTGAAGGTACTGATAGCCAATCTGCATGGTTGCTGTGGGAATTCAGGATGATATAGATAAAGCTCTCAGAAGTTAGCACATAATTAGCAGCTCAAATGATTTTCTCTGCTTGTTTCCTCTTATTGAGACCCATATTGACTCTCAGTGTCACTGCTTCCCCCAGAACACTCTAAAGGTTGCTCCTGTATTTTGGCTTCTTGAAAAGGACTCAACTTTATCCTGTCTCCCTGCAGCTTCCTGGCAGTTTTGAGTAGTTTTCATTTAAAATCTCTCCTTATTTGAAGGATATGCTGCCCACTTTTATCTCTTGGTTCCTAACAATAAAAACTTCATATAATTATCCTTTTATTTGATCACAAGGAAGCTGGGTGGCAAGGACAGCCAATATTATCTTGATGAAAGATACAGGTGCGTTTTAGTGTTACCTCTGGGGCATTTCTTCTCAGTCTTCAAGGACTTTGAAACTTGGCTCACAGCTTCTCTCTTCACTCCAGCATCCGCTGTCGTCTTAAGTGACTTCATGTTATGTACTGATGAGCCCTCTAACAGCCTGCCCTCATACTGACAGTCACTTCCATTCCACTTTACCAGCCCCATTTGCAGAAGCACACTTTGGACCTTTTATCACGTGGAACTGCTCTTCTGAAAATCTGAATTTTGAAGTAACTCTTTCTGCCCATAATTTCTTTCTCTTCTCCAACTCTTTGACTCCCACAAAACCTGTTCTTTCTGCCTCATCACACAATCCTGCTTCTCAAATCCTTTATAGTCATTCAGTCTATTAATGTCTTACTTCATTTCCTCCATAAACAGCCTGAATTTCAAGTATGTACTCATTCATTCATGCATTCATTTAATTGTTCATTTGCGCATCATTCCAGATTTATTAAGTGCCTTTTGTGTGTCAGGCACTATGGTAGGACATGTGATAGACCATTATCCTAGGCCTGAAATGACTCAGGGTAGCCTGGTCTGCCCTCTTGACCACTTTTGGATTCTTTATCCTCTATGCTTTCCTTTGTTTCCACCTGGAAAATACCTGTGTACTATTTTTATTATTATTTATTGTCTCTGATTTTAGACCTGGTTCCGATTGTGGCTGGATAAAAATCTGTCTCTTGCCTGAGCTGGGCCTTCAGGGAAAATCTAATCCCTCACACCCCAGACAGCCTTGTCTCTCTGCAGCTGCCATTCCAGTATGTTACTCTTTTCTCAAGCCTTTACCTGGGTGCTCTCTTCCTGGATGGCTCGGTCTCACTTCACCAGGTATGAGCTGCCTCAATACCCCTCACCCTTCATCTGTACTTTCTTCATATTCTGTAAAGCAACAAAGGAAACAAGATATGATGTAATTGGCACACTGCACTTCTCCGTAGGTACTGCTGGCTTCCACCTTGATTCCTTAACTTATGTGCTCCTTCAGTCTCCCATTCCTCCTCCCCAAGAAAGATGCTTACTCTCAGCTTACAAACATCCTAAACACGCTTTCTTTGAACTCTGCCTGCTATTCAGGCTTCCATCACAAAATTCCAATAAATTCCATTCCATCTCCACTCATTGCCTTCACTTACCAATCTCTCCTTCACTCCAGGGCAGCATGATATCGACCTCTCAAACTAACCAAGTTGCTGGAACCCCTCAGTGGCCCTTCAGGCCTCTTGTTCCTGGAAATGATTGAACATCTCTTGTGTTTGTTCTGATCCAGTCCACCACCTGGCCAGAAATTGATAAGAAGCAGCTCTATCAAAAATCCTGGAACTTTTTGGCTTTTTCCCATCCTGATACTTCACCTCCCTCGGTCTGCATTTACTTGATGTTTGCACTCTTGCTCCATCTTTGATTTCCAGCTGATGTTTATCACTTGAATCTGACAACAGATTTGCATTCTCTGGCAAATTTTTAGAACATGCCCGCAAAGTCTGATAGAGCTTCAAGCACCGTAGTCCCACTTGCTGGCTCGTTAGCATACCTGGTTTCTCTGCTGGTCTGATCTCTCCTGTGTGGGTAGGAATCTTAAAGCCTCTCCTCCCTTAATTTTCATGATACTCTCCTCTCCTGATGCTTTTTATACTACCCTAACCACTCTTTCAAGTATCCTGTGAAATCTCTTCTTCCTTTTCATCTCACTCTATACACATTTCTTGGCAGATTTCATCCACTCCCATGGCTTAACCATCATCCCTGTGTTGCCAACTCCCAAATTTATAATTCCAATTTTGAGTTCTGCATATGTAATACAAATGGCACACTGGATAGCTTCTTGAATTTGGACTTCAAATCCAACATATTTAAAAGCAGATTCATCATCTTTTCCTTCTACCTTGTATCTTCTCTCATCTTCCCATCTCAGTTAACATTACTCTAAGTTCTATACCTAACAGCTACTTGAACTTTACACTTTTGAAATGCCTCCTCTGCTTGGTCTCTTGTATTTGTTTTCAGGTCAGTTTCTTCTACTGTAGTTTAGATCAGTTTGCAGTAAATCTTGCAATATCTGCCTGCCCAGATTTTTCTAATAGTCTGGTAACTAGTCTTCCTCTCACAATTGCTTCTCTTTCCAAGTTATTTTCCACTTTGCATCAGAGCATACCTGCTAATGGAGAGTTTTGTTTTTGCCACTCTGCAGCTTTAAAACCTTTTCTGGATTCTGCTGCCTGTAACATAAAAGGCAATGGCACCCCACTGCAGTACTCTTGCCTGGAAAATCCTATGGATGGAGGAGACTGGTAGGCTTCAGTCCACGGGGTTGCAGAGTTGGACACGACTGAGCAACTTCACTTTCACTTTTCACTTTCATGCATTGGGGAAGGAAATGGCAACCCACTCTAGTGTTCTTGCCTGAAGAATCCCAGGGACAGTGGAGCCTGGTGAGCTGCCGTCTACGGGGTCGCACAGAGTCGGACCCGACTGAAGCAACTTAGCAGCAGCAGCAGCAGCAGCAGCACACCATAAAAGCTGTCCTCTAGTTGGGCACTGATATTCCTTCATAATCTTACCCCCTCCTCAATTTTGGTCTCAATGCTCACATAGTTGCCTGTTTCTCCTTTGTGCTCTAGTTCTGTTCAGTTCAGTTCGGTCGCTCAGTCGTGCTCGACTGTTTGCGACCCCATGGATCACAGCATGCCAGGCCTCCCTGTCCATCACCAACTCCCAGAGCTTACCCAAACTCATGTCCATCGAGTCGGTGATGCCATCCAGCCATCTCATCCTCTGTCGTCCCCTTCTCCTTCTGCCCCCAATCCCTCCCAGCATCAGGGTCTTTTCCAATGAGTCAACTCTTTGCATCAGGTGGCTAAAGTACTAGAGTTTCAGCTTCAGCATCAGTCTCTCCAATGAACACCCAGGACTGATCTCCTTTAGGATGGACTGGTTGGATCTCCTTGCAGTCCAAGGGACTCTCAAGAGTCTTCTCCAACACCACAGTTCAAAAGCATCAATTCTTCAGCACTCAGCTTTTTTCACAGTCCAACTCTCACATCCATACATCACCACTGGAAAAACCATAGCCTTGACTAGACAGACCTTTGTTGGCAAAGTAATGTCTCTGCTTTTGAGTATGCTATCTAGGTTGGTCATAACTTTCCTTCCAAGGAGTAAGCGTCTTTTAATTTCATGGCTGTAATCACCATCTGCAGTGATTTTGGAGCTCCCAAAAATAAAGTCTGACACCGTTTCCACTGTTTGCCCATCTATTTCCCATGAATTGATGGGACCAGTTATGTTAGTCAATGTTAATTCATACAACTGAACCCAAGATTTCACAACTGAAGCTCTGTGTAAGCTTCCTCTTCTATCCAAGGTGACTTTGCTTTCTTTCCTTCCAACTTAAACCTTAATTCAATGCTATTCTCTGATATGATTTCTGAGTAGTCTTTCCGAAGGATTTCTGCTGTGTCCCCCGAGCACTTATTTCTCTCCTCAAATGCTGACTCAGGGACCCAGGCTCCTTCTCTTTTTAGCTCTGCCATCTCCTGCGGCTCAGTGTTCCACTAGATTTATGCATCTGATTAGAAGATGAGGAAGGTAAATGGAGGAACACATGTATGAGGGTTTGATGGCATACATCACTGCTGTTGACAAGCCATTGGCCATGACTCAGGCACATGGCTGCTGAAAACAGTCATCTTACTGTGCCCAGGAGGAAAAGGGAAATGGTCCAGTGAGCTACCAGTGAAAGTCTTTCCACACTGGCACATGGAAATGATTAGTATATACATTTGGAAGGTGATAATGAATCAACTTGATTATTACAGAATGGGCATTAGCTGTGGTTAAGTCTCTGCCAATGTATGATCCTACCATTCAAATTTCTTACTGGCTTCCAACATTGTAATTGAAGAAAAAACATTATGCCATATGACCAGTTATACCACTGGTAAGGAAACTGATTTTACAGCTTAGCCAAATATTTTCTTTATTCATATTCATTATATATAATTCTTATGGACATTATAAAAGTTCAGAGATAGACCACTGTCCTAAGAACACTAACAGTGTAATGGAAAGAATTTGATGTTTATTCTGCACAGCAATGTACAAATCACTCAGAATTACTTTATGAAGTTGCTATGCTTCAAGGCTTTTCATTTCAGTTTCTATCTCTTTAACAATGTGTTTGGGAATGGCAGGCCAGATCCTGTGCAAAGTGTGGGCCCACTGTGTGCAGTATAAAGAGGCTTGGGGGGACTTAAGGCGTGACTATACTGCTTCTTGGCTGGGTATAACTGACAAGTCTAAGCAGCCTAAATGTCTTCCTTTTTAAAATCATGGACTTTTAATGGATAATCTTTTAGGCCTCTTGCAATTTTAACATTTGCTTCCAGGGTCTATTTGAAAGTGCTGGTTAACAGGAAATAGGCTGGTTAATAGACTAATAGAATGACAGTCAATGGGGAGCTTACAATTTCTAAGCAAGTTGCTAAATGAAGTTGTGCTTGGTATCAGAAGTGTTTAATCATCCTTAATAGCAAGGGGAAAGTGCTATCTAAAATTATGTACGGTCTGCTCTATTGCTATGCATGTAATCAGACTGTAGCACTGCAATTCTTTGGCCCATGTGCCAGGCCTGTTCCCCTCTCCACAGCTCATGTGACGTCACATACCTGCGAGGCTGCTAAATGGTCTACCACTGAGAGTAGCCAGTGCCTTTCTTTATCTTAATAACATCATCTCTTAAGATGCTATGATTTTAGCTGAAATAACTGTCTGCTTACTGACAAAGAGTGCTTCGGAATGGTTTGCCAAGCGTTTGTTCAGGGACCACGCGAATAGGACTAACAATCAGGAAAATGCATGGGCTCTCAGTGGGGTGTCCCCTCCCCCATAGCTTAGAGGTCTTCTCACCATCCAGTGTCAGGAAATGTAATGGCTTTAATTTCATTTTTGCTCCAGATAACACTCAGGAAATGATAATGAAGTGTCCAGATTTTCCTTTGTTCCAGAAATTCGTGCCAGTGAAGTCAATAGTGTAGATTAGTGTAGTGTAGTGGAGAAGGCAATGGCACCCCACTCCAGTACTCTTGCCTGGAAAATCCCATGGTTGGCGGAGCCTGGTAGGCTGCAGTCCATGGGGTTGCTAAGAGTCGGACATGACTGAGCGACTTCACTTTCACTTTTCAATTTCATGCATTGGAGAAGGAGATGGCAACCCACTCCAGTGTTCTTGCCTAGAGAATCCCAGGGATGGGGGAGCCTGGTGGGCTGCTGTCTCTGGGGTCACACAGAGTCGGACACGACTGAAGTGACTTAGCAGCAGCAGCAGCAGTGTAGACTAGTACAATGTGTCAGCAATGGTCTTGAAAATGTAATGACAGAAACAGACTCATGGACATGAAGAACAGACTTACGGTTGCCAAGAGTCGGGGGAATCTGGGACTAGCAGATGCAAAGTAGTATACATAGGATGGATAAACAACAGGTCCTACTGTATAGCACAGGGAACTAGAGTCAACATCCTACAATAAGCCATAATAGAAAAGAAATGTATAACAAGACTTGGCTTGACCATCTATGATCCTAATGTGTCACTCATTAGGTGCCCCAGCATGGTCGACTATTTTAAGCCTCCTATTCCTAATTCATTATTTATGAAATGGGAATAATGCATTCATTTGTTTATTTACTGAGCATCCGCTGTACTCTGGGTGCTGTGTGGGGACTGGGGAAATAGTAGAGAACAAAATGAATTCCCACCTGCATGGAGGTTTCATTCAAGTACAGAAAGACAGACAGAAACCACATGCTGTTAGATGACAAAAAGTGCCATTAGGGAAGAAGATGCAGTTTTATTGGGGGAGTCAAGGAATGGTTCTGAATAGGTGACATCTAAATAAAACTTGGAAGAAATGAGGGAGAAATCAATGTGTCTATCAGGGCAAAGAGTGCTGCAGGAAGAAGGCAGGACACAAATAAGAAGCTTGAGGGGAAAAAAATAGCCTTTTTTCCCACCATCATTACATGGCTGTTATAAGCATCAAATGAAAGTAATATATGTGATCTGAATATTGTTATGTATTATACCCATCTGCAGTGCTGTTACAGCGAGTATTTTTTATGGTTTATTGTTGCAAAATGAACTATTTATATACATATATAAAGCTATCATTTATTGTCTTCTTGAACTAGCATGGCTAGTGCTGTAAGATTTATTCTTCTATTTCTTTTTGAGTGTTGCACTATTTTTAATTTCATTGAAGTATAGTTGATTTACGATGCTGTGCTAATTTCTGCTGCACAAGCACGTGACTCAGTTATACACGTATATGGATGTATGTATATATATTCTTTTTCATGTTTTTTCCACTATGGCTTGTCACAGAATATTGCATATAGTCCCTGTGCTATTCAGTGGGACATTGTTCTTTATCCATCCTATATACACTAGTTGGCATCTGCTAATCCAAACTGCAAGTCCTTCTCTCACCCCCCGCCTCCTGCCCCTTGGCAACCACACGTCTGTTCTTTTTGTCTGTGAGTGTGTTTCTGTTTTATAGGTACGTTCATTTGTGTCAAAAAGTAAACTATTTTATGTTTCATAAAAAGAGAGAACTTCTCCGACAGAAAGCTTAAAGGACATGTAAAAAGTGCCATAATCTTGAGGTTCACAGTGAAAGCATATTTCCTTCAAAGAATTTATAAAACACTAGAAGTCTGCAGGAAGAGTAGAGTATAAGAGGAAATAAGGCAAAGGTCAGATGATGGAGCAGTTAGCAGTCTGCTGAATCATCTCTGGGATCTGAGAATTCACTGATTCTTACAATATTGAGATTGGTTTCTCTGCTAAGGAATCCTTCTCTCTACATGGTTTCCCTCTTTCTCTCTCCTTCTCTTTCCTTTCTTTCTTGTTTATCTGCCTCTTGCACACAAGTTTTGAGGTGGCTTCCAGGAAGAATGGGCTTCCCAGGTGGCACTAGTGGTAAAGAACCTGCCTGTCAATGCCGGGGATGCGTGAGATGCCAGTTCAATCCTTGGGTCGGGAAGATCCCCTGAAAGAAGAGATGGCAAGAATACTGGCCTGGGAAATCCTACAGACAGAGGAGACTGGAGGGTTACAGTTCACAGGGTCGCAAAGAGCTGGACAAGGCTGAAGCAACTTAGCATACATAAAGGCACAAGAAGAACACAGTGATAAATAGTGGCCAATAAGGAGGAGACCTGGGTTCAATCCCTGAGTCGGGAAGATCCCCTGGAGAACAAAGTGGCAACCCACTCCAGTACTCTTGCCTAGAAAATCCCATGGACGGAGGAGCCTGGGAGGCTGCAGTCCATGGGGCCACAAACAGTCGGACACGACTGAGCGACTTCACTTTGACTTTGAAGAAGGAGGAACTTACAGCACCACATGAATATCGCTAAGAACGCATTTCTTAATGTTCAATTCAAACACTATTATAGGTATTTTCATGACAAGTTAAGCAACAGGCAAATTTTATACTTTTATCAGATAAACAAGAATGCAGAGAAGTTGGCTCCTTGCTTCTGCTTCTCTAATGTTGGGGAACAGTTGGCCTGAGTATGGAATACCCTTGACATCTATTTTTGTTTCTATACATACATGGAGTTTTCAAAATTGTGTCCAAAGTCGTGTCCAACTCTTTGCAACCTCCTGAACTGCAACATACCAAGCTTCCCTGTCCTTTACTATCTCCTGGAGTTTGCTCAAACTCATGTCCATCGCATTAGTGATGTCATCCAACTATCTCATCTTCTGTCATCCCCTTCGCCTCCTGCCTTCAATCTTTTCCAGCATTAGGGTCTTTTCCAATGAGCTTATTCTGAATGAAGAACTCTTCACATCAGGTGGCCAAAGTATTGGAGCTTCAGCTTCAGCATCAGTCCTTCCAGTGAATATTCAGGGTTAATTTTCCTTGGGATTGACTGGTTTAATCTCCTTGCAATCCAAGGGCCTTCCAAGAATCTTCTTCAGTATCCCCAATAAACAACTTAGGAAACGAAAAACAACTGAGAGAATGTCTACCACAGGATACACAATGAGAGAGAAAGTCTACAAGGGGATTAGTTAGCTTTAATGGAAATATCCATTCCTGGGGTAAAGTCACACAGTATTTACTCATGCATGTTTATAGATACCAGCATCATGAATTTTAAGTATCACTGAAAATTATTAATATATTCCCTGGCTTCTACACTAACACCCACCATGATCTGAAAATCAGAACCTCTTTTGTAAGATTTGTGGACAATAAGTTCTAGATCCTTTCATTTACTTATTTATTTAATCAAGTTCAACATTTACTATGTTTTCTGCACATCTGCTATATAACTTGAGGCCATGGTTTTACACTGTCTGGGAAAAGAAGCAGGCTCTGGAGGTATAGAGCACTGGACTTAACTGTTTTAACTGGCAAAAAGAAAAGGATTTCTGCCTGAGTTCTCCCAGGTCTCTTTTCTCAAATTTATTCCAAGTGCTACTCCCATCCCCCCTGCTAAATGTCCCCAGGAGATTGAGGATTGCTAAACTTCAATGTGTTTAAGGCGCACCTGGCGTGCTCGATACGATTGGAGAGATCCTGATTCAGCCTTTCTGGGGTGCTGTCCAGAGTCTGTGTTTTCAATAAGGACCCAGGTGCCTCTGAGGCAGATCATCAGTGGATCACACTGTGAGAAATCTTGTTTAGCCCAAACTTACTCAAAGGTAAAGAAGTTTTAAAGAAGCTGAATGTTGTACTGAAGGACAAATGGCGATCCAGCTCAAGCAGGAGGCAGGGAGTCCTGGGACATTGGTGAGGGCAGGGAGAAATGATTTTAACAGAAACATTCTATAGAATATTTTTAATATAGAATTTTAATAAACAATTATGAGTTAATCTGGTTAGATGGAGCTATGATGGGTATCAGGAAAAATGGACGTTGGTTGATTAGAATTAGAAGAGCCTTGAAGGCAAAGGGAAAATTTCCCCAGAAAGACAGGGGGCCCAGAAAATGGACAGTTCCTAAAGAGGTTATTCAAGTTGCTATAAAACAAACTACACCAAAATCTTTTTGGCTTAACCAAAAAAGAAAAGAACGAATTGAAAAATGGGCAGAAGACCTAAAAAGACATTTCTCTGAAGATGATACAGATGGCCAAGAGCCACATGAACGGACGCTCAGCATCACTATTAGAGGAATGAAAATCGAAACTACAACGAGGTATCACCTTATACAAGTTAGAATGATCTTCATTAAAAAACATCTACAAATAACAAATGCTCGAGAGGGCATGGAGAAAGGGAACCCTCCTGCACTGTTTGTGGGAATGTAAATTGGTACAGCTGGTGTAGGAAATAGTACGGAGTTTCCTAAAAAAATTAAAAATAGAGTTAGCATATGATCCAGAAACCCTGTTCCTTGGCATGTATCCAGGGAAAATCATAATTAGAAAAGATATATGCACCCCTATGTCCATTGCAGCACTATTTACAACAGCCAAGACATGGAAATGATCTAAATGTCCATTGATAGAATGCATAAAGGAGATGTCACATACGGCATGAGGAATACTGATGTACCATCTTTGGAAAATAAAATCGGTCAGGATCTAGGGAGTTGGGTGGCTGGAAGAATATGAACAAAATGGATAAGTTGATAGTAGTAAGTTTACTCATTGCAGTACCATATAGTAGTGAAAACGAGCGAACTACAGCTACACACATTATTAACGGATGAAGCTTAGAAACACCATGTCATTAAGAGTGCAAGTTGCAGAATATTACAGTATGCTGCCAGTTTTACAAAGTTTGAAATCATTAAAAGTAAGCAACACATTTTTTTTCTTGTTTTGGTTTACCTACATCTATGATATGATCCTAAGGAGCAAGCAAGCCAGGGAGAAAAGGGAAAGCAAACTTTGGAAGGGTGGTGACTCCAGGGCACTCTGGGTGCTGAGGTGAAGAAATGGTGACAGAGGAGTTTCTAGGTCCCAGCGCTGCTCTACTGTTAAGGTGGGGGATGGTTTCATGAATGTTTATTCCACCCTCCATTCATTTATTGCAATTTTGCCCATGCTGAGTGACTAATTTACTTGCTTATTCAGCAAATATATATTGAGAGCCTCATATGTGCCTGACATGTGTGAGTCAGGGAGAAGAGAAGCACAAATAAAGCAGTCATAGTTACCACCTTTTTTCGAAAGGGGTTTGTGGTGAACAAGTACACTGTGGAGGAAACGAACAGGGAACAACATATAGCGAGCTAAGTCTTTGCACAGGAGACCAGCAGCTGTGAGCAGCACATGACTCAGACTTGAAGCCAGGAAAGATCCCATGCAAGTCATGTATTAGGTTGGCCAAAAAGTTTGTTTTGATTTTTCTGTAAGATATTATGGGAAAACCCAAACAAACTTTTTGGTCAATCAAATAGATCGGATCAGATCAGTCACTCAGTAGTGTCCGACTCTTTGCGACCCCATGAATTGCAGCACGCCAGGCCTCCCTGTCCATCACCAACTCCCGGAGTTCCCAGACCCACGTCCATCGAGTCAGTGATGCCACCCAGCCATCTCATCCCCTGTCGTCCCCTTCTCCTCCTGCCCCCAATCCCTCCCAGCATCAGCGTCTTTTCCAATGAATCAACTCTTCGCATGAGGTGGCCAAAGTACTGGAGTTTCAGCTTTAGCATCATTCCTTCCAAAGAAATCCCAGGGCTGATCTCCTTCAGAATGGACTGGTTGGATCTCCTTGCAGTCCAAGGGACTCTCAAGAGTCTTCTCCAACACCACAGTTCAAAAGCATCAATTCTTCGGCGCTCAGCTTTCTTCACAGCCTAACTCTCACATCCATACATGACACAGGAGCAATTACGTGAGAAAGGATCCCCCGATATCTACGTCTCTCTGTTAAAGATGGTGCTTTTTTCTTAAAAGTAATAGAGTTCTGATCAGATGGCAATATAACCGGATTTGCATATTAGAAAAATAACTTTGTCCAGAGTTTGGAAAATGGTCTGGGGGTGGTGATGATAAGGTCACAGAGAGAAAGATGAGTTTGTAGCTTGCTGCAGGGGAGAAAGAATGTGTTGTGAGACATTGGAAATGTGGTAAATTTCTGTTTATTTTCCACTTGAGTGTTTCAAACTGTGTCATTAGAGCATGTTTCGGAAAAGTCTAGCACTGAAGGGGGGTGGGAAATATTTTTGTAGCCAATAAAATAGCCTACTCTACGACAGTAATATGGCTTCTCAGGTGGCCCTGCAGTAAAGAGTCCACCTGCCAATGCAGGAGACATAGGACACGTGGGTCAGAAAGATCCCGGGAAACGGCCACCCACTCCAGTATTCCTGCCTGCAGAATCCCATAGACAGAAGAGCCTGGCAGGCTACAGTCCATGGGCTGCAAAGATTCAGACACAGCTGAGTGACTGAGCACACACGCCACAGAGTGATAAGGTCCCTTCCTGTAGAGCAAATAGAACTCACAGAGATGTTTTGAAGTGTCTTCAATGTCTGGATTCATGCTTTTTGTTTTATTTTCATTGCTATAGTCAGAGGGTAGATCTAGGCTTAGGAATCCCCTTTTAGAAAAAAAAAACAAAAGAGGCTATCAACATAAAATTAGAAATGGAAGTTAATTTTTATTGAGTGGGCCAAAAAGTTCCTTTGGGTTTTTCCGTAAGCTTTTTTGAACAAAATTTTTGGCTAATCCAATATGTAGACTGAGAAAAAGGATCAGATATAAATACAACAAACATTACAAACTCCATTAAGACACAAAACATTTTAAATAATCCTCTGCAGCCCAATCCCACCCCCGCCCCCAGAACCATTTTTTCCTGGATGCATACTTGTTGTTGATCAACTTTTATAAGCCAAGGGTTGTGGAACATTTACTAGAGAGAGACTAGAAAGGTAGGTCGTTTTTCCAACTTGATGGATTGAAATTTAAAAAAATTAATAGTTTATAAACGTATCCTTCAGCATCACAGATCATTATGGGAAATGTCACGTAAATTGTTTTCAATTGTAAGTTGTTCTCAAATTTATGAAAAAACTGTCAATTTTTTGTCCCATGAATGATCTGTTTTAGACTTTCTGTAAGGTGGTACTGAAGGTTTGTGTTATATAAATCTAGGAATTTTGAGAAATTCTACTTTGTACAACTATGATTTAAAAAGAGACAAAATATTATGTGTCTACAGTTATAATACAGTTAAACAGTTATAATGTATATGCAGCATTCTTGAATAAATTCCCTATAGGAGAGACCATCTATTATGACTAGTTACCAATGAGAACTAAATAATCTACTTCCAACTTTCTACACCTGATGGTTGCAAGAATCTTTCACCGACTTTCTACAGGCTCTGTACATTTCAAAATGTGTTTTCTTCCATCACGTGCACCCTTAGATCCTAAGGGCCTCGAGGGATGTTATGTTATATTATAATCTGTGGTCCTGCACCTTCCGTTGAGTTAGCACTGAGGCATGGGAGGACTTCTGAAACTGTTTCTGCATAGGGAAAGATACTAACAACTTACATACATGGGGGGTGAATGAAAACCACATAAATATGCCTCACTAAACCCAAACTGAATTTTTCTTCAATTCAAATTCCCCCTACTCTCATTCCCCAAATGCCTACAGTTTCTGTAGAGTACAAGAGGAAAGTGACAAGGGAGGGAAGTATGGGTGCATGAACTGAATGTTTGTGTCCCTCCAATATTCCTGTGCTGAGGTCCTAATGCCAAATGTGATAGGTAGGAGGAGGGGGCTTTGGAAGTGATTAGCATTAGATTAAGGCATAAAGGCAGAGTACATCATGAGAAACGCTGGGCTGGAAGAAGCACAGCTGGAATCAAGATTGCCAGGAGAAATATCAATAACCTCAGATATGCAGATGACACCACCCTTATGGCAGAAAGTGAAGAGGAACTAAAGAGGCTGTTGATGAAAGTGAACGAGGAGAGTGAAAAAGTTGGCTTAAAGCTTAACATTCAGAAAACTAAGATCATGGCATCTGGTCCCATCACTTCATGGGAAATAGATGGGGAAACAGTGGAAACAGTTTCAGACTTTATTTTTTGGGGCTCCAAAATCACTGCAGATGGTGATTACAGCCATGAAATTAAAAGACGCTTACTCCTTGGAAGGAAAGTTATGACCAACCTAGATAGCTTATTCAAAAGCAGAGACATTACTTTGCCAACAAAGGTCTGTCAAGTCAAGGCTATGGTTTTTCCAGTGGTCATGCATGGATGTGAGAGTTGGACTGTGAAGAAGGCTGAGCACTGAAGAATTGATGGTTTTGAACTGTGGTGTTGGAGAAGACTCTTGAGAGTCCCTTGGACTGCAAGGAGATCCAACCAGTCCATCCTAAAGGAGGTCAGTCCTGGGTGTTCTTTGGAAGGAAATGATGCTAAAGCTGAAACTCTAGTACTTTGGCCACCTCATGTGAAGAGTTGACTCACTGGAAAAGACTCTGATGCTGGGAGGGATTGGGGGCAGGAGGAGAAGGGGACAACAGAGGATGAGATGGCTGGATGGTATCACCGACTTGATGGACGTGAGTTTGAGTGAACTCCGGGAGTTGGTGATGGAAAGGGAGGTCTGGCGTGCTGCAATTCATGGTGTCGCAAAGAGTCAGACACGACTGAGCGACTGAACTGAACTGAAGGCATAAAGGTGGTGACCTCAAGGTCAGATTAATTTGTGTCCTTATAAGAACATCGAAAAAGCAAGAGAGTTCCAGAAAAACATCTGTTTCTGCTTTATTGACTATGCCAAAGCCTTTGACTGTGTGGATCACAATAAACTGTGGAAAATTCTGAAAGATATGGGAATACCAGACCACCTGACCTGCCTCTTGAGAAACCTGTATGAAGGTCAGGAAGTAATAGTTAGAACTGGACATGAAACAACAGACTGGTTCCAAATAGGAAAAGGAGTACGTCAAGGCTGTGTATTGTCACCCTACTTATTTAACTTATATGCAGAGTACATCATGAGAAACACTGGGCTGGTGGAAGCACAAGCTGCAATAAAGATTGCTGGGAAAAATATCAATAACCTGAGATATGCAGATGACACCACCCTTATGGCAGAAAGTGAAGAACTAAAGAGGCTGTTGATAAAAGTGAAAGAGAAGAGTGAAAAAGTTGGCTTAAAACTCAACATTCAGAAAACTAAGATCATGGCATCCAGTCCCATCACCTCATGGCAAATAGATGGGGAAACAGTGGAAACAGTGGCTATTTTTTGGGGCTTAAAAATCACTGCAGATGATGATTGCAGCCATGAAATTAAAAGATGTTTACTCCTTGGAAGGAAAGTTATAACCAACCTAGACAGCATATTAAAAAGCAGAGACATTACTTTGCCAACAAAGTTCTGTCTAGTCAAGGCTATGATTTTTCCAGTGGTCATGTATGGATGTGAGAGTTGGACTATAAGGAAAGCTGAGTGCTGAAGAATTGATGCTTTTGAATTGTGGTGTTGGAGAAGACTCTTGAGAGTGCCATGGACTGCAAGGAGATCCAACCAGTCATCTTAAAGGAGATCAGTCCTGGGTGTTCATTGGAAGGACTGATGTTGAAGCTGAAACTCCAATACTTTGGCCACCTGATGCAAAGAGCTTACTCATTTGAAAAGACCCTGATGCTGGGAAATATTGAGGGGAGGAGAAGGGGACAACAGAGCATGAGATGGTTGGATGGCATCACCAACTCAATGGACATGGGTTTGGGTGGACTCCATGAGTTGGTGATGGACAGGGAGGTCTGGCGTGCTGCGGTTCCTGGGGTTGCAAAGAGTAGGACACGACTGAGCGACTGAACTGAAGAGCACGAAGGGGCTTCCCAAGTGGCTCAGTGGTAAAGAATCTTCCTGCAGTGCAGGAGATACAGGTTCAGTTCCTGAGGAGGAAATGGCAACCCACTCCAGTATTCTTGCCTGGAGAATTCCATGGACAGAGGAGCCTGGTGGGCTCTAGGCCATAGGGTCACAAAGAGTCAGACATAACTTAGCAAGTAAACAACAACAGGAAGAGAACTCTCTCTCTCCACCTGAGCACAGAGGAAGGGCCCTATGAGTGCACAGTGAGCTTCTCCAAGGCAGGAAGAGGCAGGAAGAGGTCTCTCACCAGACCTGCATATGCTGACTCCCTGGTCTCAGACATCCAGCCTCTAGAACTATGAGAAAATAGATCTCTTTTGTTGAAGCACCCCCAGTCTACGGTATTTTGTTATGGAAGTCCAAACTAATAGTTAGGAAGAGACAGTGGTCTTCACCAGTTAATACCTTATTTTTGCAAAAGTTGACAACACAGACATGATTATGCAAAGCTGTTGCCATCTTCATATCATTTCTGAGGCCCCAGATGAGGTTCTTCAAAGTAAGGGGCCAAAGATGAAGCTTCATTAGCTCCATAGTAAATTCATCTTTGGCCACAACCCCATTCCCACCCTTAATACTTACTGTTCAGATCATGGTATTAACTTTCTAGCGTAACTTCTCTAGATCAAGTTTCCCTTCTCAACCACCTTGCCTAATCACTGTAAGGGTAATCATCTTTCCACATACAACTTTCACCATGACTTTCTCTGCTGAAATCCACTGGACACCTATAAAGTCTAAACCCCTTAGTCTGAGGTTCAGGGTCTCTACAATCTGGCTGTAGTTTTTATTTAGAAATGTTTTTCCTATGGCTTCCTACACAATGGAGAAAAAAGCAATCATTTATTAGCAGCCTACTTAGTAATAGGCTTTCCCCCAAAACACCAGCCACCTGACACAAAAAGCTGACTTATTGGAAAAGACTCTGATGCTGGGAAAGATTGAAGGCAGGAGGAGAAGAGAGTGACGGAGGATGAGATGGATGGATGGCATCACTGACTCAATGGACATGAATTTGAGCAAGCTCCAGGAGATGGTGAGGACAGGGAAACCTCGCGTGCTGCACTCCATGGGGTCGCAAAGAGTTGGACATGACTGAGTGACTGAACAACAACAATAATGCCAAGTGTTAATGTTTTCAGTTCTTACAACCTCCTTGCGTGATTCACAAATGAGTGGACAGAGTTCAGAGATGACAGTGGGGATCGGAGGTGGATCTGTCTGGCTTCAGTTCTGCTCTTTCTACTATATAATGTGTCACTAGCTTAGTCCTTCACCCTCTGTGTGAATTGTATTTAGCTATTTGGCTGTTCTGGGTCTTTGCTGTGGCACGTGGGCGTCTCTAGTTATGACACTCGAGGTGCACAGGTTTAGTTGCCCCGTGGCATGTGGGGTCTTAGCTCCTTGACCAGGGATGACACCTGCTTCCCCTGCATTGGAAGGTGGATTCCTAACCACTGTATGACCAGCTAAGTCCCTCTTTGTATGAATTTAGGTGTGGTTACAGCCTCCATTTAAATGCCATCCTCTCATGAAAACTTTTCCAGTTTACTCCCTCTACGATGGGGTCTTCCCTACCCTGCCACAGTACGGTATTTGGTGTCTGTTTTATTCAGTGGGCATGCATCCTACACAACCTTGCATTTCTAACTTATTTCATCCTTGTGTATTCTGACTCTAACTTGGTTGTAAGCTTTTTGGAGGGAGGGAAAATGATTGACGGTTTTGTGTGTGTCTTGTAACACCTGGAAAGGCTCCCTCTATCATTTAAAGAATAAGTCTAGAATGAGTATATTTTTCTTCAGTGGGACCCCAAGATTAAGGGGAAATACAGGAGAAGGGTCAGCTGCACTGCCTCTTGCTGTTTCTCTATCCCATTATTAGATTACGAGGGCAGGGAGAGTTGCCACTGGGGTTAGGTTTTAGATTCTTTCCAGAAGTACAGCTGCTGGTTGACAAGACCTCAGAGAATATCGAAACAACACAAGCACCAGTTGGCAGTAGCTGGCATAAGGATGCTATTCCCCAAAGCACTACTCTCAGGGGTGACCACACACCCATCAGCTTTCACAATCATGACAGAAGACAAAAGAGCGTGGTTCCCTGGGGATTCTGAACACTTCGAAGAAGAAGTTGAAATTCCCTGCATCACCCTGACAGGTGTCCAGTGTTCTCTAGTAAAGTTATACATTTACCCTTCTATTGGATTTACTGTTGGTCTTTATTTTTCATAAGGAGTACTAAATTCAATTCTGAAGTTTTACTTCCTGTTTTCACCTTTTTCAATTGCAGAACATCTGAACTATATACAAAAAGTAGAGGGAGTACTATAATGAACCACCATGTAATCATCAAAAAGCTTCTGAAATTAACATCTCATGGTCAATTGTGTTTCATTTCTCTGCTAGTTCCAGATTATTTTGAAGTAAATCCCAGAAATCATATTATTTCATCCTTTACATCTCTTCAAAATATGACAAAGTAAGTCTTTGACAAAAGAAGCTTAATATGGGAAAATTTAGTGATAATACTTTTGACAGGACAAATTCTTTTTAAAAATTATGACATTTAAATTATATTTGATTTAATTTTCAAAAAAATAGGTATGTAAAATATCTCCTTATTATAAAAATCCTGAATGTAGAAATCCTGAGTAATGTCAAAGAGAACAAAAATTAATTTGGTTCTTCCTATTCATTTATTGTAAGCTAGCTAGAAGGAATAAGTAAGATACCCAGTAGTACAAATGCTGATTTGGTGTCTTAGCTGGAAAATACTTTCAACTCTGTTTACCTAATTCATGTTCGATCAGTCCACTTCCTTAGCAACACATTTGTGGAATTTGTTTGATTCCAGAATGGTCACTGGGCCATTGAGATTTCCCCAAGTGCCATCTCTGAAATTTGGATCCAGTTAGAACAACAGAGTCATATGTGATGGGGAAAACAGTGTTGGTGGCAGAAATCACATCGCTCCCCTATCACCTTTCTCTTGATGTCAGTTTTCCTCTCGCCACGAAAGAGACTGAAGGCTCATTTTGACATGCCTCACAAATTTAGAATGCAGGGCAGGTTGAAGAAAGTAAAACATAGACAGTCGAAAAGACATTTAAAGAGCCTATAATGAAACTCATTCAATTTCTTTATCTTTTTAGTTTATGACGTCTCATTGTCTCTTAGAATGGATTCGTGTTCTCCTGGTTGCTATGAGGAGACAGATGTGGAACTTTTCATTTTCTGGGATTGTGTAGATTTCAGCTGTCATCTCTAGTGAATAAGTCAGCCTACAAGACAGCTCAGTTCAGGCTTTTTGTTATTTTTTATTTTTGTATTAGTGAGAAAAAAAATGACTGCTGTAGAGAGAAGACTGGATTTCTAAACCCAGGTGAGGGGAGGACCCACTGCAGAGGGGTAAATGATGAGAGAAATAGAAGTGCTAGGCTGGGAGTGGGAGAAGGCAATGGCAACCCACTCCAGTACTCTTGCCTGGGAAATCCCATGGATGGAGGAGCCTGGTAGGCTACAGTCCATGGGGCTGCGAAGAGTCGGACACGAATGAGTGACTTCACTTTCATGCACTGGAGAAGGAAATGGCAACCCACTCCAGTGTTCTTGCCTAGAGAATCCCAGGGACAGGAGATTGGTGGGCTGCCGTCTATGGGGTCGCCCAGAGTCGGACATGACTGACATGACTTAGCAGCTTAGCAGCAGGCTGGGAGAAGGTGGAGGATCGTCTCTGAATCTGAGAAAGGGGGCAAGCTGGTGGTTTGCAAGCATGAAGAGTAGTAGAACTCTCTTGTGCTCCCTAGGGAGGTAGGACCATAGGCGTTCAGCTCCCACCCTCATCAAGCATCCGTACCGCGTCTCAGCTCTGGGGCCACCATGTGGGTTGGGCAATGAGAAGCCTACCCACTATGATGACCAGCGTAGTGGTCACCAGTGAGCTTCTCCAAGATCAAGCCTTCCTTGATCTCCATTGAACCTGGATGAAAGCGGCAGGGTGATGGAGACCCAGTAATAACCACAACTGATTTTCCAAGAGCCTATGGTTCAGATTCAATAACATTAAGAAAAATAACAAATGTGGCATTTCTTAAATTTGAGATGTGGAGTAAAATTAATGACAGCTGCATTTTATATTCTGCCTAATTTACTGTTTCAGAGGTTTTGAAATAATCCTCCTAAATATTAAGGAAAGTTTCTTTCAATAGGATTATAATATTCATGAGACTGAAGGTTTTGGGGGGTTGTACATTAGGAACTGAATTGTGTTCCTCCCACCAAAAAAAAAAAATCACATAACCCCTTGATGGCCCTATTTTAGAAATAGGGCCTATAAAGAGATAAAGTTAAATGAGGTCATAAAGGGTGGGGCCCTCATCCACTATGACAGATGTCCTTATAAAAGAGTATGTCCCAGCAGTGTGTCCACAGAGGAAAGGTTGTGTCAGGGCACGGCATGGAGGCAATCAACTATAATCCAGGGAGAGTGGCTTCAGGAGAAGCCCACCCTGCCAAAGCCTCCATCTCCGGCTTCCAGCCCCCAGGACCCCGAGAAAATGAATCTCTGTTGTTTAAGTCACCCAGTCTGTGGTATTTTGTTACGGCAGCCCTGGCAAACTAATACACCATACTTAGTACTTTGATGTAAGGGTCTTTATTCTCATAGGAAATCTGTATTATGGCCCTCTAGTAGAAACTGTCGAACTGTGTAGAGTCGATTTATTCTCTATTGGCTAAAATGATTCACAATCTGAAAAGAGCATCACAAAGACATCCTGGATTGCCATTGACTGAATACACACAAAAAGGTTGCTGTTCAACAGTGACTAAAATTAATGAGGGGAATAAGTGTATACGCAGGATGAAAGTCTCCACTACTACAAGTTAAAACATGAAATGCAGGGACTTCCATGGTGGTCCAGTGGTTAGGACTCTGGTTTCCAATGAGTTGGACCCCTGGTCAGGGAGCCAAGATCCCCCATGACTCAAGACCAGAAAACCAGAACATAAAACAGAAGCAATATTGTAACAAATTCAATAAATACTTTAAAAATCAACGCCAATAACAGAAAACAAACAGGAAGAACTTTCCCCAGAGATTGTGGTAATGCTAGCTGCTGCTTCTGCTGCGTCACTTCAGTCGTGTCCGACTCTGTGCGACCCCAGAGACGGCAGCCCACCAGGCTCCCCCGTCCCTGGGATTCTCCAGGCAAGAACACTGGAGTGGGTTGCCATTGCCTTCTCCAATGCATGAAAGTGAAAAGTGAAAGTGAAGTCGCTCAGTCGTGTCCAACTCCTAGCGACCCCATGGACTGCAGCCTACCAGGCTCCCCCGTCCCTGGGATTCTCCAGGCAAGAACACTGGAGTGGGTTGCCATTGCCTTCTCCAATGCATGAAAGTGAAAAGTCAAAGTGAAGTCACTCAGTCGTGTCTAGCATCATGTTAACCTTTGTTAACGTGGAGGTGCTGAATCTACGCTAGTGAATCGGGGAGACAGTGTTACATTATAAAAATTACTTTCTTACTGCCATATCCGCCTGTTTGCTGCCATTATAATTCTGCTTAAAATCTTTAAAGACTGAGAGTCAATCTGCTTCTGATTTTATAGGCCTCTAAAATTGCTAGTTAAATTTCCTGGGCACTCTCAATAAAAAAAAGAGGGGGAGAAGACAGGAAAAATACAAAGACAATATAGTTTACATATTGCTAAACTATAAGTTCCTAGAAGTCAGGGATTTATCGTTATCTCCTTGAGATCATCAAACACTCTCATTTCCACATGGTTGGCATTTATGAGTAGTTTACTGAATTGCATCTCCAGACAAAGAAAAGCACACAGCTAATATGACTGTAGAATAAAGATGAAATTTTGCATATGCCATGTGAAATCAATTCTATCACTTTACAATTATATGTTATTTAGGAGTGAAAATATGTAAGTAGGTTTTAACTGAACTAATATAATGACAAAAATGTAGGTATTTCTGAATTTCTAGATATATCCAAGTTATCTGTGGTATTAAATATAATGAAAAACTAATTAATTGATTGCCCCAGTTGGTAACTTGGTTCACTTTTTTCAGCTTTATTGTATACTTGACAAATAAAATTGTAAGATAGTTAGAGTGTACAATGTGATGATTATATATACATATATATGTATACACACACATACATTGGGAAAGGAGTCCTCCCACCAATTAATTAACATATCCCATCACCTCACATATTTACTTGTTTATTGGTTTACCTTTTGCAAAAATATTTGATATCAAAAACTTTCTTCCTTGTTTAAGAACAAACAGTAGTTAAGGGATTTGATTTTTACAATATTGGCCACATCCCCCGTTTTACAGTACATCCTGGAGCCATAATCAGTAGTGAAGATTAATAGTATCTAAATTTCCTAAACATAACAATCTGGTAATGTAACCACCTGATTTATAGCTTATCATAGATTAGTATATGTAATTATACTATTAGTATATATCATATATTAAAACAAAAAGAAAGCCATTATTTTTCTTCTTGGTCTGGTAAACTCTTAAAATTTTTTTTCTAAAATTTTGTGTACAATTTTTAAAGGTTACTTCCCATTTACAGTTCTCTAGTCTTTCCCACGGAGAAGGCAATAGCAGCCCACTCCAGTACTCTTGCCTGGAAAATCCCATGGATGGAGGAGCCTGGTAGGCTGCAGTCCATGGGGTTGCGAAGAGTCGGACGCAACTGAGCAACTTTACTTTCACTTTTCATTTTCATTCACTGGAGAAGGAAATGGCAACCCACTCCAGTGTTCTTGCCTGGAGAATCTCAAGGATGGAGGAGACTGGTAGGCTGCTGTCTCTGGGATTGCACAGAGTAGGACAGGACTGAAGCGACTTAGCAGCAGCAGCAGCCTTTCCCATTCTATTGTTTTCCTCTATTTCTTTGCATTGATCGCTGAGGAAGGCTTTCTTATCTCTCCTTGCTATTCTTTGGAACTCTGCATTCAGATGGTTATATCTTTCCTTTTCTCCTTTGCTTTTCACTTCTCTTCTTTTCACAGCTATTTGTAAGGCCTCCTCAGACAGCCATTTTGCTTTTTTGCATTTCTTTTTCTTGGGGATGGTCTTGATCCCTGTCTCCTGTACAATGTCATGAACCTCCATCCATAGTTCATCAGGCACTCTATCAGATCTAGTCCCTTAAATCTATTTCTCACTTCCAATGTATAGTCATGAGGGATTTGATTTTTACAATATTGGCCACATCCCCCATTTTACAGTACATCCTGGAGCCATAATCAGTATCTCCACTCCCCTCTTATTCTGCTCCCCCGTAACCACTAGTCTGTTCTCGGTCTCTGTGAGTTTGTTTCTTTTATGTTATAGTCACTAGTTTCTTGTATTTTTTAGATTCCACATATAAGTGATATACTAATGCATATATATGGAATTTAGAAAGATGGTAACAATAACCCTGTGTACGAGACAGCAAAAGAGACACTGATGTATAGATCAGTCTTATGGACTCTGCGGGAGAGGGTGGGAAGATTTGGGAGAATGGCATTGAAACATGTATAATATCATGTATGAAATGAGTCGCCAGTCCAGGTTTGATGCACGATACTGGATGCTTGGGGCTGGTGCACTGGGACGACGACCCAGAGGGAGGGTATGGGAAGGGAAGAGGGTTCAGGAAGGGCAGCACGGGTATACCTGTGGCGGATTCATTTCGATATTCGGCAAAACTAATACAATATTGTAAAGTTTAAAAATAAAATAAAATAAAAAAAAAAGGAAATCTTTGCCATTGTTGTATCTATGAATTACTGTTTTTAAAAATCTCACAGGACTAACAGCATCCAGTTTTAAATTGTTAAGTAAGGACACCCTAAATCACTAACCGCTTTTAATAGGCAATGTGATCTATGACATAATTGTGTGTGTGTGAAGTTGCTTCAGTTGTGCCTGACTCTTTGTGACCCTCTGGACTGTAGACTGCCAGGCTCCTCTGCATGGGATTCTCCAGGAAAGAATACTGGAGTGGGTTGCCATTTCCTCCTCCAGGGGATCTTCCTAACCCTAGGGATTGAACCTGTGTCTCCTACATTGGCAGGCAGGTTCTTTACCACTAGCTCCACCTGGGAAGCTCCATGACATAATTAAAGCCAATAATTTTATTATTCTCTATTAGAGAAAAGTCCACCTTCCTCTTAACGTTCAACATGAATGAGTCAGAACGTTTTTTATGTGAAGTGTGTTTTTATGTGAAGCCATAATGTCTCAAACACAAATATGGCAAAAGACTACAGAGAGAAGTAATGGGTCTTTGGCTTCTTTTGCATGTGAGGGGAGTATATCTACTTGTTCTAGACTGAAGCAGTATGGTGCAGTCACACCCAGTTTGCAAGATTCACTGTTTCTTGAAAGAGCTGGTTTTAGGGCACCTTTCCCATTAAGAAGTTGTGGCTTTCAGTGAATTGCATGGATATGGTTTTCCCACAGGACGCTACATTTTGCATCTTTCTTCCTTGTCCCTTAGTGTCTTTCCCATTCCTGGAAGGCTGCTTGGAAAGGAGGGCATTGTAGGAAACACAGCAGCCTGTACTTCCGGAGTTTTGTTTCTATGAAGAAGGTCAAGGTCAGTTTCTGGCTGTAAAATGTAGAAGCTGACCTACAAACCAAGAGGAAGTACCAGCTCTCCAATTGGTGCAGGTAACTCTAATCTTAATATTTCAAAGATATGCATGCTTGATAAACTTTTAAACATCACCTAGGTCAAGGAGTGTATTCTGTGGTGACTACTTTGCATAGTTCTCCAGGACTTTGTACTTTGAAAATGACAGAATCAATGGAAAGGAAAGATTAGAATCATACAAGCAGAATTTTGTACTGCATCACAGAACGTGTTGGTCAGCAGTGGAAGGTGAAAATATGTCCTGCTTTACCTAATAAAGTCTTCAAAATGCAGCATGATTATTTGTTTAAAGAAGCTTTCACATACGTACAGTAACTTAGGAATGCTCAAAAGATCACTGGTTAGTTTTTTTTTCGGCTCTGCCAGTTGCTTTTGCAATTTATTTGCTGCTTCAGCTGTACATGCTAGAGAATGCATAAATTATGTTATGACTTTTTCCTGGGGAAATCAAGTCATTTTGAGAGTTACAGCATGACTCTGATAATATCGGTTCAATAGTTTCAAGCCACAAAGCACTCTCTCTGTTATATGTAGTCAGATGGTTCATTTATTGCAGAGATTCCCAAACACTTTTGGTTGTGATATGCCCAAATCGCCTAATTTGCATAGCAGACTGGAATCAAGGGGAAGGATGCTCAGAGAGGTAGAGCTGGACACGAACCTGCTTCCCATGAGCCGGAGAACAAAGAGCCTTTACCTTTTAGCACACTTAAATTCCACTCGTAGGTACCCTGGTTGATCTATTTAGAGCTACTTTACTGACTCATCTGAGCAGTCTAGATACCCATCACCCGCAGTCAATTGTCACATTTTAGAGTTGAACAGGACCTAAGAAAACCTTTGGAGTGACCATCAAATTCACAGATAAGACAACCTAGGAAGAAATCGGCAACATGATAAAGTGGGGAAGGAAGGGGATTTTGGAAACAGAATGAGGTCTGAATCTTGGGGTTTCTGTTTAGTACATCTGTAATCTTAGCCATGCTACTAAGCCACGTGGAATCTCAACTACAAAACAGGAAAATTCTATTTCCTTTGCTATAATACTTTAAGATTAGAAATAGTACATGTGTGCTACATGCCTAGTGGCTTTCCCAGTTTATAGAGCAAGATAAAAAGTCGGAATTAAAATTCTACACCTAGCTGCTAGCTCAGTGCATTCATATATGTGATGTTTTGGATATTTCATAATAGTTTGACTTCTTATGTTAAAGATGAATGTTTGTGTTCCCCTTCACCAAATTCAGGTGCTGAAGCCTTAACCCCAAAATGATGATTTTTACAAGTTGGGGACTTTAGGAGGTAATCAGGCTTAGGAAAAGTCATGAGGGTAGAGCCTCTTTGATGAAATTATTGTCCTCATAAGAGGAAGAAAAGGCTTCCCTGGTGGCTCAGTGGTAAAGAATCCACCTGCCAATGCAAGATACACAGGTTCGATCCCTGGGTTAGGAAGATCCCTGGAGAAGGAAATGGCAACCTGCTCCAGTATTATTCTTGCCTGGGAAATCCTGTGAACAGAGGAGCCTGGTGGGCTACAGTCCATAGGGTCACAAAGAGTCAGACGTGACTTAGTGACTAAATTACCACCAGCACCATAAGAGGAAGAAGAGATTGGAGTTCTCTTTATCATGTGAGGGGATGCAACGAGAAGGCAGTCATCTGCAAACCAGAAAGAAGATCCTTACCAGGTACCAAATCTGGTGGCACCTTGGTCTTGGATTTCTCAGCCTCCACAACTGTGAGCAATAGATGACTGTTGTTTTAGTAACCCAGTTAATGGTGTTTGGTTATAGCAGCCCAAGCTGACTAATACACTTTACATCTACATACTGAAGTTTCCTAATGGTGTTATTACTCACCAATTTAGTGGTTATCAACATCCATTTCATTGTAGCAAGTATACCCAAGGTGAAGGAGATCTTTTGGTAAGAATTTCCAAAGCCACCAGTATTCGGAGAGCACTTTCAGTTTTCAGAGTATTTTCACAGACTTAGAACCTCTGAGTAAGGAATTGCAACTATCCATGTTTTTGCCACCCTTGATACATGGATGAGGCAGCCTCGGTCAAAGAAGCTAAGGATGGTCAAGGCTTATTGCTTGTGCATAACAGGACTCAAGGAGAATCTGCCCCAAGTCCTATGTTTTCACTGTTCTAAATGTTTCACTGCTGGATTTTGCAGTTGCCTCTATAAAAGATAAAGATTTCCCCCATGGACAGAGGAGCCTGGCAGGCTACATACAGTCCATGGGGTCTCAAAGAGTAGGACATGACTTAGTGACAAACAGTAACAACTAGATGAAGATGCTGAGGGTTCAGACTCCTAACTACACACAGCAAATTAGGGTTCAAGTGATTGGAGAAGCACGAATAAAACACACAATGATGGTGGAGTAGACAGTTACGATGGCAGCATGGTGGAAGCAAGCACAGGAGGCAGCTGCAGGGCAGGGAACTCAGAAGAGCAGGAGCTGAAGCTTCTCCAGATGTTACCAAGCCACCCAGGATTATTGTAATTTGCTAAAAAGAATACTGTGATTTGAGGCCTCTGCAAAGTGGCAAGATGCCATCCAACAGTATCAGAGCACATGTTAGGCATAGACTAAGTCCTTCTAGTGTTTTGCTAAGATGAGAGAGTTTTACCAATTATTACTGAGCTCTTCATTAAACTAAAAACTTGAAGTGTTGGATCAAAAAAAAAAAAGTTGAAGTGATCAGTTCAACCAATATGTGTGATATATTTATGACAACCTGAATTGATACATGCTAAAACTATTGGGAGAACTGACTCCATGTAAAGTTGCTAAACTTACTTACCTTGTTTCAAAGACAGAGAAGTTATAAAAATATAAGGGGTTAAGATTAATATCAAAGAAGATTAAAGAAACTGATCCACATATATTTAGCTTTGCAGGGTCTTAGAAAACATAGGCTGAATTTACCAAAAATAGCTATGCCATTAAAAATAGAGGACTGATCCCGTGAAACTTGCCTTCAGCAGGTATTGGTACAGGCTCCATCCTTCTGAAGAGCACTCATTTTTGATTCTTCAGCAAATCACTTGTTCTTTTTAGACAATTTGTTTCTCATTTATGAAAGACTGCAGTAGCCTTTGGCTTAGCATTTAATTTAAACTTACTTAATAGAACAATCTAGGTACTAAATGGGTAAAAATAGTTTTGGTTTATTGGTCGTGTACTATGTATCAGATATTCTTCTGGATGCTAGCTGTGTGCACGCACATGTGTATTGTCCATGATCTACACTACAGCCAGGCCAAGTGAGTAGTAAAAGTCTCATTTTGTATGAAGGGGAACTGAGGTGCAGTTTGTTTGATGATTGGCTTAGATTAGAATCCTGTCTGCTTGTAAATCCTATCCTTTTCAATCTTCATACACATTCTGATGTATAGGGGTGTAGAGATATTTGATAGTCAAGCCAGTTAAAAAATACAGTACTATTCACTCATTTATTCTGTAACTATTGATTCAAATTTTATTATGTTCCAGGTACTATTATAAGAATTGAGTCTACATTGATGAACACAACCAACAGGGGGCCCCTATTTGGGCTTTTACTATTCTGTAGAGGAGTTTTACTTTGCCTATAAAGGTCAGTATAGTCAAAGTTATGGTTTTCCCAGTAGTTATGTATGGACGTGAGAGCTGGACAATAAAAAAGGCTGAGCGCTGAAGAATTGATACCTTTGAGCTGTGGTGCTGGAGAAGACTCTTGACAGTCTTTGGACAGTAAGGAGGTCAAACCAGTCAATCCTAAAGGAAATCAACCCTGTATATACATTGGCACTGATGTTGAAGCTGAAACTCCAATACTTTGGCCACCTGATGCAAAAAACTGACTCATTGGAAAAGCCCCTGATGCTGGGAAAGATTGAAGGCGGGAGGAAAAGGGGGCAACAGAGGATGAGATGGTTGGATGGAATCACCGACTCAATGGACATGAGTTTGAGCAATTTCCAGGAGAAGGTGAAGGACAGGGAAGCCTGGCATGCTGCAGTCCTTGGGGTCGTAAAGAGCAGACACAAGTTAGCAGCTGAACAGCAAGATCATGAGAGTCACAGGTACACAATTTCCAGGAACTAACTTTTTTGCTTAACATTTTTAACATTGTTAATAATTAGCAGAAAATTACACATCTCTGAGTATTATTTTACTTTGGGAAATGTGAACTAATTGAGTTAGTAATCAATGATTAATAATAATGACTGATTAATAATAAAAATTTATGACCCCCCCGTCCAATATGTTTTCTTTCATTTCAGAATATCACTTAGTAAATTCTACTATTTATTGTCCTAGGTACAGACTAATGAGATTTGTGGCTGCTAATGTATCCTAGCTCACTCTGTGAACCTCTCTGCCTTATTCGTGCTGAATTTTGTCAAATCTTGAACTTACTGTGGTTTCTCCCCATTCATTACTAACTCCAACCTGGCTTTGATGCACCTGTTTCTATTTTAAATGAATCTCAAAGTGGAAGATAATCATGTTCAATTTCCACTCTTTCTGAGAGTGGAAAACTCTCAGTCAAGTGGAGAGCTTCACTGTAGAATTTTCAATTTCCTTTAAATGGGGCTTAATAAGTAGACTTGCCCAGATGTGCCTGAGAAAAAGTGTGAAAAGAAAAAGATTAAAATAAAGGCACTAATGAAGCCAAGAAGAGTTGCCTATTGTTCTAGACTCTTAGATCCTTGCTTCAAAATGAAATGCTTGACTGACAAGGATTTAGGTGCTTGCCTTTCTTGATAAAGGTTAACATAATGAATTGACATAATTGTGCAAAAGTGCCTTCCTGAAGTGCCAAATGAAACAACAAGAAATACTCCCTGATCGACGTTGCACTGACAAATCCAATTCAATAATCGGTAAGATTTTGAAGCTAATACAAATTAGCCCTGAGACTGAAGAAACTGAAATCACCTGAGACAAATGTGACCTTCTCTTGATGTTTTCATGTTTTGACTCTCCTTTGGATATCAAATTGTGGTAGTCTCAATGTTTCCATTAGGAACTCAGCTCTTTCTCAGATTTTCATTCTTCTATTTATCTTGTTTTACTTATAGCCTAAGTCCTGCAGAGGTGAGGGTGGTGGGGGAAGCCTCCCACTCAGACTGTGCTAAAAGGGAAGGTCATTTAAATCAAGGTTTCAATAGCCAAGTTCCTGACTTGTAGGTTAGAGGTGACAATGCCACCTTTTCCAAATATAAGAAGTGACTTCAAAGTGTGGAGACCATTGTCATTACATTAAAATAGGTGACTCACACTGGGTGTACTTCCAGGATGGGGAGTTAGTTCCTCCTGTCTTTCTTTCCATGTTGGCAGAGCAGAGTCCTCCTCCCCACCCTCCCTGACTTCAAAGGAAATGTTATATTCCCGTCTCCTCCTAGTTTGGGACGAGGTGGAGTTAAAGAATTTAGGCAGATGAGCTCTTTCCTTTCTAGAAAAAAATGTAATATATTGAAATACATAACATATACAGAAACTTATCTAGATGTCTATATGAGGATTGCTATATAAATCCCATCTACATGTCTTTATATAAAAACATATAAGACACGTAGAGAAACTTATTCATATATATATATGCATATGTGCTAAGTCACTTCAGTCATGGCTAACTCTTTGTGACCCTATGTACTGTAGCCCGCTGGGCTCCTCTGTCCATGGGATACTCCAGGCCAGAAAACTGGAGACGGTTGCCATGCCCTTCTCCAGGGGATGTTCCCAAACCAGGGATGAAACCCACATCTCTAAGTCTCTTGCATTGGCAGGTGGGTTCTTTACCACTAGCACCACCTGGGAAGCCTATCTATATACATACTTGAAATTTGGGAAAATAAGGCAGCAATCCAGTTTTAAGGCAGAAAGTGAAGAACTAAAGAGCCTCTTGAAAGTGAAAGAGGAGAGTGAAAAAGTTGGCTTAAAGCTCAAAATTCAGAAAACTAAGATTCATGGCATCTGGTCCCATCATTCCATGGCAAATAGATGGAGAAACAATGGAAACAGTGATAGGCTTTATTTTGGGGGCTCCAAAATCACTGTAGATGGTGACTGCAGCCATGAAATTAAAAGACACTTGCTCCTTGGAAGAAAAGCTATGACCAACCTAGACAGTATATTAAAAAGCAGACACATTACTTTGCCAACAAAGGTCCATCTAGTCAAAGCTATGCTTTTTCCAGTGGTCACGTATGGATGTGAGAGTTGGACTATAAAGAAAACTTAGTGGCAAAGAACTGATGCTTTTGAACTGTGGTGTTGGAGAAGACTCTTGAGAGTCCCTTGGACTGCAGGGAGATCCAACTAGTCCATCCTAAAGGAAATCAGTCCTGAACATTCATTGGAAGGATTGATGCTGAAGCTGAAACTCCAGTACTTTGGCCACCTGATGTGAAGAACTGACTCATTGGAAAAGACCCTGATGCTGGGAAAGACTGAAGTCAGGAGGAGAAGGGGATGACAGAGGATGAGATGGTTGGATGGCATCACTGACTCAACGGACATGAGTTTGAGTAGGCTATGGGAGTTGGTGATGGACAGGGAAGCCTGGCTTGCTGCAGTCCATGGGGTCACAAAGAGTCAGACACGACTGAGTGACTGAACTGAACTGAATCCAGTTTTCATTGTAGAGGAAAGAATGCTTAATTCTGAGTTTGAAAACTTGGATACCTCCCAGTTTGGGACCTTGAGAAGCAACATGAAATCTCTAAACCCAGATTGGTTTCCTCACAGATGTGCTAACTTCTGTCCTATTAACTAGGTTGTAAGCATGAAATAAAGTAATATATGTGAAAGTGATTTGAAACCTGTGATACCCTATACAATGGTCAAGTATTATATCACCTGTTTTTACTTGCTTGCACTGGTCACCATCTTAGCTTATGTGTCTTAGAGCCATATATGGATTTCTACAGAATTTATTTTGGAAGCCAGAGGAAAATGTGATTTGATCTATAAAAATACTTCTTTTGTGTATAACATTTACAGCTAAAGAAGTAAAATAATGCATTTCTGTGAATATGTATGGAAGAATGTGTGCAAATGAAGTAGGAAAAAGAAAGATTAGCATGATGCCCTACTCAAGGAAGTAATTACATATTTCAGGGTGAAAAGTGCAAGTCACAGGAGAAGCCTGTTCACAGCTGTGGACTTAAACTGCTATCAGCTCTGCTGTCTTTCATCACCTATTCTCTCCTCTGCTGTTCTATGAGAGCCATGGAGACTCTTGGCATGTACCTGTAGCAAACTGGCATTTGGATCTTTGTTGGCTTAGATTGTAAAGAATCTTCCTACAGTAAGGATACCTGGGTTTGATCCCTGGATTGGGATGATCTGCTGGAGAAGGGAATGGCAACCACTTCAATACTCTTACGTGGAGAATTCCATGGACAGAGGAACCCGGTGGACTAAAGTCCATAGGGTTGCAAAGAGTCAGACATGACTGAGCAAGTAACACTTTCACACTTTCACTTTCTTATCAATATATTGGCAAACTGAAGTGACTTCAGTGAAACTGAACACTGATGCAGAGTAACTGATCTGAGCCGATTTGGGGTCACCCCCTAAACATCAGGATTAGTACAAATCTTCATGGCTGTGTCAGTGCACATCACACTTGATTCACTAGTAGACAGACACGGCCATATCCCCTGGAATCACCGTCACACTTTCCGAGTGTTCAGCTTTGCTCCATTCACTTCAGCTTGCTTTTTTTCCTTCTTTGGCCAAAGACACCCACGTATGTTTACTTGCACATGTACAGTCTGCACAGTGTGAGGAGCCTGCAGGCTACACTCTCACCCTGATGTTTCCTTGTTACACCCAGGCACCATCCACAAAGGCAAGTTCCACGTTCTTCTCCAAGGCCCTGTTCAGAAGGGCCAAGTGCCACTGGCCTCTTAGGTTCTGCTATGCAAACAGGGCTGCTGGTTGGCACCACATTTATGTGCTGATGTATTTGCTGGAATTTCGGAGGTTGCATTTTCTCAACCATGATTTCTGGATTTTATACTATGTGTATGGTTAGGGCTTGTAGCAAAGAAGAATTATTGGTATTTTTATAGTTCTGAACTGCTTCCTTCAAAATCCAATTGCATATTAATATTACTCAGGCACTATATGCCTTAGCTTGTTGCATTCTCTGTTCTAAATATTTTGATATATCCTCTGTGAAAGGAGGTAGCTAAAACATTTCTGCAATAGATAAGTGTTGAGAGACCACCAGAATAAATTTGTGACATTTTCCTGCCAAGCCAAAATGTACCAAGATGTGGCATATTAAAAGTTTAATTGAGATTGAATGGAGTCATTTTAAAATTAGCAGAACAGCAGCAAGTAATAAAATTGTGGTAGCATTTTGGCACATATTCTGGTATTCACATATTCACAAGTCTACCTTTCACTTGCTGAGATGGCAAATGGTGACTATATCTGTGATATATTCATCATGTTGATGTTTCCTAGAACCACAAATTCAGGTCCAAGTACGCTTGGTTAAGTCTTACATCTTGGTGAGAAATAAGTTATATTTTCAAATATTCCCAGGTCAGAAATTTTGTATAACATTTATAAAATGAATCTCTATTTCATCTGTGATTAAAATGCAGTGGAAATTTTCAGAAAGGGTACATTCTACCTTAACATTTATGGGTAGAATTTCTGGAATGCTGGTACACACCTTAAGAAATATTTCTTACAAACATTTAACATGTATGCATTTAGAAGAATTTTGCTTAGTGGCAGTATCAGATATTAAGAGAAAAAATATACATAGCTGTGGAAAAATCTACCTTGATACAATATTTGCATTCTTAAAAATCTGCATATTTCCAAGAAATGTAATATTTCTAGAGATGCAATAGTTTTCTGTTGACTTAATAGCAATTTTAGAAATGTTTTCATACAGACTTATCTTTCAAGCAACATACAAGTCATTTTTTCAGAATGTGATAAACCTCTTTTCTTCTTTGTACATTTCCCTTCCAAAAGCCTACAGTGGATACAAATTGCTTTTGTTATGAAAAAGCATATTTAATTGTTGTAAAATTTGATAAAATTTCAAGAAATATTTAACACAAGATCAGTGCATCTTCATAAAATGAGTTAATATCCAACCATTAAAGCTCTTAAGAGAATATCTATGACATGGAAAATACAAATAATATATGATAAAGGCCTACTGCAAAATGGTCAAAAATATATTTTGAAGGAAAACAATGTGTACACATGGATAAAGAAAAACACACAGTGAAATATTACCTGTCATTGTCTTTGAGTGGTAGAAATGTGGACATCCCCACTTCAAGGAAAAGACTTTCTCCAAGTCTGTGAATACCTTCGACAACAATCACATGTGATGTTTCTTCTTCATCTGATGACATCTACCAACCCTAAAATGGACTGGTGCAACACTTTGCACTTTAACTATGGACATAATGTGACTTTTAATTTCGATTTTAACTTGTTTTAATGACTATGTTGCCTGCATCTGTAATTGTATAACTGGATTTGTTTCTAGCCGCATGAAAGCTTTTAAGTTACAAATGGTTGCTCAAACTCCTGCTACTGCTGTAGCTTCCTCCAGCTACTATTTGGGGCCCCTGGATCAGATATCCTCAATATAAGGATTAGGAGAATATGTTGCCTCACCAATTTAGGGACAACGCCCCTTGTCAGCTCGGAAGCAGTTATGGAACAAGAATGACGCCCCTTTTCCCTAGGCAACAAAATTCTCCTAAAAGAAAAGGGGGGAATGAGAGAGTCAGTTCCTAGGCAGGTTGATAGGGAGTCTAGGGGTCCCCAAGGAGAGAGGGGTCTGGAATTCTCAAGGAGGAAGAAAGGACAAACTTTTTTTCTTTCTCCACAGTCCTTAGGTCCTTAACAATAATGTATCCTGCCTAAGGACAGTCTTTGGATTCAACCTTTTGTTATCTTAAAATGTTAATTATGGGAGTAGACCTGGTCTTTACAAGGATGTATCTTGCCTGAGGACAGTGTTATCTTAAAATGTAAATTATGGGAGTGGGTCTGATGAGGTCTTTGCAACCTCCAGACATTCTTTGGATTATATAACCTCATTGTTAACACTAGCAAGCGGGTACTCTTTCTGCCCCCTTCTGATGCCTATGTCAGAAGCTTTCTTTATCTCCTTTATACTTTAATAAAACTTTATTACACACACACACACACACACAAGAAATGTGGATGCTTTTGTTCTTTTTGAAACTTTTCTATATTTTCCAATTTTCTCTGAGAATTGCATATGATTTTATAAGCAAGGAATACATATACTTTAAAATTAATATGTAGTGCTTATATAGATCTTTTAAAATTCTATGTTTAACAGGCATGACTCAAAGAGTACATGAGATCTTTGTACAGGATCAGCATAAGCAAATGTACAGAAATGTAAAACAGCACATTGCATTTTGTGAATGGCAGATCTGTAGATCTGAAGAGACAGACAGGGCCAGAGCATCGAATGCTCTAAATCAAGCTAAGAAATGTAAACTTTCTATAGGGTGACCATACAGACTGGTTTACCTGAGAGCCCCATTGTAGCCCTATTGTAGAAGCATAATTGTTATTGGCATCCCCCTTTATTATCAAAATTGTCTAGGTTTAGATGCTAAATTATGCAGTCAGCTTATATAGCTAGTAGGAAGGCTTATATACCACTGAAGGGTTATTACTAGGAAACTGACACAACAGATTTACACTTTGGAAAGAGATCCTTGGTTATGCTGTGAAAATGTATTTGGGGGGGGCATGCAGGTGTGTGAGTGGGGAGATCAAGTAAGATTCATAGCAAAGTTAATAGGAATTAAGTAGTAGGATTAGTGTGGAGGGACAGGAGAGAAAATTCATATGGAAGAGCAAGTTGAGACATTCATATAAGAGATGCTCTAAGCAGAGGTGTTTATTTTTTCTTTTTAATGTCAGTTGTAGGAAGTTCTAGAATAGCACTGTCCAATAGAACTTTCTGCCTTGATGAAAATATTCTGTGTTTGTGCCATCCAATATGGTAACCACTAGCCACATGTGGGTAGTGACAAATTGAAAGAGTTTTAAATGATATTAAATTTTAAATAATTTACATTTGAAAAGTCCCATGTCTCTTGACTAGACAATGTACTTCTAGTTTTTATCCATAATGAAAGACATGGCCTGGAATGGTAGCTTTGTTGGACACAACTGAGTAACTGAACAAAACAATTAGGCATAGGACTTGTCAATGCATTTGGCCTATAGAGTAGGCCAAATATACAATACCAGTGTCTTGTATATTTTTTTAAAATTAATTTTTATTGGAGCATACAATGTTGTGTTAGTTTCCACTGTATGGTAAAATAAATCAGCCATTCGTATACATATCCCCTCCCTTTTGGACTTCCTTCGCATTCAGGCTACCACAGTGAATTAAGTAGAGTTTCTTATGCTATACAACATGCTCTCATTAGCTATCTATTTTATGCATCATGGAATGTAATTAGTACTGTAATGAGGATGAGATGGTTGGATGGCATCACCGACTCAATGGATGTGCGTTTGAGCAGCCTTGGAGATGGTGAAGGACAGGGAAGCCTGGCGTGCTGCAGTCCATGGGGTCCCAAAGAGTTCACATGACTTAGTGACTGAACAACAACAACAATGCAACAATAAAATAGAAAATATGTGTCAATCCCAAGAGAAAAGAGAAGGGCACCACCTGTAAGAGATTGGCAGTGAAGAGGAGCCTGAAAAGGGGTCTGAGGAGACTCAGGAGAGGATTTTGGTTTGGTGGTCAAAAAAATTCAGAGGGTCAAGAAGGGAATGATTAACAGTAATTAAAGTTCTTATGCTGTAGGACATTCAGGTAAAATGGAAACATTTTGGAAGGATTGAAGTTAGGAAATTCTAGAGGTAGGGAGACATTTGGAGGTTAATTGAAAAGTCTAGGTCTTGTAGAGTTGATTAGTATCTGAATTAGGATAATGCTGAAGTGAGAGAGTTCAGAAGTAAAAGCAGTGGGATTTGAAGCCTAATTCAAGGTGCTGGGAGACAAGTGGGTAGGATTCTAAACTAAACGATGTTGTTGGTAAAAAGGCAAAGTTATGCTTTTCCTCTGAGACAGAAGCTGTAGTCTCTATGAAGGTTGAAACATGAACACTCAGCCCCATCCCATACCCAACGCCCATGCCCCAATTCTTAAGGAATTGTACAGTAGATTTCTTGGTGAAGCTACTTTCTTAAGAATTGATGGCGGGTGACAGTCAGGAAGGAAACCTGTTTCATGAGTTCCGGGAACTGCTTTTGCTTTTTTTTCTTCTTTGATGCTATCAGAAAAGAACCTGGAGGTTTGTTTTTCATTTCAGTTGGGCAACTGCAACAAAGGCCCATAGATGAAAGAAAGGTGGAATTCAAGAGAGGAAGAGAGAACCAAAACATCCTCTCTTCATTCCTTCTCCAAATAAAAAAGAAGAAAATATTGAAGAAAAACTCAAAAGTTTACTTTAGGGCTGGAAAGATGCAAATAGGTCTATGTTTATCTATAAACTGCTTTTAGGGGGGCAACATGATGTGCTGGAGCAGACAACTGAACCGACTGTCCACCCGGCAGACTTGGGTTCTAATGCTGGTTCTATTGTTAGTTAACTCTATGACCTCGGTGTGTACAGCATTTAACTCTTCCAGGTAACAGTTACTCATTAAACTAGATTAGTGTTCAAGTTTATATTTTCAATCTTAAAAGTCCATTAGTATAAAGACCACATTAAAATTATATCTAAATGGGCTAAAATAAGTCTGGATGTATGAAACTGTGCTAAATTTTGTTGACCTGTGTCACAAAATTTCATTCACTGCTTCAATGGACACATTTTAAATGATTTTAATGGCTGTGTTGGCCCTCCACATAGGAAATCAATGTTAAAATAGATGCTGCTGCTATGCTATGCTCAGTCGTGTCTGACTCTTGGCAACCCCATGGACTATAGCCTACCAGGTTCCTCTGTCCGTGGAATTTTCCAGGCAAGAATACTGTTAAAAATAGTACAGAGATAAAGTGAGTTTTGCAAAGTTAACAAAACGTAAAATACATAAGGAGTTATTTTCAAGTTAGAAAAAAAAGTAATGAGGTTGTGTCTAGGCTGAGAATATGATGTTTCAGTTTAAAAAAATATTGAAGGCTTCTTAATGGTGCCCAGAGGGATGGACAGTGTGGTCAGTTAAAGAATAGAATAGTAATACTTTTCGTGATTGGTTTCAGTGTTTATTCAAAAGAAATAAAGAAAGAAGGAAAGATAGAAATGAAGGAGGTAGGGAAGGAGGGGGAGAGAGAGAGAGAAGCAAAAAAAGAAAGAAAGAAAATGAGATTGGTTGCTTATTGTTGCAAGAAAAGTTTGTGTGGTAGAATGTAATAGAATTTCCTTAATTGTCCAGTAGCTGTATGACCTTGGACAAGTAATCATATCTCTGGGACCCCAGTTCCTTGTCAGGGTTGGGGCCAGAACTTTTAAAAACTCCCTTTCAACTCTATGGTGTTACAACGTTGACACTGTAATTCACATGGCCCAGGACTGTTGGTTGGTGTTGTTCAGAAAAGAGCAAAGTGTAGTATTAGAACAAAAGTCTTCTATTTTTTCATTTTCATGTGTATATTCAATTGCAGGAAACTGTTTGCAACAGATTGAGGTGGGGGAAAAAAACAGTTTTTCAGTTAATAATCCATTACACCAGCTAAGCTGGAGGGTAGTGAGAATCACTAAATCTGCCGAGGGAGCAGTCATGAGGATTCATCTGTTCTATTCTCTCTGCTGCCCACCCCCCACAACATCAGTTCTAGGAAGATGTGCTCATCTTTATGGAAAAAGACAAGGGAAAGCCTCCATTTCAGAAATGAGTGTGGGGGAGAGCTCAAAAATGCCTTGAGCCACTGAACCTGTTGATATTCATGTATTTTCTACCATTGCTAAGTGTTTAACAAAGATTTATTATGAATAATTAGCTTTTTGTATTCATCTAGTTTGATTTTGCCTTTGAAGCATAGAGGTGACTCTGCAGTAGCAAGGAAAATATCTTGAAATTATCTTATTTTTTGGAGCGGGTTTGGTCAAGAACTTCGCTGTCAGAACCCTTAGGCTTCTCAAGGTACGATCTGAGATTCTGGAGTTAGGACTGTCAACCATGTTTGAGATTTCCACAAATCACTTAAATCTGGGCTGTCCTTAAAGGCAGAGTGAGCATAACAGGAGTTCACTCTGAGAGTTTCCCAGGGTGCACATTACTTACTTCTTGGTTTCATGTAAACACAGCTAAAATGATAGAGTGTGATCACTCCTCTTAGAATTGTATTTTTTTCTTTTATTATAGAGATTTGCAAAACCCTTTAAGTGATACAGGGGCCAGGACAAAAGCAGTGCTTTCTTTTAGTATTAAACCTTGTGGGACCTTAACTATCAGGTTTCAGGAAAAATGGGTTGTTGTTTGTATTGCAATGTTCTTGACCAAGCCTAACGGTGTTAGACTTTGTTCACTCATAACTGCTTTTCATTCTTCTTGCATCTTGCATTACCAGTATAGAACTTTTCCTTTTCTGGCATGGAAACATTTCAGCGTCTTTGACTCTGGCACCATGACTATTCAGTATGGGCATTTCTTTGAAATGAGTGAAACAATCCGTTATCTGCATTTTCTGACTACTTATTTCCTTACCGACATTTATTCCTTTACTAAAATGACTTTCCTAAACGTCACTCAAGACAAGGGATTGCACTTTGTCCTCATCCTCGTGACCACTGTTCCAGTTGGGCTTGGCTGACCAACTCTTCCCTCTTGAAATGTTCCTTCTTTGATACATCCAACATCATCACTCTGGTTCTTCCTAATTAATTTTTGTTAATTTCCATGTTCTTTCCTCTTCAAACTTGACAGTTTTCTCTTGCCTTTTTTTTTCCTTCTGGAATGTGAGCTCTTTCATATGGTCTCATCTACCATTTCTAATCTAATAACTCAAAAACCTAAATCCCTTGCTCTGATTTGTTCTCAGTTTCACTCTTGAGTTTCCAGTCTTTTTATATGTTTATAATTTGTGTAATTAGTGCCAGGTGAAATGGAAGTTAACTGTGTTTCCAGTGAATGAACTGAATTGAAAAGTAACTAGTAGCTCTTATCTGTGGAAGCAGAAATTCACTTTGGAGCAGCTCTTTGCTTTCATAAGTTATATAAATATAAGGCTAATATTTAATCTAATGGTGTCTCTGAGTGATAGCCAAGTTATCTAAGTTAGAGATGTCAACTGTTCTGTTCCATAGAGAAAAACAGTCTCAGGCATCAATATGGATACAACAGGGTTGGTTAAGAAATTAGCAGATTTAGAATAAATAAGTGCCTTTAAAACCACAAAACTTCTTAAAATGGATGCAAGAAAACAAAGCCTGAAGATTCTGTTTTTTAAAAAATGAAATTCCTCTTTTAAAATTGTCTCAGAAAGAAATATCCAGTCCCAGCAATGCTTCAGATATTTAAAAAGAAATATTACCAATGGCTAATTGCCAGGCCATTGCAATAAAAGGATCAAGACGTTGTCACTCATGAACATACAAGCAAAAATTCCAAACACAATATTAGTAAAGAGAATCCCAGACTCTGTTGAAAGGATGATATTTCACCAGTGTTGCTGGTGTGGCCTGTGGGAGGGTCAAATTCTATACCTTCAATGTACTCATTTCTCATCTGAGGGCTTTTCTAAAGCTGTAGAAGTCCATTTTTCTCCATGCATGAAGGCCAAATAACCAGAGAATTAATACTTTCCAAGAATGATCATTAACACATAATTGATAGGTGGGGAGGGTTGGTTTATAAATATTCTAGTTTATCCCTCAGGTAGGATAACTCTAGGACATGTGTCCACAGTGTTTCCCTGCGTTTCTTGGTCACTGTAAGCTCCTGTCACCCACCATGGCAACAGGCTTGATAATCCACCCTCTGTTGGCTCCCTCTCCTTCCCCGTCTTATTTCTCCACCCTCCTTTCAGAGTTTCCTTCAAAGCCCTAGTTAACTGCTGCTGCTGCTACTGCTAAGTCGCTTCAGTCGTGTCCGACTCTGTGCGACCCCATAGACTCCAGGCAAGAACACTGGAGTGGGTTGCCATTTCCTTCTCCAATGCATGAAAGTGAAAAGTGAAAGTGAAGTCGCTCAGTCGTGTCCGACTCCTCACGACCCAATGGACTGTAGCCTACCAGGCTCCTCTGTCCATGGGATTTCCCAGGCAAGAGTACTGGAGTGGGGTGCCATTGCCTTCTCCTAAACTGTCACTATCCACAGACAAAATAATTGTTGATATAGAAAATCCAGAAGAATGTGCATATAAATTATTGAAATCTGGATATAGGGTTAAAATAAAATACATTTCATTTCTATATACTAACAAACACAATACCATGGACAATAGCATCAAAATTCACAAATACCTACAAATGAATCTAACCAAAGATGAGGAAAAAATCCATACAAAACTACATTATAAAACATTACTGAGTTAAGTTAAAGAACAAAATGAATGGAGAGATTTTCCACGTTTATTGATTGGAAGGCTCGCTATCATAAAGATGTCAATCCCTCCCAAATTTGTCTGTAGATTAATGCAGGTGTCAACACAAGGCAATCCCTATTCAAAAGTAAAAAAAAAACCCAAACGTTTGTTTTTCCTTTGTTTTTCCAGATAAATGGGTTGAGTTGATTTTCTACTTTTGTGGAATGTAAAGGGTCAAGAATAACCAGGATAATCTGAAAAGAAGTGTATAGGACTTACATGATCAGGTATCAGGATGTATTATAAATCTACAGTAACTGAAATTAGTATTAATGCAAGGATAGATTAAAAGGTGCAGAGTAGAATAAAGACTCCAAAGGTTACTACAATATGCAGTAATTTGATTTATATTAAATGTGCTCCTTGTAGGGTTTTGGGGAAGGGAGAACAGGGCAGAGATGGAGAAGAAAATTGTTTAAACAAATGGTCCAAGACTGATGGATATCCAAATGGAAGAAAAGTAAATATTTATCCTTACTTACTTACTACTGATGCAAGAAAAGTAAGGATGGATAGTTCTATTCAAGAATAGAATCTAACTTAAGACCTTCCAGAAATGCTCCAGATATTTAATAAAGAAGTATTACTTGTGGCCAATTTCCAGGCCACTATGAAATAAAGAATTAACAGGGCTAACCTCATTTATGAACAAAAGGTAAAAATCCTAAACATCATATTTGCTTGAGAACACCACAATACGTCAACCATAGAAAGCACAACATCACATACAAAAACATTCCAAATAATTTGTAGAGCTAAATGAGAAAGTAACCTGATAAAGTTTCTAGAAAGCAACATAGAAAACATTTCAATGGCTAAGATGTTCTTGAGTAGACAAAGCTCCCTCCACTGCACCCCTTCCAGCTTTATGGTGATATGCTGCTGCTGCTAAGTCACATCAGTTGTGTCCGACTCTGTGCGACCCCATAGATGGCAGCCCACCAGGCTCCCCGTCCATGGGATTCTCGAGGCAAGAACATGAGTGGGTTGCCATTTCCTTCTCCAATGCGTGAAAGTGAAAAGTGAAAGTGAAGTTGCTCAGTCATGTCCGATTCTTAGCGACCCCATGGACTGCAGCCCACCAGGCTCCTCCATCCATGGGATTTTCCAGGCAAGAGTATTCGAGTGGGGTGCCATTGCCTTCTCCTTATAGTGATATAATCAGCATTAAAACACTGCGTAAGCTTAAGGTGTTGAATTGACACATTATATACTGTAATATGATTACCACTGTAGCTAATACCTCTATCATTTCTCATCATTATCATTTCTCCTTTGTAGTAACGATATTTAAGATTTACTCTCTTAGCAACTTTCAAGTATATAAGTGTGTTAGTTGCTCAGTAGTGTCAGACTCTCTGCAATTCCATGGACTGTAGCCCCTGGCAGGCTCCTGTATCCATGGAATTCTCCAGGCAAGAATACTGGAGTGGGTTGCCATTCCATTTTCCAGGGGATATTCCCCACCCAGGGACTGAACCTGGGTCTCCTGCACTGTAGGCAGATTCTTTACTATCTGAGCTATAGGGAGGAACCCTTCAAGTGTCTAATACAATATTATTAACTCTAATTACCATGCTGTTCATTATATCCCCTGAAGTTGTTCATCTTATAATTTGAGGTTTGTACCCTTTGACTATCTTTTCATTTCCCCCACTCCCCAGTCTCTGGTAACCACCATACTCTGTCTGTATGAGCTTCTGTTTGTAGATAGCTGTATAATTGTTTTTCTTTGTGAGGACACAGAGGCTGGCATCTCCTATGTTGCCATTTTGGTTGGCAAACTCTTCAGAATGGGAGAAAATATTTGCAAACAGCAACCAACAGGGATTAATCTCTAAAATATACAAATAGCTCCTGTAGCTCAATAAAAAACAACAACAAAAGAACACAAAAAACCCAATCAAAAAATGGGCAGAAGACCTAAATAGACATTTCTCCAAAGAAGACATATAGATGACCAACAGGCACATAAAAAGATGCTCAACATTACTAATTATTAGAGAAATGTAAATCAAAAATACAACGAGGTATCACCTCACACTGGTCAGAATGGCCATCACCAAGAAAATCTACAAATTATAAATGCTGAAGAGGATGTGAGGAAAAGGGAACCCTCCTACACTCTTGGAGGGAATATAAATTGGTACAGCCACTATGGAGAACAGTATGGAGGTTCCTCAAGAAACTAAAAATAGAACTACCATATTATCCAGAAATCCTACTCCTGGGAATACACCTGGAGAAAAATAGAGTTAAAAAAGATACATACACCCCAGTGTTCACTGCAGCACTATTAACAATAGCCAGGAATGGAAGCAATCTAAATGTCCATCAACAGAAGAATGGATAAAGAAGATGTGGTACATATATACAATGGAATACTACTCCACCACAAAAGGAATAAAATAGTGCCATTTATGGAGATGTGGATAGACCTAGAGACAGTCATAACAGAGTGAAGTAAGTCAGAAAGAGAAAAACAAATATTGCATAATATTGCTTATATGTAGATTCTAGAAAAATTGTATGTGCTGTGTGCTGTGCTTAGTTGCTCAGTTGTGTCTGACTTTTTGCGACCCTATGGATTGTAGCCCACCTGGCTCCTCTGTTCATGGGGATTCTGCAGGCAAGAATACTGGAGTGGGTTCCCATGCCCTCCTCCAGGGGATCTTCCCAACCCAGGGATCAAACCCAGATCTCCCGCATTGCAGGTGGATTCTTTACCATCTGAGCCACCATGGTATAGATGAACTTATTTATAAAGCAGAAATAGAGACACAGATATAGAGAACAAACTTATGGACACCAAGGGAGCAATGGAGGTGGGATGAACTGAGAGATTGCGATTCATGTATATACACTACTATATATAAAATTAATAACTAATGACAACCTGCTATATAGCACGGGGAACTCTACTCAGTGCTCTCTGGCGACCTAAATGGGAAGGAAATCCAAAAAAGAGGGGATATATATATATACATACAACTGATTCCCTTTGCTTTACAGCAGAAACTAACATAAGATTGTAAAGCAAATATGCTCCAATAATTTTTTTTTTAATTTATGAAAGAATAAATTTTATATCACAGACTCTCTGTGATGGCCAGAGAGTCAAGTTCGGTGGCCTTACATTCAGGAACAATTTCCAGACTGTAGTGTTGCACAGCTTCACTCAGTACAGGCTCTGAAGTTTGCAGGAGATATTAGGACCAGGACCGCTAGGACCACTGCAGCCTCTGAAGTCTGTCTGACCCTCTGTCGCCTCCCCAGCCACTGCCTGGCAGCATCAATACAACACCACACTCTTTCATTCACTCGACCATTTTCAACCTTCACGTCTTGGTGAGACTCAGGTCATGAGCCTATACCCTACCTTGAGGGAAGCTAGGAAAATAATTTTTAGCTTCTACTTTGTTGTTACTGTTGTTCAGTTGCTAAATCCTGTTTAATTCTCTGCAACCCCATGAACCGCAGCATGCCAGGCTTCCCTGTCTTCACTATCTCCCGGAGTTTGCTCAAATTCATGTCCGCTGAATCAGTGATGCTATCTAACCATCTCATCCTCTGCCACCTTCTTCTCCTTTTGCCTTCAATCTTTCCCAACATCAGGGTCTTTTCTGATGAGCTTCTACTTTGGAGAGGCAAAAACTCTCCAACATAGGAAGGGTGCTCAAAAGTTTCTGGACATCTGTGGAAATGTGAAAAGTGTCTACCCATCCCCTACCAGCCATCACTTTCATGCTAACTGCCTGTCTCTGTGTCTCTTATTGATGTATGCAACCAAAGAGCACCCGGGCTTGCAGGTGAAAGTGAAAGTCGCTCAGTCATGTCTGACTCTTTGTGACCCATGGATTATACAGTTCATGGAATGCACCAGACCAGAATACTGGAGTGGATAGCCTTTCCCTTCTCTAGGGCTTCTTCCCAACCCAGGGATCAAATCCAGATCTCCCACATTGCAGGTAGATTCTTTACCAGCTCAGCCACCAGGGAAGCCCAAGAATACTGGAGTGGGTAGCCTATCCCTTCTCCAGTGGAGCTTCCCAACCTAAGGATCGAAACCAGGCTTCCCACATTGCAGGCATATTCTTTACCAACTGAGCCCTCATGCAAGTATATAAATATGGTCCCTCTTCCGAGAGTCCTTGCTCTGCATGAAGCACCTGGACTACTCAGTAACTTCTTGTCTCTGACTTGGTTTAGTACTAATTAGTGGTACCATCCAAGGAGACACTGATTTTGCCTTTTAAATGATATTGGTGATTTTGTTGTTGGCAATGTATTTTATTGTTTGGTCTTCTCTCTTTATTAAAATTTTAGGGATCCTTGGGGGAGGATGATAATCTTTTCCTTTTTGTGGGAATTGGCATATTGCTAGGAATGTAGGAAATACAGAATAAGTACTTGCTTTTTGATTGTTCTATGGTTTGAGCTTTGAGGGATAGAGATCATAGTCAAATGACTTTTAACAATATATTCATGTGCATTTGGCTGTCCTGATCAGGATACAAAGTGGTATACAAATCCCAATTCCTAGTTTATCAGTAGTATATTTGCTATTTATTAATATGCTTTTGAGTTTTCTTTCTCTCCCATTCCAAATTTGTCTTAGATTGTATAAAAGGTAAAATATGGGAAATAACATTGGTATTTATATGAAAGTCAAAAGGGAAATGAACCTTGGATGATACAACATTTAACCTTTTTGAATACCAATTCAGGAATATAACCAACAAGACCTTTTTGAGGGGAGAGAATTTACATTGAGTAAGAAATCTGAAGTTAGTAGGTAGGGTATATCAAAGACTTTTCACAGTAAGAATCTCTTAGTAATTCTTTCTTGGATTCCTAAAATATAGTCTTTGGAATAAATCATCAACTGAACAACAAACCCCTGAGATGCTTAACTAATGGGCCCAAAAGTAAAGTAAAGGAACGATGTGCTTGTGCCAACTCCTCTATGAGCTGCCTTGCCACCAGCTGACGTGGGTGTGCCGGTGAACACTGGCATTTGAAACATGCACACAGAGAGAAGAAGAGGCAGCATGTCAAGCCCCAGATAAGCCTTCTGAAATCCATGCCATGAACCCATACTTGCACACTTAGAATACAATTGAGGCACTCAGGAGAAATGCTAATATTAATAAAACGTATGGAAATCTTGGCAGAGTAAATATAGGACTGCAGGCTTGATGTAAGTCTGGGAAAAACAACATCATATCCCAGCTTGCAGAGAGGAAGCAAGGTAGCTAGTTAAAATTATTTTGATTGACAAAGGAAATCTAAAAGCCATTGTGCTTCTTCTGTTACTTAGGCAGTGTGAAGAGCTAGTAGATCCAGTGAGCAGAAATGGGAAATGGAATCAATCAGAAGTTCAGGGTTCTCCAAGGTTCATGGCACATAAGATGTGTGTGTGTGTGTGTGTGTGTGTGTGTACATACACACACGTATACATACACACCACATATATGCAGTCACCCTCTGTATCTGTGGGTTTTGCACCTGAATCTGCGGATGCTGAAACCATGACACAGAGGGTTGACTACACTACAACATTTTATTTGAGGGACTTGAGCATCCATGGATCTTGTTATTTGCTGAGATTCTGGAACCAGCCTTGTGAATACTGAATACTGAGGAATGACTGTATACAATAAGACTTCAGCATAAAATGAGATTCTCAATAATTCTGATCTGTCTTACAGCATATATTAAGCACTTATTAAGTGTAAAAGAGTGGTCTAAGTCAGGAGCCCCCAACCCCTGGTAGAGGTTCGTGGCCTGTTAGGAACTGGGACACAGCAGGAAGTGAGTGGTGGGTGAGTGGGTGAAGCTTCATCTGTATTTACAGCCACTCCCCATCACTTGCATTCCTGCCTGATCCCTGCTTGGTGTCAGATCAGCAGCGGCATGATAAATGTAATGTACTTGAAACATCCCAAAAACCATCCCCCCATGCCGTCTGTGGAAAAACTGTCTCCCACAAAACTGGTCCCTAATGCCAAAACGGTTGTGGACCGCTGGTGAATGTGATATTAAGGAAGAGGTGCTATCTCTGCTCTGAAGCTGGAAGGAACTGTGCATCACTGTGATAAAAGCTCCCCTGTGGCAGTGACTATTTATTGCTGTGTCCCCTGCACCTAGAACAGTGCCTGGTGCTTCCAGAAATAAGCAGTAAGTAAATGAACGTTATTACTTGAATGAGTTCATCAGTTCCTCTTGTGAATGGTATTCAATTCAAAATAGGCAAGTCAGACAGCAAGAAGCTAAATTTCACTAGTGAATGATGATTCTCATGGAAGCATGAGGCTTTGAAACTGGGCAGGCGTGAAGAATGTGTGGTCCCTCGGATGCTCACATGGATGCTCTTTGCTAAACTGGAGCACGGCAAACAAAAACAGACCGGATAGAAGAGCTACAAAGATCCCAGAAAATAAAATTTCACATGAGCCAGTGTAATTCTGGAATTCCAAATGATCATATGAAGAACACTTTTACTTGCATGAGTTAGAAATATAGCTATTTACCAATAGTGGTAATGGGCAGAGCATGGTTTTAAGTGGTGGAGCTGCAAATAGCTGTGGGCTCTGCCTCAGGGCTACAGCTGCCAACCATAGAAGCACCTTTACATGTATACAGCGTGGGAAGAACAGTTGGTCAGGCAAAGGCTTTTTCAGCCACACCTGTTCACTCAGATAACAATCACCACAAATAGTGTTGTCTCTAACATAAAGATAAATATGTATTTTATATATCTATGACTATTGCACAACTTGTAAACTTGGTGAAAGTTAGATTGGCTGATTTTGTCCTATTAAAAGAAGAATACAACCTACTATAGATACTGGGTAGAAACTGGCAAATCTAACTTATGTAGAAGGATCTTGAAGTTGAGATGATTCTTTGAGTCATTAGCATGGCTTCATTTATGAGCACAATACTAGTAGAACCTTGTTATGAAATGACTCATTAATTATATTGAGTCAGTTATATCATGGGTCAGATCACATCTTCTGAAGTACAACCACTACAGACAGTAAAGTCTGAAACAATGTGATTGGCCCATTAATCATTTACTCACTCAATAATTCATTCACTAGCTCATTCACCCAATGCATATCAAGTGCTTCCTAAACTGGAGGGATTATGGGCTACACAAAGATGAATAATGCATAGCCTTTGTCCATCATTATCCTAAGAAAACTAGTTTTATCTAGTGAGATTGGTACTCTAAAAGAATGCTTTTAGTTAATGGAGGCAGCGGGGAGGTGGGGGTGGGATGAATTAGGAGACTATCATTGGCATATGTACACTGCCATGTGTGAAATAGTGAGTGGGAGGCTGCTGTATAGCACAGGGAGCTTGTCTTGGAGCTCTGTGATGACCTAGAGAGGTGGGGTGGGAGGGGCTATATGTTTCCTTATGCCTGATTCATGTTGTACAGCAGAAACTAACATAACGTTGAAAAAGCAATTATACTCCAATAAAAAATATGGATACCTCTTACAAAATATTTTCATCCTACTTTCTTCAGAAAACATCTATGGCATGTTTTCTGTCTCAAAACAGTTTTTAGAACACCTGTTGGATTTCAAACAAAAATAAAATAAAAGGTCAGGAATTAGTGTCACTGTTACTATTTCGATAAAAACCTGATTGTTCATCTTCATAATAACTATGAAGTTTAAAAATGTGTAGCTACAGGGTGAAAACTTTTAGAGCTGATCTGTCTCCCAACCCAGACTTAATCCAGGCTATTAACTATGATTAAAATTTAATATACTTAACTGTCATGATTTAGGATATGCCTATACTCTATATAGGATGCTTAAGTGGAGTGTGATTTTCCGGTTAAAGTCACAGATGAGGTAAAGTTTGCCTGCTGTGAGATTCTCTTCTTCTTTAATTATATAAAAAAATTTGACTGAAGTGTAGTTGATTTACAATGCTGTGGTAGTTTCAGATGTATAGTAAAGTGATTCAATTATACATATATATATATATATATTTTTTTTTTCTAGATTCTCTTTCTTTTTTTGTGTTTTAGTCACTAAGTCATGTCTGACTCTTTGTGACTCCATGACTGTAGCCTTCCAGGCTCCCCTGTCTGTGGGATTTTCCAGACAAGAATACTGGAGTAGGTTGCCTCCTTCTCCAGGGGATCTTCCTGACCCAGGGATTGAACCCATGTCTCCTGTATTAGCAGGTGGATTCTTTACCATTGAGCCATCTGGGAAGCTCTTTTCCCTTAAAGACTGTTACAAAATATTGAGTGTAGTTCCTGTGCTATATAGCAGGTCCTTGTTGGTTATCTATTTTATATATATTAGTCTGTTTATGCTAATCCCAGACTTACAATTTATCCCTCTTTCTCTCTTTCCCCTTTGATGATCTTAAGTTTGTGTTCCATGTCTGTGGGTATATTTCATGATTTGTATTTATGTGCAAATCAAAACTATACAAAGGTATGACCTCACACCGGTCACAAGGGCCATTATTAAGAAGTCTACAAGGAATAAATGCTGAAAAGGGTGTGGAAAAAACAGAACCCTCCTACATTGTTGGTGGGAATATAAATTGGTACAGTTATTATGGATACAGAATGGTGGTTCCTTAAAAAACTAAAAATAGAGCTACCATATCATTGTGCAATCCAACTCCTGGGCATATATCTGAAGAAAACAACAATAATTTGAAAAGTTACATGTACCGCCAGACATGAAAGCAAGCTAAATGTCTATCAACAGATGAATGTATAAAGATGTGGTGTGTATATATATATATATATATTCAGTGGAATATTACCCATAAAAGGGTGAAATACTGTCTTTTGCAGCAACATGGATGGATCTAGAGATTATGCTAAGTGAAGTAAGCCAAAGACAAATATCACGTATCACTTATATGTGGAATCTAAAAAAAGATACATAGAAATTATTTAAAACAAATAATTAAGGTGGGAATGTCAGTTATCCATTGCTGCATAATGGAATCATCCCCAAACTTTGTGACGGAAAATAACAAACCATTCTACTTACTCACAGTTTTCTGGGTCAGCCGGTGACTCTTTTCTTCTGAGCCAGCTTTGTTCATCTCTTTTGGCAGCTGTCCTGGGGATGGACGCTCTAGGGCAGTTTCCCTGTAAGCTGGAAGGTTGGATAGTCTAGTCTTTCAGTGGGATGGCTTGCTTTTGTGTCAGAAGATTTCTCTAGTAGACTGTGGTGGTGGAAAGTTTCCCATTAGCAAGAGAAGGCAAGGCCCTAAGAATAATTTTCAGTCTCTGCTCACATCATATTTGGGCTTTCCTGGTGGCTCCGTGGTAAAGAATCCACCTGCTAATACAGGAGACATGGGTTCAATCCCTCGGTGGGGAAGAAGCCCTGGAGAAGGAAATGGCAAGCCACTCCAGTATTCTTGCCTGGGAAACACCTGGGACAGAGGAGCCTGGTGGGCTACAGGCCATGGGGTTGCAAAAGAGTTGGACACGACTTAGCGACTAAACAACACATCATGTTTGCTGGTGGCCTTTTGACCAAACCAAGTAAAAATAAAAACCAAAAACCCAAACCACACAAGATTCAAGGAGTGGAGTAAAGATTCTCCCTCTTGTTGGGAGGAACAGAAAAGTCACGTGGTACAGGGGTGTTCTTATAAAAATGTGAGAAAATCATATCTATTTATTTGCAACTTAACATAGAGGGTTCTACAGTAAAAATCTTCACTCTCCTCTGCCAGTAAATGTCAATGAATATATGTAAATGTTAAGTAATCTATAGACTGATTCATGTTCTTGAAGAAAAAGTAAGCAAATACTGATTTAGGAGCTGTTTTTTTTTTTAAAAATGGAATGTCCAATTATAATTAGAGGCTAAGAAACACACTTCATCAAGAAAAACACAATAAAACATTTAAAAATTATCAATAGTTTGAGTAGAATAACCAGGGCAAGTTGATTGGGATAAAGAAAAAGCTAAATTCTCGTAACACAACATTGTAAATCAATTATGTTTTAGTTTAAAAAAATGATGAAAAGGAAAAGTTAAACTCTCCATTAGCCTTAAGGTTAAGCCTTTTCAGCCCCACTAACCAGGACACTCACCATCTTTTAGTCAGTGTAATGAGAACAGGTCTTTCTTGTTTTTTCTTTTCTCTGCGTGTTCTTTGTTCCACTCTCTATGGGTTATGCCTTCATCCACACTCATTATATTATGATGAGTCCCAATTTATATCTTCACATTTGATCTTCTTTTGTGTGACAAGACCTATTTAACTGATTGACTCCTTGATTATCTCTATAAGACTGTCCTCATAAGCACTGCAAACTTCTCATGTCCAAATCTTCACTCATTGCTTTCTGCTAGAACCTCTTTCTCATATTGCCACCTCTGACCTAGTGAGTGGTAATGCCAAAAATTCATTCCATGTCTGAACTAGAGTCTGGAGAATTAGCACAGGCTCTTCCTCCCCTCCCATCATTACTGCCTTCTTATCAACCACCAAGCCTGTGGTTTTCGCTCCTTTAATACTTCTGGATTTCACCTTGTCCAGTTCCCCTGCATCCTGCATTCAGACTCCTCAGCTTCTCTCTCTGCTTCAATCCATCTAGAGCAATTGTCTTCAAACATAAACCTTATCACATCATTCTAAAGCATCCATTAAACAAATCCTCATGATCTACAGGATATAAGCAACCACCTCATCCTGGCATACGAATATCTTTGTGATCTGACCCTTCTCCATTCAAGGAAGGCTCTTTCTTGAATGAATCATGATATCTCTCACTTCTTCATCCAAACTGATCCCTTGTCCTTATTGTTCTTCCTGATCCCTTCCCTTCTCTACCCTGGTTAACTCTTATTCATTTTTAAGAATTCAAAAGCCATGTTACCTGGGAAGTATACATAAGTGAACACCAGGCTTGAGTGGGTACAAGTACCATCAATCACATCTCATAATTTTTAATTGGGGATTTACTGAGGTCATCTCTGTTGTTGATCTGTGTGGTGTTAGCACTTAACCCAGTCCCTGACACACAGAAAGTTCTCAAAACTTGAATGATTGTTGAGACTGAATGTATTGTTTAAATAAATGAGTGAGCAGATAAAAGATGTGAGAGGAGTATAGTTATTACAGATAGGGTTGGCCTCCTGTCCTGGCTACATCTCCATCAAATTCACATGCATTGTGAAGTCATTTATGTAAGTCTCAGTGTTGGGAGGAATACATTTGGAGTTTAAGCCAAGATTCAGTTCAGGATAACAGTGGAATCAGGTTGAGAATGGAAACAGCCCTGCTTCTGAAAATTTAGGGATCATTTATCAACTATTTCATAATTATTAAAGATGTGCCTCAATACAATTGTGGGGATTAATTTTCTTTATTATTTGTTGCAAACTGGTAATCTTTGCATTCTCTCTAAACTCTGATCATCTTTGACCCTGATATCACTGAATATTTTCCTAGAGATTTCAAGCTAGTTTTAAAATTTGCCTAATTGAAGTAAATTTGGCATGTAAATTTAGTGGAAGTAATTGTTTTTCAGACCCCAATTTAAATCATTTTGTGATATCTGCTGTTTTAGATTATTCAGATCAATGCTTCTAGCATCTAACCATAGATAATGGAATTGAAGATGACTAGTAAATTGAAACTGATTCTCTGAATTTATAAGTAGTTGGGTAGTCAAGCAATTAATTTTCCTGGAGTCTCATTTTGGAATATTCTGATTTGATAGAGAAACTGTTCTTTCTATAGATGGAGTTCTTTTGATTTGGATCTTTATGATACATCAAAAGTGGTATTAAGAAGATATTTTATTATTGGTGTACATGTGTGTATGAAAGTGGTCTTATGTTAATTTAAGAATACCTACTCAATGAAAAAAAGAGCCAGACCATTAACTTTATGCCCTACTGTCTTTCTTTGCCAGATACAATGGGCTCCTAGTCAACTTCCTTATTCTTCGCGGCATCCTATCCTTCATCTTGAACCACCAACTGCTTCACTTCCCCCTTTATTTTCAGGCAGTTATTTTTCCTTCTATTTAATAAGAAAGTGAAGCTATTAGACCAAACACTTTGGACCTACAGCCATGAAATTGCTAAGCTTGTCAGCAACTGTACCCTTTCTTGTCTTTCTTTTTTCCTCTCACAAATCAGGAGGAGTTTATCCTCTCTAAGACCTGACCTGGCATCTTTGTCTAGAACCCATCTTCCTACTTCCGCATCAGCATTGAAATGTACTCAAGCCTGGCCCATCTTTCAACCTCACAATCCAGCCCACTCTTTGGACTCTCTCTCTCTCTTCTGCTCCAGAGCCAAATTTCTTGAAAGTGTTGTGTATATTCATTGTCTCCATTTCCTTCCTCTTCACCCACTTCCTACAACTCATTTCCTTCTGAATTCTGACCCATTTTTCTACATAAACTTGTCAAGTTTACCAGTATCTTTGTCTCTAAATCCAATAGGGTTGTTGAAATCTTTTATTGTCTTAAACAGTCACCACTGCTAACCATTCCCGGTCAGCAGAACAACTAGACTAAGCACACATTTGAAGTTCTTCCAAAAATCAAGGAAATATTAAAGAAATTTAGCCTCAATGAACTTACCTAAATTCTTTCAGCAGAGAAATTTAGAAACCATTTTATTTATTTATTTTTAATTTTATTTTATTTTTAAACTTTACAAAATTGTGTTATGCCAAATATCATAATGAATCCGCCACAGGTATACATGTGTTCCCCATCCTGAACCCTCTTTAATTTTGATATATGTATTGAATCATGCTTTATGAGTGGATAAATATATTGCATATAATGATTTCATTTTAATATGCATATATAAATTCATATTTTTAATTTCCTATTGGAGAGAATATACCATAATCTTTGAGTGTCTCTAAAAGCCCTGATCCAGCTCCCATGTCTTGGAACTCTCAATTACTTTTGGGACACCACCAATTCCCAGCTTCTCATGCACATCTCTGATTGCTGTCTCTTCCTCTGCAGGGACTTGAAATGCCGGTGTTCTCTGAGGTTCTATCCTAATCCCCCTTCTCTTACTCTGCCCACATTCTCTGGATGAGCATCCATATCTAAGCTTCAGGTTTTGTTTGTGATGATGCCTCCTATATCTACATCTGGGAGTTAGACCTCTTTCCTAAATTCTTTATCATAATATTATATATATATATAATTCTATACTCAACCACCCAGTGGAAGCCACTGCTCAGATAGATATCTTGGAGATGATTTGAGTTCAGTGAGTCCTCGAATGATCTCAACTTATCTTTCTACAACTTTCTCCTCTCTTCGTGCTCGTTATTTCAGTGAATGATGCTATAGTCCAGACTGGAAACTCAGGATTCTGACCTAACTCCTCCTACTCCTTCATTGTCACAACCAATCAGCCATCAAGTCCGAGGACTCTGCTTCCTTTTACTCCTTGATTATGCCCATATCTCTCCCCAGCCACTAACACAGTGTTCCAGGCCACCGTCTTGTCTCTTCTAAATTACCACAATAATCATCTTCTTGGTTTTCCTCCAGTCTATTTTTTTCCAATTTAGAACCGGGATGATTTTTTTCAGCAACATGACTCTGTATCTCTTTGTTTAAAATCACTACATTTAAGATGACTTAGAAACCCTCCCATGGGTATCTCCAGACAATTCAACATTATTCAGTTTTTAAAAGAAATGATGTATCAAGCCATGAAAAGACACGGAAAAACCACCTTATTTTTTAGGACATTAGTAAGTGACTCAGAGGTTAAAGCATCTGCCTCCAATGAGGGAGACCTGGGTTCAATCCCTGGATTGGGAAGATCCCCTGGAGAAGGAAATGTCAACCCACTCCAGTACTCTTGCCTGGAGAATCCCATGGATGGAGGAGCCTGGTAGGACTACAGTCCACAGGGTCGCAAAGAGTTGGACATGACTGAACGACTTCACTTTCACTTTCAGTAAGTGACTGAAGTGATTTAGCACACAAGTGAAGTCAATATGAGAAGGCTGCATACTGGATGTTTCTAAACACATGACATTATAGAAAAGGTGAAACTATGGAGACAGTAAAAAGATCAGTGTTGGCCAAGGGTTAGGATTGAACAGGCAGAACACAGAGGACTTTTAGGGCAATGAAACTATAATGGTGGATACATGTCTTTATACATTTGTCAAAATCCATAGAAGTATAATACCAAAAGTGAACCTGAATGTAAATTGTGGACTATGGGTGCTAATGTAGGTTCACGGATTGTAACAAATCTCCCACTTTGGTGCAGGATGTTGACAGAGGGGGAGGCCTTGCACGTATGAGGACAGGGGTATACAGGAACTCTGTGTTTGCTGCTTAATTTTGTTGTGAACTTAAACTGCTTAAGAAAACCACAACCCTCCATGGTCTGGCTTTTCTATACCTTTTCAAAATAATCTCTTCTTCATTCTGCTCTTGGAGTCTTTTCTGTTTAATATGGAACTTTGTTTCATTGAACTAGCCACGTTCTTGTTCATTTCTGAGTCAGCAGATCTCTTCTAACTTTCCTTCTTGTGGTCTTCTTGTCATTCTCCATCATTTATCAGACTTTATTGTTCTTGCATTTTCACTTGTTTGTTTTCTTTGCCAAACTCCAAGTTCTGAGTCCATTTTATTCACTGTAGTATCTCCAGGGTTAGGCGTATAAAACACTAAATGAATGGGGAATATATGGCTGGAACAATTTTATCCCATTCTTACCGAGACCTACCCTGGTTTTGTTTTCAACTGTTCTTAGCTCTTTGTAAGAATGCACTCAAAAAAATAATCACAGGCCTGGGTTGCCAGATTTAATAAGGACAATGAAAGGTACAAGGCACTCAGATAAATTTGAATTTCAGGCAAATAATGGATAGTGTTTTAACATAAGTATGTCCCCTGATATGTAATATTTTTATAACATTTAATATTTATATAACATTTGGGGACATTTGTATTAAAAGTCTATTTGTTGTCTGGAATACAAATTTAACTGAGCTTCCTGTATTTTATCTGACAATACTACTCAGGTCCCAAGAACTGTTTCCTGGTTACTGGAAACATTCATTTAAATGCAGATAATAGCTTTGGATAACTGCCTCCATGTTGAGTTCTCTTCAGTAAATTTCTGCAAAGAACTCACCTTTTCTCTTTTCATTTTTCAGTGCTTACAGCAGAGCATTTCTATCTCTCATAGAGAAAGTTTTTGCCATTTACTAGCAGGAAAGATGGAGAAGGCAATGGCACCCCACTCCAGTACTCTTGCCTGGAAAATCCCATGGATGGAGGAGCCTGGTGGGCTGCAGTCAATGGGGTCGCGAAGAGTCAAACATGGCTGAGCGACTTCACTCTCACTTTCCACTTTCATGCATTGGAGAAGGAAATGGCAACCTACTCCAGTGTTCTTGCCTGGAGAATCCCAGGGACTGGCGGGGACCTGGTGGGCTGCCATCTATGGGGTCGCACAGAGTTGGACACAACTGAAGCAACTTAGCAGCAGCAGCAGTGGGAAAGAGTTTTGCTTTTAAGCTGTGGCCTTGTATTTTGAAATGGTATTATTATACATGTTATTCACATATCATCAGTTCAGTTCAATCGCTCAGTCATGTTCAACTCTTTGCGATCCCATGGACTACAGCATACCAGGCTTCTCTGTCCACCACCAACTCCCAGAGCTTGCTCAAACTCATGTCTGTTGAGTCAGTGATGCCACCCAACCATCTCATCCTCTATCATCCCCTTCTCTTCCTGCCTTCAATCTTTTCCAGCATCAGGGTCTTTTCCAAAGAGTCAGTTCTTTGCATCAGGTGGCCAAAGTATTGGAGCTTCAGCTTCAGCATCAGTCCTTCCAATGAATATTCAGGACTGATTTCCTTTAGGATGGACTGGTTGGATCTCCTTGCAGTCCAAGGGACTTTCAAGAGTCTTTTCCAACACCACCGTTCAAAAGCATCAATTCTTCGGCACTCAGCTTTCTTTATAGTCCTTATAGTCCAACTCTCACATCCATACATGACTACTGGAAAAACCATAGCTTTGACTGGATGGACCTTTGTTGGCAAATTAATGTCTCTGGTTTTTACTATGCTGTTCATAATCCACACGCCGTAATTCACTCATTTGAAGAATACCATTTAGTATATTCACAGAGCTGCGCAGCTGCCACCATAATCTAATTTTAGTTTATTTTATATTTTTAAACAGAGCGCTTTTTATCTTTGGCTAAGTCCTACTGCATGCAGGATCTTAGTTCCCTGACCAGGGATAGAACCCATGCCCCCTGTATTAGGAACATGGAGTCTGAACCACCAGGGAAATCCCTGCCATAATCTAATTTTAGAATATTTTCATCACTTCCCCAAAGAAACCTTGTACCTAATAGCAATCATTCCCTATTGGTCACCTATTCCCAGCCTTAGGCAATAACTAATATGCTTTCTGTCCTTGCAGATTTGGAAATTTTATTTAAATGGGATCATGCCATACATGGTCTTTTGTGACTGACTTCTTTCCCTTAGGAAAATTCTTTCAAGTTTCATCCATGTTATAGCATGTATCATATTTCACTCCTTTGTATCACCAAATATTGTTCCATTGTGTGAGTATATCACAATTTATTTATCCTCCGATCAGTTGATGGGCATTTGGGTTATTTTTACTGTCTTTTGTAAGAATAACATTCTAAAATTGACTTCTGTCAATTTTTTGTTTATTGTCTATAGTCAAGTTTTAGGGAAAAAGCATAGGAAGTATTTTGCTTGTCTTAGTATTTTACTCTGCTTTTGAAATTTCAGTAGATTTCTTGGTCTATTTTGTTTTTCATTGAATCTTTTACATGGAAATTGTTTAAGTTAATTCAAGAGGTATACTAGATGTTGTGATAAGCAACTGCAAGTTCTGTCATGCTGTTCTGAGATGTTTCAGCAATTAAGCTTGAGAATTTGTTGTGCAACAGGTCTGTCCAGTGTGATATTTTCCATGACTACAGAGAATATTATAGACTGTGGCATCTGGAATTGATCATGGGCTTTGATGGGCACATTGCCACTCTGGTGGCTCAGACGGTAAAGTGTCTGCCCACAATGCGGGAGACCTGGGTTCGATTCCTGGGTCGGGAAGATCCCCTGGAGAAGGAAATAGCAATCCACTCCAGCACTCTTGCCTGGAAAATCCCATGGACAGAGGAGCCTGATAGGCTACAGTCCATGGGGTCGCAAAGAGTTGGACACGACTGAGTGACTTCACTTTGATGGGCACAGATATGTGAAACTGTGGCGTGAGGCTGGAGTTTTTATGTTATGTATTGCTTTTATGAAATATATTTTCTCATGTGACCTGTGGATAGCTGTACCCAGGAAGGTAAATCAAAATATAAAACCAAAACATATTGAGACAATAAGAATGCTTGAGTCTTCATAGACACAGAAACATTAAAGACAAATAATTTCTTGGTGAAGGTGAGTACCTAAGAGTCAATGATCATCATTGTGCTCTACGAGAATATTAATTCTGCCATGGGGAAGTCTTATGGCTTTGCTTACATTAGCTCAAAATGATGGAAGACTAGTAAAATTGTTATTTTTTTCTTGGCCATGCCATGTGGCATGCAGGATATTAGCTCTCCACTCAGGGATTGAATCCGCGTCCCCTGGAGTGGAAGCAGAGTTGTAACAGCTGGACCATTGGGGAAGTCACAGAGGTTTGTAAAATTAAATACAAACCTCCTGTGCTTATGGCATCAGTGCATGGCTTCCTTTCTTTTTTACTTCCTCTTTCCCTCCCTCCCTTCCTTTCTTTCCTTTTCTTTCCTCTTTCTTAACGATTTCCTCAAAATCACTTGGGTAGAATGAATGTTTGGAAATTGCTAAAGGAACCATGATACTTTGCACGCTTTTACATAAATATTGATGAACACAAAGTAGTGATTTTCAAACTACTTAACACACAACTTCCAATAGATTAAGGCACCATTCAAGCTTTATAAAGAGTTGACACTCTAGCAGCCTTTTTTCCCCCCCGCATTTCATCATTTTTAAACAATGATCAAGGTATGCACTTTTAAAAATAAAAGTGAAAACATATTTATCATATTTTGAGATTTGCTCACCTCCCTTGAAATAATTATATATATTTCTTAGATCATCACAAAGCACTTCTTTTTACACATATACCTTGTTCATACCTGTCTTTTCAAATATTCTTAAAGTTGGTGCTCAGAGACTAAACATCCAAGAAGCATGATAGATCACTGCTCCTGCTGCTGCTGCTGCTAAGTCGCTTCAGTCGTGTCTGACTCTGTGAGACCCCATAGACGGCAGCCCACCAGGCTCCCCCGTCCCTGGGATTCTCCAGGCAAGAACACTGGAGTGGGTTGCCATTTCCTTCTCCAATGCGTGAAAGTGAAAAGTGAAAGTGAAGTCGCTCAGTTGTGTCCGACTCTTTGCGACCCCATGGACTGTGCCTACCAGGCTCCTCCGTCCATGGGATTTTCCAGGCAAGAAAATCCACCCACTGGAGTAGGGCGCCATCACCTATGGTCTACTAAACTGAATATTTGCTCTTGACTTTCAGTTAGGACTCACTACAGTCATCATCTGGAATTCTATATGTTAACATTTTAATGAACTGAAGATTCCATCTTTAATGTACCACTAAGAAAGAAGAAAAAGGTTAATTAATTGAAATAAGTTGTAAGGTATATCCTGATTTCAGAGATATAACAATGAGGGGAAATATCCATTCTAGAATTAAAGACAAGTCGTAGCACTACTGGCTGCCCAGGTGGCTCAGTGGTAAAGAATCTACCTGCCAATGCAGAAGACGCAAGGGATGTGGGTTTGATACCTGGGTCAGGAAGAGCCCCTGGAGAAAGAAATGGCAACCCACTCCAGTATTCCTGTCTGAGAAATCCCATGGACAGAGGAGCCTGCTGGACTAGTCCATGGGGTTGCAAAGAGTTGGATGTGACTGAGCACACACAGCAGCACTATTGGAAGCATACAAATATACTCAGAAGCACACTAAAATATAACTGGTAGTGGTCAATTTCATTTAGTTGGAAATTAATTGATTACTAACATATGTTTAGTTCTGGGCTCAATAACTGGGCTGGACCATTTACTGTCTAGAGTTTCTGTTTGGTAGCTGTCTTCTCGATGTACCACATTATACCGGCTGAAATAGGTGGAGTAGGTAGCTGCCCATGAAGTGTGGGTTAAAGTTTCCTGGAAAAGTCTTTATCCTTACTTATCCTCATTTTCTTCCTGCTGCCAGGAAACCTCCTGTAAGCATTTTCTTCCATTGGCCTTATGTCCTTTCAACATGTGGCTATTTCTGAAAGGATGCACTGACTATTTTAATCATTAACTCTCCAGTATGGAATCATTTGATCATTGATTACATTTTCCCAATGGGATGGCACACCATCATAACTTATGAGGAATCCAGGCTTCAGAGAGTTCATGTAACTTGCCAGGACTGCACAGCATACAGCTGGTTTAACTGGGTTTTCATCTCTGTGTTATTTATTGAGTCTGACTGCCTTTCAAGAACACCTCAAATATACACAAATTAAGTCTCCAATCCAGCTGATATTTTGAAAAGTAAGAGGATAAAGAGATAATGGGGAGGTGAGGTAGTGCCTCAGAGGATCAGTCTGGAGCGTGGATGGAGTGGGGGGTGTTATTTGGGCAATGAGAAGACAAAGTTTTCTGAAAGGGAAAGTAGAAAGATGCCAGAAATAAACCTATCAGTTTACAACTCTCGCCCTGTGCTTTTACCAGAAATTACTGATTCCTAGAACTGAGCTTGTTGACCTCGTATATTTGTTAGATTTACTTCAATATTTTACTGAGATTCCTCAGAAGACTTTAGGACTCACTTAGGAACCCTGGCAATTTTTTTTTTGTCTTGAACTTAGAGCTGAAATTACTGCATGTTAATCCAATAATGAATGCAAATATTTTCTGACCAGTATTTGACTTTGGAGGTTCCTTTTATTCAATTTTTATGGTTAGGATGGGAAAACAACTGGGAAATTCTAGTTTGCAAGCATTCAAACACACCCATATCTGCATGGCTGAATCTTAACAGTGGTCATAAAGCTCATGGAGAGATAAGAAATACTAATATTATTTTTTCTGGATATCATAGATAATATTTGTTGTCTCTTTGTCCCTCAATAACATTGAAGAGTAAGCTTTAGCTTTTTATAGGAACACAGGATGACATACTGCATTTTTGCAGTAAATCCTTGATATGCATAAATGATACTATTGCAAACCCTCAGGCTTAATCTTCAGATTAAATTAACCAGAGTTCCTGGTTAGAAGACATAAGTGGAAAATAAAAGAGCTGTGTTGAAATGTATTCATTCATTTCACAAATATTTACAGAGCTCCTACTGTGTATCACTGTATATATACTTTTCAAGGCTATGGATATGTAACAGAGCACTAACCAGACATATCTTCTGTCTTTATTCTAGGAGAAGAATAGTCAAGTCGGGTAAGAACAGTGAAGCCCTTGTGGTTTATTGCAGATACAGTAGTCTTTATATATGCTCTTCCCTTTGCTATGAAAACTTCTCATGCAGAGTTTTACTAACTCCTACTTCTAATTTATGACTCCATTTAGATAGCCCTTCCTCCAGAAGCTTCCTCTGGGCCCTTAAGTTCAACTTATCTGCCCTTCTCATGTACTCTCATGAAACCTTGCATTATTTTTAGCTCTTAAGTTATACTATTTCATTTGTATGTATTCTCCACCAGATGATGAACTTGGATTATATTAAGAACTAGGAATTTTTTTGTTCATCGTTGTAACCCCAGCAACTTGCATGGTGTTTGGCACAAGATGGGAACACAGATTTTCTCAGTGAATAATCGATTTAATGAAATGTCTCACTCTAGCACATCAGTCACTTATAGAGTAGAATTCAAAATCATCTTTCCTTAGATTATTAGATGATTATTTTGGATTAATCCACCAAGGATGTGAGATCCATTTACCAAGAGCCGAATGCTTTGAGTTCCTAGTCAATGTTTCTATGCAGTAAGATTGTTGATAAGATTTTAAAAGGTTCTTACAGTCTGAGTGTGTGTGTGTGTGTGTGTGTGTGTGCATGTGTTTGTGTATGTGTTGATGTTAACTCTGATTTTTCACATCTTTCTACGTGAAACTCTAAAGTATATTTCATATCTCAATACTGAAAATATATAATATAAGAGCTTCAAGGAATAATATGGCATAAAGTTAGTTAATAATCAGTGATAGCAACATCATTTTAGTTCAGTTGCTCAGCAGTGTCCAACTCTTTGCAACCCCATGGATGGCAGCATGTCAGGCTTCCCTGTCCATCACCAACCCCTGGAGCTTACTCAAACTCATTGTCCACCTGTTGGTGATGCCATCCAACCATATCATCCTCTGTCATTCCTTTTTCCTCTTGTGTTCAATCTTTCCCAGCATCAGGGTCTTTTCCAATGAGTCAGTTCTTTGCATCAGGTGGCCAAACTAATGGAGTTTCAGTTTCAGCATCAGTCCTTCCAATGAATATTCAGGACTGATTTTCTTTAGGATTGACTGGTTTGATCTCCTTGCAGTCCAAGGGATTCTCAAGAGTCTTCTCCAGCACCACCATTCAAAAGCATCAATTTTCTTCGGCGCTCAGCTTTCTTTATACTCCAATTCTTACATCCATACATGGATACTAGAAAAGCCATAGCTTTGACTAGACAGACCTGTGTCAGCAAAGTAATGTTTCTGCTTTTGAATATGTTGTCTAGGTTGGTCATAGCTTTTCTTGCAAGGAGAAAACATCTTTTAATTTCATGACTGCAGTCACCATCTGCAGTGATTTTGAAACCCCCCAAAATAAATCTGTCACTGTTCCCGTTATTTCTCCATCTATTTGCCATGAAGTGATGGGACCGGATGCTATGATCTTAATTTTCTGAATGTTGAGCTATAAGCCAACTTTTTCACTCTCCTCTTTCACTTCCATCAAGAGACTCTTTAGTTCTTCTTCACTTTCTGCCAAAAGGGTGGTGTCATCTGCATATCTGAGGTTCTTGATATTTCTCCCAGCAATCTTGATTCCAGCTTGGGCTTCATCTAGCCTGCATTTCACATGATGTACTCTGCATATGAGTTAAATAAGTGGGGTGACAATATACAGCCTTGATGTACTCCGTTCCCAGTTTGGAACCAGTCTGTTGTTCCCTGTCGCATTCTAACTGTTGCTTCTTGACCTGCATACAGATTTCTCAGGAGGCAGGTAAGGTGGTCTGGTTTTCCCATCTCTTTCAGAATTTTCCATATTTTGTTGTGATCCACACAGTTCAAGACTTTGGCATAGCCAATAAAGCAGAAGATGTTTTTCTGGAATGCTCTTCCTTTCTCAATGATCCAACAGATGTTGGCAATTTGATCTCTGGTTCCTCTGCCTTTTCTAATCCAGCTTAAACATCTGGAAGTTCACGGTTTAGGTATGTTGAAGACTGGCTGGGAGAATTTTGAGCATTACTTTGCTAGTGTGTGAGATAAGTGCAATTGTGCAGTAGTTTGAGCATTCTTTGGCTTTGCCATTCTTTGGGATTGGAATTAAAACTGACCTTTTTCAGTCCTGTGGCCACTGCTGAGTTTTCCAAATTTGCTGACATTTAGAATGCAGCACTTTCACAGCATCATCTTTTAGGATTTGAAATAGCTCAACTGGAATTCCATCACCTCCACTAGCTTTGTTCATAGTGATGTCCCATTTGACTTCACATTCCAGGATGTCTGGCTCTAGGTGGATGATCACACCATGGTGGTTATCTGGGTCATGAAGATCTTTTTTGCATAGTTCTTCTGTGTATTCTTGCCACCTCTTCTTAATATCTTTTGCTTCTGTTAGATCCATACCATTTCTGCCCTTTATTGTGCCCATCTTTGCATGGGATGTTCTCTTGGTATCTCTAATTTTTTTGAAGGGATCTCTAGTCTTTCCCATTCTATTGGTTTCCTCTATTTCTTTGAATTGATCACTGAGGAAGGCTTTCTTATCTCTCCTTGCTATTCTTTGAAACTCTGCATTCAAATGGGTATAACTTTCCTTTCTCCTTTGCCTTTTGCTTCTCTTCTTTTCTCAGCTATTTGTAAGGCCTCCTCAGACAACCATTTTGCCTTTTGCATTTCTTTTTCTTTGGGATGGTCTTGATCAGTGCCTCTTGTACAATGTCATGAACCTCCATCCATAGTTCTTCAGCTGCTCTATCAGATCTAATCCCTTGAATCTATTTGTCACTTCCACTGTATTATTGTAAGGGATTTGATGTAGGTCATACCTGAATGGTCTAGTGGTTTTCCCTACTTTCTTCAATTTAAGTCTGAATTTTGTAATAAGGAGTTCATGATCTGAGCCACAGTCAGCTCCCGGTCTTATTTTTGCTGACTGAATATAGCTTCTCCATCTTTGGCTGCAAAGAATATAATCAATCTGATTTTGGTATTGACCATCTGGTGATGTCCATGTGTAGAGTCTTCTCCTGTGTTGTTGGAAGAGGTTGTTTGCTATGACTAGTGCATTCTCTTGGCAAAACTCTGTTAGCCTTTAACTTGCTTCACTTTTTACTCCAAGGTCAAATTTGCTTGTTACTCCAGGTATCTCTTGACTTCTTACTTTTGCATTCCACTCCCCTTTAATGAAAAAGCTATCTTTTTTGGGTGTTAGTTCTAGAAGGTCTTTTAGGTCTTCATAAAATCAACAACTTCTGCTTCTTTGGCATTATTGTTTGGGGCAGAGACTTGGATTACTCTGATATTGAATGGTTTGCCTTGGAAAGAACAGAGATCATTCTGTTGTTTTTGATATTGCATCCAAGTACTGCATTTCACACTCTTTTGTTGACTATGATGGCTACCCCATTTCTTCTAAAGGGATTCTTGCCCACAGTAGTAGATATAATGGTCATCTGAGTTAAATTCACCCATTCCAGTCCATCTTAGTTCACTGATTCCTAAAATGCTGATGTTCACTCTTGCCATCTCCTGTTTGACCACTTCCAATTTGCCTTGATTCATGGACCTAACATTCCAGGTTCCCATGCAATATTGCTCTTTACAGTATCAGACTTCACTTCCATCACCAGTCACATCTACAGCTGGGTGTTGTTTTTGCTTTGGCTCTGTCTCTTCATTGTTTCTGGAGTTATTTCTACCCTGATCTCCAGTAGCATATTGGGCACCTACCGACCTGGGGAGTTCATCTTTCAGTGTGCTGTCTTTTTGCCTTTTCATACTGTTCATGGGGTTCTCAAGGCAAGAATACTGAGGTGGTTTGTCATTCTGTTCTCCAGTGGACCACATTTTGTCAGAACTCTCTACCATGACCCATTTATCATGGGTGATCCTACAGGGCATGGCTCATATTTTCATTGAGTTAGACAAGTCTGTGGTCCATGTGATCAGTTTGGTTAGTTTTTTGTGATTGTGGTTTTCATTCTGTTGGCCCTCTGATGGATAATGATAAGAAGCTTATGGAAGCTTCCTGATGGAAGACACTGACTGATGGGGAAACTGGGTCTTATTCTGATGGATGGAGCCATGCTCAGTATAGTTTAGTTCAGTAGCTCAGTCCTGTCTGACTCTTTGTGACCCCACGGCTGCAGCACGCTAGGCCTCCCTGTCCATCACCAACTCCTGGAGTTTACTCAAACTCATGTTCATTGGGTCAGTGATGCCATCCAACCATTTCATCCTCTGTCATCTCCTTCTCCTCTCACCTTCAATCTTTCCCAGCATCAGGGTCTTCTCAAATGAGTCAGTTCTTCACATCAGGTGGCCAAAGTATTGGAGTTTCAGCTTCAGCATCAGTCCTTCCAATGAATACCCAGGATTGATCTCCTTTAGGATGGACTGGTTGGATCTCCTTGTAGTCCAAGGGACTCTCAAGAGTCTTCTCCAACACCACAGTTCAAAAGCATCAATTCTTTGGTGCTCAGTTTTCTTTATAGTCCAGCTCTCACATCCATACAAGGCTACTGGAAAAACCATAGCTTTGACTAGATGGACCTTCGTTGGCAAAGTAATATATCTGCTTTTAAATATGCTGTCTAGGTTGGTCATAACTTTTCTCCCAAGGAGCAAGTGTAGTTTAATTTCATGCTCAGTAAATCTTTGATCCAATTTTCTGTTGATGGGCGGGGCTGTATTCCCTCCCTGTTGTTTGATCTGAGGCGAAACTATGGTGGAGGTAATGAAGATAAGGTTCTTCAAAATGTCCCATGCATGCACTGCTGCACTGAGTGCCTGACCCTGAAGCAGGCCACCACTGACCCACGTCTCTGATGGAGACTCCTGGTCACCTTTGGCAAGTCTGGGTCAGTTACTTTTGGGGTCACTGCTCCTTTCTCCTGAGTCCTGGTGTATACAAGGTTTTGTTTGTGCCCTCCAAGAGTCTGTTTCCCCAGTCCTATGTAAGTTCTAGCAGCTCTATGGTAGGGTTAACGGTGACCTCCTCCAAGACTCCCCTGGTGGCTCAGATGGTAAAGCGTCTGTCTACAGTGCAGGAGACCTGGGTTCGATCCCTGGGTTGGGAAGATCCCCTGGAGAAGGAAATGGCAATTCACTCTAGTACTCTTGCCTGGAAAATCCCATGGACAGAGGAGCCTGGTAGGCTACAGTCCAGGGGGTTGCAAAGAGTTGGACATGACTGAGCGACTTTCATTTCCTTTCCTTTCCTCCAAGATGGCTTATGCCATACCCAGGTCTGCTGTATGTATCATAGCAACATACACTTATTATATGCCAGGCAATGTTATAAGCACTTTGAAGTGTTAGTTGCTCAGTCATGTCCGACTCTTTGCAACCCCATGGACTGTATAGCCTGTGAAGATCCTCTGTTCATGGGATTTCCCAGACAATGGAGTGGGTAGCAATTCCCTTCTCCAGGGGATCTTTCCAACCCAGGGATCGAACCCAGGTCTCCCACATTTCAGGCAGATTCTTTACTGTCTTAGCCACCACATACTTAATTTATATAGCCACATCCTTGTGAAGAAACTGAGCCCACGGAGGTTACATAACTTGACTACTTAGTGACTGAACAGTCGACGAGGATGTAAATTCCTAAGTCTGGCTCTAGAGTTCACACTCTATGTTGGACTCCTTCAATTTGAAAATAAAAAATCTATTGATCTGATAAAAAACTCAAACAGAACATAATAAAACAATAAAGCAGCTAAAGGAGTACCACTTGAATTGGACTAAGCAATTCTTTTGATGTGTTAAAATTTGATATACTAAAAACTACCACCGACATCTATTTTTTTTTTTTTTTGTCAAGGGAATTAATTGCTTATTAGACAGATGGAAGAGTTCAGTTGAGGGGGAAAGCGCTAAAGTATGTAGCTTGTGTGAGAGAAAGGGCAAGCTTGGCACACAGTGATATGCCAAAAATACTTGCAAAAATATGTCAGAAAGATAGTAGGCAGGTGACTAGCATCCCAAAGTCCACATGACTGGGGCCAAGATGGGGAATAAAGAGAAGGCAATGAACAGGGAGATGACAGGTGAACAAAAACCTTTTATCTTTTAAAAGATGTCTTGTGCAATGAAATAGAAGCGATGACTCACAGTGCTGTAATTAGATAGGTAGAAGGTTGTAAATCACAGATTATTGGTAGAGTAAAACATTTAAGTGACTTAACCAATTAATATCCAATAGTATTCTTGAGAACAATAATTTTCGTTGATGACCAGCCATTTGATGAACACTCTATAGCACCAAAGTTGATTTATAGATAACTTGTGTATGTTGAAGGTTTTTTTTTCTATATTCCAGGGCTAGATCAGCTAGTGGGAAAAATGAAGGAACATTTGTAAATGCCTCTGGAGGACCTTAGAAACAAATATGCATGATGAACGAAAACCTGACATAGGCAATATGGTTTTTAATGTAAGGATGAAATATGTTATTGAGAAGTTCTAAAACAAACGTTTCTTCTGCCAAAGTGTGATATATGCTTTCTTAAAAAACTTCACGTTTGGCAGAACCACCTCTAAAACATAACAAAGGTTAACGGAAAGATAGAATTGGAGGAGGTCATTCCAAACCTGTATATGTTTATAACTAGTATGATATGAAAAATAACAGTCCTAATTACTAACAATAATTCAGTTAAAAGGATAATTCAATACTCTTTAAAAATAATACTACATTAAATTTTAAATTTCACCTCTGGGAGGGAAAAGGTAAAGGTAGCTGGATAGAAGTGAATGTAAGAGAGGGTTAAAGCATCTGAATTATGGAAATAAGGAAGAGAGATATGTTGCAGGTTGAGGAATAACTTCAGACTTGGTACAAAATGCATAAAAGGAGGAAAATCTCCCACCAAGGACTTCAAGATAGTGCTTGTTTCACTGGGGATAGTACTGGGTCTGTGCACCCTGCTGCAGTGAGCTGTGTTATTGTATTGTATTCAGATGCTTTTACTTGATGACACAAAATGTTAACGGGCTGGGGAAATTCATGTATAAGCCAAGGCGACTTCTGTGTAGAAGTTACAACATTGTAGAGAATCAATTAATTGTAACTTCATTTCTATCATCTATCAATCAATCATTCATCCATCCATTCATCTACCTACACACACACCAATCCACACAGCCAGCTATCGAGCTATTCATCCAGCCATCTGTCTGTCTACCTCCATATCTACTTACCAGTAAGGATGAGGAGTTGAGGATGTTCTTGGAATGTTTTCCTCTCAGTACCTGGAAAACTGAATCCCCCTCCTCTCACTGCATCCTAGAAAACTTCCATTTGGGTATTTTACTGCTTGAATCTATTCCTAATGTCTGTGACTCTGCCTCTATTGTTGAATTTGAAGTTTAGAAATCAGGTCAACATTTTGTATTCTAAAGTATTTGAACTGGATTTTTTTTTTAATTAAAAAATCAAAGCATCTCCAAATACTCCTGCTTACAATAAAATTAGTGTCTAAAATAAAAAAAAACCTTATTAATACAGAAAACCTGAAATATACATTTATCCTATGAAATTAAAGTAAACACAGCCAATCTCCTTTGTGTTGAACTAAATTGCTGTTAATGCTTTTTCAGTTCCATTTCTGTACCGAACGACTGGGTTATATGAATTTTTATTGCATGCTGCTTTCTTTGAATTGGGAAAAATCATTTTGAGTGAAGAATTACTTCTCTCAATATAGGTTAATTATTTCTGAGGAGTTGGCAGATGAAAAAAATGACAGGAATATTATCACTTGTGTTTAGCTTTTTGTGTATTTAACATGTGTAGCTGAAATAATTAAAATGAAAAGAATGCTCTTTTATCTAATGAATTAATGGAACAGGCATCCAGAAGTTGTACTGAAAAAGTTCAACTGAAGCTGCTTAAATCTTCTTCGATAAATCAACTGAGTTGGTTCAGTAATCTCATATCCAATAAGGTAATAATGTCTTCCTTTGCCTCGCTTTTATCTTTTGCATTCAAGTTACATGCACACCCTTGTTTGATATACAACTTTACTTTTAAGTTTATATGAAAAATGCAACATAATTTTATTCTAAATATGAACTTGACAATATGGATTCAAATTTGATTCACTGATGTGCAACCTTGCGTGTGATATCTGAAACCAGAAATTGTCAAATGGTATATCAAAAAGGTAAATTAGCATTTGCTCAGCGCAACCTGACATGACAGATGGGTAGGAGGAGGGCTGTTATCCCTGAGAACAAACTAAATATATTATAATTTGGATGTATACACAAACTGGATAGAGCTTTTCAGAAAAGAATTTTCTAGGCGAAATCTACTTTCCACACTCAAAATAATTAGCTAAGCCCCCTCCATCACTTGCTTCTTTCTTTGCTTCTATGAATCGCTTTGCAAAGCATCCATGCATGAAAATTACTTTATAGAATTTGTGTTTGTTAAGCACATACTAATTTCAAGACACTGCACTGGGCTCTGTAGAATACATTGGTAGAACATTTCCATGATAATAATAATATTAGTAGTAGTAATACTAAAAATAATCATATTGATAATGCTCATAGTTGTTGAGGGCTTATGTGCCAGGAAGCTTTGTAAGAGCTTTTCATATATTCTGACTTTCACATACAGATACACCGGCAAATACAGTGATATACACAGAAACATACAGATACACACACCACCCAGTCAAGTAAAAATAAATGATGACTGAGTGATGTGGGTAATTGTTTTTACAGAACACGCGTGCTTAGCTGTGTCAGACTCTTTGTGACCCCTATGGACTGTAGATCGCCTCCAGAGTAACACCAAAAGAGTCATATGAAGAAGGGAAGGCTGAGCTTGGACCTGAAATGAGTCAGAGTTGAGTAGACAGCATGGGGAGGAAAAGGCTCTTGGGGGCAAGGCGTTGGGGAGAAGCTCTGTGAGTGAAAACTCAGAGTAGAAAACTGCAGTCTGGATACAGGAACAGAATTTGCATTAGGAAGGAAGTAATTAGTGGTAGAGAAGGCGGGGTTAATGTCTTGAGTGTGAACCTGAGGGGCTCAGATTTGATACTAGCTAAGTCATGGGGATCCATTAGGGTTTTTGGTTAAGGGGTGGTGATTTGAAAGGAATAATTTCAAAAGATTTTCAGGTGAAACTAACGAGACAGCGTTGTTTAGGAATAGACATAAAGCAGTAATGACAGGAGAAGAATTTCATTTGCTGTCAGAGGCGAGGAAAGAGGAGTGAATGATGGCTGTGGTCTTTGTGGTCTAGATGTTGGTCAGAAAGAAGACCTGGTTACAGAGGCAGGTGATGATTCAGGCTGCAGGGATGTTAGATGGAGGCAGCTGTGAGATGTCTATGAACAGAGCCTTATAGACCACGATGAGAAATTTATGGGAGAAATTCTGTTTGAAGGATCACCAGCCTAGGGCTGAGAGCTACATGGGAGAGATGGACAAATCCTGTTCTCAGGAAACAGAGAGTGAAAAGTGCAGAAGGCTGAGGAGAAAACCTGACCAATGGTGGAGGCAGAAGCAGAACTAGAGAATGGGATAAGGAATGCTCACAGAGTCAGGGTTGAAACAAAGACAGCAGACAAGCTATGGGAAGGCAGCGAGGAGAGGAAAGAAGATCCTTCCTCTCAAGAAGGAAGGCATATTCAATCATACCTGATGTTGCTTCAAATGCACAGAGAAAAGGGGCTGAGTAAAGATGAGAGAACTGTAATAACAAATTCATTTTAACATCTGAGAATATAGCTTTAGCAAACTGGGAGATTAAGACCTTATTTTAGGACATCTATATCTGTGTATATATTTTTAAATTTTTATTTTATATTGGAGCTTAGTTGACTAACAATGTTGTGTTAGTTTCAGGTGTACAGTAAAGTGATTCAGTTACACATGTGCATGCATCGACGTTCCTTCAGCTGTGTCTGACTCTTTGCGACCCTATGGAGCCTGCCAGGCTCCTCTGTCCATGGGACTCTCCAGACAAGAATACTGGAGTGGGTTGCCAATGCTCTCCTCCAGGGGATCTTCCTGACCCAGGGATCAAACCCATGTCTCCTGCATTGGAAGGCGGAATCTTTACCACTGAGCCACCAGGCAAGCCCTCTAAGTAGGCTAGGGACCTGGAGAAAAAGATGTATGTCTTCAGGCTATCAACAGTGATATAAGCAGAAGATAAAGGAGCAGGACAGGGCACTCTTGGGGGTTCTTTATATTATCAAATTAGAGAAACAGAAGACTGTGAGAGGTTGAGGTTATTCAATAATCTGCTACCTAAGGGAGCCAGGAGGCTGGTGTCAAACCACGTATTCAGCTTTTGAGGAAAGCCTTCCAGTTCCAGAGGCTTTTAGTTTTTGTGTGTTTATGTTCTTGAAACTCTTAATAGGAAATATGGCTTGTTTATGACTCTTGGATGTTAACAAATTTAAAAGCACAAAGGTTTTTTTATATACACTAATAATTACATTCAAAGGGATTAAAATTAATTAAATTAAATTTTGATTGAAAGTACCAGCATTGCCCAGGAAAAAAAAAATAAATAAAGAGTGCTCTTAGGAGACAGAGGTTTCATTTCTATGATATTGGTGATGAACTTACAGGCCTAATACAGTACTCCCTGGCTCAGCATTAAAGAATCTGCCTGATAATGCAGGAGTCATGGGTTTAAACCCACAGGAAGGGTCAGGAAGATCTCCTGGAGAAGGAAATAGCAACCCACTCCAGTATTCTTGCCTGGAGAATCCCATGGAGAGAGGAGCCTACAGGGCTACAGTCCATAGGGTCGCAAAGAGTCGGACATGACTTAGTGAGTGAAAAAATTCTCTATGGCATTAGAGAGTAGCCGAATGTGGTTATTTACTTTTAAATTCAGTAATTTGATTTATATTCAAACACTTACAGTTACGAGTTCAGTTCCTCAGTCATACTAGCCAAATTCTAAGCTTTTAGTAGACAGTGCAGAGAAAGAACATTCCTATCACCACAGTAAGTTCTATTAGACAAGAGTGGTATAAGATACAAAGCCATCTAAAGCTAGTCTGGTATCATAACCAGATGTGGAGAGACATATATAGATAATATTTCATTTTAGAGGATACAACAATATTTCAAGACTGTGTTTGCGCTTAGTAAATCTTGTTGCAGTGGGACTTCTTTGCTACACAATCTTGGGTTAAATTTTCTTCTATAGTATAAGTAGCTTTTGCAAATAGCTATAAGCTGTTTTCCAAATAACTGTGAATGGAAGTGAGGGTTAAAAGAAACGCAAAAAGAGATGTTAGGAGAAGCTTAGAGTATGAATTTCTTGTGACGGGACAGGTATAACCATGTCTGTGTTTATTCCTCCATCTGACTTCTTTCTGTCCCATACATAGTTCCTTCCAATTCTTAATAGTACTAAGACACTCTTGAGAGTTCCTTGGATAGCAGGAGATCAAGTTGGTCAATTCTAAAGGAAATCAACCCTGAATATTCATAGGAAGGACTGATACTGAAGATGAAGCTCCAGTACTTTGGCCACCTAATATGAAAAGCTGATTCACTGGAAAAGACCCTGATGCTGAGAAAGATTGAAGGCAGGAAGAGAAGGGGGCAATGGAAGATGAGATGGTTGGATGGCATCATTGACTCAATGGGCATGAGTTTGAGCAAACTCTAGGAGATAGTGAAGGACAGGGAAGCCTGGCTTGCTGCAGTTCATGGAGTCCCAAAGAGTTGGACATGACTGAGCGAATGAACACCAACCAATTCTGAATACTCTGTAAAATGGGTTGCAGCTGAATCTGCCTGTAGGAACCCTGGGCTTGGTCCAGCAATTTTACAGAATAGCTCAGCAGTATAATGGAATTAGGAAGGGGGAGGAGTTAAACACAGGGCAGGAAGAAGTGGGGATTAGAGATTTAAGAACAGACTTTCTTTACTTTTTTTTTTTTTTTTGCAATATTTTATATCCATTCCAGTAATCTTGCCTGGAAAATCCCATGGACAGAGGAGCCTGGTGGGCTACAGTCCCTTGGGTGGCAAAGACTTGGACACAACTCCGTGACCAAACAACAAAACAAATATGTTAAAATAATAAGTAAAAATTAACAAAATATAAAGAAAAGTGTATATATGAAAAATAAGCCAGTGTATACAATTAGAAATTAATATACAAACCAAACTTTGCTTGAATTATGGAACTGCATTTTTATAATTTTTTCTCAGCTATTCTTTAATCTTATTTTGATAGTGCTTCTACTAAAATAATTGTAATGAAATTTTATCTAGTTATTTGTTTATTTTTACCACCCATTTTGAAGTAGAGCTTTTTCTGTTGGGTAGAAAAGGGTGAAGGAGTCACAGCGGAAGGGGAAAATGAGAAGTGAAAGTGTTAGTCACTCAGTCATGTCTGACTCTTTGCGACCCCCATGGACTGAAGCCCACCAGGCTCCTCTGTCCATGAAACTCACCAGGCAAGAAAACTGGAGTGGGTAGCCATTCCCTTCTCCAGGGGATCTTCCTAACCCAGCTACTGAACCTGGGTCTGCTGCTTTGCAGGCAGATTCTTTACTGTCTGAGCCACCAGGGAAGCCTGAGTGGAAGGGAATTGTGACACAAAATCATGAACAGCACATGTAAATTTTGCACTCCATGGTGGCTTGAGACTGCAGGGGATGATCCTAGGGACACAGGCACTTAGTAAGTTACAAATCACAGCATAAATAGCATTTACTGAAGAGAAGGCTATACGGTTTCAGGGATGAGGTGTGGACATTTCATTAAGTCATTGCATCTGTTTAAAAATGTAGCCTTCTGGTCACAGCTCTCTTGAAAGCCGAGCCTGAAATGAAGCATTGGTGCCTGGCAGGTCATTCATGAGGTGATTCGAGGAAGTTGGAAAGACGGAGGAAGGAGCACCAGATGGGGAAGAGGAGGACGACGGAGGGGATGTGATTGATTGCTCACAGTCACTGCTGTGAGCAAAGGGACTCTATTCTGCTGCAACCACCCCAGTTCTCCTTCCGGAGGACAAGATGCTGTGTGCTATGCACCCCTCCTCTCAGAGGTCCAACTCCTCGACTTTCCTGGACTGGGCTGCATTTTCAGCTGGCCCAGCAGTGTTCCCAGGGCCTGGGACAGAATGCAGAACAATCAGATGCACATTCTGAAGGTGAGATGCCATCAGTGCACTGAGTCTGAGACACACGCCCTCTGGGGTTGAGAGCAGAGGGGCACCCTAGGCACGTGACACAGGGCACACAGGCATCGGCTACAGCTACTGTTTTCTTCGAATTATCACTATGTGTCAAACACTGTGCTTAAACAAAGTACACACATTTTCTCATTTAGCAATACAGCCCCCCATAAAGCGGGTGTTATGTGCCTGAATTTTATAAAAGAAGGTGTAGAAGATTCGTGTACTCATGCTCAGTCGCTCAGTCATGTCAGACTCTTTGCAATCCCGTGGACTGCAGCCCACCAGGCTCCTCTGTCCAAGGGATTTCCCAGGCAAGAACACTGGAGTGGGTTGCCATTTCCTTCTCCAGGGAATCTTCCTGGAACTGGGATCGAACCCACGTTTCCTGCAGTGGCAGGCAGATTCTTTACCATGGAACCACCAGGGAAGCCCCAGGAGTCAGATTACTGACTCTTATTGTCAGTACATGTTCAACTTTTTAAGAAATTGCCAAACTGTTTGAGAAACTGACTTTATAGTTTTTCCATTCTCAACATTAATTTCTCCATATTCTCACCAGAACTTGTTATTTAAAACAAAACTTTTTTAGCCATCCTGCTGCTGCTAAGTCACTTCAGTCATGTCTGACTCTGTGAGACCCCAGAGAGGGCAGCCCATCAGGCTCCTCCGTCCCTGGGATTCTCCAGGCAAGAACAGTGGGGTGGGTTGCTATTTCCTTCTCCTTAACCATCCTAGTAGGCATTTAATTGAATATCACTGTGACTTCAACGCATTTTCCTAGTGACAACTGATGTTGAACATCTTTTCATGTATTCCCTTGTAATCTGTATATCTTCTCTGGTGAAGTATCTGTTCCAGTCTTTTGCCCATTTACTTTCATTGGGTTGTTTACTTTCTTAATATTGAATTTTAAGAGATCTTTTAATATTATGTACACACAAATTTTTAAAATCAGATGGGTGTCCTGAAAATATTTTCTGCTAATATATGGCTAGTCTTTTCATTCTGTTAATAATGTCTTTTGAAGACGAGTTCTTGATTTTTATGGAGTCCAATTGTCTTTTTTTCTTTTATGGTTTGTGTTCTTCTTGTTATACCTAAGAAATCTTTGGCTAACCCCAGATCACAAAGATTTTTCTCATTTTCTTCTAAAACTTTCATGATTTTATATATTTCATGTAGGTCCATGACTTATTTTGAGTTAATTTTTCTATAGGGTACAAGGTATAGATGAAAACACTTCAAAAATGGATAGCTAGTTGTTCCAGCCCATTTGTTGAAAATATGATTCTTTCATCATTGAATAGCTTTTACACTTTTATCAAAAATCAACTGACCATATATGTGTGGGTCCACGTTTTGACTTTCTTTTGAGATCTGTTGATCTCCATTTCTTTGTTTCTCCAATACCACACTGTCTTGACTACTATAGCTTTATAAAAAATCTGGAAATAAATTAGTGTTCTTCCTCTTCTTTTTAAACATTTATTTTTGCTATTTTATTGCTATTTCATTGCATGTTTTCAAAAAAATTAGAATAAGCTTGATTATTTCCTTAAAACAATTCTGCTGGAATCTATAGGCCATTTTGAGGGAAAACTGACATCTTAATGATACTCATTTCAGTCATCACATAGAGGAACTAAACATCAGCAGTATATTGGAAAGAAGATATGTTTATTAAAGTGTGACTGCTAAATAGTTAGGAAATTGTGAACATTTCTGTTTTGCAAGTCTACATATAATATATCAACAAAATAACATGACCTTGTATTGTTGGCTAGGAGAATAAAGAACTATGTGTTCATAAGAAGAGAACAGTGATATCTGCATCTTGCTATAGATTCCCTTCCTAGTGGACTGAAAGATCCATATGTCCTGAGTATAAATTATATACCATACATATTTAGGGGAGCCAGTACATTGTTAAAAAATTCATTATTGAAAATATTTTTTAAAAGTGAAATACTCTGTACTCATAAAGGCAAAAACTGGTGCTCTTCTAGGAAATAAATCTAGTTATTTTTAAAGTGCAAAATAGACAAATATAGAGATGATCTTTCATGCAGGCCACTGGCATTGAATATCTCAGTATTTCTAGAGTATGAATGTTTCCAGTGGCAATTCTATTTGCTGGAATTTTCTATGCATACTTTTTCATTGACAACTGCACAAAGCAAAACACTCTCAGACACAGGAGTGGAATTCCTCCACATTGGTAACTTAGAATTTTGTTACCTTTACCTTTGGCCATCAGGCTCCTTCCTGTTGTTCTTGCCCTAAATTCAACTTTCAAAACGCTGCTCCTTGTCAGCTCAGTGTTTTAACCTTCCTCAGCCCATTGGCGGCTTCTTGGCAGAATGTCAAACCTGTCCAGGCAGGACGTCAGGCCAGTCCAGATTAAACTAGCTTGATCGAAGAAACACGCCAGTGCAAAACAGCAAGATCCTCGTTAATTTTAATTAACAGCTCCAAACAGAGTTGCATAACAAGGTCATTTTCCCTAAATGAATTATTAGATATAATAGAAGAAGTCAAATTCTCCAAGCAGTATTTTTAAACCCCAGGAGTTGGCAAATCTGTCCCAGAGAATATGTGTCTTTCCAAGGCAGTCTACTTTCATAAGGTTGAGATAGACATTCCCAAAGTCATAATCCTACCTATTTTTCTCCTCTTTGCCTAAGATTCAAATGACTACAAAGTTCAAAGCCTTTTAGAGGATGCTATGCAGTAATACTTCCTCACCTAGGAAAAAACAGTGATTGGAAGAGCCTGAACAGTTTGGAACCATAAGGAAAATAATTTTCCCCTGTAAATTGAGAATATCTAATATCGTCCAGATTATATGAAACAATGTCCTATCTAGATGTTCATTTGCTTATTTGTTTTGTTGACTCTTTTTCTTATTAAAAATTAATTGGGCACATTTTTCATAAATTAGGGCCTCTGATTTCTTTCAGTTATTTTGTCTTTCGCTTACTTGTGTGTGATGTCTTAATCTTTCCCCAAAGCAATACTGTGTCTATGAAAAGCTTTAATTAATTATGGAATGGGCTTCCCTGGTGACTCAGACAGTAAAGAATCTGCCTGCAATGGGGGAGACTTCAGTTCGATCCCTGGTTCAGGAAGATCCCCTGGAGGAGGGCATGGCAACCCACCCCTGTATTCTTGCCTGGAGAATTCCATGGACAGAGAGTGTAGCCTGGCAGGCTACACTATACAGGGTTGCAAAGAGTTGGACATGACTGAGTGACTAACATTTTCACAGAGAATAGTATTTTTCCAGGCATTTGGGATAGCGCTTTTATTGAAACACTGTCTAAACACCCAAATAAAATTATCAGTATCAAAACGCTAAAAACTTTAACTGGGGCATAGTAAATTGACAGTTTAAAAAACTTTTCTATTAATTATCAGAAAATATTTATAAACCTTCATCATTTATCTGAAAAAATATAAATATGCATTAACACTGTTGGCTTCTTTATAATCTGATATCTTAGTGAAGAGATGAAAGTAATATGAAAGAGATGAGAGCTTATCTAAGAAACTCAGATTTGGAGTTACTGTAACAACTCTTGTGAAAAATCAAAACATTGCCAAAAGCAGCTGAAACTGCTGACCTAGCAGCCTGAATCTGAAAGAGGCATGCCCTAGGAGCTGCAGGGGTTGAACTAAACATATGCTATCGGATTACCATTAATCTGGGGAAGCAGACCATCAGCAAATTGAGAAAAGAATCTCTTATTTCAGTGATTTATCAAGACTTTGCATTTTCATCCCCACTTTTCCTTTCTGATTTGTCTTCTGGTGTTTGCCTTATTGTCATGTAGGAATAAATGGTTTTCATAATGAATGGATTCTCCATTCAAATCTTTATACACATGTTCCCACCAGCAACCTGTCAGATTTCAAACTGACACTGACATATATGTGTATTTTTCTCTATCTGTATTTACAGATACAGCTGTACATCAGTAATATTTAATATATAAAATATATATTTCTATGTATGATATATTGAATATACATGTTCAGTTGTAATATACATTATACATATATATAGAGAGAAAGTAGGCAATCTTGTTCTTTTTAATTTATTTTTAACTTATTAAATAATTTTTTCAAGGTGAATTATAATAGTATACAAACTGCAAGGAGATGATATATAGGTTCAGTACAGTTTGGTGATCACAATTGTTTCACTGTACAAGTTGCTTGATCGGTGCATGAATAAACCAGTTAATTGTTTTGTTTCTGACCTTTTGACTTCACCAGATGCAGCTCTCTGGGTGAGCTTTTGAGACACATGGATATGTAAAAATGTAAGGATTTTGTTTCTCTGATTCTGTTATAAGATGACTAAGGAGAAAAGAGGCTACATTATATTAAGAATAAGATAGCCCAATGGTTAATTAATGATTAAAAAAAATAAAACTAAACCAAACTAACAAATAAATCTGTCTCAAAACGTTAAAAAAGTTAATTCAATCAAAGTGAGTTCAATCAGTAGTTCTACAGAAAATTTCCTTTACATGTGGTGTATATATATGTGTGTGTTCATTCCCCAACCATCCAAGCATCCAGTATTTACATGTTGTATATCCCTTATGTTATTATGTTGAAACAGACCATTTTGTGTTGTTTCCCCCATCCGACTCTTGAGAATAGGATGTCCCCTCTGGCTTCCGGTGATTAGCTCAGTCCTCAGAGCACCGCAGGAAGACCTTGCAGAACTGGCTGGTGAGCAAAGGGCAAGTAGAATGAAGAGAGCTGTTGCAAGTGGCTGAGAAAGAACATGTTTCTATCACAAGCCACAACCCTTGAGTGATTTGGGGAATGCCAGTGACTGCTCTTGCAGGTGGGCTTTTATACCAACTGCAATGCAATTCTTTGATATAATTGTCTATGGCTCTAATCTCCCTCTGAATTCTTCTAGACTTATGCATCATTGAATATATATGCACACTTTCTGTAAGTGTAATTCCCCTTTATTTTTCATTTATTTCTTCTGTCTTTAAAAATACAAAAGCTTTAAGGAGAGACCCTTATAAATTTTATCAGTCTTCTATTTGACTATATGCCACTCTAAGTGAGTATAAATCTTCTGAAGGTTGAGTAAACAGAAAGACCACCAGACTTGTGAAAATTCATTGAAGCCCAGAGAGAAAAAGAGAAAAAGAAAGAGAGGGCAAGGGAGGGGTGAGCGAGGAGAGAGAATATGAATATGGATGTGGGCATCATTATGGAAAAAGAAAATCTGACAACCTATGATTTGAAGTACTGCGTGCACATAGTAGACAATTGTTTAATTAATAGAAAATAAATATATTCAGCCATAATTCAGAAACTAAAATCAGAAAACTATGAAGAACATACATGACCCATCCAAGAGATGAACCTATAAAAAGAACTTTCTACATAGAGAAAACTAGAAAGGATGGATCAAAAGCAATAATCAAAGGAAAACTCCATTATGGCAAAAGGATAATCTCATCCTCAAAAGCTAGAATGTGCATTGAAATAGGTTATAGATCAACTTTGTGAAAACAAACCACAGCTACATATATTTTTATGCAATCTTAAAAAACCCAGAATCACATAAAAATCAGGAAAAACACATAGAGAAGAAAAATGTTAACGTAGATGTCTCCAATTCCCCTACAAAGGACATTGATCCTCTTTTAATTCCTTTGCTATTAAATGTTAGAATATGAAACAATAGAGGTCAAAGGGCAAGATCATGGAGAGGCTGGGGCCAGACTGTCTGGTTTAGAATCCTAGCTTTGCTGAATATTAGTTATTTGAGTTTGAGCCAAGTCCTTATCTTCTTTGTGTCTCATTTTCATCAATAATACAAAAGATAATAAATGCATGCTCTTAGGGTCGTTGTTGCAATGGCACCCCACTCCAGTACTCTTGCCTGGAAAATCCCATGGACGGAGGAGCCTGGTGGGCTGCAATCCATGGGGTTGCGAAGAGTCGGACACGACTGAGCGACTTCACTTTCACTTTTCACTTTCATGCATTGGAGAAGGAAATGGCAACCCACTCCAGTGTTCTTGACTGGAGAATCCCAGGGACTGTGGAGCCTGGTGGGCTACCATCTATGAGGTCGCACATGAGTCAGACACTACTGAAGTGACTTAGCAGCAGCAGCAGCAGCAGCAGGGTCGTTGTTAGGATTAAGTGAATTAGTATATTTAAAGTAGTTAGAAGAAGACCTGAGACATAGTAAGCAAATTATGTGTTCTTTTTCTTTCCTCCCCATCCCCCTTCACGTCTCTGAACACTTTTCTCCTCCTCTTTGGTTGCTGTTTTTTATTAGAGAGCTTTGAAAGAATTTTATACCCAGTCAAGTTATCAACATGTGAAGGCAACAGAAAGTCATTTTTTGATACACATGGATTAAAATATAGTGTCCAGGCAACTTCAAAAAATAATCCAAAAACCTGAGTCAAGATGATGCAAACTGTGTCAAAGACCAGAAGGGAAATAGTGTCTGCAAAGGGGCAGGAGTCCAAATTATTAGTAAAAATTACTAGACTAAATTATTAGCCTAATAATTTTAAAGTACCATGTGGATTACACAATTTGGTTTCCATTTAAACTACACAGCTTCTATTGTATAAGACATTAAAGAAAGAAAAATACAGGAATCATAACTTAAATGATGACCTATAAATCGCTGAGGATTTGAAAGCAAAGGCACAAAGTATTTAATTCATCATCAGCGATAGTTAACAAATAACTACTTTGCCCCTAAGTCTTATGGTTGAAAAGTGAAAGTGTTAGTCGTTCAGTCATGTCCAACTATTTGCCACCCTGTGGACTGTAGGCCAGCAGGCTCCTCTATCCATGGAGTTCTCCAGGTAAGAATACTGTCGTGGGTAGCCATTCCTTTCTTCAGGGGATCTTCCCAACCCAAGGATTGAACCCAGGTCACCTGCATTGCAGGTGGATTCTTTACCATTGAGCCACCATTTTTATGACTATCTCTGGAAACCTGAAGGTAATATGTACGGAATAAGCATAGATTTTCTTCTTTCCAAAGTAAGGATTGTAAGTAGCAGCAACACCTGCCCCCCCCACCAAATTCCCCAAACCAAACTCAAACTCTATTCAGCAAAAGTAAATAGGGAAAAATCAGGAAGCAAATGTTTTAAAAGAACAAAATGAAAATATATCCTCATAGAAACATGACCAAGTATTAGTAAGATTATTAAATTTATACTAGTTAAGTGTCTTCATGAAAGAGAAAATCCACTGATATGCTACTTATAATTTGCTCACCTAAAACATATATTTTGAAATACAAGCCAAAAGAAGTATACTTCTAAATACAGACGTATATAGAAAAATGTCTAATAATAAGTGACTAAATGTTAACAGTGGTTATATCTGGATGTATTACAGGTAATTATTCATGTTCCTTTTTATATATTTTCAAAATTTTTTAGATAAGAAAGAGCAAGGAGAGAAGTGCTAAACAAATGTGTAGAAGAGAATGGTCTGAAAAGTACCTTTTATGAATTATTCTCATATTTTTCATAGTAAGTAAATAATGTCTATTGAAACTACATTTCTCTATTATCTTCCTTCCACAAGGCCTACAAGACACTGAACATGACTGAAAAATAGCAGCCAAATAATCACATTTCTCTCTCATACTCTTAAATTTTAGTATTTATATAGAACTCTATATATTAATATTAGGAAACATTTTCACAATTATTACCTTATTTAACTTTCACAATATTTCTCTGAAAAAGGTGATACTACAGTCCTCAATCTATAGGAGAGGGAAGATGAAAACTTACCTACCTAAGGACACACAGATAAAATCCTGAGCTCTTTCCTGTACTCCATCTGTATTGTTTATGCAGGTATTTGAAGTCCTCTTGAGTTTTTATTAGAATCTCACATCACATGTTATTACTCTTGTGTATATATATCTAGGAAATATGGAGTAACATATTAAACTCAATGAATAAGACAGCATTGTGATTCCCAAGAGAAATTCATATTCATTTTATTTTACTTTGGGCTACCAGGTTTGAGGCACATAGAATCAACCTACGGTTGTACATTTACACCTATTATGTTTTTCTTTTTAAGGCAATTTGTTTTTACAGTAGTTTTAGATTCACAGCTAAACTGAGAAGTAGGTATGACATCTATTATCTTAATGTGTCTCTATAAGCTGTAAGTCACACTGGACTGTTTGCCCTTTTGTGACTGAATTTAACATTCAATTTATTTGAGACTTTAGGCTCCATGTAAAACTCAGCCGGGTATTAATGGAAGAGTCACTGGGTATTGAAAGTGAGTGTATTCAGCATTTTGTCTGGGCTAGAAGTCAGTCAGACTGCAATCATTCATTAAGACTCCTGCAAGCAACAGCCACTGTGCTCTGCCAACATTCATCAAGTTAAGGGCCAGGAAATGTGAGTGCCAGGGCAGATCTCAGAGAGACAGCACAAAAGTCAGCTCGTTTCAATTACAACACGGCAATGGCCATCTTCCTCAGATCAACACACTCACAAGGAAATGTGAGAGGCGATTCAGACCTTTTCCATTGGGTTCATTCTCAGCAGGCATACCCCATAAGAAACAAACCTGGGTACTTATTTTCCTGTTCTTGATTTTCCCAAGAATGATTGCAACACAGGGCCAATGCCTTGCTGACTTAAGAAAGCAAAGAAGCAAGAATGAAGATGAGTCTTGAATATTGGAGTCACATTGAGAGAGGATACTGAAGTGACAACACTCAACAGCTTTTTAGGAAAACACTTAAAATCTTAGCTCTACATCTTGCTAACTCTGTACTCCTAGACAAGTTCTTTATTTTTTCTACATTTAAGAATACTTATCTGTAAGCTATCTACTCCATGGGGTTGTTATAAGAAATACACAAAAAATGTAAAGTACTGGGGAAAAAAGGGCACAGTAGGTGGTAGCTATTATGACAAGTGTAAAATCCATTGAGGTTTAGATCTCTTTCATCTGAAATTTGGATGTGGCTAGCTATATTTTTTGAGTCAGATAGAGAGTTAAACTTTGAGAGCAAATGATAATGATCAGAGTGAAGTAAGCACGAGAGACTCCTTAGAGACTCTTCAATTCTCCTGGGTCTCATTAGGAAAGAAGAGTGATATATGCATCTCACCTAAAAGCCTAAAGAAATGTTTGAAGCTCATCTGTCAGCATGGAGATATGCCGAACAACTATGGAAAACAAATGGAGCTTTTATAAGTCCGAGATGTTTTGACAATGGAGGAAATGACTAGAAGCAGTCTTGACTTTTTGGAATGCTCTCTCATCTCCATGGTTTCTGTGGGGTGCACGTAAATGCCTAATGTGTTATGAGGTGTATGGATTATATGAACTCAATTGCTTATTTCCTTTCCCCCACAATTACATATAAATCTGATGTAGTTACTTGTAGATGAAAATGATACAATGCTGACGTGAAATCTATTATTCACACAGCCACATGCTTCATACCTGTTCGCACTGTAATTTACAACGTATCATTACATGGCCTGCGTTATTCCCGGAACAGTCACGTAGCGGTGAGAATTCGAGTTGAATGCACAGCCTGTTTCTACCTCCGCGTGTGAGGAAAGCCCGCCGTACAAGTCACAGTTGGAGTTTCCTCTTTCACTCAGAAGCCTATGGCATGCAAGCCTGTAATTCTGGAATGCATGACTCCATGGGTGAGGAATTGGAGTCTTGCTTCAAGGACTGGGCTCAGTGTTACTGTACGGCACATGGCCACAGCGTTGCCGGGAAACAGGCCTTGTTTTCCCGCTGCTGGGATTCCCGCTTCTGCTTCCCTAGACGCGCGTTACATAGTTGATCTGTGTGATGTGTTCTAATTCTGTTTGAGGAGGGCGGCTGCCAGCAACCCAAGCATGGCAAGAGGGATTTTGATTATATAGTATACGCCTCTTTTGTTACAAGGTTAAAGAACAATACACATCTTCCATTATGAAGATGTGCCATCTGGTTGCTATTGAACCAGTCTTGCTCTACTGCCACCTGTTCAAAAATCTCCAACCGCTGGCCCCTGTCCCGTTCTTCAGCGGGTGTCCTAAGTTTCATCCCTGAGCAGTCGGTGTGGAAGTAGCTGAGAGGATAAAGATATGACGTATGTGCCACCAAGGATGGTTTTACTGGAAATGTATTTCAAGCTAGCCTGACAGAGGAAGTTGCTTACTAATTCAACGTGCATGTGACAACTTCATTGAGGACATTGGTCATTTCAGCCCCAAATACACAAATCTAGACCTACGTTCATACACTGTCCTGTGGGAATTGGAGCTATTTCCACATGATGAGCTTAGCAGAGGTTGTGGTTGGAGGAAAAAAAAAATACTTAGCACGTTATACTACCTAAGAAAAGCAGTATCACATAAACAGAAATTTTAAAATTGTCTTTTCCTGCTGTTTTTTGAAAGTACTAGAAGTGTTTTGTTCTACCCTCAGATTGCGGTGCTCAGTCTAGCGGCACCGCAGGGCTCCTTTCTGCTTCTTTTACTCACTTCTACACTTTTCCAGCCTTCTTTTTAGTGGTTGAAAATTTTTTATCAATAACTTTTAACATGCCGGGCGCAATCAAATTGTTTATGGGTTATACATGAAGAATATAACAAATTTAAAATTATTAAGGACAACCAGATTCCAATTAAAGGGAGAAATGTAAAGCAGAATTTTCCTACTTTATAAAACACAGTCTGCTAGATGGGTGAGCTGAAAAATATTTGACAGCTGGCTCTGGGAGTAGGTGGAGTTTAAATAAATGTTTTTTAGTTGAAGTATAGTTGATTTACAATATTGTGTTATTTTTGAGTGTATAGCTTCAGACTCCTTTCCATTATAGGTATTACAAGATATTGAGAAGAAGGAAATGGCAACCCACTCCAGTATTCTTGCCTGGGAAATCCCATGGACAGGGGAGCCTAGTGGGCTACAGTCCATGAGATCACAAAAAGTCTGACATTACTGAAGAGACTTAGCACAAGATACTGAATATAGCTCCTTGTGTTATATAGTAAATTCTTGTTGTTTATTTATAGTAGTGTGTATCTGTTAATACCGTACTCCTAATTTATCTCCCCCTCCTTTGGCCTTGTGGTAACCATAAGTTTGTTTTCTATGTCTCTGTTTCTGTTTTGTAAATAAGTTAATTTGCATTTTTTTAAAATTTCACATATAAGTGATATCATATCAATATTTGTCTTTGACTTATTTCGGCTAGTATGATAATTTCTAAGTCTATTCATGTTGCTGAAAATGGCTTTCTTTCATTTTTTATGGCTGAGTAGTAGTTCATTGTGTGTGTGTGTGTGTGTGTGTGTCTGGCTTCTTCATCCATTTATCTGTTGATGGAAAGTTAGGTTGCTTCTAAGTCTTGGCTATTGTGAATAATGTGGCTATGAACATTGAGGTGCGTGTATCTTTTCAAATTTGAGTTTTTGTCTTTTCTGGATATATGCCCAGGAGTGGAATGGCTGTATCGTAACTCTATTTTTAGTTTTTTGCTACCAAGTCACTCCAGTCCTGTCCGACTCTGTGCGACCCAATGGACGGCAGCCCACCAGGCTCCCCCGTCCCTGGGATTCTCCAGGCAAGAACACTGGAGTGGGTTGCCATTTGCTTCTCCAATGCATGAAAGTGAAAAGTGAAAGTGAAGTCATTCAGTCATGTCCGACCCCCAGCGACCCCATGGACTGTAGCCTTCCAGGCTCCTCCATCCATGGGATTTTCCAGGCAAGAGTATTGGAGTGGGGTGCCATTTAGTTTTTTAGGAACCCCTTTTTTCCATAGTGGCTGCATCATTTTACACTCCCACCAACAGTGTAGGAGGGCTCCTTTTCTTTATACCCTCTCCAGCATTTATTATTTGTAAACTTTTTGATGATAGTCATCCTGACTGGTGTGAGATGATACCACATTTTAGATTTGATTTGCATTTCTGTAATAATTTGCATCTCCTCACGTGCATGTTGGCTATCTGTATATCTTCTTTGGAGAAATGTCTATTTAGGTCTTCTACCTGGTTTTTGATTTTTTTTTTTTTTGAGATGATAGGAATTTTATTTTATTTTTAAACTTTACAAAATTGTATTAGATTTTTTGTTTGTTTGTTTGATATTGAGTTCTATGAGTGGTTTGTATATTTTGGAAATTAAGCCTTTGTTGCATCACTTGCAAATATTTTCTCCATGTCTGTAGGTTGTCTTTTTGTTCTGCTTATGGTTTCCTTCACTGAGGGAAAGCTTATATGTTTAAGTCCCATTTGTTTATTTTTGCTTTTATTTATTTTACCTTGGGAAACTCAGAAAATATTACTGTAATATATGTCCGAGAGTGTTTTGCCTATGTTCTCTTCTAGGATTTTTATGGTGTCATGTCTTATATTTAAGTATTTAAGCTATTTTGAGTTTATTTTTGTGTATGGTATGAAGATGTGTTCTAACTTCATTGATTTACATGAGGTCTTCTGCTTTCCCAAAGACCACTTGTTGAAGAGATGATCTTTTCTCCATTGTATATTATTTCTTCCTTTGTTGATGATTAATTAAGTTTAGGTGTGTGGATTTGTTTCTGGGCTGGCTAATCTGTTTTGTTGATTTCTATGTCTGTTTTTGTGCCAATACCATGCTATTTTTATTACTGTAGCTTTGTAGTGTTGTCTGAAGTCTAGGAGCATTAGGGCTTCCAGCTTTGTTCTTTTCCATCAGAATTGCTTTGACAATTCTGGGCCTTTAGTAGTTCCATGTAAATTTTAGGATTATCTGTTCTAGTTCTGTGAAAAATGCCACTAGGTACTTGATAAGGATTGCATTAAATCTGTAGTTTGATTTATGTAGTATGGCCATTTCAGCAATATTAATTCTTCCAATTCAAGAGCATGGAGTATCTTTCTATTCCTCTGAAACATCTTCTGTTTCCTTTATCAGTGCTTTATAGTTTCCAGCATATAAATCTTTCAATTCCCTGGTTTGGAGAAGGAAATGGCAACCCACTCCATTCCATGTACAGAGGAGCCTGGTGGCCTACAGTCAATGTGGTCACAAAGAGTCAGACATGGCTGACTAACACTCCCTGGTTTGGTTTATTCCTAGGTAGCTTTTGGATGCAATTTAATGGGGATTTTTTTTTTTTCAAACTTTCCCTTTCTGATATTTCAGTGTTAGTGGAAAGAACAATTGATTTCTGTATATTGATCTTGTATCCTGTTATCTTGCTGAATTCATTTATTAGTTCTATTTTTGTGTGTGTGTGTGGATTCTCTTGGGTTTTCTATATAGAATATCTTGTCATCTACATACAATTTTACCTCTTCCCTCAGATTTGGATAGAGTAGGTAGAGTACTGACTTGCAGTGTTTGATGATTTCCAGGGTGTAAATACTCCCTCTGTGGCTGATTTCAAGTTACCAGCCCAATGTCACTGAATACATTTGGGAAGAAATGGGTACAACTGGGTCTCTGTATGAGGTGCCCTCAACATACCATGGCTGCTAGATGTTAATAGGATTTCAGGAAGAAATTACTCATAGTTTTAAAAAATTGGGGAACACTGGGTGAAGTTAAACATATGTGGGGAATTTTAAAACATTCAAAACATTAATTTGCATTTTGAAATCCTAGAACATTTTTTATAATTCATTTGACACCTATTGACATGAGTAGGACACTAGTGTGCTAGGAAACACAATTTAGAAAATGTATAAGCTAAAGCTTTAATTTTTCTGTTTTTAGTATTTTCAACTTTGTAATTCTTTTAAGTTACAAAAGCAATATCAACTCAAATTAATAAATCAGCAATAAAAATATAAAATTATATTCTCCCTTTTAATTCCATTTCCCTAAATTACTAAGTGATAAGGGCTTGATGGAATTCTAGTTGAGCTATTTCAAATCCTAAAAGATGATGCTGTGAAAGTGCTTCACTCTATATGCCAGCAAATTTGGAAAACTCAGTGGTGGCCACAGGACTGGAAAAGGTCAGTTTTCATTCCAATCCCAAAGAAAGGCAATGCCAAAGAATGCTCAAACGACCGCACAATTGCACTCATCTCACACGCTAGCAAAGTAATGCTCAAAATTCTCCAAGCCAGGCTTCAACAATATGTGAACCATGAACTTCCAGATGTTCAAGCTGGTTTTACAAAAGGCAGAGAAACCAGAGATCAAATTGCCAACATCCGCTGGATCATTGAAAAAGCAAGAGAGTTCCAAAAAACATCTATTTCTGCTTTATTGACTATGCCAAAGCCTTTGACTGTGTGCATCACAATAAACTGTGGAAAATTCTGAAAGAGATGGGAATACCAGACCACCTGACCTGCCTCTTGAGACATCTGTATGCAGGTCAGGAAGCAACAGTTAGAACTGGACATGGAACAACAGACTGGTTCCAAATAGGAAAAGGAATACGTCAAGGCTGTATATTGTCACCCTGCTTATTTAACTTATATGCAGAGTACATCATGAGAAATGCTGGGCTGGAGGAAGCACAAGCTGGAATCAAGATTGCTGGGAGAAATATCAATAACCTCAGATATGCAGATGACACCACCCTTATGGCAGAAAGTGAAAGAGCCTCTTGATGAAAGTGAAAGAGGAGAGTGAAAAAGTTGGCTTAAAGCTCAACATTCAGAAAAAAAAGATCATGGCATCTGATCTCATCACTTCATGGGAAATAGATGGGGAAACAGTGGAACAGTGGCTGATTTTACTTTTTTGGGCTCCAAAATCACTGCAGATGGTGACTGCAGCCATGAAATAAAAAGATGGTTACTCCTTGGAAGAAAAGTTATAACCAACCTAGACAGCATATTAAAAAGCAGAGACATTACTTTGCCAACAAATGTCCATCTAGTCAAGGCTATGATTTTTCCAGTAGTTACATATGGATGTGAGGGTTGGACTATAAAGAAAGCTGAGTGCCGAAGAATTGATGCTTTTGAACTGTGGTGTTGGACAAGGACTCTTGAGAGTCCGTTGGACTGCAAGGAGACCCAACCAGTCCATCCTAAAGGAAATCAGTCCTGAATGTTCATTGGAAGGACTGATGTTGAAGCTGAAATTCCAATACTTTGGCCACCTGATGTGAAGAACTGACTGATTTGGAAAGACCCTGATGCTGGGAAAGATTGAAGGAGAGAGGAGAAGGGGACGATAGAAGATGATATGGTTGGATGGCATCACCAACTCAATGGACATGAGTTTGAGTCAACTCTGGGAGTTGGTGATGGATAGGGTGGCTTGGCATGCTGCAGTTCATGGGGTTGCAAAGAGTCGGACACGACTGAGTGACTGAAATGAACTGAACTGAAGGGCTTAATGCATGTCATTTCATCCTTTTATCATATAAACTTATACAAATTAGGTCTACATATGTAATAGAAGTTCCCCATTACTTTTATTTAAATTGAGATATACTTGACATGTAACATTAGTTTCAGGTCATAATCCCATTCTTGTATATATTGTAAAATGATCACCTGAATAAATTAACATTTGTCACTACTCATGGTTACAATTTATCTTTTAATGAGAACTTTTAAGATCCACTCTCTTAGCAACCTTTACATATGCATTGTCTTTTAAAAATACACAGTATTCTGCCACTTAAAATATTTTAGCTTTCTTATTGTAAATAAAGCATAATATTATCAAACTTCAGAGAACAAGCGAGGGACTTAGTACAGTGGTTCTCAAACTTTAGCATGCATCCTTAAACCTGGAGGGACTGTCAAAGCTCAGATTGCTTGGTCCCATCTTGAGAATTTCTGATCCAGTCTTCAATTTTAGTCTCTGAGGATTCTGTGTAAAAGTAGCTGAGAGACGATAAAGGAATGACATATGTGCCAGCAAGGATGGTGTTTATTGGAAACATATTTCAAACTAGAGGAAGTTGGGCTGAGGTCTGAAAATTTGCATTTCTAACAAGTTCCCAGGTGATGCTGACACTATCTGGGATCACAGTTGGAGAACCTTAAGTTTAGTGAATTATTTATAAGATCAACACCTTATAACCACAATTCAGGTGAAAAATAGAACTTTCCTGTCATTGCCCATTCTAACAAGAGTTCCTATCTCCCTTCTGGTAACCACTATTCTGACTCTTAGAGTAATCACTTCCTTGTGGTGCTCCGTGTTTTTTCCCTTATGAATATATTTTATTGAACAAATTGGGATCATCTGTACACAGTTAGTACATGTCACAACATACTATATTCCCATGTCAGCAAATGCTAATCTGAATTATTTTTTATAGTAATGAATTTTATTTTTATGGAAGAGTTTTATGTTCATATAAAAATTGAGTGGAAAGTACAAAAGAATTGCCTTATAACTCCTGCCTGTGCCCCGCTTCCCAAGTCCCCCAACTCAGTCACTATTGACATTTCTCACCAGAATGGTACATTTGTTACCAAAAATGAACCTGTATTGACACATCATTATTACTCATAGTCCATAGTTCCCACTGGGGTTTGCTCTTGATGTTGTACCTTCTATGGCTTTGGACAAATTTATAAAGACATGTATACCCCATTGTAATTTCATACAGAATAATTTCACTGCTCTAAAAATCCTCTTTGCTCTGCCTACTCTTGCTGGCTTTCCTTTTACCCCTTGGCAATGACCATTTTTTAATAGTTTGTCTTTTTCAGAATATCATATAGCTGGAATTATGCGGTATGTGGCCTCTTCAGATTGGCTTCTTTCACTTAGTAATGTCTTTAAAACGTAAAATTTCTCCATGTCTTTTCCTGTCTGGATAGCTCACTTATTTTTTTAGTGCTGAATAATAGTCTATTGTATGGATGTACCACAACTTATTCACCTATTTACCTACTGATGAACATTTGGTTACTTCTAAGTTTCAGCAATTATGAATAAAGCTGCCATAAGCACATGTGGGAATTATTTTTGTGTGTGTGGTGTGTGCAGACATAAATTTTCAGTTTATTTGGCTAGCTACCAAGGTGTGCAATTGCTGAATACTATGGTAAGATTATGTTTAGTCTTGTAAGAAACTGCCAAAATAACTTTCAAAGTGGCTATACCATTTTGCATTCCAACCAATAATAAATGAAAGTTCCTACTGTTGCTCCACATCCTCACCAGCATTTGAGATTTACTGTCAATGTTTTGGGTTTTGGTCATTCTAATAGATGTGTAATGGAATCTATGTGATTTAGTTTGCATTTCCCTGACGACCCAGAATATCGAACATCTTTGGATGCTTATTTGATATCAGTGTATCTTCTTTGGTCAGGTGTCTGTCCAGGTATTTTGCTCATTTTTAATCAGGTTGTTCTCTTATTGTTGTATTTTAAGAATTCTCTCTATATTTTGGATAACAGCCATTTCAGTTCAGTTCAGTTCAGTCGTTCAGTCGTGTCCAACTCTTTGCGACCCCATAAATCGCCATTTACAGATACTTTTTTTTCCAGTTTGTGTCTTGTCTTTTCATTCTCTTGACAGTCTTCTACAGGGCAGAAACTTTTAGTTTGTCTAGAGTCCAGTTTATCAATTATTTATTTCACAGAGCATATTTTGGTCTTGTCCGTAAAAAGGCATTGCCCTACCCAAGGTCATTTAGGTTTTCCCCTATGTTTTTTTCCGGAAGTTTTATACTTTTGCCTTTTACATGTAGGTCTATGATCCACTTTTCATTCATTTTTGTGAGCAGGTGCCAAGTCTATATTTAGATTTGCTTTTTTTTTTTTTGCATGAGGATGTCTAGTTAGTCCGGCATCATTTGTTGAAAAGACTTGCTTCATTACATTGCCTTTGCTCCTTTGTGGAAGAGTGGTTGCCTGTATTTAGGTAGGTCTATCATGCAAAGAGCTGACTCATTGGAAAAGACCCTGATGCTGGGAGGGATTGGGGGCAGGAGGAGAAGGGGACGACAGAGGATGAGATGGCTGGATGGCATCACTGACTCAATGGACGTGAGTCTGGGTGAACTCCGGGAGTTGGTGATGGACAGGGAGGCCTGGCGTGCTGCGATTCATGGGGTCGCAAAGAGTCGGACACGACTGAGCGACTGATCTGATCTGATCTGATTTATAGGCTTGCTATTCTGTTTCATTGATCTTTTTTGCAAATACCACACTGTCTTAAATAATATAGCTTGAAGTCAGGTAGTGTCAGTCCTCTGCCTTTGTTTTATCCTTTCAATATTGAGTTGAGTATTCTATTTCTCCTCTCAATATAAACTTAGAATTAGTTTGTTAGTATCCAGGAAATAACTTCCTCAATTTTATTTGGAATTGCATTAAATCTAGAAGGCAAATTGAGAATAACTGACATCTTGACAATATTTAGTCTTCCTATCTATGAACATGGAATATCTCATTTACTTAGTTGCTCTTTAATATCTTTTATCAGAATTTTGTAGTTTTCCTCCTATGGATATGACACATATTTTGTTGGAATTATACCTAAGTGTTTCATTTTGTGGGATGCTAATTTAAATGACACTGTGTTTTTAATTCCAAGTTTTATTAACTTGTTCATTGCTGGTATATAGAAGAGTGACTGCCTTTTGTGTATTAACTTTGTAGCCTGTGAAAATACTACACTCATCTAATTGGTTCCAGATGTTTTCTGTCAATTTTTTCAGCTGTTCTATATAGGTGATTATGTCATCTGTGAACAAAGATGATTTTATTTCTTCCTTTCTCATTTTTGTATTTCCTCCTTCCCAATCTTTGTGTTTGGGAAGGAGGAGATGCTGTATATATAGTATATATACATATACATACACACACAAACAGGCTTCCCAGGTGGCTCAGTGGTAAAGAATCCACCTGCTAATGCAGGAGACACAGAAGATGTGGGTTTGAGTCCTGGCTCAGGAAGATTTCCTGGAGGAGGAAATGACACCCCACTCTAGTATTCTTGCCTGAAAAAAAATCCCATGGAAAGAGAAGCCTGGTGGGCTACAGAGCATGGGGTCCCAAAGTTGGACATGACTGAGTGACTAAATGACATCAAATAAATAAACACACACGCATATTTTCTTTTCTTATTGTACTAGATTAGCCATGAATTATGGTATGATATTGAAAAGCAATAGTCAAAGGGGAAAAACTTGCCCTTTTTCTAATCTTAGTGCAAAAGCTTCAAGTTTCTCATCATTTAATTGTAGTTTTTTTCATAGATATTCTTTATCAAGTTGAGGAATTCCTTCTATTCCTGGATTTCTGAGAGATTTTATCATGAATAGGTATAAGATTTAATCATATGCTTTTCCTCCAGATGTTGATATGATTATGTGATTTTTTTTTCTTTATTTGGTTGATGTGGTTATTTAATTTATTTTTAGATGTTGAACCCAGCCTGTCCTTCCTGGGATAAATCTCACTTTATTTAATATCTATAATTTTATCCCAGTTTATCATGGAGGACAATTCTTTTAACACATTGTTGGGTTTGATTTGCTAGCTTTTTTTAAAGGGTTTTTGCACGTATGTGCAAAAGACATATCCCATGAGAGATATTGCTCTCTACTTTTCTTTTCTTGAATGTCTTTATTTGGTTTCGGTGTTTAGACTAATTCTGACCTCATAGAATGAGTTAGGAACTATTCCCTATGCTTCAATCAGCAAGTTAACTTTCTGGCATGTGCTCTTTTCCTAACTTGTAGGTGGTCAACTTATTGGGGTGTGCTTACATTGCCTTTCTTCAGTGTATTCATGGAGACTCTTCGTGACCCCATGAATTGTAGCCGCCAGGCTTCTCTGTCCACGGGATTTCCCAGGCAAGAATACCGGAGTGGGTTGCCATTTCCTTCTCCAAGGGATCTTCCTGACCCAGGGATGGAACCATGTTTCCTGCTGAGCCACCAGGGAAGCCCTACAGAGGGACAGACAAATAGAGAGAGACTCACTTCCTGTTCTTATAAGGCTATTAATCCTATCAGATTAGGACCCTCAACCTTATATCTTTAACCTTAATTAATTCCTCACATCTCTATTTCCAAATGTAGTCATATTGGATGTTTGGGCCTCATTGTATGAATTTCACAGGGACACAGTTTAGTCCAGGGCACCTTCACTGATTCCTTCTCCAATGCTCTTACTTTCTTTATGTAGATCCAAGTGAATGAATTATATCATTTTTATTCTCTCTGAAGATTTTAACTTTTTTTGCAAAGCAGATCTATTGGCAACAAATTTTCTCAATATTTTTCTAAGAATGTCTTTATTTCTCTTTCACTTTTAAAGGATAATTTCACAGGAAAGATCATTTCACAGAAGGCAAATGTCTAGGTTTTTGGTTTTTTCCTCTCAAAACTTGAAATATTTCATTTCACTCTCACTTTGCTTGCATGGTTTCTGAGGAGAGTCAAATCTAAACTCTTACCTTTTCTCCTTGATAAGTTGTCCTTTCCTCTGACTTTCTCCAAAACTTTTTCCTTTATCATTGATTTTCTGTAGTTTAAATATGCTATGCCTCAATGAAGCTTTCTCTGCATTTACCGTGCCTGTTGTTCTCTGAGCATCTTGAATATGTGGGTTGGCATCTGACATTAATTTAGGGAAATTCTGAGTCCTTATTATCTCAAGCACTGTTTCTGTTCCCCTCTCCCTTTCTTCTCTAGTATTCCCAACATACAATCACACAGGCTGTAGTTGTCCTAGTTTTGGGGTTTCGTGTTCTGTCTTGTTTTTCAGTATTTTTTCTCTTTGCTTTTCAGTTTCAAAAGTTTATATTATCATATCTTCAAGCTCAGAGATTTTTTTCCTTAACCATGCTCAGTCTGCTAATGAAAGCATTTATAAAAGACACTCTCCATTTATGTTACTATGTTTTTAAATTCTAGCATTTCTTTTTGGGGTCTTCTGTAGGATTTCCATCTCTCTGCTTGCATTATCTGTTATTGCAGGCTGTGTAATTTCCTAATTAAAACCCTTAGCATATTCATCATAGTTAAAAAATATATATATTGGTCTGAAGATTTCGACATTCCTGCCATATCTGACTCCGGCACTTGTTCAGTCTCTTAAACTGTACTATTTGCCTTTTAGTACCTTGTAATTTTTTCTCGAAAGTTTGTCATGATGTACTGAGTAAGAAGAACTGTGACAAATAGCCTTTACTGATATAGTACTAAGGTGCTGGGGAGAGAAACCTGATTTACTATTTATAATCTATATAATTTAAAATCTTATGATTTATAGTCATAAGTCTTCTGATTAGGTCTCAGTTTTTTGGGGAGTCTGCATCACTGGAATGTAAATTTCACTGGAGCTTCTCAGCTGTTTTTCCTCCCTTAGGTGGGTCAGGATGACTAGAGGAGGCTGATGTTGAGATCTGCTAAACTTCCAGCAGGTTATGCTTGGATGAAATAGTTTCTCCTGAGGGCAGGCCTTGTTAAGAATGCTCTGGCATATTTTAAGATTGTTACTGTTACCCTCTTTATGCTGGAAGCACAGTGGGGAATTTTCTCTGATATTCTAAGGACCTTGTAGAGCTCCTGAGAGTAACATTCATGAAAGTGTGGAAGAGTCCATGGCTGGTTTCCCTGGAGTTTTCTATTCTCTGCATTGTCCACACTGAACTTCCAACAGTATGTTATTTACAGCTCAGGTTTTCCTGCTCCAGCCCTGGTCTCTCTGGACTTTTCTGCTCATGGGTTTCTGCTCTAGTAGGTTGTGATTCTCTGTATCTGCCCATCTGTCTCTCCAAATTTGGGGACAGCAGTTTACCCTGTGACCCCACTTTCCAGTGGCTCTGAGAAGAGTTGTTGATTTTTCAATTTGCTCAGCTTTTTATTTTTTTTTAGGATGGAGTGGTTACTTTTTTTCTTTTTTAATTTGACTACATTGGGTCTTAGTTGTGGCCCATGGGATCTTCCTTGCATCATGTAGGATCTTTCACTGTAGTGTCTGGGCTCAGGAGTTGCGGCTTACAGACTCTCTAATTGTGGCACGCAGGTTCTATACCACACAGTAGCTGTGGTGTGTGGGCTTAGTTGCTCCATGGCAGGTGAGATCTTAGTTCCTCAACCGGGGATCAAACCTGTGTCCCCTAGATTGCAAGGCAGATTCTTAAGCACTGGACTGCCAGGGAAGTCTCTGAAATGGTTACCGTAAAATAAGCTCATTATATGCTGAACTGGAAACTGGAATTCTGCTTCATGGTTTTATCACCCAAATATGAATCCATAGGGACTAATCGAACAAGCTTGCTTTAAAAAAAAATTTATTTGTCTTTTAAAGCCATAGAAAGTATTTGTAGAAGAATCCCAGCTATTTCACCTGTAGAGTTTTTGTAATCTGGATCTCCTTGATTTCATAATGTTGGTGCAGTTTAACACAGTCATCTGCCTCTAGTTGAAAAATAGCACAGTCATTTTTCCTGCAAACTGGCAGCTGGATCCACAGGTTAGACCAGACCCACATCTAATAACCTGGCAAGATTATTAGTGGTTGTGAATTTTTTCAGCTGGAGGCATATAAAGTCTGGTTTTTGTTCTATTTTTTATCAGTTTTATTGTGGTATAATTTATATACAATAAATTCACCAATTTAAAATGTAATATTTGATGGGTTTTGATAAATATGTACAGTCAAGAAACTGTCGCAATGATGGCATTGCACATTTCTATCACTCCAAAAGTTCCCTATATATCTTTCCCTATAGCAGTCAAACTCTTCTGCCCATTCACTATCTCCTGAAAACCATTCATCCTGATTACTATAGTTTTGCCTTTTACATAATTTCAAATAAACAGACTAGTACACTATTAGCCTTCTGTGTCTGTATCTTTCACATTACATGATACTTAAGAGATTTACTTCTTTTTCTGTGTAGATAAGTAGTTTATTCTTTTATTATTACACTGTAGTGTTTCATTGTATGGATTTACCACAATTTGTTAATCTGTTTACCAGTGGATGAATATTTGAGTTTTTTTCAGTTTGGGGCTATAATGAATAAAACTGTGCTGAATGTATCTGTCCCCCAGATAACAGTTTATGCAAGCAGCAACCCAGCTCCTCTCTTCTGAGTGTGGAGTCCCAACCTGAATCTACTGCTTTGGTTCACTTTTTAGTGACTTTTAGCAGCTTTTTTTTTGTCTTCTGTCCAGATTTTGTGATTGTCTTCTGGACTGTTATGAATTTAGTTTGCTATTTCTTCAAGTATTTGTTCTCAGAATGGTAATAGTCCTATTTTACTATTTAATTTTTATTTATAATTGGCTAGTAAAGTAATGCTCAAAATTCTCCAAGCCAGGCTTCAGCAATACGTGAACCGTGAACTTCCAGATGTTCAAGCTGGTTTTAGAAAAGGCAGAGGAACCAGAGATCAAATTGCCAACATCTGCTGGATCATCGAAAAAGCAAGAGAGTTCCAGAAAAACATCTATTTCTGCTTTATTGACTATGCCAAAGCCTTTGACTGTGTGGATCACAATAAACTGTGGAAAATTCTTCAAGAGATGGGAATACCAGACCACCTGACCTGCTTCTTGAGAAATCTGTATGCAGGTCAGGAAGCAACAGTTAGAACTGGACATGGAACAACAGACTGGTTCCAAATAGGAAAAGGAGTACTTCAAGGCTGCATATTGTCACCCTGCTTATTTAACTTATATGCAGAGTACATCATGAGAAACACTGGGCTGGAAGAAGCACAAGCTGGAATCAAGATTGCCGGGAGAAATATCAATAACCTCAGATATGCAGATGATACCACCTTTATGGCAGAAAGTGAAGAGGAACTAAAAAGCCTCTTGATGAAAGTGAAAGAGGAGAGTGGAAAAGTTGGCTTAAAGCTCAACATTCAGAAAACGAAGATCACGGCATCTGGTTCCATCACTTCATGGGAAATAGATGGGGAAACAGTTGAAACAGTGTCAGACTTTATTTTTTTGGGCTCCAAAATCACTGCAGATGGTGATTACAGCCATGAAATTAAAAGACGCTTACTCCTTGGAAGGAAAGTTATGACCTATCTAGATAGCATATTCAAAAGCAGATACATTACTCTGCCAACAAAGGTCCGTCTAGTAAAGGCTATGGTTTTTCCATTGGTTATGTATGGATGTGAGAGTTGGACTGTGAAGAAAGCTGAGTGCTAAAGAATTGATGCTTTTGAACTGTGGTGTTGGAGAAGACTCTTGAGAGTTCCTTGGACTGCAAGGAGATCCAACCAGTCTATTCTAAAGGAGATCAGTCCTGGGTGTTCTTGGGGAGGAATGATGCTAAAGCTGAAACTCCAGTACTTTGGCCACCTCATGCGAAGAGTTGACTCATTGGAAAAGACTCTGATGCTGGGAGGGATTGGGGGCAGGAGGAGAAGGGGACGACAGAGGGTGAGATGGCTGGATGGCATCACCGACTTGATGGATGTGGGTTTGGGTGAACTCTGGGAGTTGGTGATGGACAGGGAGGCCTGGTGTGCTGAAATCCATGAGGTTGCAAAGAGTCAGATGTGACTGAACTGAACTGAACTAAACTGAACACTTATTCATGATAAAAACGACAAACTAAGGGGAATTTTCTTAACTTGATAAAGAATATCTACAAAAACCTTACAGCTAATGGTGAGAAACTTGAAGTTTCTCAGTAAGATCTGAAACAAGACAAGGAAGTCCTCACTTACCATTAGTTTTCAACACTGTACTGCAACTGCTAGCTTATGCAATAAGATAAGAAAAATATCATTATGAAATCATGTATTTAAATATATTTGTTGAGTTTTAGTTCTTTGTAATTCTCTTTACTAAAGTACAAAATTCCTATCTTGGACAGTGAACTCCTCTTTGAATTGGCTCCTGAATTTTCTGATATAACCCTGTTTTAAATACCTTTATGCCATCTACTTTGTTGAGGTATTATATGCCTATTTTGTTCATTTCCTTTCCCTGACCAGAATGACTAGATTGGTAATCATTTCTAGACCTTTTCAGTGGACAATTAAGGTACACACATACTGACACTATATCTGTCTCTTTAAAAAGCCTCATATATTCTCAATGCTTTTTCCAGTTAAAAACAGAATGACAGACTTTTTATTTAATCTGGTCTATATTACATTACTCTGTCATTTCTTACATTCTGAAAATCCTGGAAGGTCATAGAAAATATCCCATAATTACTCATTTATTTTTTCCTATATATGTGAATATTATAAAAATGATAATATCATCACTAATTATTGAAAATAGTTTAAAATTATAAAAAATTAAAAATGCAATACCATTCTTTCTTTCTAGTTATAGTACATCTATATGTGAGACTTCATAATGTTTATTTTAATCTTTATTTAGAGTTAGTTCTGTACATATTTATAGATTTACTTCTTGCCACCAATCTTTACATAAATATCTCTGTAAATTTTAGTTGCTTTAAGCTATTTTTCTAGTAAATTACTTAAGAAGAACTCAGTGAAACAACAAATATTCACTGAAGACTTGCATGTTGCTAACAACTATGTTCTAGTTTTAGAGATCTGTTTTACCGGATAGAAAATTTTTCACATTTTCTTTCCTTAATACATTAAATATGTTACTTTATTTTTTTCTAGTGTAAAGATATGATGTCAAAAAGTTTGATGTCAGTAGACAGTATATCTTTATATGTCTTTTAAGTCATATGTTTTTTTTCTCTCCTGAGCATCAAAGCCTTTTTATTTTCCTTTATTTTCTAATAATTTCACCAGAATGTCCTTGTGTTTGTTTTTCTAATTCTATATACTTAAGTACACTTTATGCTCTATCAATATACAGTTTTAAACAAACATAAATTTTCACAAACTTAGCTTTGTAATGTTGATTTCCTTTGTTAGAATGCCTAATATTGTATCATTTTTTCCCCCAATCTTTAATTATGTCACTGTCTGAATTCCTTTTATTTCTTTTCTTGTATCTTATAATTAAAGAAATTCTTTTAATCATTTTTAAGCAAAATTTCTTGAGTTTATTCACTCTGGTTTTCCTTCTAGAGAGTCTTGATTTCTAAAATGACTTCTCTGTTACTTCTAATTCTTGAATTTTTTGTCTCAGATTTTTTATAATTTTTACTGTTTTTTTATATTTTGTATTTTTCTTAATATATTCTAGCTTGCTTTGAAATAATACTTTATAATTTTTTTCTGTCTTTCGTATACCACTTTCTCATATATTTGTATTATCTGTAGAGATGTCATTCTGGTTCTTATTCTTTTTTCTGTAGTGTTTTTGGGTGGGATTTGATTTCAATAGCTTTACATTGATCATTTTAATATAATTTTAGTCCCTCTGAACTTTTAGGAGCTTGACTCATATTGTCTCTGCCTTCATAAAGTGTACTTTTCTCTTTGTTTTTGTGTGGTGTAAAAATGTGGCATATTGCTAAGATTTCCTGGCCTTATTTACTCTGTCCAATTTTGACTCTTCTCTTGTCTTTATCACTCTATCCCAGTCCTGCTCAGTTTTCATTTTGCTTCCATCAGTTTTTCCTCTTACATGGTCCTGTTCTACAAAAGAGTCCTACCAATTCAGTTTCAAGAATTCATAGTGGCTAGACTTCTCCAAACTCATTAAATCTCACTGTGATTCTTTGTACTGAAACGCCAGTACAGGGTGCAAAATGCTTCTGAGATGCAGTTACTGTTCTCAAATTGGTCTGCCAAAATTCAAGATGACTATTTCATATTATTCTATTCTTAGGTCAGTCAGATGGACTCTGCTTTCTCTCATAGCAATGTCAACAACATTTTGACCTTGTGGCTACTGGTGGTTTGCCTCTGTCTGTATTTGGGGGTGTATGGTTTTACCTTGTTACCAGTATTTGTTGTAAATATATTTTTTGCTCTCTAGTGTCTTTGACTTTTCATGTGAGAATTTAGAAAGATATAAAAGCTGTACTACTGCCATAATCTTGCCAGAATTCACATTTTTTCCTCTTAAAATATAAGGCTATTTTCCAGGTCAATGCATATAGATCTAGTATATTCTTTTTATAAGTTAAGTAATGCTGTTTTAAAATGCAATTTATTCAGCCATTTCCTTTTATAATAAGCTTTGTTATATATTTTGAAAATATTTTCTCCCAGTCTATTTTGACAGAAAGTCTTAAATTTTATGTACTCAAATCTGTTGATACTTCTTTTATGGTTTCTGGGCTTCTCAATGCTTTTAAGTTATCTGCTGTTCTCAGATTTATACAAGTACCTCTTAAATATTCTGCTGACATACTTTTTTTGTGATATTTAGTTTTTAAATTGTGTGATTTATTTTTTGTGTGGTATCAAATATGGTATATTTTTATTTTTCCAGATGGATAGTAATTGAATAGTGTATTTTATGCAATGTATTATAAAATCATATTTATTATGTTTAAAATTCATCTATACTTGGATAAGTTTCTAACCCAATATTCTCCTCTTTGACTATTCCTATGCCAATATATTCTATTAAAATTATGGTAAGTTGATAGTAGTGCATTGTATTTAGTAGGATGAGAATCCTTTAATTCTCAATTTTAAGTGATTATCAATTTTTGATAATCGCCTTTGTGAATGAAAAAGAAAATATAATTTTTTACTTTACTAAAACTCCTTTATTATAATTTAACTGCAAATGCATTAAAACTACACATATATACAAATTTTGGGAACACTGACATTTGTATGACTTTATCTTTGCATCCAAGATATGCTACTCTTCCAAAGTTATTCAGGTCTCAATTTTGTAAATACTGTTTTTGCTCTCTAGATTTACAGTTTTTCTTTGAAGTTTATGGAATATTTTAAATGTTTTTTTTTGTGGGCTTGGTCACACAAAAAATTTTTTTTTTTTTTTTAATTTTATTTTATTTTTAAACTTTACATAACTGTATTAGATTTGCCAAATATCAAAATGAATCCGCCACAGGTTTACATGTGTTCCCCATCCTGAACCCTCCTCCCTCCTCCCTCCCCATTCCATCCCTCTGGGTCGTCCCAGTGCACCAGCCCCAAGCATCCAGTATCGTGCATCGAACCTGGACTGGCAACTCGTTTCATACATGATATTTTACATGTTTCAATGCCATTCTCCCAAATCTTCCCACCCTCTCCCTCTCCCACAGAGTCCATAAGATTGTTCTATACATCAGTGTCTCTTTGCTGTCTCGTACACAGGGTTATTGTTACCATCTTTCTAAATTCCATATATATGCGTTAGTATACTGTATTGGTGTTTTTCTTTCTGGCTTACTTCACTCTGTATAATAGGCTCCAGTTTCATCCACCTCATTAGAACTGATTCAAATGTATTCTTTTTAATGGCTGAATAATACTCCATTGTGTATATGTACCACAGCTTTCTTATCCATTCATGTGCTGATGGACATCTAGGTTGCTTCCATGTCCTGGCTATTATAAACAGTGCTGCAATGAACATTGGGGTACACGTGTCTCTTTCCCTTCTGGTTTCCTCAGTGTGTATGCCCAGCAGTGGGATTGCTGGATCATAAGGCAGGTCTATTTCCAGTTTTTTAAGGAATCTCCACACTGTTCTCCATAGTGGCTGTACTAGTTTGCATTCCCACCAACAGTGTAAGAGGGTTCCCTTTTCTCCACGCCCTCTCCAGCATTTATTACTTGTAGACTTTTGGATCGCAGCCATTCTGACTGGTGTGAAATGGTACCTCATAGTGGTTTTGATTTGCATTTCTCTGATAATGAGTGATGTTGAGCATCTTTTCATGGGTTTGTTAGCCATCTGTATGTCTTCTTTGGAGAAATGTCTATTTAGTTCTTTGGCCCATTTTTTGATTGGGTCATTTATTTTTCTGGAGTTGAGCTGTAGGAGTTGCTTGTATATTCTCGAGATTAGTTGTTTGTCAGTTGCTTCATTTGCTATTATCTTCTCCCATTCTGAAGGCTGTCTTTTCACCTTGCTAATAGTTTCCTTTGATGTGCAGAAGCTTTTAAGGTTAATTAGGTCCCATTTGTTTATTTTTGCTTTTATTTCCAATAATCTGGGAGGTGGGTCATAGAGGATCCTGCTGTGATGTATGTCAGAGAGTGGTTTGCTTATGTTCTCCTCTAGGAGTTTTATAGTTTCTGGTCTTATGTTGAGATCTTTAATCCATTTTGAGTTTATTTTTGTGTATGGTGTTAGAAAGTGTTCTAGTTTCATTCTTTTACAAGTGGTTGACCAGAGTTCCCAGCACCACTTGTTAAAGAGATTGTCTTTAATCCATTGTATATTCTTGCCTTCTTTGTCAAAGATAAGGTGTCCATATGTGCGTGGATTTATCTCTGGGCTTTCTATTTTGTTCCATTGATCTATATTTCTGTCTTTGTGCCAGTACCATACTGTCTTGATAACTGGCTTTGTAGTAGAGCCTGAAGTCAGGCAGGTTGATTCCTCCAGTTCCATTCTTCTTTCTCAAGATTGCTTTGGCTATTCGAGGTTTTTTGTATTTCCATACAAATTGTGAAATTATTTGTTCTAGCTCTGTGAAGAATGCTGTTGGTAGCTTGATAGGGATTGCATTGAATCTATAGATTGCTTTGGGTAGTATACTCATTTTCACTATATTGATTCTTCCAATCCATGAACATGGTATATTTCTCCATCTGTTAGTATCCTCTTTGATTTCTTTCACCAGTGTTTTATAGTTTTCTATATATAGGTCTTTAGTTTCTTTAGGTAGATATAGTCCTAAGTATTTTATTCTTTCCGTTGCAATGGTGAATGGAATTGTTTCCTTAATTTCTCTTTCTGTTTTCTCATTATTAGTGTATAGGAATGCAAGGGATTTCTGGGTGTTGATTTTATATCCTGCAACTTTACTATAGTCATTGATTAGTTCTAGTAATTTTCTGGTGGAGTCTTTAGGGTTTTCCATGTAGAGGATCATGTCATCTGCAAACAGTGAGAGATTTACTTCTTCTTTTCCAATTTGGATTCCTTTTATTTCTTTTTCTGTTCTGATTGCTGTGGCCAAAACTTCCAAAACTATGTTGAATAGTAATGGTGAAAGTGGGCACCCTTGTCTTGTTCCTGACTTTAGAGGAAATGCTTTCAATTTTTCACCATTGAGGATAATGTTTGCTGTGGGTTTGTCATATATAGCTTTTATTATGTTGAGGTATGTTCCTTCTATTCCTGCTTTCTGGAGAGTTTTTATCATAAATGGATGTTGAATTTTGTCATAGGCTTTCTCTGCATCGATTGAGATAATCATATGGTTTTTATTTTTCAATTTGTTAATGTGGTGTATTACATTGATTGATTTGCGGATATTGAAGAATCCTTGCATCCCTGGGATAAAGCCCACTTGGTCATGGTGTATGATCTTTTTAATGTGTTGTTGGATTCTGATTGCTAGAATTTTGTTAAGGATTTTTGCATCTATGTTCATCAGTGATATTGGCCTGTAGTTTTCTTTTTTTGTGGGATCTTTGTCGGGTTTTGGTATTAGGGTGATGGTGGCCTCATAGAATGAGTTTGGAAGTTTACCATCCTCTGCAATTTTCTGGAAGAGTTTGAGCAGGATAGGTGTTAGCTCTTCTCTAAATTTTTGGTAGAATTCAGCTGTGAAGCCGTCTGGACCTGGGCTTTTGTTTGCTGGAAGATTTTTGATTACAGTTTCAATTTCCGTGCTTGTGATGGGTCTGTTAAGATTTTCTATTTCTTCCTGGTCGAGTTTTGGAAAGTTGTACTTTTCTAAGAATTTGCCCATTTCTTCCTCGTTGTCCATTTTATTGGCATATAATTGTTGATAGTAGTCTCTTATGATCCTTTGTATTTCTGTGTTGTCTGTTGTGATCTCTCCATTTTCATTTCTAATTTTATTGATTTGATTTTTCTCCCTTTGTTTCTTGATGAGTCTGGCTAATGGTTTGTCAATTTTATTTATCCTTTCAAAGAACCAGCTTTTGGTTTTGTTGATTTTTGCTATGGTCTCTTTTGTTTCTTTTGCATTTATTTCTGCTCTAATTTTTAAGATTTCTTTCCTTCTACTAACCCTGGGGTTCTTCATTTCTTCCTTTTCTAGTTGCTTTAGGTGTAGAGTTAGGTTATTTATTTGACTTTTTTCTTGTTTCTTGAGGTGTGCCTGTATTGCTATGAACTTTCCCCTTAGGACTGCTTTTACCGTGTCCCACAGGTTTTGGGTTGTTGTGTTTTCATTTTCATTCGTTTCTATGCAAATTTTGATTTCTTTTTTGATTTCTTCTGTGATTTGTTGGTTATTCAGCAGCGTGTTGTTCAGCCTCCATATGTTGGATTTTTTAATAGTTTTTCTCCTGTAATTGAGATCTAATCTTACTGCATTGTGGTCAGAAAAGATGCTTGGAATGATTTCTATTTTTTTGAATTTACCAAGGCTAGCTTTATGGCCCAGGATGTGATCTATCCTGGAGAAGGTTCCATGTGCGCTTGAGAAGAAGGTGAAATTCATTGTTTTGGGATGAAATGTCCTATAGATATCAATTAAGTCTAACTGGTCTATTGTATCGTTTAAAGTTTGTGTTTCCTTGTTAATTTTCTGTTTAGTTGATCTATCCATAGGTGTGAGTGTGGTATTAAAGTCTCCCACTATTACTGTGTTATTGTTAATTTCTCCTTTCATACTTGATAGCATTTGTCTTACATACTGTGGTTCTCCCATGTTGGGTGCATATATATTTATAATTGTTATATCTTCTTCTTGGATTGATCCTTTGATCATTATGTAGTGACCATCTTTGTCTCTTTTCACAGTCTTTGTTTTAAAGTCTATTTTATCTGATATGAGTATTGCTACTCCTGCTTTCTTTTGGTCCCTATTTGCATGGAAAATCTTTTTCCAGCCCTTCACTTTCAGTCTGTATGTGTCCCCTGTTTTGAGGTGGGTCTCTTGTAGACAACATATGTAGGGGTCTTGTTTTTGTATCCATTCAGCCAGTCTTTGTCTTTTGGTTGGGGCATTCAACCCATTTACGTTTAAGGTAATTACTGATAAGTATGACCCCGTTGCCATTTACTTTATTGTTTTGGGTTCGAATTTATACACCGTTTTTGTGTTTCCTGTCTAGAGAATATCCTTTAGTATTTGTCGGAGAGATGGTTTGGTGGTGCTGAATTCTCTCAGCTTTTGCTTGTCTGTAAAGCTTTTGATTTCTCCTTCATACTTGAATGAGATCCTTGCTGGGTACAATAATCTGGGCTGTAGGTTATTTTCTTTCATCATTTTAAGTATGTCTTGCCATTCCCTCCTGGCTTGAAGAGTTTCTATTGAAAGATCAGCTGTTATCCTTATGGGTATTCCCTTGTGTGTTATTTGTTGTTTTTCCCTTGCTGCTTTTAATATTTGTTCTTTGTGTTTGATCTTTGTTAATCTGATTAATATGTGTCTTGGGGTGTTTCGCCTTGGGTTTATCCTGTTTGGGACTCTCTGGGTTTCTTGGACTTGGGTGATTATTTCCTTCCCCATTTTAGGGAAGTTTTCAACTATTATCTCCTCAAGTATTTTCTCATGGTCTTTCTTTTTGTCTTCTTCTTCTGGGACCCCTATGATTCGAATGTTGTAGCGTTTAATATTGTCCTGGAGGTCTCTGAGATTGTCCTCATTTCTTTTAATTCGTTTTTCTTTTGTCCTCTCTGATTCATTTATTTCTATCATTCTATCTTCTAATTCACTAATCCTATCTTCTGCCTCTGTTATTCTACTATTTGTTGCCTCCAGAGTGTTTTTAATTTCACTTATTGCATTATTCATTATATATTGACTCTTTTTTATTTCTTCTAAGTCCTTGTTAAACCTTTCTTGCATCTTCTCAATCCTTGCCTCCAGGCTATTTATCTGTGATTCCATTTTAATTTCAAGATTTTGGATCAATTTCACTATCATTATTCGGAATTCTTTATCAGGTAGATTCCCTATCTCTTTGTCTTTTGTTTGGTTTGGTGGGCATTTATCCTGTTCCTTTATCTGCTGGGTATTCCTCTGTCTCTTCATCTTGTTTAAATTGCTGACTTTGGGGTGTCCTTTCTGTATTCTGGCAGTTTGTGGAGTTCTCTTTATTGTGGCGTTTCCTCGCTGTGTGTGGGTTTGTACAGGTGGCTTGTCAGGGTTTCCTGGTTAGGGAAGCTTGTGTCAATGTTCTGGTGAATGGAGCTGTATTTCTTCTCTCTGGAGTGTAATGAAATGTCCAGTAATGAGTTATGAGATGTCTATGGTTTTGGGGTGACTTTGGGCAGCCTGTATCTTGAAGCTCAGGGCTGTGTTCCTTTGTTGCTGGAGAATTTGCTTGGTATGTCTTGCCCTGGAACTTGTTGGCCCTTGTGTGGTGCTTGGTTTCAGTGTCGGTATGGAGGCGTTTGATGAGCTCCTGTCAATTAATGTTCCTTGGAGTCAGGAGTTCCCTGGAGTCAGGGTTTGGACTTAAGCCTCCTACTTCCAGTTATCGGTCTTATTTTTACAGTAGTTTCAAAACTTCTCCTTCTATACAACACCATTGATAAAACATCTACATTAAAGATGAAAAGTTTCTCTACTGTGAGGGTCACTCAGAGAGGTTCACAGCGTTACATGGAGAAGAGAAGAGGGAGGAGGGAGTTAGAGGTGACCCAAATGAGATGAGGTGGAATCAATAGTGGAGAGAGTGGGCTAGCCAGTAGTCACTTCCTTATGTGCGCTGCACAACTGGACCGCTCAGAGATGTTCATGGAGTTATACAGAGAAGAGAAGAAGGAGGCAGGAGACAGAGGTGGCCAGAAGGATAAAAGGGGGAAATGAAAAGGAGGGAGACAGATCCAGCCAGTAATCAGTTCCCTAAGTGTTCTCCACCGTCTGGAACACACAGAAATTCACAGAGTTGGGTAGAGTAGAGAGGGGTTAGGGAGGAGATACAGGTGACCTGGTGGAGAAAATGGAGTCCAAAGGGAGAGAGAGCAGTCAAGCCAGTAATCTCGTACCCTAGTGAAAAATGGGTCCTGAAGATTGGGTTCTTAAAGGTACAAAATTGGTAACAAATAGATAAAAGCAAAAATTAGAAATCTAGAGTAGAGTTTGGAATTTCAAAAATGCGATGTTAATGAAAAGAAGAAGGAAAAGAAAGAGAGAAAAAACGAACAAAGAAAAACAAACAAGGTCGCAAAAATTATAAAGAAACTACAGGTACAAAATTGATAACTAATACCAAGAAGCAAAAATTAAAAATCTAGAGTAGAGTTTGGAATTTCAAAAATACAACGTTAAAAAAAAAGAAGAAAAATAAAGAGAGAAAACAAATAAACCAACAAAAACAATGTCGCAAAAATTATAAAGAAAATACAGGTACAAAATTGATATCAAATACCAAAAAGCATAAATTAAAAATCTTGAGTAGAGTTTGGAATTGCAGATATACGATGTTATATAAAAGAAGAAGAGAAAGAAACAGAGGGAAAAAAAAGAAAAAAAAAGTCACAGAAATTATAAAAAAAAACTATAGGTACAAAATTGATAACATATACCAAAAGGCTAAAATTAAAAATCTAGAGTAGAGTTTGGAATTTCAAAAATAGAATGTTAAAGAAAAGAAGAAAAAGAAAAAAAAGACAAAACACAGTCAAAAAATTATAAAATATATATATGAAGTTTGCTGAAGAAGAAAAAAAAAATAGGGTCTTCTTTTTTTTTTTTTGCAAAGTAATAGTTATAAAAGTGAAAATTAAAGGACAATAGAGGACTTAAAATTAAAAAAAAAATTAAAAAAAAAAAGAAAGATTCATCGTAAAAATAGTAAAAATATATCTAGGTCTTTCTCTGGTTTTGTTGTGAGTATTGTGGGTTCAGTCCATTTTTGGCTAGTTCCTTAGTCCGACTTATATTTCTCAAGATCTATAGGCCCCTTCCTATGTAATCCGTAGTAACCACAGGGTTTTAATCTATGGCCTGTAGCTTTCAAGGCGTTTCCCTCTGTTATAGCTTCTTCTGTTTGCTGGTCTCTTCAGTGTCTGGTTCCCGCCCTGACACAAAGGGGATGGTTGAGGACACTTTTTTTTTTTTTTAGGCTCACTTGTTCGGCCGCTGTGGGGAGGGAGGGAGGGATGCTGCAAACAGATAACACTGGCTTGCGCTTGCAGTGCCTCAGCCACACTGGGTCTGCCCTCGCTCACGGTGCGTGTAGCGTCCCTGCCCACACTGCTTGGGCTCTAGGTTGTTCCGCCAGGAACAATCAGAGTCCAGCCCTGGGCTGAGCTCCCAGGTCCAAGCCGCTCAGGTTCAGGCACTCGAGTAGTCCTCAGAGGCGCAGACTCGGTTGGGCCTGCGTTTTGTGTTCTTCCCAGATCCAAGCAGCTCAGGTGATGAGGTGTTTGGCGAGCGCCAATGCTGCGACTTATCGCCTCCCCGCCACTCGGTTATCTGGGTGTAAAACCAGCGCACCTTCTCAGGCAGATGTTGACCGTCCAGACCCCCAAGAAGTTTTAGTTAGCAAAGAAGCCTGCTTACAGTTTTATAGATAGTGTCTCTCTGGGGCTGCAGTTGCCCCCTCCCAGCTCTGGCTGCCTGTCACCGGAGGGGGAAGGTCTGCAGCCGGCTATCTCTGTTCAGTCCTTTGTTCTGTGCGTGGGCCTGGTGGTGTCTTAGGTTAGGGCTGGCTTTTCGCGTGGTAGATATCCCACAGTCTGGTTTGCTAGCCCAAATTATTTCGCTCAGATAGCGCTCAGGACATTTGGCCCATTCTTACTCTAAGGGACACAGCCCTCGCCGCACTTCCCTGCCCAGCCCCCACTTGCTAATGCCGTGTGCAGGCGTCTGCGCTGCTTCTCCGCTGGGGGAGTTACCATAGGGCTCACAATCTGCGATTTTTAATTGTTTATTTATTTATTTTTTTCCTCCCTTTTATGTTGCCCTCTGTGCTTCCAAAGCTCAGCACAGATTCGGCAGTGAGAAGGTTTCCTGGTGTTTGGAAACTTCTCTCTTTTTAAGACTCCCTTCCCGGGACGGAACTCCGTCCCTCCCTCTTTTGTCTCTTTTTTTGTCTTTTATATTTTTTCCTACCTCCTTTCGAAGAGTTGGGCTGCTTTTCTGGGTGCCTGATGTCCTCTGCCGGCATTCAGAAGTTGTTTTGTGGAATTTACTCAATGTTTAAATGCTCTTTTGATGAATTTGTGGGGGAGAAAGTGTTCTCCCCGTCCTACTTCTCCGCCATCTTGGCTCCTCCTCCAAAAGATGACTTTCAATACAGAGGAAGGAAGTGTCTGCTCCTGCCTGCTTTTTTTAAAGCTGTCAGGCTGCCCCTGTACCATAGCAGCAGTGTCTCCAAGAGCAGGATGTACTCTTGTACTCTTTACGGTTTAAAACCTTAAGTGCTTGCTCTAGTCCATCTCATTGTGCTTACAAATTTCCTGCAAATCTGAATTCTTCTGATCCTGAGATTTTCCTCACATTTGGGGCTCTAAATATCTCTTGTATCTCATAACATTTTTTGACCAAATTTATACCCTACTAATCATGTGGCCCAAGGCCCCCTGAATAAAGAGATGCCTCCCTCTCATCATCTACATCTTGATGTAGCCTCTCTCATCATTTTTCATAGCCTCTTGATTGTTCTTGGCCCTGAAAAATGGTCTAGACTGAGGATATGTTGTTCAGTCACTAAGTTGTGTCCAACTCTTTGCGACCTCATGGACTGCAGCATGCCAGGCCTCCCTATCCTTCACTATCTCCCAGAGTTTGCTCAAACACATGTCCATTGGGTCGGTGATGTCATCCAACCGTCTCATCCTCTGTCTCCCTATTCTTCTCTTACCCTCAATCTTTCCCAGCATCATGGTCTTTTCCAATGAGTTGGCTCTTCACATCAGGTGGCCAAAGTATTGGAACTTCAGCATCAGTTCTTCCAATGAATATTCAGGGTTGATTTCCCTTAGGATTGACTGGTTTGCCCTCCTTGAAGTCCAAGGATCTCTTAAGAGTCTTCTCCAGCACCACATTTTGAAAGCATCAATTCTTCAGTGCTTAGCCTTCTTTATAGTCTAACTCTCACATCTGTATGTGATTACTGGAAATTCCATAGCTTTGACTAGACGGACATTTGTTGGCAAAGTGATGTCTGAAGGCATATAGACTGAGGGTATAGATTTCAAAACAAAAACAAAAACTCTTCATTGTAAAATTCAGACTTAAAACTACCAAAATAGTAGAAAGAATTCCTGCATCTTCTTCTTCCAGATTTCCCAATTTGACATTTTATCCCATTTGCTTCATCATTCTCTCTTTCTAAATTCTCATTATTCGTGGTATTTTTGTTACATAAAGTCATCACAGACACTGAATTAGCAAATACTGAGCTACCACGGGAAAAACAGTATTAGGTTCCCTTGAGCCTCTGCTTACAACATTTGTCAACTGATCTTTACCAAACCTTGTTTAATGTGTATCTATTAGGACAGTTTTAAAAACATATTAATGTCATTGATTCGTTAACATTTAATTCATAGCCAATTGCACTGTCACACATGCCTGAAATGGGGATTATTCGTTTTTTCCACAAAGCACATCACAGCTGGTTTATACTTAGGAACACCACACAACACTTCAGCCCTATTATACGGGCCTTTTAAGCAACAAAATCACCAAAAAAATGCACAAAAAATGCAAGCACTGTGGCACTAAACTGAATGAAAATGACACTTATTTGCAATCTGAGAGCTACAAGGCAGAGCATCGCTTGGTCAACACCCACTGGAAAGTGTGCATTGGATGACTCAAATTTTTCACACTCTGTACATGTCTATGAATGACTGCAAAAGCACGGCAAATGCTGTTTTTGTGGTTACAAATAATTTTAGTGAGTAAATAAATTTTCAAGTAATAATGAATGATAATGAAAGTCATTCAGTCGTGTACGACTCTTTGTGACCCCACGGACTGTACAGTCTATGGAATTCTCCAGGCCAGAATACTGGAGTGGGTAGCCTTTCCCTTTTCCAGGGGATCCTCCCAACCCAGGGATTGAACTCAGGTTTCCCTCATTGTAGGCGGATTGTTTACCAACTGAGCCTCAAGGGAAGCCCAAATTTGCAAGTAGGAAGCCCATAAATAATGAGGATCAACTATACATATATATATATACATGGATATATGTATAGATACATGCACACACACATATTTCTGAAACATTTGGGAGTAAGTTGAACATATGATACTCCTTTAGTCTTAAATATTTTAGTGTATATTTACTAAAAACAAGGGTGTTGTATTATATAACCATATTACAATGATCACCACCAAGAAATTAACCTTGATTAAGTGCTGTTATTGCAGCTACAGATTTCATTTATGTTTCACCAATTATTTCACTAATGTCCATTCTATTTCAGGATGTAATCCAGAATTACATGTTGCATTTAGCTGTCTTGTCTCTTTAGTTTCCTTTAACGCGTAAGAGTTCCTTGGTCTTTATTTGCCTTTTATTGATGCTGCCTTTTTGGTAGTAAAAGGGGTTGGAAGTAACAAGAAGAAAGTTGTGAAAGATGTAAATAAAGGGAAATGAGAGAATATTCATTATTAAACATTGTTGGATTCTCATGATGATATCACAGAGGGAGTGTAGCAATGGTAAATAATAGCTAATGTTTTGCTGCCTACTAGTTTAATCTTCTTCTTTCTGAATTAATTCTTTATACAAATGAGGGCACTGAGGGTCAGAGAAGTTAAGCATTTATCAGATCAGTTGCTCAGTCGTGTCCAACTCTTTGCCACCCCATGAATCACAGCACGCCAGGCTTCCCTGTCCATTACCAACTCCCGGAGTTCACTGACACTCACGTCCATGGAGTCAGTGATGCCATCCAGCCATCTCATCCTCTGTCGTCCCCTTCTCCTCTTGCCCCCAATCTCTCCCAGCATCAGAGTCTTTTCCAATGAGTCAACTCTTCGCATGAGGTGGCCAAAAGTACTGGAGTTTCAGCTTTAGCATCATTCCCTCCAAAGAAATCCCAGGGCTGATCTCCTTCAGAATGGACTGGTTGGATCTCCTTGCAGTCCAAGGGACTCTCAAGAGTCTTCTCCAACACCACAGTTCAAAAGCATCAATTCTTCGGCACTCAGCCTTCATCACAGTCCAACTCTCACATCCATACATGACCGCAGGAAAAACCATAGCCTTGACTACAAGAACCTTTGTTGGCAAAGTTATGTCTCTGCTTTTGAATATGCTATCTAGGTTGGTCATAACTTTCCTTCCAAGGAGTAAGTATCTTTTAATTTCATGGCTGTAATCACCATCTGCAGTGATTTTGGAGCCCCCAAAAATAAAGTCTGACACTGTTTCCACTCTTTCCCCATCTATTTCCCATGAAGTGATGGGACCGGATGCCATGATCTTTGTTTTCTGAATGTTGAGCTGTAAGCCAACTTTTTCACTCTCCTCTTTCACTTTCATCAAGAGGCTTTTGAGTTCCTCTTCACTTTCTGCCATAAGGGTGGTGTCATCTGCATATCTGAGGTTATTGATATTTCTCCCGGCAATCTTGATTCCAGCTTGTGTTTCTTCCAGTCCAGCATTTCTCATGATGTACTCTGCATAGAAATTAAATAAACAGGGTGACAATATACAGCCTTGATGAACTCCTTTTCCTATTTGGAACCAGTCTGTTGTTCCATGTCCAGTTCTAACTGTTGCTTCCTGACCTGCATACAAATTTCTCAAGAGACAGATCAGGTGGTCTGGTATTCCCATCTATTGAAGAATTTTCCACAGTTTATTGTGATCCACACAGTCAAAGGCTTTGGCATAGTCAATAAAGCAGAAATAGATGCTTTTCTGGAACTCTCTTGCTTTTTCGATGATCCAGCAGATGTTGGCAATTTGATCTCTGGTTCCTCTGCCTTTTCTAAAACCAGCCTGAACATCAGCAAGTTCACGGTTCACATATTGCTGAAGCCTGGGTTGGAGAATTTTGAGCATTACTTTACTAGCATGTGAGATGAGTGCAATTGTGCAGTAGTTTGAGGATTCTTTGGCATTATCTTTCTTTGGGATTGGAATTAAAACTGACCTTTTCAGCCCTGTGGCCACTGCTGAGTTTTTCAAATTTGCTGGCACATTGAGTGCAGCACTTTCACAGCATCATCTTTCAGGATTTGGAATAGCTCAACTGGAAGTCTATCACCTCCACTAGCTTTGTTCATAGTGATACTTTCTAAAGTCCACTTGACTTCACATTCCAGGATGTCTGGCTCTAGGTCAGTGATCACACCATCGTGATTATCTGGGTCGTGAAGATGTTTTTTGTACAGTTCTTCTGTGTATTCTTGCCACCTCTTCTTAATATCTTCTGCTTCTGTTAGGTCCATACCATCTCTGTCCTTTATCGAGCCCATCTTTGCATGAAATGTTCCTTTGGTATCTCTGATTTTCTTGAAGAGATCTCTAGTTTTTCCCATTCTGTTGTTTTCCTCTATTTCTTTGCGTTGATCGCTGAAGGCTTTCTTATCTCTTCTTGCTATTCTTTGGAACTCTGCATTCAGATGCTTATATCTTTCCTTTTCTTCTTCGCTTTTCGCTTCTCTTCTTTTCACAGAAGGTCACATAAATAGCAGTGGTGGGATTATAACTCAAATCAGTTTAATAAAGCACTAAAGGGACTTCCCTGGAACTTCTTGCTTCCAATGTAGGGGGCCTGGGTTCAATCCATGATCAGGGAACTAGACCCTACATGCTACAATTAAGAGTTCACATGCTGCAACTAAAAAAACAAAACAAAACAATAAAACCTGCATGCCACAATGAAGATCAGAGGTCTCGTGTGCCAGAACTAAGACATAGCACAGCTGAATAAATGAATAAATAAGGCAATGAAAAGCAGTGCTCTTTTAGATGTACATCCTGATGTTACTAAGATGGCACCCAATGAAAACATCTAATAATCTCAATACTACCTAATTGCTATACTACCCTTATTTTTCTCATCCCCTATTGTTAAAAAAAGAATCCACAAAAATAATGTGAGAAAAACCATAGTGGGCTTTAACAAAACAATTGTAAATCCAAACAGAACCACTAAAAATTTTCCACTGGAAGGTGGCCTGGAGGCAATCTCATTATCATTTTTCCCATGAGCATCTCCCATGAGGATGCATTTAATTTTATTGTTAAACTTGACTTTTAAGACTTGTAAAAAGCAACATTTACAAAGTTTTTAGCAGAGTCTCCCTTAAGGTAGGAGATATATAGATTAGATTAGTCTGTGTTCTCAGGCATGTTGGAAAGGGAGTTATCTTGGGAGTTAAGTTTGAATTTAGGGACTGTAATCTCAACCCAGGAAAAGTCTGTCTGCTTAACTAGAATACTTGTTTTTGTCCCAGTGGTCTAGTGAATACCCTGCATTGTCAAAATGCTTTGTAATAGCTGAAACCCACAGTATGTGAGAACACAAGGCTGTAGGTGGGATGCTGGTGGCATTTGAACATCCACATAAGAACTAAGCAGGAATCATTTTTGTGATTTTTCTGCCTTTGTTCAGAATCATAGAAGCAGAAACACAGAACTGGAGGGAATATAAGAAATCATCTTGTCTAACTCTAGAATTTGGGGGATTTTCCTATTAAAATGATTTCTAAACAGCTAACATTCAGTGTGTGTGTGCTAAGTCACTTCAGTCATGTCTGACTCTGTGCCAATCTATGGATGGTAGCCTTCCAGGCTCTTCTGTCCATGGGATTCTCCAGGCAAGAATACTGGAGTGCATTGCCATGCCCTCTTCCAGAGGATCTTCCTGAACATTCAGTGAGCTCTTATGCTCAATATTATGCAAGATATGTTTCATTGTTTAAGTTTCACAATTCTCTGAGTTGGATATTACTATTTACAGTTTATAGATGATGAAACTGGGTCTCAATAACTTGTCCTAGGTCACACAGCTAAGAAGTAATATATTCAAGTCTGAAGTCAGGGCTAACCAAAAAGTCTGTGCTCCTTTCATCCCACCACTGATTTCCTTGGTATAAAGTTTCCATCTTCTCTGAGGAACTTGTTGATATGTTAATAGTTATTAATAACTACTACTGGTGTAAGAAAAATTGTGAATTAGATAAAATCTGCTCTTAGTATCTTTTGAGTCATCATCGTAACCTTTTTACACAGTTGGCTCATATACCTTGGCCCAGTGTCTTTAAGACGTTTTTCCTTTGTCTACCATTGGGATTTTCTCAGACCCAAAGATGCCATGGAGAGAGTCAGGTAAATTAATACTTATGAATGTGAAAATGGGAAATTATTCAGTGAGTACGTTTTAGAGAAGAGGTACACTTTTTTTTTTTTTTTCCTAAGACAGAGTTAATACTTGTGTCGAATTTATTGAGGTGAGATTTTTCTGGCCAGTCTATACAAAGTTGTGTGGGATCAAGTCTGTTATGAAGTAGAGAGAACCACATCTGTAAAAATGTATTATTAATGCTCAGATCTTCTATGTTATCTGTTTCATAACTCCTGATAGGTTAGCCACATAGGTACAAGAAATAAAAATGGTACATCAGGAGGTGTAAAGAAAGTTTGAGTTCTAATGTAATACAAGTAGTTTATTATTATTAGACACAGAGAAGTTTAAGAATGCTTGGTTAAAGGTTTTCATTCTTTTTCTGCATAAAAATTTATAAAGAATATAAAATGTAGTAGCAGAAATAACAGAATCGGAATTAAGTAGTCATGATAGTATCAAATCAATTTTGAAATCAACTGCTGATCTCTATACCCACAGCACTTCACTCATTTCATTGCGCAGAAGAAGTTCAAATGGCTTGAGAGTTTTACAGTGCTCCCACTTTATTACGTGGAAATATGGAGAAGTTCTTGTTCTAATCATAATGCCTGAAGATTATTCTATGTCAAAGCAAAATTCACATCTGAAACCCATGTGTTTAACATCTGCAAAAGGAGGGAAAAAGGAAGGTGTTATCAATGGATTACCAAGCTCTAGATATGATTAATCTTCCACGTGATATGGAAACTTAGGAAAGAAATGGAAAATTATTGTTATCAAATACATTTTATGTTTAATAGTTTCAAAGAAAAAAATATACACACATACATAGAACTATACATGTGCATGAATGTCTCTATTATCTAGTGTGCCAAATTAGGTGATAAAATATGATAGGAGGAGAGTTAACTAGCTCCAAGGCAGGGCAATGAAGATAAACTGCTCTCCTTACAAAGGAAAGGTAAACAGCTTCTGATCCTCCATATTTAGAGAAATCTAGTGAAATAACTCCTTACTAAATTTCAGAAGCTGTGATGATCTGCTTCAGTAAAAAGAAACTGTGACTGGGCTACCATCTTTTTAAAGTTGCAATGGTTCACCCTCACCTGCCGGGATACATCTGGTGTTTGGGAGGGTCTAGGTGAGTTGATAAAGACACTGCCATTGCACCCTTCCGCTCTTTTGATGGTGCTGGATACTCTGCTATTCTTCATAAGAAGTAGCCTTTCCTCTGATTACTTCTGCTTATTTACCTTAGTGGGTGGATGCAAATTTCAGAGACTGCCACTATAATCTCTCTCATTCCAACCAATGTGAGTAGCTTCATATACTTTCATCAATTATATATTTAGGACCTGTGGAAATTACCAAAGAATAGGCTCAAAGACCTTATTGGACCCACAAGCAGATGATCCTGTAAGTACATTGATTACTTGGCTTCCATAAACTCTCATTCATATTGGAGGACTGAGATGCTGTTCTACCTTTCCTGAGAAAGTCTTGGTATTATTGACTCCCCCATGGCCTTTACCCTGGGCAGTGTCTTTAGATTTCTCTGGAGCAAGAAAAAAGGAATAGTTGCTATATATGCCTGAGTGGCACTAGAGGGTGATTCTTCAAAGGAATCTAACCTCCCTTTCAAACAATGTTATAGATGTAAAGCTGCAAACTGGGTAGAAAGTAGTGGTTTTCCACTACAGTATTGACATCAGCCTTTTGCTCACCAGATTTCAATTTCTCTTTGTACACAAATCAAACAACACCTTAGTCAGCTTTTCTTATATCTAAGCTCTGCAGACTTCATGATCTGTTCACCATCATGAGGTCTCTATGTCTTCAGTGCATTAAACATCACTTTAGTCTTGATACCATGATGATGCCAATGCCTCGCCTCTGATGGTTAGGAGTTTCCCACAGGCTTCTGCATCCTGGAGCCCAGATCTATGGTAGACAACACTCACCACCAAGGTTCTCAAAATTTCCAGTGTCCCCTTAACAACAAAACATTTATCTCTGAGGCCAAATCAAGGATGGAAAGACAAGAGCACAGAAACAGAGAGAGGAATTTGGTATGAATCAGTGGGCAATCAGTAAAGAGAGGATTTAATAAATAGAGCTGTAAACTTGGTTCTCCTTAAGGAGAAAATAATTAAATACCTGGATTGTATTCCTATCTCATGCCATACAAAAATAAATTCCAGATGAAGATAAATTCATATCTTAAATTTGAAGAGCAAACCAAAACCAAGAAAACCAAAGAAAAACTTCATGATCTTAGATTAGGAAAAGACTTCTTAAACAAGAACACACATGCACGAAAACAAAAGGCACGAAGTGAGGGAAATATTGATAAATATTACAACTTAACATTAAAAACTTTAATACAAGAGACAACCCACAAATTTAGAGGCGATCTTTTCAATATTTTAGCACATGATTTATATCCAGAAAATTCCAAGACCATCTACCAGTAGGTTAAAAAAAAAAGATACAAATAGTATGAATAATAAATTCATAGAATAGGTAATCCAAATGGTAAATGATAATGGCAATTAAAGTAGTAATGAGTTACTATTTTGCACGTCAGATTTCCACAACTCTACGTTCAAATGTTCTTTAGATGAATTTGTGGGGGAGAAAGTGGTCTCCCCATGCTGTTCCTCTGCCATCTTAGGACCGCCCCTCTCCACAACTCTAAATATCTCAAGAGTGAGACAGAGTGTGGGCTAGTAACAGTTAAACAGGGCTAGAGGTAAAGCTGCAGATGATGACTGCAGCCATGAAATTAAAAGACGCCTACTCCTTGGAAGAAAAGTTATTACCAACCTAGATAGCATATTCAAAAGCAGAGACATTACTTTGCCAACAAAGGTCCATCTAGTCAAGGTTATGGATTTTCCAGTGGTCATGTATGGATGTGAGAGTTGGACTGTGAAGAAAACTGAGCGCTGAAAAATTGATGCTTTTGAACTGTGGTGTTGGAGAAGACTATTGAGAGCCCCTTGGACTGCAAGGAGATCTAACCAGTCCATTCTGAAGGAGATCAGCCCTGGGATTTCTTTGGAAGGAATGATGCTAAAGCTGAAATTCCAGTACTTTTGCCACCTCATGCGAAGAGTTGACTCATTGGAAAAGACTCTGATGCTGGGAGGGATTGGGGGCAAGAGGAGAAGGGGACGACAGAGGATGAGATGGCTGGATGGCATCACTGACTCGATGGATGTGAGTCTGAGTGAACTCCAGGAGTTGGTGATGGACAGGGAGGCCTGGCATGCTGTGATTCATAGGGTCGCAAAGAGTCGGATACGACTGAGCTACTGAACTGAACTGAGGGGTAAAGTATTTAATACAGCTGAATGCGTTCCTATCCTACAATGCAGCAGTTTCATTTCCAGGATGATTGTAATTGGAACCACACAGAAAATGTCTTCCTCTTTAGTTTGTCATGATATTCAAAAGTCCTGTAAACAGATGCTTGTCTTTAGATTAAGTTACTGTTTATGAAAGTTCATGGCTGAAATACAAATATCTTTCATTGAAGGAATATACCAACCAGCAATGTGGATTATTTGATTGGCTTAACTTTTCTCTTTGACAAGAGTCCTAGGGGAGGATCCATGGGAAGGACAAAAAGAAACGTTTTAGAAGTAAAAATGCTGTTGAGAGGGGATTCAAGGAAATGACAATAGGCACACTGTCACCTTTTCTTTCTTGTCCAAGTTTGATTTAGCTGCATTGTCTCAGTTAAGTATTTATTGGGTTTAATGAAACCTTTGGTTTTGTGGGAACATTAGCAGAGAACACTAATGGGGGGCTTCTTTCCCAGTGAGCTCAGTAAGCACTTAGAGGGGGAATTGGAAAAAGGACTGTAAAGTGAGAGACCCAGGGATATTACTAAAATGATAAGCATTGTGGATCAAGTTTATAGGAGGAAGGTAAGCTTAGCTATATTTCATGAATGTAACTGGTCCCACTGGCCTTCAGTGGAGATGTGGCTGAGTTCCTAGCCTTGAACTTGCAGGAGTAAGGGCAAGGGAGACTCCCACTGGTTTCTTAGCAACAGTCTAGAGCCCATGATAGGGGTCACTTTTACTCTCAACTATTTGGGGGACATGCTGCCTCTTAGAGTAACCAGGAACCAAAGCCCTAATGAGTATAGCCAACAACAAGAATATAAACATTGTTGTTGTTCAGTCACTAAGTCATGTCCATCTCTTTGCAACCCCATGGACTGAAGCATGCCAGGCTTCTCTGTCCTCTACTATCTCGCTGAGTTTCCTCAAACTCATGCCCATTGAGTCAGTGAAGCCATCCAATCATCTCATCCTCTGTCGTCCCATTTTCCTCTTGCCCTCAATTTTTTCCAACATCAGGATCTTTTCCAGTGAGTTGGCTCTTCGCATCAGGTGGCCAAAGTATTGGAGTTTTGGCATCAATCCTTCCAGTGAATATTCAGGACTGATTTCCTTCAGGATTGACTGGTTTGATCTTGCTGTTCAAGGGACTCTGAAGAGTCTTCTCCAGCATCACAGTTCAAAGGCATCAATTCTTCAATGCTTAGCCTTCTTTATGGTCCAACTCTCACATCCACACATGACTACTGGAAGAAATATAGCTTTGACTGTATGGACCTTTGTCAGCAAATTGATGTCTCTGCTTTTTAAAACACTGTCTAGGTTGACATAGCTATTTTCCAAGAAGCAAGTGTCTTTAAATTTTGTGGCTGCAGTCACAATCTGCAGTGATTTTGGAGACTAAGAAAATAAAGTCTGTCACTCTTTCCATTGTTTCCCCATCTATTTGCCATGAAGTGATGTGGCCAGATGCCATGATCTAATTTTTTTGAATGTTGAGTTTTAAGCCATCTTTTTCACTCTCCTCTTTCACCTTCATCAAGAGGCTCTTTAGTTCCTGTTCACTTTCTGCTGCTTAAGTGGTATCATCTATATATCTGAGGTTGTTCATATTTTTCCTGGAGATCTTTATTCCAGCTTGTGATTCATCTAGCCCAGCAATTCATAAACATACGAAACAATAATAACAATAGTAATATTTTAGTGGGTCCAAAAGCCTGAGAAAAGATACATGAAAAACAGATCATATGTCCAGTGAATTAGAACCACTGAAATAAGCAGATGGGTGCTCCAATCAAGATGACAGAATAGAAGCATGTGGAGCTCACCACCTTCCACAAATACATAGAAAATACATCTACATGAGGAACAGTTCTCACAGAATACCAACTGAACGCGGGCAGAAGATTTCAGAAAGCCAAAATTTCAAGAAAGATCTCCCAGTAACTGGGTAGGATGAATGAAATAGGTAGATTGACAACATGAACAAAAAATAATAAATGCGCTTGAAGAAAGTAAAGTTGACCTACTTACACAAAGAGAGATCTAAATGAATTATAAAAGCCCAAACCATACATTTCAAACTAAGTAAATTAGTGGATGGGATATCTGCTGCAGTGATAATGTAGCAACTGACTTATCTAACTTATCTTCCCATAGTAAACAACCGAAAAACAGAATAAAATAGATGAACAATAGTCTTCTAACTGGGCAGCAGGCTGCAGCAGGGAGAAACGCAGATGAAACTGGTGAACCCTTCAATCACACTGTACTGTTGTCTGCAGGCACTTTCCAGACCACAGCATACGGAGGGCCTTCCAAGCACAACACAGTAATTTCACGATCAGAATTTGGGGTGGGGGGCGGGGGCGGTCAGGGTACCAGAGGAGAAAGAACCAAGCAGAGAAGAGCTCCAGAAATTTGCGTTAAGAGTCCCCTTGACTCTGTTATATCAATAGAGTGAAACTACATAACAACTCCAAGAACTCACATAGATTTGGAAGATATCTGAGTTCTGACTAGCCAGATTGGACTGTCCTTGTTGAATTCTCAGGGAATTCAATGAAATCCCAGAAGGATCTTGCATTACTATTAGAAAAAAATGTAGCTCCAGCATAAAGATAACTTTAGATCTATGCTAAGAATGTTTAAAAATAGTCCTTCAGAGGACCAGGTATGCCAACTGATTTGTAATTTAACTGTAAATCCAAAACAGAGCCCAGCACTCCTGAAGGAAGAAAATATATTCCAGTATTTAAATGTAAATTTCACAATATTCAGTATTTAAGAAAATTACTAGATGTGATGAGGCAGAAACAGACAATTTCATCAATAGAAACAACTTTGAAAATGATAGGAATGGTAAAAATATAAGACACAGACTTAAAAACAGCTGTAGAATTTACAGGAAATCATGAATAAAATGAGAAGAGAAATAGAAGATATAAAAATGACAAATGGTACTTCTAAAAGTGAAAAATACAATAACTGAAATGGAAAATTTACTGCAGAGGCTTAAGAGCAATGTAGATTTTGTAGAAGAAAGTATATGTGATAGACACAATTCAAACTAGGGCAGAAACAGAAATGAGATTGAAAAAAAGATGAACAAAACAGAAATTAGTGAAATAGAAAATGAACAAATAAAACAAGCAGAAAATTGCTTGTTGAGCAATTTTCTCAGAAATTGCTGAGAATATCAGCAAAATTGATAAGCTCTAAATAGACAAATCAAGTAGAAAAAGAGACAAGACATAAATTGTCAATATCAGGGATAGAAGAGAGGAAGTTACTGCAGATTCTACAGATGTTAAAAGGATAATAAGAGATTATGATTATGAACTGTAGACTAAGCAGAATAGATAACCTGAATTCCCTATACTTATTAAAAAAATTGAATTCACCCTATAATTGAATTATGCCCACCTCCTACACTCCCCCAAATCAAGGTAAAGGTGATTTCACTGCTTAATTTGATCAAATCTGTAAGGAAGAAATAATACCAATTCTATACAAACTCTTACAGAAAATGGAGAGGCAGGAATACTTCCCAACTTGTTTTATGAGTCCAAAAGTTGATTTGTGACATTGTGAGGAAAACAAGCTAAAGATCAATATCCCTCATAACATAGATATAAAAATCCTTAAAATATATTAGCAAATAAATCAATAACTATTAAAAAATGATAATACATCATTGAAAAGTTAAAGTCTCACAGTTGTGTCTGACTCTTTGAGACCCCATGGACTGTAGCCCTCTAGTCTCTGTCCATGGAATACTCCAGCCAAGAATACTAGAGTGGGTTACCATTTCCTTCTCTAGGGCATCTTCCTGACCTAGAGATCGAATCCATGTCTCCTTCACCTCCTGCATTGGCAGGCAGATTCTTTACCACTAAGCCACCTAGGAAGCTGGCCAAGGGCATCTACAAATGAGTAAATAATATGTAAGAGAGGATGGTCACATTAATTCAGATTCAAATGAATGGCTTTGAAGGCCATTTGGAAGAAATATTTGAAAACTTATAATAAAAGTATGAAGAGTTGGAAATTGAAAGAAAAAGGACAGAAGGCTTATATAATGGATTCAGAATACATATCATAAAAATAAGCATTTTAGAAGGATATGCAACTGATAGAAGCAATAATTGAACAACTAATATAAGAATTTCCTTCCAAGTTGAAGATTTGAATGCCAGTTAGGCTGGACCAGTTAAACTCAGAGACAGGTAACAACAAAAGGAAACAAAGAGAACAGAAGGTAAGAGACACATGTAATCCATTCAAATGTCCTAAAATTAATGTTATTATAGTCTCAGAGGGAAAGAGGGAAGAGCACTGGACAGAGCAATATTTGACAACAATAGTGAGTCATTTTTTCAAAAAAATTGATAAAAGAGGTCAACTTACAATTTAAAGGAACTTAGTGAACCCTAAGCAGAGTAAATAGAAAGAAAGTCATGACTAGGAACATCAAACCAAAAATAATAGGAAAACAATCATAAAGTCAACTGGGCAGGTATAAATTGCTTTTAAAAGATGAAAATCAAAGTTGATGGCTGAATTTTCAACAGTATTATAGAAATCACAAAACAATGAAATGACATTCTTTTAAAGTGCTAAAAGATTCTGTCACCTCCTGTCATTTTATTTTGTATTCATTCAAATGTGTTTTTTCTTGTGTATATTATAAAACTATATTTTATGATCTCCTACCTAAATAACTACTTGCAAATGACTTAAGGAAAAAAAAAATAAAATGCTAAAAGAAAAAAAAACCCTGTCCATTGGGAATTCTACATTCAATTAAAACACCCTTCAAAAGTGAAGTACATACTCAATGGTGAAAAGTTGAAAGCTTTTCCTCTAAGATCAGCAAGACGAGAATGCTCCCTCTCTTCACCTTTATTCAACATAGTATTGAAAATCCTAGCCAGAGAAATTTGGCAAGAAAAGAAAGAAAATTCATTCCAAATCAGAAAGGAAGCAGTAAAACTCACTATTTGCTGATAATATATTGTGTACTTAAATTTAAAGATTTCACCATAACCCTGTTAAAGTGAAGTGAAGTCACTCAGTTGTGTATGATTCTTTGCGACCCCAGGAAAGTAGCCTACCAGGTTCCTCCGTCCATGGGATTTTCCAGGCAAGAGTACTGGAGTGGGGTGCCATGTCCTTCTCCAGGGGATCTTCCTGACCCAGGGATTGAATTTGGGTCTCCCGCATTGTAGGCAGATGCTTTACCCTCTGAGTCACCAGGGGAAGTAAAGAACAGGAAAGCACAAACCTATTAGAAGCAATAAATAATTCAGCAAAGTTTCAGGATATAAAATTATTATTAAATTCTATAAATCTAAATACTAAACAGAAAACTCAGAAATCAACAATTCATAAGTTTTAAATTGAAAGCAGTTATGTACTCACGATGAAACTTTGCACCATCCCACCAAAGATGTGAGTCATATTTTTGTCCAGCATATCCACACTGTGTAAGCCACCTGTCTAGTGGTCACTTGGTAGCTGTCTTGCTTATAAGGTCTACTGTGGTGGTGTTGCAGTGCTTGTGTTCAAGTAGTTCTTATTTTACTTAATATCACTCCTAAGTGCAAGCTTAGTGATGCCTGTAATTTGAATTTTCTTTTACATAATTTGCATAATTTATAAACTAAACTTTATTATATATAAGCATGTATAAGAAAAAATGGTGCATACAGGCATTCCTCATTTTATTATGCTTTGTGAATTCTGTGTTTTTCACATATTGAAGGTTTGTGGCAACCCTGTGTTGTCAGTTGATGGTTAGCATTTTTCTTTTTAGCAATAAAGTTTTTAATTAAGGTAAATACATAGCTTTAGTTAGACATAATACTATTGCAGACTTAATAGACTACAGCATAGTGTAAACATAACTGCACTGGGGAACCAAAAATGGTGTGACTCTCTTTATTGTGATTTTCACTTTATTGTAGTGGTCTGGCACTGAACTTATATTATCTCCAAGGAATGCCTGTTTGAGTTTGGTATTATCCATGGTTTCAGGTATCCACTGAGGGTCTTCAACTGTATTTACTGAAGATAGGGGGAACTACTACACAACAGAAAAAGGACTCTCTCTTCAATAAATTGTGCTGGGTAAACTGGACAGCCACATGCGAAAGAATAAAACTGGAATTCTGTTTTACACTATAAATAAAAATTAACTCAAAGTATATTAAAGAGCCTAAGACCTGTAACCATAAAACTAGAAGAAAACAGAGGCCATAAGCTCCTCTATTTTGGTCTTGGGGGGTGGTTTTTTTGGACTTAATGTCAAACGCAAAGGCAAAAAAGTAAAAACAAACAAATGGGACTATATCAAACTAAAAGTTTGGACATAGCAAAGGAAGCCATCAACAAAATTAAATGGCAACCTAGGGAATGGGAGAAAATGTTTGCAAATCATATACCTGACATAGTATATCTGAAGTATATAAAGACCTCAAACAATAACAAAAAAACAAACAAATTAAAAAATGGGCCGAGGATATAGACATTTTCCTAAAGACACGCAGAGGTAAGCAGGCACGTAAAGAGGTGCTCAACATTATCAGGAAATGCAAATCAAACCCAGAACGAGGTTTTTATCTCTCATCTGTTAGAATGAGTATTTTAAAACGAGAAGAAATAGCAAGTGTTAGAGAGGGTGTGAAGGAAAGCGAACACTTGTACACTGTTGGAGGGAATGTAAATTGGTATGGCCACTATGGAAGACAGTATGGAGATTTCTCAGAAAATTAAAAAAAGAACTACCATATGATCCAGAAATTCCACTTCTGGGAATATATCGAAAGAAAACAAAAATACTAAGTCAAAAAATATCTGTACCCCAACTGCAGCTTATTTATAGTAGCCAAGATACAGAAACAAACTAAGTATCTATTGATGGGTAAATGGATAAAGAAGTTGTGGTACTTATACCTGCCCTGGAATATTATCCAGCCATAAAAGGAATGAAATTTTGCCATTTGTGACAACGTAAACGGATCTTGAGGGCATTATGCTAAGTGAAAGAAATCCGATAGTCAGAGGAGGACAAATACTGGATGGTGTCATGTATCTGGATGTTTTTAGAGGGAATCTAAAAACAAACAAACAAATCAAACTCATAAATTTATTTATTTATTTTTTTTTTTTTTTTTTTTTTTTAATTTTATTTTATTTTTAAACTTTACATAACTGTATTAGGTTTGCCAAATATCAAAATGAATCCGCCACAGGTTTACATGTGTTCCCCATCCTGAACCCTCCTCCCTCCTCCCTCCCCATTCCATCCCTCTGGGTCGTCCCAGTGCACCAGCCCCAAGCATCCAGTATTGTGCATCGAACCTGGACTGGCAACTCATTTCATACATGATATTTTACATGTTTCAATGCCATTTTCCCAAATCTTCCCACCCTCTCCCTCTCCCACAGAGTCCATAAGACTGTTCTATACATCAGTGTCTCTTTTGCTGTCTTGTACACAGGGTTATTGTTACCATCTTTCTAAATTCCATATATATGCGTTAGTATACTGTATTGGTGTTTTTCTTTCTGGCTTACTTCACTCTGTATAATAGGCTCCAGTTTCATCCACCTCATTAGAACTGATTCAAATGTATTCTTTTTAATGGCTGAATAATACTCCATTGTGTATATGTACCACAGCTTTCTTATCCATTCATCTGCTGAGTAATAAATGCTGGAGAGGGTGTGGAGAAAAGGGAACCCTCTTACACTGTTGGTGGGAATGCAAACTAGTACAGCCACTATGGAGAACAGTGTGGAGATTCCTTAAAAAACTGGAAATAGACATGCCTTATGATCCAGCAATCCCACTGCTGGGCATACACACTGAAAAAACCAGAAGGGAAAGAGACACGAGTACCCCAATGTTCATCGCAGCACTGTTTATAATAGCCAGGACATGGAAGCAACCTAGATGTCCATCAGCAGATGAATGGATAAGAAAGCTGTGGTACATATACACAATGGAGTATTATTCATAAATTTAGAGAATAGATTGATGGTTGGGGAGTGGTCAAAATAGGTCAAGGTGGTTAAAAGGTACAAACTTCCAGTTATAAAATAAGTAAGTAATGGTGACAATGTGTAGCAGGGAGACCAGAGTTAAAAATCCTATTTTGTGTATATGAAAGTGGCTAAGAGAGTAAATCTTAAATGTCATCATAAGAAAAAAAGTGTAGGTATGTGTTGTTATGGATAGTAGCTAGATTTATTGTAGCAATTATTTTGCAATGTATACAAATATTGAATCATTATGTTGTATACCTGAAACTAATATAGTGTTATACATCACTTTTTTTTTTTTTTAAAAAGAAGCAAAATTAAAATGTTCTCAGACAAAAAGTGCTATGGAAATTTGTTGCTGGTATACAATAAAAATTAGTAAATGAAGTCATTTGAGAAAAAGCAGTCTCAGAGAAGAAAATAGAGAATACATCTTAAGGTAGTCACAAGTGGAAACAAAGAAGTTAAAGAGAGAATGAAAATCACTAGAAATTAATTATGTTGATAAATAGAATACTAGCTGTTTAAAACGAAAGTAATAATGTATTATGGTGTTTATATCTCATATGGAAATATCATATTAATTGTACAAAACATGGGAGGGATTAAATGTTGTTACATTTCTTCAGCATTCTTGTATTATTTGAGAAATGCTAAATATCTGAATTTAAGTAAGACTGTAATATGTTAAGCATCCACTAAAAGAAAAATACAAAATGTTCTAACTACAACACTAAAGTTAGATAAAGTAGGTAAAAAAGAATTTTTAAAAGTATTTCATTAATACAAACACGGCAGGAACGGAGAAATAAAGCAGACAGGTGGGATAAAGAGAATACATAAAAAACAGAGAAAGTAGCAGAATCAAATTAGTAATAGGAAAATGTAAGTGGTAAAAAAACTCCAATGAGAAGGCAAAGATTATTAGGTGGTATTTAAGAAAATAAGACTCAACTGTATCCTATTTACAAGAGACAAACTTTAAATATAAGAATATAGATAGGGAGAAGGTTAAAGAATAAATATATAATAAGACATATTAACTCACAGAGACTATACTCATCAGAAAATTTAGACTTTAAGGCCAAAGATTATTTCATAATGAAAAGAAGAAAATATAATTCTAAAATTATGTGCAGATAGTAACAAAGTTTTAAATTGTATTAATCAAAAATTGGCAGAAATATTAGAAGAAATAGACAAATTCACAATCAGAGTTTAAGATAAGGCAAGTAGAAAAAATTAGTAAAGATATACATAATTTGAACAAACCTGACATGATTGACATAAGGAAGAAGACATAAATTTTTTAAGTGGCCATGGAACATTGAACAAAAGATAGTTTATACTGAGCTATAAAAAAAATCTTTGGAAATATTAAAGGATTGGAAACATAACAAACTATGTTCCTTTGCCATGTTGGAAATAAGTTATAAATCAATATAAGAAACACAGCTAGAAAATCTCCCCAAATCTGGAAATTTCAAATTTTGAGGCAGTACATTTCAATATAACTCACTGAGCCAAATGGTAAAAACTCAATTGAAATGAAAAAATATTCTGAACTGAATAATAATGAAAATATAATATATTGAAATGTATAGGGCATAGAGAAAACAGTATTTAAAGGGAAAATATGAGCTTTGAATGTATATATTAGAAGGATAGTTGACAATCTATGATCAAACTTTTATTTTAAGGGGTAGAAAAATAACTGCAAACAAGAGAGAGAGAAGAAGGATATGTGAACAGAAAAAGAAAAATAACTGACGTGGAAAGCAAAGGCACGATCAAGAATATTGACAAAGCCAGAAGTCATATGATGACAATTAATGGGTCAACTGGACTGGACCACAGGGTGCCCAGATACTTGGGTAAACATTATTTTGGGTGTGTCTGTGAGGGATGTTTTTGGAAGAGATTAACATTTGAATCAGTAGACTAAATAAAGCAGATTGCCTTTCCCGAAGTGGGTGGGCCTTTAATTTTGTAAAGGCCTTAATAGAACAAAAAGGTTGAGTAATAGGGTATCATTTCTCTCTCTGAGTCTTCAAGCCGGGATATCCTGCCTTCACATTTGAACTCAAACTGGAACTTTCATCATAAGTTCTGTTTCTCAGGTTTTTGGACTAAGACTGGAAATATGACACCAAGTCTCTTTGATCTCCAGATTTGTGACTGCAAATAATTGGACTTCCCAGCCTCCATAATCGTGTGAGCCATTTCCTACCAGTTCTGTTTCTCTGGAGAATCCTTACTAGATTTTGATACCAAGAGTGGTCTTCTTGGGATTCCTCAGCCTCTATAATCCTGTAAGCCAATTCCTTATGAGAAATCTCTTTATTTACATTCCTTATTTATTCTGTATTACTGGAGAACCCTGGTTCTCAAGTTGCATATTTGAATATTTCTGTAAAATTTTATTAACATCTAGAAAAATTGATCAAGAAATAAGAGAAATAAAATAATTATTACTAAAAATAAAAAATTTGTCATCACATATTTATGATATATGAAGTTAACTAAAAATATAATAAAGTATATTTTGTACAACATTAAGAATAGGTGTAAAACTTTAAATGAAAAATTATATTAAAAACATAACTCACCACAAATGACATAAGAAGTAATTGAACCATCTCAAGGCTTTTCATCTATTAAAAGAAACTGAATTCTTCTTGTAAAGAAAACTCCATGAAGAAGACAACCTGACTGGGAAATTCTTCCAAATATTTAAAGAAGAAAAAAGTATCAACCAAACATAAACTCTTTAAGAGATTCCAAAAAGAGACAACAGTTCTTGCTTCATGAGTCCAATATAATCCCAACACCAAAACCTAAAAATAACATTAAAAGGAGGTAAAATTAGAGGCTTATATCTCTTATGAAAATAAATGTGAATTCTTAAACACAAGATTAGCAAATTGAATCCAGTAAATGTGAAAAGGGTAATAAATCATGACTGAATAAGGTTTATCCAAGGAATGCAAGGTCAGCTGAACATTTAAAAAAAAAAATCAAACAATAAAAAAAAATCACTTTAATTCATTGCATTAACAGAAAGGGAAAATAATGTCATTGCAATATATATAGAAAAGCATTTGATAAAATTCAACCCATATTCATAAGAAGTACTCACAGAAAACTGGGAGTAGAAAGGAGCATCCTTGACCTGATAAAGAGCACATATAAAAAATATACAGCTAAGCTCATACATAGTGTTAAATATTGAATGTCTCCTCTCTCCTTGAGTTTGGGAAAAAGAATGTCCACTATCACCATTTCTACTCTATTCAACATTATTCTGGAGGTTATATCCAGGACAAAAGAGCAAGAGAAAGAAATTAAAGTGTAAATATTAGAAAGAAAGAAACAAAATTGCTTTTAAGAAGACATGAATATATATATAGAAAATCCAAAAGAATCTACAAACTGTCATATTTAATATTTGAATTTTGCAAAGCCTTTTCAATATAAAATTATTTGTTATAAAATAAATATACACATTTTTAATATATTTCCAGTACCAAATAGTAAACAAATAGTATCAAAATCATACAAATTTCTAGGAATAAGGAATTTGAAACTAAGGAAGATATAAATATCTGGAATAATATTTCATTTTCATGGAATGCATGAAATTCATTATGCATGTATGAAATCAATGTCTTTAATGTAATTGTTGGAGGAAATCAAAATGTCAGAGTTGGAGGATGCAGAAGTCACCTTCCCTTACAAATGTGTCAAAAATACACCTACAAGTGGAACAGTTCTCACTGAAAACTGGAGACTGGCAAAAAAAATTCCTGCACAAATGAGGTTGTAAGAGAGATTCACATGGGATCAGGTAGGAAGGAAAGAAAAATGATCAGGTTGGGATCTGCATCTCAGGGAGGGAGCTCAGAGAAAAAGGGAGATTAAATGGGGAGAGATCTTGCTGGGGGTGTGAGCAGTTTGAAAGACATATTGGGCATCCCAGTCCTGGGGTCCTGAATGGGAAAGACAAGCCCCCTTGGCTGACTGGAAGGCTGGTGAGCCTAACAGGAGGACTTTTAGGAACAACTAACAGCAGGAAGGCTAGACTTCATTCAGGAGGAGTGTGTGTATCCTCGCTTGCTCCTGAGGCACGGTGGAGAGGGGGTAGTAAAACTGTGAGGATCGCTGACTGGCTTTCCTCAAATGCCCCGGTGTGTGTCCCAGTCTGAGCTGAGGGAACACTCCAGACCCTGTTTCTTCATTTTGCAGCTCTATGCTGGAGCCAGGGCTGCCATGACTGAGGAAAGAGGGCTCAGCTGTGAGAAACGGAGGTAGCTTAGACCCCAAACGGCATCTGAGCAGGGTGGGGGCAATCCTTACTGGCACTTTCAGAAGAAGCCCCAAAGCCTTTCTCCAGCCAAACTCCCACAACCTGCACCCCGTCACGTGCCAAAAGCTCATATAGGTGCTATTTGCTCTAGCACTGCTCCCCTCTGGGGTTAGAGTGTTGGTGCTCGGATGAGAAGAGCTCACGCTTAAAGAAAAAAACACAGGATGCATCTGACCCTCAGGGCTCAGCTCTAGCTACTTGAGACCACTCCACTCGTCCCCTTGAGCCTGGTGACAGCCACTGAATGGGGGAAACCCGGCTTAACATCTGGTTCCTACCCTAGCTCACGCGTCTTCAGCCTCACTTCTTACCAAAGTGACTAGCTGCCAGGACACACTGAGGTAAGCTGTGACTTGGGATCATGTAAAACCCAGCTCTCTCCCTAAAGCCACTCGGCACAGGCAGAATGTATAGGATGCTCCCACATGAGATTACGTCAAGATTGCAAAAGATTTTTGTTTCATCTAATTTCAGAGAGACAGAGAAAGTTGAGCAAAATGAGAAGACAGAGGAATTGGTCCCAACTGAAAGACAAGAGAATACCTATGAAAAACAACCAATGAAACAGAAACAATTTATCTGGTAAAGAATTAGTAATAAGAATGCTAACTGAAGACTTCCTGGTGGCTCAGACAGTAAAGCGTTTGTCTACAATGCAGGAGACCTGGGTTTGATCCCTGGGTTGGGAAGATTCCCTGGAGAAGGAAATGGCAACCCACTCCAGTACCCTTGCCTAGAAAGTCCCATGGATGGAGGAGCCTGGTGTCCATGGGGTCGCAAAGAGTCAGACACAACTGAGTGACTTCACATGCTAGCTGAATTAGGGAAAAGATTAGATGAACACAGAATTTTCACAAGGCTAGGAAAAAAAAAAAGAACTAGTCTATTTTGGAACTTGAGAATATGATAACTAAAGTGAAAAACACACTAGAAAGAATCAAGAGCAGACTAGGTGATACAGCAGAATACATAAGTGATCTGGAAGACAGAATAACAAAAATCACCCAATCAAAACCATACTGTTGTTTTCAGTCACCCAGTTGGGTCCGACTCTTTGCAATCGCATGGACTGTAGCAATTAAGGCTTCACTGTCCCTCACCATCTCCCGGAGTTTGCCCAAGTTCATGTCCATTGCATCGGTGATGCCATCCAGCCATCTCATCCTCTGATGCCCTTTTCTCCTTCTGTTCTCAATCTTTTCCAGCACCAGGGTTTTTTCCAATGAGTTGGCTATTCACATCAGGTGACCAAAATATTGGAGCTTCAGCATCAGTCCTTCCAATGAGTATTCAGGGTTGATTTCCTTTAAGACTGACTGGTTTGATCTCCTTGCTGTCGGAGGGACTCTCCAGCACCACACTTCAAAGGCATCAATTCTTTGGTGCTCTGCCTTCTTTACAGTCCAGCTCTCACAGCAATACAGGATTACTGGAAAGATCATAGCTTTGACCATATGGACATTTGTCCGCAAAGTGATGTCTTTGGTTTTCAACGCACTGTCTAGGTTTGTCATAGCTTTCCTGCAAAGAAGCAATGGTCTTCTAATTTCATGTGCAGACACTATCTGTATGATTTTAGAGCTTAAGAAGAGGAAATCTGTCACTGCTTCCACCTTTTCTCCCTCTATTTGCCATGAAGTTATGGGGCTGAATGCCATGATCTTTGTTTTTTTTTTTTTTAATATTTAGTCTTAAGCCAGCTTTCTCACTCTCCTCCTTCACCCTCATCAAGAGGCTCTTCAGTTCCTCTTCACTTTCTGCCATTAGAATGGTAACGTCGGCCTATGTAAGGTTGTTGATCTTTCTCCTGCCAATCTTGATTTCAGCTTGTAACTCATCCAGCCTGGCATTTCTCATGATTTGCTCAGTGTCTAATTTAAATAAACAGGGTGACAACAAACAGCTTTGTTGAACTTGCTTCTCAATCCTGGACCAGTCAGTTGCTCCATACAGGATACTAACTGTTGCTTCCCAACTCACATGCAGGTTTCTCAGGAGACAGGTAAGATGGGCTGGTATTCCCATCTTTTTGAGAGCTCTCCACAGTTTGTTATGTTCCACACAGTCAAAGGCTTTAGTGTAGTTGAGGAAACAGAGGTAGATGTTTTCTGGAATCCCCTTGCTTTCTCTATGATCCAGCAAATGTTGGAAATTTGATCTCTGCTTCCTCTGTGCCTTTTCTAAACCCAGCTTGGATGGCTGGAGGTTCTCAGTTCACATAATGCTGAAATCTAGCCTGTAGGATTTTGAGCATAACCTTACTAGCAATGGAGATAAGTGTGACTGTCCGGTGGTTGGAACATTCTTTAACACTGCCCTTCTTGGGAATTAGGATGAGGATTGACCTTTTTTGGTCCTGTGGCCATTGCTGGGTTTTCCAGATTTGCTGACATATTGAGTGCAGCACTCTGATAAAATCTTTTAGAATTTTAAATAGCTCTACTGGAATTCCATCACACCCACTAGCTTTATTGACAGCTGTGTTTCCTAAGGCTCACTTGACTTCACACTCCAGAATGTCTGGCTGTGGGTGACTGACCACACCATCGTGGTTATCCAGGCCACTAAGAACTATTTTGTACAGTTCTTCTGGGTATGATTTCCATCTCTTCTTGATCTCTTTTGCTTCTACTAGGTCTCTACTAGACGTATAGAGTCTGAAATGCAGTACTTGGGTGCAACCTCAAAATGACAGAATGATCTTGGTGTGTTTCCAAGGCAATCAAAACTATAGAAAAAGACAAATTTTAAAAAATTAAAACATTTCAATGGCACCCCACTCCAGTACTTTTGCCTGGAAAATCCCACGGACGGAGGAGCCTGGTAGGCTGTAGTCCATGGGGTTGCTAGAGTCAGACACAACTGAGCAACTTCACTTTCACTTTTCACTTTCATGTACTGGAGAAGGAAATGGCAACCCACTCCAGTGTTCTTGCCTGGAGAATCCCAGGGACAGGGAAGCCTGGTGGGCTGCAGTCTATGGGGTTGCACAGAGTCGGACACGACTGAAGCGACTTAGCAGCAGCAGCAGCAAGAAGTCTGTGGGAAAACATTAAATGTACCAACATTTACATTATAGCTGTCTCAGAAGGAGAAAAGAGAGAAATGGTCAAAAATCTGTTTGAAGAGATTATGGCTGAAATTTTCCCATAGCTAAAGAAGGATACAGAAACCCAGGTGCAGAAAGTACAGAGGGTCTCAAACAACGGGGACAGAAACAGTCCCACACCAAGACATACCATAATTAAAATGACTATAGTTAAATATTAGGAGGAAATTCTAAAGGCAGCAAGAGAAAAACAGGGTCAGTTGACTAAGGAACCCGCATAAAGTTATCAGCTGATTTTTTTTCAGAGCTAGGACACACACAGACAGAAAGTGAGGGGATGGAAAAAGTATTTCATGCAAACAGAAGCAACAAGAATGCAAGGGTAGCAATACTGATATCAGAAAAAATAGACTTTAAATAAAACAATAACAAAAGACAGAGAATGTCATTATATAATGATACAAGGATCAATACCAGAAGAGGATATTATACTTATTAACATATATACATTCAACACAGGAACACCTAAATTCATAAATCAAATTAACAGACATAAAGAGAATTGATAACATTACAACTAGTAGGGGAATTTAACACCCCACTTATATCAATGGACAAGTCATCCAGACAGAAAATCAATATGAGTGGTCCTAAATGATGCAAAAGGCCACTTGGACTTAATAGATTTATCTACAGGACATTCCACTCTAAAACAGCAGAATACCTTTTTTTTAAGTGTGCATGTAACTCTAGGATAAATCAGATTTTAAGCCAAAAAAGCAAGTCTTGAAAAGTTTAACAGGATAGAAATTATACCAATTATTTTTTCTAAACACAACACTATGAAACAAGAAATTGGTTAAAGAAAAATGGGAAAAGCACAAACACACGGAGACTAAATAACACGCTACTAAAAAAACCCCAATAGATGACCAATGAAAACAAAGAAGATATGAGAAAATACCTTGAGACAAATGAAAATGGAAACACAATTTTCCAAAATGTATGGTATGCAACAAAAGCAATTATAAGAGGGAAGCTTACAGCAATTTAGGCTGACCTAAAGAAACAAGAACAATGTCAAATAAACAATCTATAGGAATTAGAAAAAGAAGAACAAACAAAGCCCAAATTCAGCAGAAGGAAGGAAATAATAAAGACTCAAGAGAAAATAAATAAAATAGAGGCCATAAAAATGGAAAAGATCAATAAAACCAAGGGTAGATAAAGATAAAGATATTTTTAAAGATAAAATTAATAAACCTTTACCTAGGCTAATCAAGATGAAAAGAGACATGACAAAAATAAATAAAATAAGAAATGAAAAAAGAAAAATATCAACCAATATCACAGAAATATGAAAACTCATAAAAGAACACTACAGTTACATGGCAACAAATTGGACAACCTAGATTAAATGGACAAACTTCTAGAAACACAGAAACTTGCAAGGTTGAATCAGGAATAAATAGATAATCTGAACAGACTGTTCACTAGTACTGAAATTGAATTTGTAATAAAAAATGTAATTAAAAAAAAAACCTCTCAGATAACAAAACTCTAGTACTATATGGCTTTACAGGGGAATTCTATCAAACATATAAAGAAGAGTTAATACCTATCCTCAAACTATTCCAAGAAGTTTAAGAAGTTGGAAACCTTAAATGTAGTCTATAAGGACATAATTACCCTGATACCAGAATCAGACAAAAATATTACAAAAAATTAATATTACAGGCCAATATCTCTGATGAACATAGATGCAAAAATCCTCAAAAATTTTACCAAACCAAATTCAGCAGTATATAAAAGTAATCATACACCATGATCAACTGGAATTTATTCCAAGTATGCAAGGATTGTTTAACATTCACAAATCAATCAACATGATATACTACACTAACAAAAAGAAGGATAAAATCACATGATCATCTCAATAAATGCAGAAAAAGCAATTAACAAAATCCAACATCCATTCACGATAAAATCTCTCATCAAAGTAGGCATAAAGGGAATATATCTCAACATAATAAGGGCCATTTATGATAAATTCAACAGCTATCATCATGCTCAATGGTGAAAAACTGAAAGCCTTTCCTCTACAAGCAGGAATAATACAATGATACCAACTCTCACCACTTTCATTTAACAAAGTATAATACTATGTTAAATACTAAGTATTTAACTTCTATCAGAAGTCTCAGGCTTAGCAATCAAGCTAGAAAAAGAAATACACATCAAAATTGGAGAAGAAGTAAAATGGTCACTAATTGCAGATCACACAATACTATACTACTTCTACTAAGTCGCTTAGTAGTGTCCAACTCTATGCGACCCCATAGGCAGCAGCCCACTAGGCTCCCCTGTCCCTGGGATTCTCCAGGCAAGAACACTGGAATGGGTTGCCATTTCCTTCTCCAATGCATGAAAGTGAAAGTGAAGTTGCTCTGTCGTGTCTGACTTTTCACAACCCCATGGACTGCAGCCCACCAGGCTCCTTTGTCCATGGGATTTTCCAGGCAAGAGTACTGGAGTGAGGTGCCATTGCTTTCTCCAACACAATACTATAGAAAACTATAAAATCAGCACCAAAAAACCTGTTAGAATAAATGAATTCAGCAAAGTTGTAGGATAAAAGATAAATACACATAAATCTGTTGCTTTTCTATACATAATAATGAACTATCAGTAAGAGTAAGCCAGAAAACAGTACAGTTTAAAATTGTTTCAAAAACTGGAGCCTATTATACAGCGTGAAGTAAACCAGAAAGAAAAACACCAATACAGTATACTAATGCATATATATGAATTTAGAAAGATGGTAATGATAACCCTGTATGCAAGACAGCAAAAGAGACACAGATGTATAGAACACTCTTTTGGACTCCGTGGGAGAGGGCGAGGGTGGGATGATTTGGGAGAATGGCATTGAAACATGTCTATTATCACATGTGAAACAAATCTGCCAGTCCAGGTTTGATGCATGATACAGGGTGCTCGGGGCTGGTGCACTGGGATGACCCAGAGGGAGGGGATGGGGAGGGAGGTGGGAGGAGGGTTCAGGATGGGGAACACGTGTACACACATTGCGTATTCATGTTGATGTGTGACAAAACCAATACAATATTGTAAAGTGATTAGCCTCCAATTAAAATAAATAAATTAAAAAAAAATAAAAAAATAAAATTGTTTCAAAAATAGCAAAATATCTAGAAATAAACTTAACCAAGGAGGTGAATGACATATCCTCTAAAAACTACAAAACAATGATGATGGAATTTGCAAATGATATAAACAAATAGATATTTCATGTTATTTGACTGGAAGAATTAATATTATTAAAATATCCATACTACCAAAAGCAATCTGGAAATTTAATCCAAACCTAATGAAAATATCCATGACCTTTTTTTTTTAAGAACTTGAACAAAGTATCCTAAAATTTGTATGGAATTATAATACACCCCAAATTGCCAAAGCAATCTTGAGAAAAAAGGACAGTGATGGAGGTATTACATTTCCTGATTTCAGAGTATACATACTACATAGTTAGAGTTATCAAAACAGTATGGTGCTGGCAAAAAAAGGAGACACAGATTATAGGAACAAGATAGGGAGCCCAGAAATAAGCCCACACAGCTATGGTCAACTAATCTATGACAAGCAAGGCAAGTATATATGATGGAAATAAGACTCTTTCTTCAACAGTTGGTGCTGGGAAAACTTTACAGTTATCTATAACACAATGAGATTACAACATCTCCTCATACCATATGCAAAATAAATGTAAAATAGGTTAAAGGCCTAAATTTAAAAACCGAAACCATAAAACTCCTAGATGAAAATATAGATAGAAGATTCTTTGATAAATATACTTTTATCAAAGTATATATACAATATACCTTTTGATCTGCCTTCTGAGGCAAAAGAAATAAAGCAAAAAGAAACAAATGGGACCTAATTAAAGAACACAATCAACAAAATAAAAAGACAACCTACCGAATGTGAAAAAATATTTTCAAATAGTATGGACAAAAAAGAGTTAATATCCCAAAATACATAAACAGAACATACAACTCATTTAAAAAAAAAGAAATAACCTGATCAAAAATTGGGCATAAGATCATAATAGAAACTTTCAAAGAAGACATACAGATGTCTAATAGGCAAACTAAAAGATGTTAACATCACTAGTCATCATAAAAATGCAAATCAAAACAAAAATGAAACACCACCTCACATTTGTTAGAATGGCTATCATAAAATTCTTCAAATAACAATTGTTGACCAGGGTGTGGAGAAAAGGGAACCCTTATACACTGTTGGTGCAGATATAGATTAGTGCAGACACTGTGGAAAACAGTGCGGAAAAGAGTACAGTAGTTCTATTTTTAGTTTTCTAAAAAAATCATATTTTCCAGCAATTCCTGGGTATTCTTCTGATGAAAACGAAAACTCTAATTTGAAAAAGATACATGCATCCTGATCTTCACAATGGCATTATTTACAATAGCCAAGATACAGAAAACACTTAAGTGTCTATCAAAAGATGAGCGGATACAGAAGATGTGAAAGCTGTCATCTATAATGCAATATTATTTAGCCATCAGTTCAGTTGCTCAGTCACGTCTGACTCTTTGCGACCCCATGGACTGCAGCACACCAGGCTTCCCTATCACCAACTCCCAGAGCTTACTCAAACTCATGTCTATCAAGTTGGTGATGCCATCCAACCATCTCATCCTCTGTCATCCCCTTCTCCTCCTGCCTTCAATCTTTCCCAGCATCAGGGTCTTTTCCAATGAGTCAGTTCTTCTCATCAGGTGGCCAAAGTATTGGAGCTTCAGCTTCAGCTTTCAGTGAATATTCAGCTTCAGCTTCCAGTGAATATTCAGGACTGATTTTCTTTGGGATGGACTGGTTGGATCTCCTTGCAGTCCAAGAGACTCTCAAGAGTCTTCTCCAACACCACAGTTCAAAAGCATCAATTCTTTGGTGCTCAGCTTTCCTTATAGTCCAACTCTCACATCCATACATGATGACTGGAAAAATCATAGCTTTGATTAGATGGACCTTTGTTGGCAAAGTAATGTCTCTGCTTTTTAATATGCTGTCTAGGTTGGTCATAATTTTTCTTCCAAGGAGCAAGCATCTTTTAATTTCATGGCTGCAATCATTATCTGCAGTGATTTTGGAGCCCAAATAGATAAAGTCTATCACTGTTTCCATTGTTTTCCCATCCATTTGCCATGAAGTGATGGGACTGGATGCCATGATCTTAGTTTTATTTAGCCATAAAAATTAAATGAAATTCTGCCATTTGCAATAATGAGCCAGAGAATATTATGCTTAGTGAAATAGACAAAGATAAATACTCTGTTGTCACATATCTGGAACTTAAAAAATAAAAGAAACAAATGTATAACAGCAAGAGATTCACAGATACAGTGAATAAACTAGTGATTATCCATAGGGAGAGGGAAGTTGGGAGGGGTAAAATAGGTATATGGGATATGGAATAGATAAGCAACAAGGATACATTGCATATCACAGGAAAATACAGCTATTGTTTTATAATAATGTTTATATGTAGTATAATCTATAAAAACATTAAATCACTTTGCTGTGCACCTCAAAGTAATACAGTATTGTAAATCAACTATGCTGTGCTGTGCTGAGTCGCTCAGTCATGTCAGAGCCTGGTGACCCCATGGACTGTAGCTGGCCAGGCTCCTCTTTCCATGGGGATTCTTCAGGCAAAAATACTACAGTGGGTTGCCATCCTCCATGGGATCTTCCCAACCCAGGGATTGAACCCAAGTCTCCTGCAGGAGGATTCTTTACCTTCTGATCTACCAGGGAAGCCCATGAATACTGGAGTGAGCAGCCTATTCCTTCTCCAGGGGGGGGATCTTCCTGGACCAGGAATCAAACCAGTGTCTCCTGCATTGCAGGCAGATTATTTACCACCTGAGCTACCAGGGAATTTAAAAAAAAAATGTCCATTTTCCCCAGGTAGGCGATTTTTAAGGAATAAAACAAAATTTAAGAATTTATGCACTACTAGATATCAAGACTTACTAAAAAGATACTAAGCATGTGATATTTACCCAAGGATAGAAAGTTGTCCAACTGTAAAAAATACAGACTGCAGAAAAGTTCTATCCCCATATGGTCACCTGATTTGCTACAAGGATATTTGCTATTTCCTCTTGCTATTTCAGGAGGAAAAGAATGGTCTTTTCCATAAATTATCATGGAACAATTAGTATGTATATGGAAAAAATAAACTTTGATCCCTTACAAAGAATTCTGTTCAAGGTGGATCAAAGCTCTCAATATAAATGTCAAAATAAAAAGCGTGCAGAAGGAAAGTGAAAGTCGCTCAGTTGTATCTGACTCTTTGTGACCCCATGGACTATAGTCTTTCCCTTCTCTAGGGGATCTTCCCAACCCAGGGATTGAACCCAGTTCTCCTATATTGCAGGCAGATTCTTTACCAGCTGAGCCACTAGGGAAGCCCAAGAATACTGGAGTGGGTAGCCTATCCCTTCTCCAGCGAATCTTCCTAACCCAGGAATCGAACTGACGTCTCCTGCATTGCAGGCAGATTCTTTCCCAATTGAGCTATTGTGGTTTTATTAAATAGGATACAAAAAAGCATGAACTATATAATAAAAGATTGGTAAATTGATAAATTGAACTTCATTAAAATCAAAGACTTCTGTTTTTCAAAATATCATTGAAAGAGGGAAAAGGGAAGCCACACACTGGGAGAAGATATTCATAATACATATATCCAAAATGGCAAGAACCTCGAATACACAAAGAGTATTTTAGTCATTAATTAAAAGACAGATAATCTCTTTACAAAATGGACCAAGGCTTTAAATAGGCACTTCATAAAACTGACTTCAGAAAGACAACAAGGGCACAAAATAAAGCTCAACATCATTACTTACCAAGGAAATGCAAACCAAAACCAAATGAGATCCAGTTTCACATATACCCAAATGGCCAAATTAAAAAGACTGTCGATTAGTACCACATATGGACTAGAAAATGAGACAAGTAGAACCTACATGTTTTCTTTGTGAAAATATAATTTAGTACAACAACCTATTTGGAAAACTATTTTGAAGCAGCTAAACCTGTATACCTCATGGCCCAGTAGTTCTCATCATAGTATATACCCAGGGGAATTGATTGTGTATATCTACCAAAAGACACATAAAACAATGCATCTTTTAACAGCTTTATTTACAATAGTCTCAAGGGGAAAAGATCTGAATTTTTAAGTAAATTGTAGAACACCCATGTATGAAAAGCAATGAAAAGATGGAATTATTTCCACTCCCTACAATATAATCAAATTCATAATTGCAACACTGAGTAAAAATAGAAAATAATGAGTTTGCTTTATATAACCATTTACATGATGTTCAAGAATAATCAAAATTAATCTAAGGTGACAGATATCAGAGGAATGATCTAGGGATGGAGTGAGGGAGCAGTTTGTATTGCTGGCAAAAGGGTACATGAAATCCTTTTCAGATGTTGTTAATATTTTGTGTCTTGATCTGGAAGGTATATGCTTATTCAAAATTTCATCCAGCAGTACACATAAGATTTGTGCATTTTACTATATCTCAATGTTAAAAAAAGAGTAAATGGGAAATTCTCAGAAAAACTAATACAAATGGCCAATAAAGGGAAATATGCTCAAATATATAAACAAAGAAATGTATGTTAAAGTAATAGTGAACATCATTAAGACTGCAAAAAAGTTGAAAAGAAGGGAGTACATTGCTGGTAGGAATGTGAATTATCACCATAGCTTAGAATGCAACCTGGCAAGACCTATTAAAACTATAAACGCATATACTTTTGACCAAAGATATCATATCTGAGAATCTCTTTCATTGCAATAAAAACTCTAGTTCTTAGTTGATATTTATAAAAGTTGCAACAATAAAGGGTAAAGATGGAAATAAAGTTAATGTACAAATAGAGTTACTGATTTTAAAAATTTTGATAATACACATGATGTCATAGTAAATAATAATTAAATGGGGTTAGTTAGAACTATATAAGTTGACTTGGAGTGATATAGTGAGAAATGGAAGAAAAAGAGACATGGATATATTTTTATTGTATATTGGTGAAAAAATTAGAACAATTCATATACATGTATATTTGTATGGAATTGTATTTTTATGCATAGTTATACATGTCTCCTGCCTCTTGAGAAACCTGTATGCAAGTCAGGAAGCAACAGTTAGAACTGGACATGGAACAACAGACTGGTCCCAAATAGGAAAAGGAGTACTTCAAGGCTGTATATTGTCACCCTGCTTATTTAACTTATATGCAGAGTACATCATGAGAAATGCTGGGCTGGAGAAAGCACAAGCTGGAATCAAGATTGCTGGGAGAAATATCAATAACCTCAGATATGCAGAAGACACCACCCTTATGGCAGAAAGTGAAGAGGAACTAAAAAGCCTCTTGATGAAAGTGAAAGAGGAGAATAAAAAAGTTGGCTTAAAGCTCAATATTCAGAAAACGAAGATCATGGCATCTGGTCCCATCACTTCATGGCAAATAGTTGGGGAAACAGTGTCAGACTTTATTTTTTTGGGCTCCAAAATCACTGCAGATGGTGATTGCAGCCATGAAATTAAAAGATGCTTACTCCTTGAAAGAAAAGTTATGACCAACCTAGACAGCATATTAAAAAGCAGAGACATTGCTTTGTCAACAAAGGTCCATCTAGTCAAGGCTATGGTTTTTCCAGTGGTCATGTATGGATGTGAGATTTGGACTATAAAGAAAGCTGAGCGCTGAAAGAATTGATGCTTTTGAACTGTGGTGTTGGAGAAGACTCTTGAGAATCCCTTGGACTGCAAGGATATCCAACCAGTCCATCCTAAAGGAGATCAGTCCTGGGTGTTCATTGGAAGGACTGACGTTGAAGCTGAAACTCCAATACTTTGGCCACCTCATGCGAAGAACCGACTCATTTGAAAAGACCCTGATGCTGGGAAAGATTGAGGGCAGGAGAAGGGGACAACAGAGGATGAGATGGTTGGATGGCATCACCGACTTAATGGACATGGGTTTGGGTAGACTATGGGATTGGTGATGGACAGGGAGGCCTGGTGTGCTGCGGTTCATGGGGTTGCAAAGAGTTAGACACAACTGAGCGACTGAACTGAACTGAAGTGTGTTATAAGAATATGGAAAAAAGGAAAAATATACTAGATTTTAAAACATGGATAAGATGGTGAGATGGGTGATGGGGGTTTGGAAATGTTGACTAGGATGGTAAGTAAAAAAAAAAAAACAATAAATAAGAGTGCACAGAAAATTCCCATTGAATGTGGATTGGACTATATTTACACATTTATGTCAAAGTATTTATACATGTACATATGTAAAAAGAAATTTAAAACTGGCATTTACTTATAAAAATTACCATTAATTAAACCCATAATTATTTCACATAAGTATTTTTTATAAATCTATTGCTGTCTTTGTACAACTGTGCATTTTAACAAAATTTTATTTGTAAATACTTCTTTGTATATCTATGAGATCTATACAAAGAGCTCATAGATCTTTGTATTTCTATGATATTTATATTAAATAAAGATTTATTATGCAATCTTTAATAAATCATAATAAATACACAATTTATTATGAACCAATAAATTGCTTCATATTTCCTTCTAGAAAATATATAATTTACCGATTTTCAAATGCCAAATCATGCACATTTTAAAAATCAAGGCTATATTAACATTCTTGTCATAACCATTTTTGTATATACATTTTCCCTTTGTTTTTTAAAAACAATTTCATTACAGTAGTTTAAATTCAGGCTTCCCTGGTGGCTCAGTGGGTAAAGCGTCTGCCTACAATGTGGGAGACCAGGGTTCAATCCCTGAGTTGGGAAGATCCCCTGGAGAAGGAAATGGCAACCCACTCCAGTACTCTTGTCTGGAAAATCCCATGGACTGAGAAGCCTGGTAAATTCCTGGGTATGTGGTTATTAGGTCAAAGGTTATGAACATTTTTATGACTCTTGAAGCATGCTGCCAGATTTTATCCTCAAAGAAGGAAACAATGGATATTATGGATATTAATGGATATTAATACCAGAAATTTGTATCTCCAATTTTTCAAATTGTCCTCTAAAAATTTTTAATATCAAGATATTAAAGGCACATTTTATTGCTTTAGAGATAAAGCTTGATTGTTTTTCAATATTGAGATAATCTTATCATTCCATTTTTGTTGATGCCTTTGAACTACATTCCCCCTGGACTTTGGCATTACTCTTTTATAAACTGACATTTAAAATGTATTTTAGATAATTACTCTTTTGAGAGCATATGGGAATTTTATGAGGAATAAAGGGATTTGATTTGTGCGAATGGAGTCTTGCCTGGACACTCAGAGTTAGGGACATATAGAAGACACTGAAAAATTCAGGGGAGTGGGAATTCCGTAAGGAAAAGTGCTCAGTAGCTGAGTAGCTACGCTTGGAGATGATTATGTTGCAATGTATTGTCCTTTGCCTCTCTAGCGTTCAATAATCCTGTAAGACTCAGTTTCAGTGTTGCTCTTCCGAGGAGGCTGTTTAGACACTTCCATATTTAAACTTCCATGCTCACACAGAACCTAGGAATGTCCCTGTCATCTTCACTTAACATTCTGTTTTATTACATTTGGGTTATTCATCTCCTCATTGAACTTGAAAACTATGAAGGCTGAAACTGTCACCTAATAGGGTAGTTAACATGTAGTAGGCTGCAAAAAATAATGAATGAAGCAATTTATCTCAAATAGGAAGTGAATGTCTTATATGGGATTGTTGATAATTAAGCTCATTCATATTAGCAGGAATGAACATGGTTGTTCTTTTATTACCCACAAAAATTATAAATTTGGGAGGAATCTCAAATGATACATCCACACAGACAGATAACTATATATATAATTCTTCAGTGAAGGGGTTTTTATACCTTGATGTAATAGTCCATTCAATGTGTAACAGTGAAGTAGTATAAGTAATTTGTCAAAAAGTCTGTTGCAGTTGACCATGTGATTCTATGAGAAAATTATATAAAGTAAGCTATTTATCATTTCCTGCTGCTGCTGCTGCTAAGTCGCTTCAGTCGTGTCTGACTCTGTGCGACCCCAGAGACAGCAGCCCACCAGGCCCCGCCGTCCCTGGGATTCTCCAGGCAAGAACACTGAATTGGGTTGCCATTTCCTCCTCCAATGAATGAAAGTGAAAAGTGAAAGTGAAGTCGCTCAGTCGTGTCCGACTCTTAGCGACCCCATGGACTGCAGCCCACCAGGCTCCTCCGTCCATGGGATTTTCCAGGCAAGAGTACTGGAGTGGGGTGCCATCACCTTCTCCCTTATCATTTCCTAAAGTGATATAATCCTTTAAATAGTTTGTCTTCATATTTTAGTGGTTTTTAGCCTTATATCTACTATAGCTCAATAACTGATATCCTGGGCCCTAACCAAAAAATTATGAATAGAATATCACTGAGAGAGAGCACATAAACACAGTAATCACCATAGAAGGGATACCAGCTGTTTACATATCGCACCTGGAACAAAAACAATAGTAAAAGCTAATGTTTAGCCTGTATGTATTAATACATGCATTATATGCCAGGCATTGTTCTAAAGGTTTTATTAATACTTTTAAATCCATTTAATTTTCACAAAACCCTAAGAGGTGTTATAATTACGTGTTGACACTCCAAAATATTCTGGTGTGAACCTAATTAAGTCAGGATACTCAATCACACGGAGCTTATGTGATTACAATTACATAGTCAATGTACCAGGAGGGCCAGTGCTTGGTCTCAGACTTCCTAAATAGTATAATTTAGGTCTATTTTCCTTCCACTGATCATTTTCAGATATTTGGATTTTAAGTTTTAAACAAAAAAAGGAGAGCTAACATGATATTGAAAACTTTTTTCTTAATCCAAGTAAGGTAATTAAAAACCAGTGTCTTTTTTTTTTTTAATAATAGCAATAGCAAAAAAGGAAAAAAAAGAAGTTAAAACCTACAAAAAGCAATGAACAATAACAATAATCTTACATAACATCTATTAACTTTTTTGCTATTACCCAGACACTGTGCCACATTTTACATGGATTATCCTGTTTAATCCTCACACAATCCCACAAAGTTAAGTACCATTATTTTCATTTTACCTTTATCCTTTCACAGGAGAAAGTATATTTTCTTAAAAAAAAAATAGGTAGAAAGGCCATGACTTTAGAATAAAATTTAGACTTTTCAATGGAATAAAATTTAGCTTTTTGAAAATGAACAGTGTGTGTGTGTGTATTTTTGGGTTGCTTGTTTTTCTGTAATCTATAAAACTAATCCATGGGATGATGATGTAATAATGGATACCTGTCATTACACGTATAACCAAAGCCATAGAGCGTGCAAGACCAAGAGTAAACCCTACAGTTAACTGTGGACTCTGGATGACTGTGGTGAGTCGGTGTACATTCATCAGTGGTAACAAGCGTAGGGGATGTTGATCATGGGGGCGGCCATGCCTGTGTGGGGGCAGAGAATATATGGGAAATATCTGTACCTTCCACTCAATTTTGCTGTTAACCTAAAGCTTCTCTAAAAAACCTATCAAGTCTTGGGAATTTCCTGGTGTTCCAGTGGTGGCTAATACTGTGCTCCCCATGCAGACAGCCTGTGTTTGACCCCTGTTCAGGGAAATAGTTCCCACATGTCTTGACTAAGAGTTCACCTGACTCAACTAAGACCTGGTCAGCCAAATAAATAAATGAAAAATTTAAAATAAGTAAGTTATAAAATCTTAAAACACAAAACAAATATCCTTCACCATGGATCAGTATTGGCTAGCTTTGGCCTTAATGCTATATTGCTTGCTCTCCTAACAAAAGACAGACAAACTTTAGCAGCTATTTGGAAAACTGAAGCAAGAAAAGACTGCAGGTTCCAGAAGAAGAAATGCTCACTTGACATGCTGAAATACAATGTAAAGCCTTGCTGTATAGTTAAGATATTCTGAGTATAGCAGCAGCCAAAAGACCCAGTTGGCAGTGAGTAAATCCATGTAGCTCTTTTAGAGCAAAGACATCAGTAACCCATTGAGCAAAGAGACAGAGTCATGAGAAATGATTTCTTCTAAAATGGTCTCTAGAGCTACAAAAATAGGACAGTCCTCCAGTACATCTGCCCATGTGGCAAGATTGTTAGTCTCTCTCTGAGATTTTTAACCTTATCCATATATATGGCAAACAACTCCATTAGTAGAGTTATCTGTGACTGCAAACTACAACAATACATTATATATGTGCACTAACATATTTGCTGAATTTTAAAGTATGCAGCAATGTGAGAGTTGGAGTAAGGCTGTTGTTTATAATGTATATCATGAAATGGAGAACAGATGATCTAAGAATGAACATTTGTTGGAGTGATCTCTCTGGGCTTAAATATTTATTTTACTTCCTCTACCCCCCTCCCTTTTTGACAAAGTACTATGTTTTCCAAAATCTACAGTATGAAACCATGGAAAGTTTATGATAAAATCACCTCAAATTGCTACCATAAATTATTACCTCCTACATAGTCTTTTTTCCTGCAATGTGCAATTAATCAAGGAAGCAACTTATTCATTCTAATTAAAAAGTTGGTTCTCAGAGTTTTATTTTAGGTGTGAGAGGGGGTCTTGATTTCTGGGGGAAAAATACATGGTTGCTCAATAGTACATTCTGTATTTTCCCTTCAAGCTTGAGGGTTTTGTATACGAGCCCAGGGAAAGGATGCACCTTGTCCTATTCCTCAGGGCAAGTGGGAACTCAGCACTATAAAAGTTTAAGGTTGGGAAGGCAGTCTTGAAGGTAACAATGTCTTAATAGGCAGTTTACACAGTAGATTTTTGGGAGACACACTCACAAGAGTTGGTTAAGATCAATTTCTAGAGCTCATTAGAGAGGATGAAGATTTATTTTCTATGTTAACTCCTGCAGGGTGTGGTGAGAATCTCATTGCTTATTTCCCAGGTTTTTAAAAAATTTGTTCTGATAAATTATTTTACCCAGAGCTCATTTATCCTTGTGGTGTGATGATTTATCAGTTTACTCATCCATCTGTCTATTCATCCTTCTATCCATGAATCCATCCAACCATCTTCTAACCAACTAATACATCAATGCATCTGTATTGGGCACCTGCCAGATACATACAGTGTAAGTCTTGACAATCCAAATATGAATTAATTGATCTCTGCCTTTGAAAAACACCAAGGTCAATATAGCCATGCAATAACATTTGCTTCGCTCCTTGAATTAATTTTCTAAAACTGGATCATGATAAGATACTTCGAGGGGTCTATCTTGTTATCAGAATAAAACTAGCCAGTGCACAGTTTGAGGTCTTACCTGCATTCATCCTTAATTACTGTTAAAGCCACACTGTGTACCACTTTTCCTTTTCAAGGCCCACACTTTGGCCCAGATACCTACTTCCCTTATATATTCTGTCCTTGTATTTTCCTGTCTCCTGAACCTTATTTGCATTGTTCCATTAGCCCTGAATGGGATTTTTCCAATTCCAGGGCTAAGCTCAAATCCTTCCTCCTTGAGGAATTTATTCTATTTTCTTTTTTATAATCCAGCTGTATATTGTACCTCTTTTGAGGGCCTCCAGCTGTATTCTTCTACAACTAATTATCAGAATGTTCTCTTAAAGCATCAACTTGATCCCGTCACTCCATTTTAAACCAAGTGATGATTTTCTGTGGCCCCTGTAAGATGAAGTTCCAGGTTTTCAGCAAGGCATCTGAGATCCTTTATGGTTTGACTCCAGCCCCAGCAAATCAGGATTGTGTGACATTCCTTGAGCACAGCACATTCTCCTGTGTGTGCAATCCTTTGCACAAATTATCTTCTTTTCCTGGATTGCATCCATTTCCCTTTTTTACCTGATAATCTCCTGATTTTCTTTCAGCTTCCAATTTTGATGTCACTTCCTTCAGAAAATCTTCTTGATTCTTGAAGATTGGGTCAGGTGTCTCTTATGTGTTCCTTTAGTGTCTTGCATTTCCCTACAAAGCACATCAGGTACCTTGTCACATTGACATGCAGTAGGTACCAGCAATTGGTATTCAGTGAATGTTTGCTTAGTTGAGAATATTGAGTTGAGCCACCATAATTTCCCTTAGGAAATGTGCAAGCTGGAAATTGACAGTAATGTTCCACCACATGGCCAGACAGCATGCGAGAACTGGTGGGAAGCAGGTGAGCACTGAGGTTAAATATTCCCACCCCAATATGCATACACTAAAGTTTCTTATACAACTTGGTCTGAAACATAGTTTCCACAAGGTAAGGATAACAATTTTCTGTCTAAAATACAGCAGTTATGGATTCAAAGAGTCAAATCACTAAGAGCTGCAAAACCAATTAGCATATGGTGTTCAAGCAGTTCTTTTTTGATTTCATTTGTTCTTGGGAGTGGATATATTTCCTTGTACCTCAAGAAACCACTAAACTCTAGGTTAATCAACAGAACTCCTCCTTGTAGGCTATGTAAACAGTGAGCATGGCCCTGGGGAGAGGGTCATTTCTGCAGTATATTCAGGTTCTAGTAGTTACTGTAAAAGGTACCCAAGTGTCAACTACAGACTGGCACTTGCCATCTACCTCTACAAGGACTAAATCATGTGCTGCTGCAGCTGCTGATTTTCAACACCCCCAAAAAGAGTTCAGAATCGAGAGCAGAAATGAGGCACTCTGTGCTGGGGCAGGGTGGGGGTAACTGGCAGAACAGGTCTTTGGATAGTTATTTTCAGGAGCTGATTTTACGAGCCCAACACTTTCATCTCCTCATATTTAGAAGTGAAAGTGAAGTCGCTCAGTCGTGTCCGACTCTTTGCGACCCCATGGACTGCTGCCTCCCAGGCTCCTCCATCCATGGGATTTTCCAGGCAAGGGTACTGGAGTGGGTTGCACTAAAATCCTTCATGGTGATGACTGCTCCTCATGACTAGCAGAATCCTGCAAAAAATATGTGCTTCACTGTATGCATCCCCTCTTCACCAAAATCACATATACACTGACCTTTCTCCTCTGTCTCTTTGGAGAAGTTTCGCAGAGGTATCATAGGTGTTGTTTTCCAGGCTGCTGTCCTCATTTTGCCCCAAATAAAACTTAACTTGCCACTCTCACGTTGTGTGTTTTTTTATGTTAACACAAGGGAGCCTAGATCATCAAGACAGGCTCTCTTGAATTCACCCATTGTGGAAATCTGTAGTGAATATGTCTGAGTTACAAACCAGAATAAACAAACCTGGGGATTCTTCATAATTTGTGTATGTGTGGGGTAGGAGAGAACTATTATGACTCTCAGGATGTGGTAATTAGTGTCCCATTGGAACTGGTTCACTGGATTTTAAAGGTAATGCCGCTAAATTTCATAATCACAGTCTGGGGAAGATTGGGGGCTTCTGAGTTGTATATCATTAATTAAGCCATACCAATTTACCCCTTCTTTTTCAAATAATCCATAGTTTTCACATTTAAAAAGTGAATTAATATAAACCCATGGAGCATAGGACCTTAAAAAATTATACATTGATTTCTCTGTCTCTAAGCAGGTCCTCGCTATAGGAGTTGCTTGACTCTTTAAAAATCTTCAAAGGGAAAGGTTCCATAACTACTCTTGGTAGTACTTTGTCTTCCTTGAAGTAATTTAGTTTATTTCTATAATAGTCCTTCCTGCAACAATCTAAAATCCTGTTTTCTTTTTGCTGGTCTTGACTTACAATGACAGCATTGCTTAGTGTGCTATAAATGAAGCAAACTTTCAATTATCTGTGCTAATGGGGTGGGCAAGTGAAGAAGAGCATGGATAAATGAAATTTAGCATAGTCTCCAAACCTCATTTTGTCTATTAGTTTTGACATTTTCTCCAACTAACCTTTCAAAGGGTCTACTGAATTTCATGCCTTGTCTTTTTTTACCTTCTTATCTGGTGGACATGATAATGATCATTGAGATCCCCAAAGGAGAGGGAGACAGTGGGAGAGGGAGGAATCAGGGATGTGGATAAATTGGAGGCTACATTCATGCATTTGTAAAAAGGTTTAGGGTTCTGGCTTACCAATCTGCTTTCTCCAAGTGCTCTATAACTTCATTTAGCATTGTAAGTCGTGAAATCATTGTGCATGTGTGTCATTTAGGATGGGCAAAATGTGCACCTGGACAATATTCTGCACTCAGCAATGGCGATGTATCCAGTCTGAGCTCAAAATCCAGGAACAACCAGGTGCTACGTAGGAGAATGCACTCACCGTTGTATAAAAATAAAACAATAAAATAATAAACGCTCCTTAGTAATTAAAAACACAGCCAATTAAAGGCATGTACATTTCCATAAATGGAAGAACCTTAAATTTTGCATTTCCTAACTGATAGGATTAAACTTCCAAAGAAAGTGTGAATTAATGCAAATGTTAACATGGCATCTCCTAAATCCTTTTCTACTTTTACCACCATGAACAGAATATAGAAAAGTAAAAACACATAATGAGAGGCCAGTCTCTGCTGGTTTTGTCATTTACCCAAGGAATACCAAGCGTGCTTAGAAACTGTGGAGGAAAAGGGGAGGGGAGGGATAAATTGGGAGATTGGGATTGACATACACACAGTACTATATAGAAAATAGATAACGAATAAGGTATAACACAGAAAACTCTACTCAGTACTCTGTAATGACCAATATGGACCGATATGGGAAAATAATCTAAAAAAGGAGTAGATATATGTATGTGTATAACTGATTCTGGAGAAGGCAATGGCACCCCACTCCAGTACTCTTGCCTGGAAAATCCCATGGACGGAGGAGCCTGGAAGGCTGCAGTCTACTGTACACTTGAAACTAACACAATGATGTAAATCAACTATACTACAAAAAAATTAAAAAAAGAAACTGTGGAATATTTAGCAAGATTTCAGGTAGCAAACATGTATAGAGATTATATCTATGTCTATCAATTTCTAGATCTATATGGTTATTGGTGTTATTCAGTAGCTAAGCTGTGTCTGACTCTGCATCACATGGACTGTAGCACACCAGGCTTCCCTGTCCTTCACTATCTCGAAGTTTGCCCAAATTCATGTCCTTTGAGTTGGTGATACTATCTAACCATGTCATCCTCTATTGCCTATTTCTTTTGTCTTCAACTTTCCCAGCATCAGGGTCTTTTCCAATGAGCTGTCTCATCACATTAGGTGGCCAAAGTATTGGAGCTTCATCAGTCCTTCCAATGAATAATGGGGGTTTATTTCCTTTAAAATAAACAAGTTTGATCTCCTTGCTGTCCAAGGGACTCTCAGTCTTCTCTGGGACCACAATTTGAAAGCATCGGTTCTTCAGCACTCAGCCCTTTTTATGGTCCAACTCATCCATACGTTACTACTGGAAAAACCATAGCTTTGACTATATGGATCTTTGTCTTTAAGTGGTATCTTTGCTTTTTAATACTGCTGTATAGGTTTTTCATAGCTTTCCTTCCAAGGAACAAGCATCTTAATTTCATCACTGCAGTCACTGTCCACAGTGATTTTGGAGACCAAAAAAGTAAAATCTGTCACTGTTTCCACTTTTTCGCCTTCTATTTTCCATGAAGTAATGGGACTGGATACCATGATCTGTGTGGATCACAATAAACTGTGGAAAATTCTGAAAGAAATGGGAATACCAGACCACCTGACCTGCCTCCTGAGAAACCTGTATGCAGGTCAGGAAGCAACAGTTAGAACTGGACATGGAACAACAGACTGGTTCCAAATAGGAAAAGGAGTACGTCAAGGCTGTATATTGTCACCCTGCTTATTTAACTTATATTCAGTGTACATCATGAGAAACGCTGGGCTGGAAGAAGCACAAGCTGGAATCAAGATTGCCGGGAGAAATATCAATAACCTGAGATATGCAGATGACACCACCCTTATGGCAGAAAGTGAAGAAGAACTAAAGAGCCTCTTGATGAGAGTGAAAGAGGAGACTGAAAAAGTTGGCTTAAATCTCAACATTCAGAAAACTAAGATCATGGCATCTGGTCCCATCACTTCATGGGAAATAGATGGGGAAACAGTGGAAAGAGTGGCTGATTTTATTTTTTGGGGCTCCAAAATCACTGAAGATGGTGATTGCACCCATGAAATAAAAAGATGCTTACTCCTTGGAAGAAAAGTTATGACCAACCTAGACAGCATATTAAAAAGCAGAGACATTGCTTTGTCAACAAAGGTCCGTCTAGTCAAGGCTATGGTTTTTCCAGTGGTCATGTATGGATGTGAGAGTTGGGTTGTAAAGGAAGCTGAGCCCCAAAGAATTGATGCTTTTGAACTGTGGTGCTGGAGAAGACTCTTGAGAGTCCCTTGGACTGCAAGGATATCCAACCAGTCCATCCTAAAGGAGATCAGTCCTGGGTGCTCATTGGAAGGACTGATGCTGAAGCTGAAACTCCAATACTCTGGTCACCTGATGTGAAGAGCTGATTCATTTGAAAAGACCCTGATGCTGGGAAATATTGAAGACAGGAGGAGAAGGGGATGACAGAGGATGAGATAGTTGGATGGCATCACCAACTCAATGGACATGAGTTTTGGTGAAGTCTGGGAGTTGGTGATGGACAGGGAGGCCTGGCGTGCTGTGCTTCATGGGGTCGCAAAGAGTCGGACACAACTGAGTGACTGAATGGGATGGGATGCCATGATGTTAGTGAGACCTGATTTCATCTGGTATATCCATGCTGTTCAGACTCCCTGATAAGAAACTCCTGACTAGCTTTATCTTTTCAGAGGCTATCATCTTTAGTGGTCCCATTCCTTAAGTGAGATCTTCCTCTTTATTATCTATAGCAGCCTTTCTAGGATGGCTGCTTTCTTGACCTCTGTCCTCAGCAAAGCATTTGTTTCCTTCTTTGTTCCTCTGCTTGTTTCCTTTCTAGTGGGACCTAGGTTCTATAATGGTGGTCTATTTTCTTTAGACATAGCCTTTTATGTCCAGTCTTCTTTCCAACTGTACCCCTTACTCATCACCCTGGGCTGGGGAAATCCAGGTCTCCACAGGGTTGCCTTTACATGCCTATGACCCTGTAAGGTCAGGCATGTTGCCAAAAATATTATCCCTATTGAACCTCAAGCTCCACAGTGTTAGGTTTATGGTTACATTTATGGCTGTGCCAATGAAAGTACTTAGGACAATTGAATATTGGAGTCTGGATTGATCTTTATTTACCAGATTTGCTTTGGAGATGGTTGTAAGATACTACATGCTAAAAGATCTCTGTTTTCTTTGTTTTGCATGGTTGACACTGCTTAATAAACATTCATGCGTATTTCTTCTCATCATTACCTACTCACTTATTGAATATCTCATTGAAATTAAATATTTTGTAACCGGCAATTGCAAAAGCTTATGCTTATTTTTATGAAGATTCATTTAAAATATAATTTCTAGAAGTGTTCTGCATTGTAAAAGCTGGAATCATTTGTCAAAGATAAATGCCTACCTGCTCAACCAAAGATATAGACAATACAGTGTTTGAAAAATGAGTTTCCATAAGACCACAAGTTACAATGACCCATAAAATACAGTTCTTTGAACGCCATCATGTGCAAAGTCTTCATTCAGTTTCAAATAACTTTCAAAGAGTTTCTGCAGCCCATCCTCTCCTGACAATCAATATATTTAATATTTTTATTTCTCACAGATGAAAATCATTTGTGCAAATCAAGGTTTTATGGTTCAGGCATGTTGGGATGATTTACTGCAGAAAAGAAGCTGTGGTTCATTGCCTTGTGGTTCATGGCTTCTTTCCCTTTTAAGGTGCTGAGGGGTGTGTCTCACTAGAGTTTTAGAACCTCCAGCCAATCAGAAATGGATCTCTGGTTGTACTCTCCTCTTAAGGATGTGAATTTGAGGTCAGAGATGACTCAGTCTAGCTGATTATGTAACAGTGAAGAACAAAATCTAACACCATGTTGGATTTATTTCTTTAACATTTGCTTTCCATTGCTTTTGTTGCTATAAAGACTAAAAGGATGCTGTCTAGAGCTATCAGTTCAGTCACTCGGTCATGTCTGACTGTGACCCCATGGACTGCAGCACACCAGGCTTTCTTGTCCTTCACTATCTCCTGGAGCTTGCTCAAACTCATATCCATAGAGTCAGTGATGCCATCCAACTATCTCATCCTCTGTCATACCCTTCTCCTCCTGTCTTCAATATTTCCCAGCATCAGGGTGTTTTCTAAGGAGTCAATTCTTTGTATCAGGTGGCCAAAGTATTGGAGTCTCAGCTTCAGCCTCAGTCCTTCCAATGAATATTCAGGACTGATTTCCTTTAGGATGGACTGGTTGGATCTTCTTGCAGTCCAAGGGACTCTCGAGAGTCTTCTCCAACACCACAATTCAAAAGCATCGATTCTGTGGGGCTCAGCTTTCTTTATAGTCCAACTCTTACATCTGTACATGGCTACTAGAAAAATCATAGCTTTTACTAGATGGACCATTGTCAGCAAAGTAATGTTTCTGCTTTTTAATATGCTGTCTAGGTTGGTCATAGCTTTTCTCCCAAGGAACAAGTGTTTTTTAATTTCATGGCTACAGTCACTAACTGCAGTGATTTTGGAGCCCCCAAAATAAAGTCTGTCACTGTTGCCATTGTTTCCCCATCTATTTGCCATGAAGTGATGGGACCAGATGCCATCATCTTAGTTTTCTGAATGTTGAGTTTTTAGCCAGCTTTTTCACTCTTCTCTTTCAATTTCCTCAAGAGGCTTTTTAGTTCTTCTTTGCTCTCTGCCATAAGGGTGGTGTCATCTGCATACGGGAGGTTACTGACAATCTTGATTTCAGTTTGTTCTTCATTCAGCCCAGCATTTCTCATGGTGTACTCTGCATAAAATTTAAATAAGCAGTGTGACAATATACAGCCTTGATGTACTCCTTTAACAATCTGGAACCAGTCTGTTGTTCCATGTCCAGTTCTAACTGTTGCTTCTTGACCTAAGTACAGATTTCTCAGGAGACAGGTAAGGTGGCCTGGTATTCCCATCTCTTGAAGAATTTTCCACAGTTTGCTGTGATCCACATAGTCAAAGGCTTTGGTGTTGTCAATAAAGTAGAAGTAGATGTTTTTCTGGAATGCTGTTGCTTTTTCAATGATCCAATGAATGTTGGCAATTTGATCTCTGCTTCCTCTGCCTTTTGAACATCCAGCTTGAACATCTGGAAGTTCATGCTTCAGGTACTGTTGAAGCCTGGCTTGGAGAATTTTTATCAATACTTTGCTAGCGTGTGAGATGAGTGCAATTGTCCGGGAGTTTGAGCATTCTTTGGCATTGTCTTTCTTTGGGACTGGAATGAAAACTGACCTTTTCCAGTCCTGTAGCCAATGCTGAGTTTTCCAAATTTGCTGGCATATAGAGTGCAGCACTTTCACAGCAGCATCTTTTAGGATTTGAAATAGCTCAGCTGGAGTAGCTATAAGCATGCATAATGGCCTGTCTCAGGGAACCCTGCACCTTGCCTGAATGTTAGAGTGCCTTTGTTCAGCTCACAGGGAAACTCCCTGACACTGCCTACCTGTGAATAGCTGGAAGAAAGAAGAAATTAACACCCCCACTCCCCATCGCTGCCCCAAGGCTGGCTGAACCAGAAGATATTTCACAAGACTTACAGCCTTTTAACTTTACTTCCTCACCTCCTCCCCCTCTCAGTTCTATAAAAGAAACTAGCCTCAAGACCCTAATAAGATGGTTCTCTAGGACTCCAGTCTACCATCCTCTTGGGCTATTTGGCATTCTGAATCACGTTGCTATTCCTTGCCTCAACACCTTGTTTCCAGATTTTTGGCATGTTGTGTGGCAAGCAAACCAAACTTGGACTTGTAACAGTGAGAGGTGAGGAAGAGCAGTCTGGAATCTCAGGATTCAACTCCCATCTTCTTTTTCACCAACACAGCCCTGCATTTTATGGTTTGTTTTTAAAGTTCATGATTGAATTCAGAGGAAGTCTTCTGTCATTGTCCAGAAGGCACTTTGGGTTTTGAAAATTACATTGTTTTAATTTTTTTTTTACTCTAAATGAGCCATTTTTAACATCTCTAGGGTATTTTAAACTTGCTACCATAGCATAGTCCTCTCTGCTTTAAGACAAAGCCAATGTCCCTTGATTTCCTCTCTCAGATTTTTCCCAAGAGGTTTTTGTGGGCTCCACAAATATTCTGGTAATTTCCTATATGGAGTGTTAGGGGAATCTATTTCCACCAAATTTCTTTTGCTCAGAAGCTTCCCACCCAAACGAGCCTTGTCCCAGGTTGGGTTCTCCAGAAACAGATGCTGAGTCAGAGACTGGAGTGAAGGATGTACGTTAGGGGACAATAAGTGTGGAAGGAAGTAGATACGGGCAGAGGGCAAAGTTGAATTGAAATGCTGGCCAGACCTCTCAGGAGATCTCTGGCATTTCTACTACCAGAGTTGTCCCTTGGGGAGCTGTAAGTGAGATCATGTGGTGTTTGTCTTCCTCTGACTGGTTTCATTTTGTGTAATACCCTACAGGTCCATCCATATTGTCACAAATGGCCAGATTTCATTATTTTTATGGCTAATATTTCTGTGTGTATCTCAGTTTCTTTACTCCTCTGTCCACAGACATTTCTGTTTTGCGTATGTTGGCGATCACACACAATGCAGCAGGGAGCATGGCTGTGCCCGTGTCTTTTCAGCTTAGTGTTTTCACCTTCTTCTGATGAATATCCAGAACTGGAATTGCTGTATCATGGCGTAGCTCTAGTTTTAATTTTTGAGGAACATCCATACTGGTTTCACAGCAGCTGCACCAGTTTGTATTCCCACCAACATTACACTGGGCTCTTTTTCTCCACATCCTCACCAGCACTTTTTACTTCTTGTCTTTTTGATGCTCACTGTTCTAACATGTGTGAGCCGATAGGCACAGCATGGCGACTGTAGCTAATAACCCACTACTGCATATTTGAAAGTTACTAAGAAATTAAATCTTAAGAGTTCTCATCACAAGAAAAAAAAATTTGTAACTGTGAATGGTGACATGTTCACTAGACTGATTGTGGTGTCCATTTTGAAATATATACAAATATCAAACCATTATTTTGTATACCTGAAATGAATATAACATATGCTGATTATATCTGTATTAAAAAATTTAAAAATCACTCTGAATATCAAAACGTGTTTTCATTGCTTCAATATGACACTCTGTTATAGCTGACCCACAGTAGGAGTCACACATGTTCTCATTCATGGAGAAAGCAGGCAGCTCCCCAAAGAGAAAGGGATCCAGTTTACACATCTCCCCAGGCAGGGAACAACATGTCCCAGTGCTTTGTTGGACGTGCTTCTCCAGAGGGATTGGTTTGTGTCCCAGCTTCGTGGCCACACCTCTTGGGAAATTACTATAAACACTACTCAAAAGTAGAAAGTCAAGAGATTCCTGGAGTAACAGGCAAACTTGGCCTTGGAGTACAAAATGAAGTAGAGCAAAGGCTAACAGAGTTTTGCCAAGAGAATGCACTGGTCATAGCAAACACCCTCTTCCAATAACACAAGAGAAAACTCTACACGTGAACATCACCAAATGTTGAATACCAAAATCAGACTGATTATATTCTTTGCAGCCAAAGAAGGAGAAGCTCTATACAGTCAGCAAAAACAAGACCGGGAGCTGACTGTGGCTCAGATCATGAACTTCTTATTGCCAAATTCAGACTGAAATTGAAGAAAGTAGGAAAAACCAGTAGACCATTCAGGTATGACCTAAATCAAATCCCTTAAAATTACACAGTGGAAGTGACAAATAGATTCAAGGGATTAGACCTGATAGAGTGCCTAAACTATGGACAGAATCATGATGTTGTACAGGAGGCAGTGATCAAGACCATCCCAAAGAAAAAGAAATGCAAAAAGGCAAAATGGCTGTCTGAGGAGGCCTTACAAATAGCTGTGAATAGAAGAGACACAAAAGGCAAAGGAGAAAGGAAAGTTATACCCATTTGAATGCAGAGTTTCAAAGAATAGCAAGGAGAGATAAGAAAGCCTTCTTCAGTGATCAATGCAAAGAAATAGAGGAAAACAATAGACTGGGAAAGACGAGAGATCTCTTCAAGAAAATTAGAGATACCAAGGGGATATTTCATGCAAAGATGAGCTCGATAAAGGACAGAAATGGTATGGACCTAACAGTAGCAAAAGAGATTAGAAAGAGGTGGCAAGAATCCACAGAAGAACTGTACAAAAAAGATCTTCATGACCCAGATAATCATGATGGTGTAATCACTCACCTAGAGCCAGACTTCCTGGAATGCGAAGTCAAGTGGGCCTTAGGAAGTATCACTACGAACAAAGCTAGTGGAGGTGATGGAATTCCAGTTGAGCTACTTGAAATCCTAAAAGATGATGGTGAGAAAGTGCTGCACTCAATATGCCAGCAAATTTGGAAAACTTAGCAGTGGCCACGGGACTGAACAAGGTCAGTTTTCATTCCAATCCCAAAGAAAGGAAATGCCAAAGAATGTTCAAACTGCTGCACAATTCTACTCATCTCACATGCTAGCAAAGTATCGCTAAAAATTCTCCAAGCCAGGCTTCAACAGTACCTGAACTGTGAACTTTCAGATGTTCAAGTTGGATTCAGAAAAGGCAAAGGAAGCAGAGATCAAATTGCCAACGTCCGTTGGATCATTGAAAAAGCAACAGCATTCCAGAAAAACATGTACTTCTGCTTTATTGACTATGCCAAAGCCTTTGACTGTGTAGATCACAACAAACTATGGAAATTTCTTTAAGAGATGGGAACACCAGACCACCTTACCTGCCTCCTGAGAAATCTATATGTAGGTTAAGAATCAACAATTAGAACTGGACATGGAACAACAGACTGGTTCAAAATTGGGAAAAGAGTATGTCAAGGCTGTATATTGTCACCCTGCTCATTTAACTTTTATGCAGAATATATCATGTGAAATGCTAAGCTGAATGAAGCACAAGCTGGAATCAAGATTGCAGGGAGAAATACCAATAACCTCATTTACCCAGATGACACCACCCTTATGTCAGAAAGTGAAGAAGAACTAAAGAGCCTCTTGATGAAAGTGAAAGAGGAGAGTGAAAAAGCTGGCTTAAAAACTCAATGTTCAGAAAACTAAGATCATGGCATTTGGTCTTATCCCTTCATGGGAAATAGGTGGGGAAACAGTGGAAATTATGACAGACTTTATTTTTTTTGGCTCCAAAATCACTGCAAATGGTGACTACAGCCATGAAATTACAAGATGCTTGCTCCTTGGAAAAGAAGCAATGAAAAATCTAGTTCAGTTCAGTTCAGTTGCTCAGTAGTGTCTGACTCTTTGCAACCCCATGAATCGCAGCACGCCAGGCCTCCCTGTCCATCACCAACTCCCGGAGTTCACTGAGACTCACGTCCATCGTGTCAGTGATGTCATCCAGCCATCTCATCCTCTGTCGTCCCCTTCTCCTCTTGCCCCCAATCCCTCCCAGCATCAGAGTCTTTTCCAATGAGTCAACTCTTCACATGAGGTGGCCAAAGTACTGGAGTTTCAGCTTTAGCATCATTCCTTCCAAAGAAATCTCAGGGCTGATCTCCTTCAGAATGGACTGGTTGGATCTCCTTGCAGTCCAAGGGACTCTCAAGAGTCTTCTCCAACACCATGGTTCAAAAGCATCAATTCTTTGGCGCTCAGCCTTCTTCACAGTCCAACTCCCACATCCATACATGACCACAGGAAAAACCATAGCCTTGACTAGACAGACCTTTGTTGGCAAAGTAACGTCACTGCTTTTGAATATGCTATCTAGGTTGGTCATAACTTTCCTTCCCAGGAGTAAGCGTCTTTTAATTTCATGGCTGCAGTCACCATCTGCAGTGATTTTGGAGCCCCAAAAAATAAAGTCTGACACTGTTTCCACTGTTTCCCCATCTATTTCCCATGAAGTGGTGGGACCAGATACCATGATCTTCGTTTTCTGAATGTTGAGCTTTAAGCCAACTTTTTCACTCTCCACTTTCACTTTCATCAAGAGGCTTTTGAGTTCCTCTTCACTTTCTGCCATAAGGGTGGTGTCATCTGCATATCTCAGGTTATTGATATTTCTCCTGGCAATCTTGACTCCAGCTTGTGTTTCTTCCCGTCCAGCATTTGTCATGATGTACTCTGCATAGAAGTTATATAAGCAGGGTGACAATATACAGTCTTGACGTACTCCTTTTCCTATTTGGAACCAGTCTGTTGTTCCATGTCCAGTTCTAACTGTTGCTTCCTGACCTGCATACAGATTTCTCAAGAGGCAGTCAGGTGGTCTGGTATTCCCATCTCTTTCAGAATTTTCCACAGTTTATTGTGATCCACACAAAGGTTTTGGTGTAGTCAGTAAAGCAGAAATAGATGTTTTTCTGGAACTCTCTTGCTTTTTCCATGATCCAGTGGATGTTGGCAATTTGATCTCTGGTTTCTCTGCCTTTCCTAAAACCAGCTTGAACATCAAGAAGTTCACGGTTCACATATTGCTGAAGCCTGGCTTGGAGAATCTTGAGCATTACTTTACTAGTGTGAAAAATCTAGACAGCATATTAAAAAGAAGAGACATTACTTTGCTGACAAAAGTGATCTGTGGTGTTGGAGAAGACTTGAGATTCCTTGGACTTCAAGGAGATCAATCCAGTCAGTCCTAAAGGAAATCAATCCTGAATATTCATTGGATTGATGCTGAAGCTGATACTCCATTACTTTTGGCCATCTGATGGGAAGAACTGACTCTTTGGAAAAGACCCTGATGCTGGGAAAGATTGAAGGCAGGAGGAGAAGTTGGACGACAGATGAGACGGTTGGATGGCATCAGTGACTCGATGGATATGTGTTTGGGTCAGCTTGGGAGTTGGTGATGGACAGGGAAGCCTGTCGTGCTGCAGTCCATGAGGTCCCAAAGAGTTGAATACGACTGAACGACTGAACTGAAGAGTTTCATTATTATTTTTGGTTTAGAAAGTGTCCACAGATTGAAAAAAAAGTTTGTGAATCCAGAAAGATATATGTAAAATTAGAACATTTTTCACTTAGAGCAATAAAATTAAGTTTTTCCCTCTCTATGATTGAGTTGCTAAATATGGAATCTGAACAAGTATTGGTTGGATGATCCAATCAACTGATGAGGCTGATGATCTAATCAGCTGTGTCCAACTCTTTTTCAACCCCATGGACTGTAGCCCATCAGGCTCCTCATTTCATGGAATTCTCCAGGCACGACTACTGCAGTGGGTAGCCGTTCCCTTCTCCAGGGGATCTTCCCAACCCAGGGATTGAACCTGAGTCTCTGGCATTGCAGGAAAACTTTTACCATCTGAGCCACCAGGAAAGCACTCTCATCAGCTAGTGACCTGCAACCATTATGGCCTGATTTTGCTGTGCTTGTCATATTCTTGGGACAGTGCAGTGCTGGTGACATCCCTCAGCTCCTTTCCAACAGATGCCTTTTATTTATTTATTATTTTATTTTTTGACCATGCTGCAAGGCATGTGGGATCTTAGTTCCCCAATCAGGGATTGCACTCACCTCTGCCCCCTGCAGTGGAAGCACCAGTCTTTAACACTGGATGTCCAACAGACACCTTTTAGACTGAGCCATTGAAAGCCCATTCGGAAATGGTGAAAACCTTTTTCAAAGATGCTTCCCCAAAAGGGAAAATATATTTTGTAAAATATTTTAATAATATTTATAAGGGATTTGTATTAACAACATTGTCAAATGTTATGCCACTTTTTGTTTGGAATATTTTCTTAAAAGACCAAGGTTATGTTGATTATATTTTGAGTTCTGAACCTCTCAATCTCCTGCACTGTGTCATTTCGAAGGTCATTCTATTTTAACATGTTCTATAACATATAACAATTTGGAGAAGGCAATGGCGCCCCACTCCAGTACTCTTGCCTGGAAAATCCCATGGATGGAGGAGCCTGGTAGGCTACAGTCCATGGGGTTGCTGAGGGTCAGGCATGACTGAGTGACTTCACTTTCACTTTTCACTTTCATGCATTGGAGAAGGAAATGGAAACCCACTCCAGTGTTCTTGCCTGGAGAATCCCAGGGACAGGGGAGCCTGGTGGGCTGCCATCTATGGGGTCGCACAGAGTTGGACACGACTGAAGTGACTTAGCATAACATATAACATATTTAAAAAGGCCATATATTCTAAGTGTTTTACTCAGTGGGTTTTCACAAACTGAAAATACCCAGTGGAACTAGCACTGGATCAAGAAACAAAATTTTCAATACCTAGGAAACCACCTCACCACACCCTGAGGCGCATGCCCCCTTCCACTCTCTAACTATTCATCAAAGAGTAAACACTATTCTGACTTCTGTAGCACAGAATCGTGTGTTGAGGTTGGGACACTTTGTATCATCAGAATTTTGTTTGTAGGTGGTTGTGTTGATTTCAACCTTGTCGTTGCCCCATATCCTGCATATAGATAGGAAGTTACTGGAGGAAGGGCTACCCAAACTGAACTGCTCCAACCGCGTGATGTACTCTGGGCAGTGATTACACGTAGACAATGGAAACTGGGAGGCAGTGGGCACCATGGTAGAAGGACTAGAAAAATAAGACAGGCAGAGGTCAAAGAAAATGCTTCCTGTCTTCACACCTCTGCTTTGGAAAATCTCTAGGGAACAGAGTACTCATTTCTCTTTGCAACTTTTCTCTTGAGACCTATGTATGGTTTTCACCGTTGACTTCACCATTTGTGCTTGTAAAGATCAAGTGTTATTTTTAGTACCAGACAACTTGGTGAGTATTAAAGACATAAATACTGAGATTTATAAGAACATTCTGCTTATACGAGTATTTTATTTTTGTGCATTTTCAGGGAATGTCTCTCTCAGGGCTGAATAGGACCGTATTTTTAATTCACCAGCACATAGAAGTTACTAACAAGAGGTACAAAGGTCAGTCAAAGCATAGGCTTGCATTATTGATGACAGGGTGGAGGGTGAGCAGAAACTGATGCCTTCAGGGGTGGGTTTCTAGTGACTAGTAAGAACTACTGAGAAAAAATAAAACACTGAGGAACTTCCAGAAATACCCATCAGCACTCATGTGCTAAGGGTTGAGGCAGTTCTTTATTTCCCTCTTTAAGGAACATCAGTCATGAGCGCCCCTTACTGAAGATGAGAGAAGGCAGTGGCAGTGTGTATTATCCTGAGAGCAGGACCTTTTCTAATTCCCAGCATTATTCTTGGAAGGTCTACTTCCTGGAAGAGGATGGCTCAAAGAAACACCTTAATAGCCCTGGATGCTTCGTTTTCTTTTATTTGAAACAGACCCCACCTTTCCAAATGCAACAGTGATTTCAGTTGTTTGAACACGTGACACGTGACTTACTAAGGCATCTTAAGGGCCTTAGTTGCTTTTCTGTCTGATCTACTTTTATATGGTCCCCTGGTAGCTCAGGTGGTAAAGAATCTGACTGCAATTCAGGAGACTGTGGTGTGATTCCTGGGTTGAGAAGTTCCCCTGGAGAAGGGACAGGCTACCTACTTCAATATTCTTGGGCTTCCCTTGTGCTCAGCTGGTAAAGAATCTGCCCACAATGCAGGAGACCTGGGTTGGATCCCTGGGTTGGGAAGATCCCCTGGAGGAGGACATGGCCACCCACTCTAGTATCCTTGCCTGGAGAATCCTCATGAACAGAGGAACCTGGTGGGCTGCAGTCCATGAAGTCACAAAGAGTCGGACACGACTGAGTGACTAAGCACAGCACAGTGTTATTTCCAACAGAGTTAGCACTTGAACTGGAGTCAAGAGAGACACAGAGCTAGGCAAGCCTGGAGAGTCACTAATCCGTTCCCCCGCACACGCCAGAGCAGCTGCACCTGCCAGCTGGAAGGGGTTTGTATATCCTGTGAAGTCTTGGTAGTCAGTAGGCTGGGAATAAAAGACCCCTAAGTGTTAGGTCTGGGGCTCTCCTTTCAGGTTCATTCTGAGCCCTAGGAATCTCACTGAGACCCACACAAAAAGAATTCTCTGAAGTCCGTCCTTATTTACAGCTCGCTTTCTGCCATGCTTTCTTCTCCAGTCTCAGTTCTCTTTGCCTTCCGATTTTGATCTCTGTGTCATTTTCCCCCTATTTGTCTCCCTCTCAAATTCCTCTCTTATGCTCAGTAGGTTTCTTTTGACTTCTGCTCTGATTCTGTTCATCTGGTATTCAATTTAGCTCCCACTTTGTGCAACTGGGTCTACCAAGGTGAAACTTTGATAAATCCTGGTTTCTATGTTCTAGTTATTTTCAAGAAGGACAGCTCAAGCTGTGGTTTGGTGCAGGGCTCTCCCTCTGCCTTTACTGCCCCTCCTCACTTCTTTCATTTTTCCATCCATGCCAACTTAATTCATTTATAATGAGAAATACAAATGTCAAGTTTATTGCAGTGCTTGTATTGTTAGATTGCTTTAATTTTTTCCCTATAGGTAAAAGAAATCTTGCTTAGCAAACATGGCATCTAATGTAGGGTAGTCAATTATTATTTGATTGTTTAATCATCTTTAAAACAGGAAAATACTTTCCATCCCATGCTTGTGCTTAGGAATGTGTCTGCCATGTACGGTGATACCAGTATTATATGTGGGAAATTCTCTTTCTCCAGGCTCCAATGCAGGCAGCTTATGTGGCTAAAAGTTTGGCCTTGAAAGTGCTTTTAACTTCTCAGTATCTCCTTCCTTTCTGCTTTATTTTTCTGCTGCTTTAATATTGCATTTCGACTCTTCTCTTTTGCCTTCATTTTCCTATCTTTTGTTTTTTTTTTTTTAAATTATTACTCTGTTTATTATTTACTCTGTTTATTATTATTATTACTACTCTGTTTATTATAATTGCTTTACAATGTTGCGTTTCTGCTGTACAATGGACTGAGTATATGTTTGCATATATCTCCTCCCTCCTGGGCATATGCCCAGTAGTGGGATTGCTGGGGCATATGGTAGTTCTATGTCTAGGTTTTTAAAGAAACTCCATACTGTTTTCCATAATGGCTGTATCAGTTTACATCCCAACAACAGTGCAAGAGGGCAGATGAAGCAACTGACAAGGGATTAATCTCTAAAATACATAAACAGCTCATGCAACTCAATATCAAAACAACCAATGACCCAATTAAAAAATGGGCGGAAGATCTAAATAGACGTTTCTTGAAAGAAGACATATAGATGGCCAGGAGACACATGAAAAGATGTTCAACATCACTAATTATTAGAGAAAAGCAAATCAAAACTACAATGAGGGATCACCTCACACTGGTCAGAATGGCCATCGTAAAAAAAAATTAAAAAAAAAAAAAAAGAAAATCTACAAGAAATCAATGCCGGAGAGGATGTGGAGAAAAGGGAACCGTGCCTTTTGTTTCTTTCCCCAGAAAGCACTTTCTCTTGTGGCATCCTATGCTTTCCTGCATGCTCCTGTCATTACGTATATCTCTCTGTCCTCCTGGCCTCTGCTTCTATTCATTTACCACAGAAAACAAGATCATCATTGGTGACTAAAGACAGATACCCACAAAATTCATATATCTTTACACTCCCTGGAAATAGGAAAGTGCAATCACCATTTATTCTTATTTCTCTAGCTTCAGCAATGTGGTAGGGACCAAGGCACACCAAAGGTTTTGGGACAACCTCAACTATTAATAATTGTCAGTCATGGTAGTGACCCATGAAAATACTACTTTGGAGCTTTTGATGCATTATATTTATAGTGAGTGTTATGTCATAATATTTACCTTAACAATTTTGTTGTTTATCTATCTTACCAGGTTCAAGTGGAGTGGGAGTGCCTCATCTTAGAATATGTTCTGAATTAGTTACTTTATGACTTCCTCTTAGCAGTACTTTTCTCTCTGTGTGTATGCTTTTCCTGAGTAAATGAGTAAATATGTGGGGGAATTATCAAACTTGATGGGAAAATGAACCCAAGAAGAATTGAAGATGGGTAAAGATATAATTTTCTTTTGCTTTTAGTGGTCAAAATTCCACATATTCATTAACTAAAATGACGGCACTAGAAATGAATGAAATTAGAATTAAAGTGGGATAAAGTAGAGTATTTCTAAAGAAAATCTTTTTGTTTTCATTTTTTGACAATGTGAATGAACTCCACTTATTTGCTTACAGCACATTACCATGTAGAACTCCTACCAAAACTGTTTAAATGAACAGCAAAGACTCATTTGTAAGTAGTCATTTTTTTCTCCAATGATATTGTGAAAATATGTTTTTTTCTTGGTTTGCTCTTCCCTGTACAATTTGGCTTATACTGATTTTCTCAGACCCTTGCTACTCAAAGTACTTTTGCACACTGGGAGCGAAGGACTAGCAGTGTGTGAAAGTCACTCAGTCGTGTCGGACTCTTTGTGACCCCAGGGACTATACAGTCCATGGAATTCTCCAGGCCAGAATTCTGCAGTGGGTAGCCGTTTTCTCCAGGGGATCTTCCCAAACCAGGGATTGAACCCAGGTCTCCTGCACTGCAGACAGATTCTTTACCAGCTGAGCCACCAGGGAAGTCCTGAAGGGCCGGCAGGGAGTCAGTAAAAACGCAGACACTCAGGGCCCCACCCCAGAGCTGCTGGAATGCATTTAACAAGATCCCCAGATGATTCCTATGAACATTAACATTGAGAAATATTGACCTAGAAGATCATTCTCCCCAAATTAAAGAGCTAACTTTAGTTTATTTTCAATGAGATTATCTGAAATTCTGAATTAACAGAGTCAAAATTAATCAACTTTTATTAGGTTTCACTTCTAGTGTTTATAGACTGAATTTTATCATTTGATTTTACTTAAAATTTTATTATCTAATAGCTTATTTCATAGGCTCGTATTATCTACTTTAGAGAAAAACATCTATTAAAACCTGGAGTCATCTTCTTTCAATGCTCTTTTAATCTATTCAGTGTAGATGGGCTCTAGCCTTAAGATTCTGCTTGAAAGAGGTTTTGACATCTTAGCATTTCCTTTTCTGGTGCATTGTATTCTTTCCTCTAATGGTGTATTGGACAATTTCCTCAGTAGCAACCTATGTTTCATGTTTATTCCCTGAATTAAGAACTCTCAACAAACTTAGAGAAGTCTCCTGATATATGTTAAACTGACAATATTTGGAACCTAGTTGATGAGTTAGAGATTTCTTAAATTCTATAAAACATTCAAAGGTTGAGTTTAAGCTTTTGGTTCAAATAGGAGGTAATTTGCAGAATGTCAGAGCAAACCTCTACTTATGTTATACACTTTGCTTTTCTTACATCTACTTTGTCCATTATTTTTGTGCTTCAAACAACAGCTCTAAGTGGCCTAAACATGTGCAAGCCAAAAACTATAAGGCCAAATAAAAACAGTACAAGTCACATTTCCCTGATATCACATTAAAAGGAAAATTTATTGATCTATCTGAGAATCCATATTTTCTTTTAAAGACAGATAATACTGTAGCTATCTGGATGGCATCCTTTATCCTTTGCCACTTTATTAAAAAATAATTTTAGACAGTAATTTGTTTGCAGATGACTCTCAAATGATTGTAAAACTAAGATATAAACTCTCTGGAGGCAGTATTTTTCTCTGATGTATCTTGTAGCACCTAGGACAGTGCCCCACAGAGGGTTTATGATGAACTCTTGCTGACAGGATGAATACATGAATTAAAAGATTAAAAAGAGGAAAAATATAAAGTCTCTTCAGAATTAAACAATTTAGATTCATTTCTTACTGGAGCATTTTGCCAAAAATATATCTTTGAGTAAGAGTCTCCCTGGAAACAAGATCTTATCTAAACAACTAAATAAGGGAAGCCAAAGATAATTGTGATTCTTGAAAGGACTGTGTAGGAATGGTCCCAACAATACTCTCAGTGTACCTACAGCTCATCTATTTCACAGCTTTTATCTATGGTGGTATCACAGCTAAAGTGCTTTTCTTTTAAAGCACCTCCTCTTCCTATCACTTGACTTCTGGTAACAAAATTGTTCAGAGGAGCTTCCTTTCTACTTCACACCCATCACCTTCCTGGACCTGAGACAGAGCCATTTTTTTTCCTTTTAAGCTTGACTTTGATGCCCTTCTCTTTATATGGCTGGATGGTGATATGGCTCTCTGATAAATTTATCTGATAGGCTTATGACCCCCAATTTACCTCCTTTTTCCTTATGGAAGAACATACTCTATGTTAATGGTAGGGTGGGTAGACAGGCAGGTAGGGAATAATGGCATGGCTATTTTCCCTCTTGGGGGCTTTGTGGTCAGAATAACTTCTATCCTCTCCCATTTCACGTGTATGTCCTATATCCCCCTGCACCCCCACAGAAGATACCTGGCCTTCCTACAGCCCTGCTGAGTTCCATAGCATTTCAACAGGGCTCATTATTTTTAAAATATATTTTATAATTTTAAAAGAAAAAGCCAACTCTGTTGTTTTCTACTTAATTTCACTGCTAAAAATGTGATGAGCAATTCCACATGTTTTGTGGACTGGCCCAGGAAACTTAATTCCTCCTGGGAAATACATTACATTAAAAAGCCACAATTTGCTAGTGAACTTTCATAAGCTGGGAACTGTAATATACAATAAAGTAGGCTTACAATCCAAAATCATAAAAGATTTTGAAAGGATTATATAATGATTATAATTCCTTAAGCATTGTAAAAGCAAACAATTATCCATCCCATTGGTAAAAACAATGTGTAGTCTATATCATAAGAGGTGCATTCACAAGCAAAGTGTGTATGTAGAGCTAACACATTAACGATGGCCAATGGATGTGGGCTCTATAGTCAGAATCCCACTTCTTTTACTTACAAGTTCTTTGCGATCAGCAGGTTACTTTTCCTGTTGGTGTCCCAGTTTTCTCATCTATAATAAGAGACATAATAATATGACTTATTTCTAGAATTTTTGTAAAGACTAAATAAAATACTGTATGTACAGTATTAAGATACTGTACATACAGTGATTATCATGCATTAAAGTGAAAGTGAAAGTGAAAGTGAAGTCGCTCAGTCGTGTCCAACTCTTTGCGACCCCATGGACACCAGGCTCCTGCATCCATGGGATTTTCTAGGCAAGAGTACTGGAGTGTGTTGCCATTTCCTTCTGCAGGGAACGCACCGACCCAGGGATTGAACCCAGGTCTGCCACACTGTAGACAGACGCTTTACCGTCTGAGCCACCAGGGAAGTCTTATAGCAGTGCTAATAGACTTTTTGTCCTTGTTCAGTTACTTAATTGTGTATGACTTTGTGATCCCATGAACTGCAGCATGCGAGGCTCCTCTGTCCTTCACTATCTCCTGGAGTTTGCTCAAATTCATGTTCATTGAGTAGATGATTTTATGTTTATCTTTGAAAATTCAACTGCCTTTGAATGAATCTAAAAATCAATGGCAAGTTAAGACATTCTGAGAGTTTTACATCATGTGCTCTATTAAAAACATGGTATAAGAGTGAGTTGATTAGCTGGAGAGGGAGCTTAGCTCACTTTGGCATCCACATTTTGTGTGCTTCACACTTTTCCATTTGATCCCAGATGCAAATGATGGCACTGGAAAGGAAGCCAGGTACTTCTGTTGGTGACAGTATTGGAAAATTTGAAGATACATGGACATGTTCTATATAAGAGCTAATAGTCTATTTGCTATATTTGTTATTCCTTAAAAATATAAGCTGATAATATCATTATTTTGAAAATAAAATTCAAGTCAAATAGTCCACAATATATGACTATACTACATCAGTGGCAGATCAAATATTACAATTCAGACATTTTTGTTCATGTTACAGAGGCAGATTCCAATGACAGCTGAGCGCTTCAAGGCACAGAACTAGCTGAGACATAATTCAGGCAAATATGCCTGTTTGAGCCAGGCCTGTAATAAGAGGGTGCAATCGAAAGAAGGAATCACATTGTTCCCCCCACCCCGACAGTGAGAATTTAACATAAAGAATTGTTAATTAATGATTGAAGAATTGACAAGGCTAAAAGACAACCTGAAGTTATCTCCAAGGTAACAATTGCAGGGAGCAGCCATCAACCCTGAGGCTGAGAGAGGTTGGGAACGTAAAGGGAGGAGTCGGAGTTGTTACAACTTAAAGCTTGGAGGAGGGGGCTGGTTTTTGGATGGTCAGAGGAGGGACCCTGTGGATCTGGGACCTGAATTTCTAAAGAGAAAACACAAGCTGCTGCTGGTATCTCTGAGCGGGCATATAAAATTGGGGGAAAAAAAAAAAACAACCTGCAAACTAGATTTGCTATTAATTGGGATTAACTGCCAGGGTGAAGCAGAGGCATGGTTGATCAATGCTGTCAGGAACAGAAAGCCCATGGAGAGTGAGCAGGAAGCAGGAGACTCTCTCCCTTTCTCCAGGCCTGTAGTCTCCTCCAGCAGCCCTATTGGAAGAGTCTAACAGAGCCAGCCGGAGAAGGCAATGGCACCCCACTCCAGTACTCTTGGCTGGAGAATCCCATGGATGGAGGAGCCTGGTAGGCTGCAGTCCATGGGATCGCTGAGGGTCGGACACGACTGAGCGACTTCACTTTCACTTTTCACTTTCATGCATTGGAGAAGGAAATGGCAACCCACTCCAGTGTTCTTGCCTGGAGAATCCCAGGGACGAGGGAGCCTGGTGGGCTGCCGTCTATGAGGTCGCACAGAGTCGGACACGACTGAAGTGACGCAGCAGCAGCAGCAACAGAGCCAGCCAGCAAAACAGAAATGCAGGCTGCAGAGTCCTAGTCTCAGCATCACAAAGCCGAGAAGAGAAGGGCGAGTTTGAAGCTGATGGACTGTAGCATGGGGTCTGCAGGGTAGTGACTTGAGTAGTCAGAGGAACAAGGCAGGATCAGGGGTCCCATGAGATCGATCTGTCCTTCCTAGGGCAAATGGGGTACTATCAGATAGGATAGCCTGGTGGGGGGGTGTGAGTCATAAGTGATGCTGAGGCAGTCTTGGGGGCGTGTCCCTAGAACTTAATGTTTTGGCTGCTGGTCTTGCGGCAGGATGCCATAGCCTGCTAAGTGCTAGGCTGAAGCTGTTGCAATTATTGTCGCCCTTGTCAAAATGACTCAGAAGCTGCTGCAGGTCTGAGGCTGTAAGTGAGGGTCATCAAGTGACTGCTGTGTTGGTGAAGGAGCTAATGTCAGGAAAGAGGATTGAGAGCCCAGGTTAGTGCTCAAAATACCCCATGGAGACAAAAGCCAATGCTCCCATAAGCAGACAGGAAATACTTGTTTGAGTTTGCAGCAAGTGAGTTGTGAGAGAGAGAGAGAGAGAGAGAGAGGATGGGAGAGAGTGCTTTTTACTATTGTGTCTATTGACTAAAAAAGGTAAGTGGTCCTCAGGACACTGTAGAACTGATCATGGAAAACTCACATTCATTCAGTCTCCCAAGATTCTCGACCAATTGGAGAGTCCACGATGAGGGATGATGTGGTCCCAGAGCAAGTCAGTCCTTAATTGCCTTGAGCTGGCATTTATGCTCTATAATTTGACCCTTTCTCATGTCTCTAGGGCTGCCCACTCCCATTCCCTGCCAACATTCCCTGTCAATCAGCCATGGAACACTGCCGTTAATACTGGTGCTCTATCTCTCCCAGACCAATTAAGCAAGACTATTTGGAGATGGGACAGGGTCACTGGTATTTTTAAAAGTTCCCCACGAAATTCTAATGTCAGCCAAACTAATGAACTATGTGTTTGAGAATCTAATGCCCCAACTAATCTGTTTTTCAATTTAATTTCCCAGGCAATATTCTTGGTGCTGGAGACACAAATGAGACAAGATAAATATCTTATGATTCAATAGGTGAGATCAAGATATATATATATATATATATATATATATATATATATATATATATATATATATGATTTAATTTGGTAAGTTTTATGAATAATTAGCTATTGAAAAGGATGATAATTAATTCTACCTGCGTATGTCTGAAGAGAAAAGATGTGGAAACCCTCACATCACAAAGCAAAATATGCATCTAGAATGTAGAAGATTAGTCTATAACTGAGTTAATTCTTGGAGGATGAATAGGCTTTTAACAGAGCTTAGAGTATGAAAGAGCATGCCTTGTTCAGTCATGATGAATAGTCTATATGACTAGAAAATTGGGTGAATTGGATGAAAAGTTGGAGATGAGACAGAAAAGGAGAGTGAAAACCACATTGTAGATCATTTTGAATTCAATGTCAATTGAATATCCATGAGAATCCTAGTACTCAGCTAGGTTCTGAAGGTACAAAAATGAATAGAAATCAGTGCCTATTTTTAAGATGCTCTCAGTTATATGGATGAGTCAAGTACAAGGTGGTGTGGGGCAGCAGGGCAGGAAGAGAGAGCTATATGGACGAAAACACAGGCTTGACCACACCTGTGATCTCAGTAATAATGGGTGAGAGAGACGGATGGAATCTTACAAGCCAGAGTGAATGAGGTTGGAAAGCACTCTGCACTGTATTTATTTATTATTTTTAACATTTCTTATTGGAGTGTAGTTGTTGAATAGTATGAAAGTTCCGTGAAAAACTAATACGAGAGCTACCTTATGGCCCAGCAATCCCACTACTGATCACAGACTCAGATAAAACTGTAATTCAAAAAGATACATTCACTCTAATGTTCATCGTAGTAGCGTTTACAATAGCCAAGACACGGAAGCAACCTACATTTCCATCAACAGAGGCATGGGTAAGAAGGTGTGTACTGTATTGAGGAGTTTGGATTTTATGCTGTGACTTAACAAGGGAGTGCAAGGATTTTAAAGTGAAGATTGACATGGTTCGTATCTGACTTATAATTGATAATTTAGGTTGCACCACACAATTTTTGACTTTGCAGAAAGGTGGAAAGGAGAGATTAGAGAACAAAAGACCAGGTAAATACTATATTAAGTAGTCCAGATAAGAGATTTTCTGATTTAAGGCAGCTAGGTTTTGTCATGAATGGGTTGAATTTTATGGGCTTAGGAAGATAGGGAAGGGGAATTTTTTTCCTTTGCATACTTTTTGGTGAGAAGAAAGAGGATACCTGGAGTCTGAGGTTTCTGGGTTATCCAGGGGGAGCAGGGGACAGTTGAGAATACACCTCTAGAGCATAGACTAATATAGCCTGGAAATGGCTGTGTGGTGTCAGCAGCTTGTGGGGCCTGGATGAAGCTAAGTAAACAGCCAGACATGAACTGACTTGTGGGGAAAGTCAACACTTAGAGATGAACAAAAGAAAGATGCAGAAGGAGACTAGTAAAAATGGGAGGGCATCAGGAGGGATGACTATTTCAGAGGTCTCGTTTCTCTCTAGATATTAACATTAGGGAGAAGATCCTTCCAAGAGGAATGGATTGAGCAACAGTGTCAATTTTTGACTGAAAAGAAGTCAAATAGGATAAAAAACTGAGGAAAAAACCCTTTCAGACAAAATTCCATGAACAAAGGGACCATATATGTCTTTGATACATATTAGGTACCTAATGTTTGTGGAATGAATGAAGGGATTTATATTTTGGATTTACCTTAAGGGAGATTACTGCTACTGTTCTCCAATTTTCTCTTGCTTGTATATAAGATAACCTATATTTCAAACAATAACCTATATTAGATATGAATATTTCTCTGGTTTTCAAAGAAAGGAGATAGAATTAACCCAAAAGGAATATAGCCACATTTTTCTAGTTAAAAATGGGCATTATTTTGCACAAAAAAGGATCTTCCTCTCATTTTAAGATAAATGATATATTAGGTATTAAACAATAGAAGATGAACTAGCACATATTTAATTTCCTTGGTCATTAGAAGTATGTTCCTTTTGACCTTTACAAGTTAAATTCAAAAGTTAATTCAATTTTCTGACTAAAGGCTATTAAGGTTCCGAGGCAAGGATTTAGGTTGGATTCAGAAAGATTTTAATGAGTTGGAAGTGGGTCAAAAAACATTTACTACTAATTTTCAAAACTACTCCTATTTATCATGACTTTTTCTCTCTTTTCATAGTGTGTCCTCTATCAAAATTAAATCCTATTAGGTGATCAACTGCTATATTCATTTGAAAGGAGCCAAATGTCTTTCAAGGGACCTAATGAAATAATTTGTAGACTATTTAAAAAATACATCACTTGAAAGGAATTTGACTTAATTTTTTTTCAGTGAAGAAGTTTCAAAACTGCTGCAAACCTAAATATTATTTTACATCTTATTTGTACTCTTCTAACTTTCCATTTATATTCACATTCACTAGGATGATGTTTAGTTTTAGATTCTCTTTGAGGGAGAGGTTTATGAAGGTGATTAACAGATTATGTGAAATTTTAGTTGGTTAATATAAACCAATTCATAATAATTCTGTTTTTGAGCATTGCATGTACATAGATGACTCATTATAGATTGGTAAGGAATGCAGATGGCATGGTTTTATTAGTGGTTTGAGCTATTACCTTAGCTTAGTTTTTCCAGAAACAGCCTCAGAGATGAAGATTTGGGGCCAGGTGATTTATGAAGGAGGTACTTCCAGGAGAAAGTAGAGAGACAGGGCAGGGAAGGAGGCAGGCCAAGCAAGGGTGGGGGTTCAGGCAGGGTCCTTCTTGGCCTCACCTTGAACCCAAAGGACAGATCTGGGGCATTTTGAATACTCTGAGTGCCTTATCCTAGGCAAAAAACTTGGACTGTCTAGTTTGGTATCAACTAGACATTTGCTTAGTGCTATGGGCTTCTCTAGTGGGTTCAGATAGCAAAGAATCTGCCTGCAGTGCAGGAGACCTAGATTTCATCGTTGGGTTGGGAAGATCCCCTGGAGAAGGGACTGCCTACCCACTTCCCTGGGTATATACAATGGACAGAGGAGCATCACAGGCTACAGCCCACGGGGTTGCAGAGTCAGACAAGCCGGAGTGACTGACACATTTCACACAGTGAAGGTGGAGGAAGACAGGGGAGTACACTCCCAGAACTTTCTTCTACTTTATTTGGCAAAGCAGTGCTTTCAGTAGCCTGAGGACAGACCCTGAAGGAGAGTCTGTGGCACTGGCCATTGAAGTCAAAATAGGTAGGGGTAGGCTGTGAGGGCTGAGTAGGGGGTAAGAAATGATAGAAGTGATATGCAGTGATCTCAGCGAAGCAAAAACAATATGCTTTATGTAGTCAAAACCTAATTTGTTTGAAGATATTACAACTTCTACATTCCTTTAATTTCACTGTAGTTCTTGATTCAAAAGTCCATACCAACAAGGTTTTATGTAACTACTTACAGCGGGTTGGTTGCTGAGTTAAAAATGTCCACCCTTTTTTATAGATAAAACCAGGTGGAAATGCATTTAGAGACATGCTAGCTGGCCAAAGAAAATGTTCTTTATTGCTCTATTTGTTGTTTGGAGAGGCTCTTTTCTGATCCTAGAACAAACTATTCCACATGACATTCTTCGATAGTAGAAATAGGTACCTGATTCACCAAGGTAGCTTCCACATCACATTTGACAAATGACTATTTTTCTCATTAAGCAGGGTTTTTTTTTTTTTTTACAGATCCACATGAAATTTGTTTTGCTTTTGTTATGGGGAGTCACTTTTCTCATCTTAGTTTGGCAAAGATTTTTTTTTTTTTTGGTCCAAGGATAAAGAAACCATATAAAAGCATATGATGATGTTTTTTAGCTCAAAAACACTTCACAAAAATCTCTATGTCATTAGTTTTTCTTTATTGAGAGTATGAGAAGTTGGTACAAAAGTTCCTTCATGGTTTGCAGTAACTGCTGGGAAGATTAAGAAAAGTAGTTTGAAACATACGCTTGCTTTGCTTTTGCAAAGAGTGATATTCTAAGCTCCATTGTCCTCTGAAAAGATTCAGATTTTGATGGAAGAAAATATGACAGAGATCTTAAGATCATAACTACTACTTCTTGTAGATTTAAATATTTCATTATAGTGTTGACAAACCACAGATAATAGGCAACCCAGGTCAGAGTTTACCCCCTGCCTTCTCTTGTAGGGGACTGAGAGAGGAAGATGCCTCAAACTGAAGGTGAGAGGGTAATCCAGTCTCTGTTAGTCCATCTTGGCTGCAAGTGGAAACTGAATCTTTGTCTTTGGAAAGTGGATTTGATTTTTAAAAACAGCCCATAGAGGGGATCCAACCAAGATGGCAGAATAGCAGGACAGGAAACTCACCTCCTCCCATAAATACATCAAAGATACATCTTCAAAAAGAAAAATTCTCACAGAACATGTACAGAATATCAGCAGAAGACCTCACATACCTGAAAGGACAGGAAAGGTCTCTCTGTAACTTGATGGGACAATAGGAAAAAAATGAAAGTGGAAGCAGGATGAGACCTGTGCCCCTGAAAGGGAGCTGAAAAAGAAGAAAAGTTTACAGCCTGGAAAGCCCCCTCACTGGTGTGAAGATCAGGCAGGACAGAAAAGAAGTATCACAGGATCAGAGGAGAGCACAACAACTCTTTGTGACGGGCAGAACAGAGAAAGATCTGCGCAGAGAGTCCGTGCCAGCACCTGGTTCCTCCAGCCTGAGATGTGCAACTGCTGGTGTGGGTAGGGGCTTGGTGACGGAACTCAGGGTTCAGAGGACAGACTCAAGGAGAGGACTGCTGCTGGCTGTAAGGAGACAGTTGAAGAGACTGGAATGTGGTACTGCAGCAACCGGAGGTGTTTGTCAAAGAAGCCCTGGGCCCACCATAGAAGCAAAGCTCCATCATTTAGAGCACCTAAAGGGAGGGGTGACGCCACCATTACAGTCTTTGCTCTGTGAATTGGCCCCTGCCTCCACCAGCTTGACCTTGGACGTGGGGTGGCTCCTCTCACCTGCGCTTCAGCGCGCCCGTCGCAGCCGCCGAGTACCAGACTGTGCCGGCGCAGAACAGCCGAGAGGAGCTACCCCGTGTCCGAGGTCAGAGGGGGCGGCCGATAGGAGATACCCAGCGTCCGAGGTCAGGGGCGGTGACGAGAGGAGTTACCCCGCGTCTGAGGTCAGGGGCTCCCGCAGGGAGGCGCTACCCCACGCCCTCATGCCCGAGGCCAAGGGCTGCGGCCGGGAGGAGCAACCCCACGCCCGAGGCCATGGGCGGTGGCTGGAGGACTAACTCCAGTTCCAAGGAGCCGTGGATGTGCGGGCGCAGGAGGGCCTAGAGGAGCTATCCCACGTTGAAGATCAGGAGGGCAGCGGTGAGGAGATACCCCTCGTCCAAGGTAAGGAGCAATGGCTGCACTTTGCTGGAGCAGCCGTGAAGAGATACCCCACGCCCAAGGTAAGAGAAACCCAAGTAAGACGGTAGGTGTTGCAAGAGGGCATCAGAGGGCAAACACACTGAAACCATACTCACAGAAAACTAGTCAATCTAATCACACTAGGATCACAGCCTCGTCTAACTCAATGAAACTAAGCCATGCCTGTGGGGCAACACAAGACGGGCGGGTCATGGCGGAGAGATCTGACAGAATGTGGTCCGCTGGAGAAGGGAATGGCAAACCACTTCAGTCTTCTTGCCTTGAGAACCCCATAAACAGTATGAAAAGGCAAAATGATAGGATACTGAAATAGAAACTCCCCAGGTCAGTAGGTGCCCAATATGCTACTGGAGATCAGTGGAGAAATAACTCCAGAAAGAATGAAGGGATGGGGCCAAAGCAAAAACAATACCCAGCTGTGGATATGACTGGTGATAGAAGCAAGGTCCGATGCTGTAAAGAGCAATATTGCATAGGAACCTGGAATGTCAGGTCCTTGAATCAAGGCAAATTGGAAGTGGTCAAACAAGAGATGGCAAGAGTGAATGTCGACACTCTAGGAATCAGCGAAATGAAATGGACTGGAATGGGTGAATTTAACTCAGATGACCATTATATCTACTACTGCGGGCAGGAATCCCTCAGAAGAAATGGAGTGGCCATCATGGTCAACAAAAGAGGCCGAAATGCAGTACTTAGATGCAATCTCAAAAACGACAGAATGATCTCTTTTCGTTTCCAAGGCAAACCATTCAATATCACAGTAATCCAAGTCTATGCCCCAACCAGTAATGCTGAAGAAGCTGAAGTTGAATGGTTCTATGAAGACCTACAAGACCTTTTAGAACTAACACCCAAAGAAGATGTCCTTCTCATTATAGGGGACTGGAATGCAAAAGTAGGAAGTCAAGAAACACCTGTAGTAACAGGCAAATTTGGCCTTGGAATATGGAATGAAGCAGGGCAAAGACTAATAGAGTTTTGCCAAGAAAATGCACTGGTCATAACAAACACCCTCTTCCAACAACACAAGAGAAGACTCTATATACATGGACATCACCAGATGCTCAACACCAAAATCAGATTGATTATACTATTTGCAGCCAACAGCAAAAACAAGACCAGGAGCTGACTGTGGCTCAGACCATGAACTCCTTATTGCCAAATTCAGAGTTAAATTGAAGAAAGTAGGGAAAACCACTAGACTATTCAGGTATGACCTAAGTCAAATCCCTTATGATTATACAGTGGAAGTGAGAAATAGATTTAAGGGCCTAGATCTGATAGATAGAGTGCCTGATGAACTATGGAATGAGGTTCGTGACATTGTACAGCAGACAGGGATCAAGACCATCTCCATGGAAAAGAAATGCAAAAAAGCAAAATGGATGGCTGGGGAGGCCTTACAAATAGCTGTGAAAAGAAGAGAAGCAAAAAGCAAAGGAGAAAAGGAAAGATATAAGCATCTGAATGCAGAGTTCCAAAGAATAGCAAGAAGAGATAAGAAAGCCTTCTTCAGTGATCAATGCAAAGAAATAGAGGAAAACAACAGAATGGGAAAGACTAGAGATCTCTTCAAGAAAATCAGAGATACCAAAGGAACATTTCATGCAAAGATGGGCTCGATAAAGGACAGAAATGGTATGGACCTAACAGAAGCAGAAGATATTAAGAAGAGATGGCAAGAATACACAGAAGAACTGTACAAAAAAGATCTTCATGACCCAGATAATCACGATGGTGTGATCACTCACCTAGAGCCAGACATCCTGGAATGTGAAGTCAAGTGGGCCTTAGAAAGCATCAGTACGAACAAAGCTAGTGGAAGTGATGGAATTCCAGTTGAGCTATTCAAATCCTGAAAGACGATGCTGTGAAAGTGCTGCACTCAATGTGCCAGCAACTTTGGAAAAACTCAGCAGTGGCCACAGGACTGGAAAAGTCAGTTTTCATTCCAATCCCAAAGAAAGGCAATGCCAAAGAATGCTCAAACTACTGCACAATTGCACTCATCTCACACGCTAGCAAAGTAATGCTCAAAATTCTCCAAGCCAGGCTTCAGCAATATGTGAACCGTGAACTTCCTGATGTTCAAACTGGTTTTAGAAAAGGCAGAGGAACCAGAGATCAAATTGCCAACATCCACTGGATCATGGAAAAAGCAAGAGAGTTCCAGAAAAACATCTATTTCTGCTTTATTGACTATGCCAAAGCCTTTGACTGTGTGGATCACAATAAACTGTGGAAAATTCTGAAAGAGATGGGAATATCAGACCACATGATCTGCCTCTTGAGAAATCTGTATGCAGGTCAGGAAGCAACAGTTAGAACTGGACATGGAACAACAGACTGGTCCCAAATAGGAAAAGGAGTTCATCAAGGCTGTATATTGTCACCCTGTTTATTTAACTTATATGCAGAGTACATCATGAGAAATACTGGACTGGAAGAAACACAAGCTGGAATCAAGATCGCTGGGAGAAATATCAATAACCTCAGATATGCAGATGACACCACGCTTATGGCAGAAAGTGAAGAGGAACTAAAACGGCTCTTGATGAAAGTGAAAGTGGAGAGTGAAAAAGTAGGCTTAGAGCTCAACATTCAGAAAACGAAGATCATGGCATCTGGTCCCATCACTTCATGTGAATAGATGGGGAAACAGTGTCAGACTTTATTTTTTTGGGCTCCAAAATCACTGCAGATGGTGACTGCAGCCATGAAATTAAAAGACGCTTACTTCTGGGAAGGAAAGTTATGACCAACCTAGATAGCATATTCAAAAGCAGAGACATTACTTTGCCAACAAAGGTTCGTCTAGTCAAAGCTATGATTTTTCCTGTGGTCATGTGAGAGTTGGCCTGTGAAGAAAGCTGAGCGCCGAAGAATTGATGCTTTTGAACTGTGGTGTTGGAGAAGACTCTTGAGAGTCCCTTGGACTGCAAGGAGATCCAACCAGTCCATTGTGAAGGAGATCAGCCCTGGGATTTCTTTGGAAGGAATGATGCTAAAGCTGAAACTCCAGTACTTTGGCCACCTCATGTGAAGAGTTGACTCATTGGAAAAGACTCTGATGCTGGGAGGGATTGGGGGCAAGAGGAGAAGGGGACGACAGAGGATGAGATGGCTGGATGGCATCACTGACTCTATGGACGTCAGTCTGAGTGAACTCCGGGAGTTGGTGATGGACAGGGAAGCTTGGCGTGCTGCGATTCATGGGGTCGCAAAGAGTTGGACACGACTGAGCGACTGATCTGATCCACTAGCTTTGGGAGGATAATCCTAGCTGCCACTTTGGCAGGTTCCTCCTGGGGCAGGCTTTGTAAATTTAGTGCCTTCAGGACCTCTTAATGGACAATGGATACTTTTGCAGTTAGGACCAGTGTGGCCATAGCAGCTGTCAGCTTTGTAAGTGTGTGCATGTTGGGGCTGCGCTGAGCCACCTCCAAAGCTCCCAGAGCAGGTCCGGGCGTGCAACTACTACAGGACCTGACTTCTGTGGATTTGCACTGATGACTTTGTGAAAACAATGCCTGAGGGATACCAGGGCTGATTATCAGCATTCCTAAGGTTGAGACAGGGTCAAGGGCAGTGCAAACAACAGTGTAGTTTGTGAGCCCACACAACAGGTGATAGGTGACAAAACAGTACAGTCAATGGTGAACAGCTCTGACAGAGAAATGCTCAGTGGCTCTTCTCCCAGTGGAAGAGCTCCAATCCCACCAATTTCACACCACAGATCAGAAACACAGCACAAAAATGGATCTCAAGGGCTAGGGAACAGACCTTGTCCCTGACAGGACTGTGAGAACCAACCAGCAAAGAAGCCCTGCTCATTTCAGTGCAGGCTCTGGCCACCACAATACCAGTTACACCTCCTATCAAGGGGGACATGGCCAGCATACGCTGAGAAGAGAGGTGACAGGCATCCATACTAAAAACAGCCTTTGTGCCAAAAATATTAAACCCACACGGGCTATATGGGGATGTTCCCACATAAAGATAGCCCTCCAAGACCACAGTAGATAATTGTTTCTCCTAAACTCATAGAGCAAGAGAAATAAAAGTAAAATGAAGAAGCAGAGGAACGATTCCCAATTAAAAGATCAAGAAAATTCCCCTGAACAAGCGAACAATGAAACAGACCTACTCAGTCTAATAGACACCACTTTAAAAAGGAGATAATGAAAATACTGAAATTAAGAAAGACTATCAACAGAAATGCAAATTACTCTTAAAAAGAGCTAGAAACTGTAGAGAGGACCCAAGAAAAATTAGAAAATTCATTTGCAGAGATGAAAGCTGAACTAAAGGCAATGAATAGCAGGATGAATAATGCAGAAGAATGAATAAGTGATCTGAAAGACAGAATAATGGAAATCACCCAATCAGAACAGCAGATACAATACCAAACCAAAAAAAAAAAAAAAAAAAAAGAGAGAGAAAACAATATAAGAAACCTATGGGATAATATAAAGTGTGCCAAGCTATGCATAACAGGGATTCCAGTAGGAGAAGAAAGAAATAAGGGGATTGAAAATATAATTGAAGAAATTTTGACTGAAAAGTTCCCAATTAAGGAAGGAAAATGATATCCAGGTACAGGAAGAACAGAGCATCCCAAATAGATAAACTCAAATATACCTACACCAAGACATTTAATAATAAAAATGGCAATAAAGGCAGAAAGAGAAAAGCAAAGAATTAATTATGAGGGAACCACCATAAGGTTATCAGCTGATTTCTCTACAGAAAGATTGCAGGCCATAAGGGAGTGACAAGATATATTCAGAGTCCTGAAAGAGAAAAGCCTATAATCTGAGATATTCTATCCAGCAAGATTACAATTTAAAATAGAAGGAAAGATAAAGAGTTTTTCAGGAAAGCAAAAGCTAAAAGAATACAGCACTACTAAGCCTATTCTACGGAGAAGGCAATGGCAACCTACTCCAGTACTCTTGCCTGGAAAATCCCATGGATGGAGGAGCCTGGCAGGCTGCAGTCCATGGGGTCGTGAAGAGTAGGACATGACTGAGTGTGTCCCTTTCACTTTTCATTTTCATGCATTGGAGAAGGAAGTGGCAAAAAAAAAAAAAAAAAAAAAAAGGAAGTGGCAACCCACTCCAGTGTTCTTGCCTGGAGAATCCCAGGGGCGGGGGAACCTGGTGGGCTGCCATCTATGGGGTTGCACAGAGTTGGACATGACTGAAGCAACTTAGCAGCAGCAGCAGCAACAAGTCTATTCTAAGGTAACTATTGAAAAGTCTTCTCTAGAGAGAAAAAGAGTAATACTCTAGCAAATAGAAAATCACAACTGGAAAGTAAATCACTTAAATATGCCAGTACACAGATCAAAAAAAATATAAAAAATAAACATGTGAAAGTGATGATAACCACAATGAGCAGCAAGAGGATGAACATGAAAATGTAAAATATAAAATAATAAAATGTGGGTGAAAAGAGTAAGAAAATGTAGTTTTTTTCCCCCTAGAATGTGTTTGAGCCTATATGACTACCAGTCTAAGGCAAGAAGATATAGGAAGGTGTTACTACACTTGAAAAATAGGTTAACCACAAACCAAAAATATACAATAGATTCACAAAAACCAAAAACAAGAGAACATAAGCATAATACAAAAGAAAACCTTCAAACCACAAAAGGAAAAAGAAAAAGAAAAGAACAAAGAAGAAATATAAAATCAAAGGGGGAAAAAAAGGTTTGAAATGGAAATAAATACATATCTAACAATAATTTCCTTAAATGTCAATGGACTAAATACTCCAATCAAAAGACACATAGTGGCAGGTTAGATAAAAGAAAAAGAGCCTACAATATGCTGCCTATAAGAGATCCACTTTAGGGCAAAAGGTACATATAGATTGAAAGTGAGGGGATGGAAAAAGATGTTTCATGCAAACATAAATGATAAGAAAGCAGGGATCACAATACTCATATAAGACAAAATGGAGTTCTAAATAAAGGCTGTAAAGAATTAGAGAAGGGTCAATACAAGGAAAGGATATTGCACACATCAACATATATGTTCCCAATATAGGAGTGCTCAAATACATAAAATAAATACTAACAGATATAAAAGGAGAAACTGGTAGGAACACAATAATAGTAGGAGACTTTAACAATCCACTAACATCAGTGGACAGATCTTTAAAACAGAAAATCAATAAGGCAACAGAGATCCTAAATGATACAATAGTACAGCTAGACTTACTTTATATTTTCAGGACATTACATGGCAAAAAAGTAGAATATACATTTTTTCAATTGTACATGAAATATTCTCTAGGACTGACCATATACAGGGCACAAAACAACCCTCAAAAATTTAAGAGTATAATAATTATTTCAAGCATCTTTTCTGACCACAAGGTTATGAAATTAGAGATCAAGCACAGAAAAAGAAATTAAAAAAAAAAAACAAACCAACAACAATTACATGGAGACTAAACAACATGCTACTAAAAAAGCCAATGGGTCAATGGTGAATCAAAGAAGAAATTTAAAAATACCTTGAGGCAAATGACAATGAAAACGCACCATATTAAATCTATGGGAGGCAGCAAAAGCAGTTCTTAGAGGGAAGTTCATAGCAAAACAGGCCTTCTTTAAGAAATAAGGAAAATCTCAAATAAATAATCTAACCCACCACATAAAAGAATTAGTAAAATAACAACCAAAATTTAAAATCAGCAGAAGGAAGGAGATAATAAAGATCAGAGAGGAAATAGATATTTTAAAAATCAATTGAAAAAAATCAATAAAACTAAGAGCTGGTTATTTGATAGGGTAAACAAAATTGAGAAAGCTCTGGCCAGGCTCTTCAAAAGAAACGAGAGAAAACACAAATAAATAAAATAAAAAATGAAGGAGAAGAAATCACAACTGACACTATAGAAATGCAAAATGAACAGAAGAGAATACTGTGAACAATTATATGGCAACAAATTTGATAACCAAGGAAAGATGGACAAGTTTCTAGAAACATATGGCCCATCAAAACTGAATCAAAAGTAAACAGGTAACTTGAACAGACCAGTCACTGGAAGTGAAATACAATCTGTAATTTAAAATATAACTCCACACAGACAAAAGCCCAGGACCAGAGGGCATTCCAGGAAATTCTACAGACGTAGAAAGAAGAAGAACTTAAACTGATCCTTCTCAAACTCTTCCCAAAGGCTAAAGAGGAGGAAACATCTCCAAAGACATTTTCACCTCAATACCAAAATCAAAAACACTTCCAAAAAAGAAAATTACAGGCCAATATCTTTGATGAATATAGATACAATAATTCTCAATATTAGCAAACTGAATCCAACAACACATTAAAAAGGTCATACACCATGACCAAGTTGGATTCACCCAGGGTCACATGGATATTTCAACATATGCAAATCAATCAGTGTGATACACCACATGAACAAAAGAAAAGATACAATCACCTTAATAGCATTTGATAAGATCAGCTCTGGGATTTCTTTGGAAGGAATGATGCTAAAGCTGAAACTCCAGTACTTTGGCCACCTCATGCGAAGAGCTGACTCATTGGAAAAGACTCTGATGCTGGGAGGGATTGGGGGCAGGAGGAGAAGGGGAAGACAGAGGATGAGATGGCTGGATGGCATCACTGACTCGATGGATGTGAGTCTGAGTGAACTCCGGGAGTTGGTGATGGACAGGGAGGCCTGGTGTGCTGCGATTCATGGGGTCGCAAACAGTTGGACACGACTGAGCAACTGAACTGAACTGAAGATTCAACATCTGTTCATGATAAAAACTATTTAAAAAGTGGGTATAGAGGGAATGTATCTCAACATAATAAAAGCTACTTATGACAAATGCACAGTCAATATAATACTCAACAGTGTAAAGCTGAAAGCCTTGCCACTGAAATCGGAAACAAGACAAGAATTACCACTCTCGTGACTTCTATTTAACATAGTGCTAAAAGTCTTAGTCACAAAAATCAGACAAGACAAAGAAATAAAAGGTATTCAAATCGGTAGGGAAGAGGTTGTATATAGAAATGGGTTGCATTTCTTTACACTGACAAGGAAATATCAGAAAATGAATGCAAACACAAGACCCCTTTAAAAATTACATTAGAAAAGACAAAATACTCAGGAATAAACCTTACCAAAGAGGTGAGACTTATATGCTGAGAAAAATAAAACATTCATAAATGAAACTGAAGATGATTCAAAGAAATGGAAAGATATTTCATGCTCTTAGAAGAATTAGTATTTTTAAAATGGCCATACTACCCAGAGAAATCTGCAGATATCATGCATTACCTATTCAAATTTGCATGACATTTTTCACAGGACTAGAGTATATAATCCAAAAATTTATATAAAAGCATGAAAGACCCCAAATTGCCAAGGCAATTCTGAGGAAAAAGAACAAAGGAAGAGGCATAAATTTCCCAGACTTTAGGCAGTACTACAAAGCTACAGGAATCAAATGTGTGGTATTGGCACAAAAATAGGCATAAAAAGGATGAATGGATAGAGAGCCCAGAAAGAAACCCATATACCTATGGAAAATTAAATCTTCAGCAAAGGAGGCAAGAATATACAATGAGAAAAAGAATCTCTTCCGCAAGTGATGTTAGGAATGGCGGACAACCACATGTAAATCAGTGAAGCTAGGACACACCCACATATCAGACCCCAAATTAAACTCAAATGGCTTCAACACTTAAAGACAAGACACCATAAAGCTCCTAGGAGAAACATTGTCTGACATAAATCATACCAATGTTTTCTTATGTCAATCTCCCAAAGCAATAAAAATAAGCAAATGGGACCTAACCAAACTTATAAGCTTTTGCAAGGTGAAGGAAATCATAAATAAGACAAAAAGACAACCTACAGGCTGGGAGAAAAAATTGCAAATGATGCAGACTGGCAAGGGATTGATTCCCTAAATATACAGGGAGCTCATACAATTCAGTATCAGAAGAAAGCAATCAAAAAATGAGCAGAAGATGTAAATAAGACATTTCTCCAAAGAAGACATACAAACAGCTAGTGGGCATATGAAAATATGTAGAAATGCAAATCAAAACAATAATGAGCTGCCAACTCACACCAGTCAGTATGTGCTGTGCTGTGCTCAGTTGCTTCAGTCGTGTCTGACTCTTTACGACCCCATGGACTGTAGCCCACCAGGCTCCTCTGTCCATGGGATTCTCTAGGCAAGAATACTGGAGTGGGTTGCCATTTCCTTCTCCACCAGTCAGTATGGTCATCATTAAAATGTCTACAAATAATAAATGCTAGAGAAGGTGCAGAGAAAAGAGAACCCTCTTATACTGTTGGTAGGAATGTAAAGTGGTATGGCTACTATGGAAAATGGTATGGAGGTTCCTCAAAAAACTATAAAGAGTTGCCATATGATTCAGTAATACCACTCCTGAGCATATACTCAGACAAAACCATAATTCAAAAAAATACTTGTACTCCTATGTTCATAGTAGCACTACTCACAATAACCAAGACATGGAAACAACGTAATGTCCTTGACAGATGAATGGATAAAGATGTGATATATACATGCATATATATGTCAACATGTGTGTGTGTGTTTATGTATACACACCCACATATCAAGCACAAAATTATGATATGATATTATTACACATTCACACACAATAGAATATTACCCAGTCATAAAAAAGAGTGAAATAATGCCTTTTGCAGTAACATGAATGGACCTAGAGAGTGATATTATTATTAAGCTCGGTAAGTCAGAAAGAGAAAGATAAATATGGTATGATATCATTTATGTGTGGAATCCAAAATATAACACATATGAACATATCTGCAAAACAAACATAGACAGATATAGAGAATGGAGGTGTGGTTGCCAAGTAAGAGGGTAAATGGAGGGGAGGATTGAGAGTCTGTGACTAGCAGATGTAAACTATTATATATATGATGGATAACAACAAGGTCCTACTGTAATACACAGGAAACTGTATTCAATATCTTATTGAATATTGAATAGGTCATAATGGAAAATAATATGAAAAAGAATATATGTATGTAATAACTGAGTCCAGGCAAGAATGTTGGAGCGTGTTGCCATTTCTTTCTCCAGGGGATCTTCCCAGCCCAAGGATTGAACCTGCATTCCTTGCATTGGTGGGTGAATTCTTTACCAATGAACCATCAGGGAAGCCCAGTTTAAGCTCTTACTTGGAGCAGTAATGTTTATTTCTTGTTTGTTTACTATTTTTTCCACGTCCTCAGATATTAAGAAAAATGACTCTAAAAACGCTTAAACATATACTCTTCCTATTGCCAAAAATGTAATGCAGAGTAAGGTCTAAATGGATAGGGCACAATGGAGTTGATTGCAAAGAAGCAGAGGAAGCAGGGAGAAAAAGTTCCTGGACACTTGAAATGAGTGGTTCACCTACACTAGGAGACATCACTTAACTTCAAATTTGTTATCAAAGCGAAAGAAAACATATTTTGATTTCTCTCTTCCTTTGCCATCAATCTCAGATCACTTTGACTTGAATGGGCCACAAGCTAGAAGAAACGTGGCTCAGTTTCTCCCCACCAATTCTGTCCTTTTCTTTCCAAATTCCCATCAGAAATCATGAATTTCAGAGGATGATATTCCATGTGAAACTAAACACTGGAAAAATGAGGTCCAGAAGTGACGTGACGACTGAAGCATGTATGACGTAATGGAAATGAACTTAGACATCACCCCTTGCCTTGCCCCTGGACTGCTATATTTCCTACCATTGTGCTTTCAGTGTGGAGTGAAAATGATGTCAGAAGGAACAGCAGCTATTCTGTCCTCTGAAACCATGGTGGCTGCCAGGCTGAGGTGACCATTCCTTTCCTCCCTACTTCTGTCTCACTCGTCATTCCTTTTGATCTCACTATCTTCTCACTAGTTTGAATGGACATGCTTTAGGTCCTGCAGTATCTACATCTGTGGCCAAACTGCAGTTTGACAGGAGGCAAATCATTGTTCCTGTTGAGTTATCCATTTTCATCACTTAAAAGCAAGGGAGTTGGTCCTTATCTTCCTTACCTCATAAGAATCTGAGGAGGAGGAATAAGGAAGTGTGCACAGAATGTTCTAGATATGCAGGGTAAAGGTACTACATATCACAGGTTATCTACCTATCTCACAGGGATGTTATAAACTAAGCGAGATCATATGTGAAATATTTTGAGTCCCATGGAACGTAAGCAGCATATGCATTTGAGCTGTTATGATTTATGTTCTATGTAGCTATGACAGTATTTTACTTAATATGTTTATTCATTTCTTTATTAATTCTATACCAGACTCTACATGGGCAGTGATTCAATAGTGGGAAAAAAGATTGCATTTTTAAAAATTCCCAAGGAAGTATACAGTCATCCAATAAATATTGCAGGTCCTGTCTACATACCACCACCAAGCTGTTGTGATTTATATTTTCATTTCAATGAGGAGGGAGGTGGAAGGGATGGTAATGAAGGGAGAGAACAAAGAGAAAATAATGTCAGAGAGGTTTATATTCAAGTAATTCTAGCTCTCCTAACACTCAGCATACTGAAAGAGCCTCCAAGTATTAAGACACTGAAATGTCTCATTGGGAATAACTGATCAGTGGAATGGACTTGAATTTCTCTGTTTGCTACAGGATAAAAAGTTTTTATTAAAAAACAAAACAAAACATACTTTCATGGAAATCTGTTTTAAGAAATATAGGCCATCCAGATCAACCCCCTCCATAGACCATTCACATTTCAAAGCACCATGAAAAATGTCTGCTTACTGCTTGTTTAGAGTTTATTATAATTAGCATATTATTTAGACAGGCTAACAGAAAACAACACAGATTAATTTGAGCAACACAATCTTTAGGAGGGAAGCCAGGTGGCCCACACAGTACAAGAAAGAGCTAAACCAGCAGACTTTGAGAAAGGCAGGAACATCTGCTTCTGCCATCTGAAGAGCAGGAATTCAGGGCTCTCTCCTTTGGTTGGGGCCATCACTCAAATCAGTATCTCTGTGCTGCTCAAGATTCAACTCCGTGTGAGAAAGTATAATTAAGTTAGTTTGGATCAAGTGCCCATCTTGGTGGTGGTGGTGAAGGGTTCAGTACATTGGCAGCCCTGCCAAAAAACATGGACCTTTCCCCAAAAGGAAAGGACGTTGGTGGACCAAAATCCAAGACATCTACTACTTCAAACCTATACTATATACTAAATTGGTTTTTTGAGAGGCTAGTCTGCCAACTTCTCAGTCTGCTAGCTTTCTGATTAAAATCATTATTCCTTGTTCCAAGAACTCATCTCCCAATTTATCGCCCTGTTGTGAGATTTAACTTCTCTCTCAGCTCCTGACTATCAAACATACCATATCCAAACCCTACTCAGGAAAACAAAGGGCCTCAGTCAACAAGATTCAACCCTCCTAGAAGGCAGAAACGTGCCGGCTGCAAGGGACCATGCAGAAGCATGGCTGAGAGGAGCTATCCCTCGCCCAAGGTCAGGGGCGGCGACCGAGAGCGCCAGGCTGTGACGGCACAGGAGCGGCTGAGAGGAGCTACCCCATGTCCAAGGAGTGGCAGCTGCGTGTGCACAGGATAGCTCTAGAGGAGCTATTCCACGTTTAAGGTCAGGAGGGGCGGCCCTGAGGAGATACCCCTGGCCAAAGGTAAGGAGCAGAGGCTGCGCTTTGCTGGAGCAGCCATGAAGAGATACCCCACGTCCAAGGTAAGAGAAACCCAAGTAAGATGGTAGGTGTTGCGAGAGGGCATCAGAAGGCAGACACACTGAAACCATAATCACAGAATACTAGCCAATCTAATCACATGGACCACAGCCTTGTCTAACTTGATGAAACTAAGCCATGCTGTGTGGGGCCACCCAATATGGGCAGGTCATGGTGGAGAGGTCTGGCAGAATGTGGTCCACTGGAGAAGGGAATGGCAAACCACTTTAGTATTCTTGCCTCGAGAACCCCATAAACAGTATGAAAAGGCAAAATGATAGGATACTGAAAGAGGAACTCCCCAGGTCGGTAAGTGCCCAATATGCTACTGGAGATCAGTGGAGAAATAACTCCAGAAAGAATGAAGGGATGGGGCCAAAGCAAAAACAATACCCAGTTGTGGATTTGACTGGTGATAGAAGCAAGGTCCAATGTTGTAAAGAGCAATATTGCATAGGAACCTGGAATGTCAGGTCCTTGAATCAAGGCAAATTGGAAGTGGTCAAACAAGAGATGGCAAGAGTGAATGTCGACACTCTAGGAATCAGCGAAATGAAATGGACTGAAACGGGTGAATTTAACTCAGATGACCATTATATCTACTACTGCGGGCAGGAATCCCTCAGAAGAAATGGAGCGGCCATCATGGTCAACAAAAGAGGCTGAAATGCAGTACTTAGATGCAATCTCAAAAACGACAGAATGATCTCTGTTCATTTCCAAGGCAAACCATTCAATATCACAGTAATCCAAGTCTATGCCCCAACCAGTAATGCTGAAGAAGCTGAAGTTGAACGGTTCTATGAAGACCTACAAGACCTTTTAGAACTAACACCCAAAGAAGATGTCCTTCTCATTATAGGGGACTGGAATGCAAAAGTAGGAAGTCAAGAAACACCTGTAGTAACAGGCAAATTTGGCCTTAGAATATGGAATGAAGCAGGGCAAAGACTAATAGAGTTTTGCCAAGAAAATGCACTGGTCATAACAAACACCCTCTTCCAACAACACAAGAGAAGACTCTACACATGGACATCACCAGATGCTCAACACCGAAATCAGATTGATTATATTCTTTGCAGCCAAAGATGGAGAAGCTCTATACAGTCAGCAAAAACAAGACTGGGAGCTGACTGTGGCTCAGATCATGAACTCATTGCCAAATTCAGAGTTAAATTGAAGAACGTAGGGAAAAGCACTAGACCATTCAGGTATGACCTAAATCAAATCCCTTATGATTATACAATGGAAGTGAGAAATAGATTTAAGGGACTAGATCTGATAGATAGAGTGCCTGATGAACTATGGATGGAGGTTCGTGACACTGTAGAGGAGACAGATATCAAGACCATCCCCAAGAAAAAGAAATGCAAAAAAGCAAAATGGCTGTCTGAGGAGGCCTTACAAATAGCTGTGAAAAGAAGAGAAGTGAAAAGCAACGGAGAAAAGGAAACATAAGCATCTGAATGCAGAGTTCCAAAGAATAGCAAGAAGAGATAAGAAAGCCTTACTCAGTGATCAATGCAAAGAAATAGAGGAAAACAACAGAAGGGGAAAGACTAGAGATCTCTTCAAGAAAATTAGAGATACCAAGGGAACATTTCTTGCAAAGATGGGCTCGATAAAGGATAGAAGCAGAAGATATTAAGAAGAGGTGGCAAGAATACACAGAAGAACTGTACAAAAAAGATCTTCACGACCCGGATAATCACGATGGTGTGATCACTCACCTAGAGCCGAACATCCTGGAATGTGAAGTCAAGGGGGCCTTAGAAAACATCACTACGAACAAAGCTAGTGGAGGGGATGGAATTTCAGTTGAGCTTTTTCAAATCCTAAAAGATGATGCTGTGAAATTGCCGCACTCAATATGCCAGCAAGTTTGGAAAACTCAGCAGTGGCCACAGGACTAGAAAAGGTCAGTTTTCATGCCAATCTCAAAGAAAGGCAATGCCAAAGAATGCTCAAACTACTGCACAATTGCACTCAACTCACACGCTAGTAAAGTAATGCTCAAAATTCTCCAAGCCAGACTTCAGCAATACATGAACTGTGAACTTCCAGATGTCCAAGCTGGGTTAGAAAAGGCAGAGGAACCAGAGTTGAAATTGCCAACATCTGCTGGATCATGGAAAAAGCACGAGAGTTCCAGAAAAGCATCTATTTCTGCTTTATTGACTATGCCAAAGCCTTTGACTGTGTGGATCACAATAAACTGTGGAAAATTCTGAAAGAGATAGGCATACCAGACCACCTGACCTGCCTCTTGAGAAACCTATATGCAGGTCTGGAAGCAACAGTTAGAACTGGACATGAACAACAGACTGGTTCCAAATAGAAAAAGGAGTATGTCAAGGCTGTATATTGTCACCCTGTTTATTTAACTTAAATGCAGGGTACATCATGAGAAACACTGGCCTGGAAGAAGCACAAGCTGGAATCAAGATTGCTGGGAGGAATATCAATAACCTCAGAGATGCAGATGACACCACCCTTATGGAAGAAAATGAAGAGGAACTAAAAAACCTCTTGATGAAAGTGAAAGAGGAGAGTGAAAAACTTGTCTTAAAGATCAACATTCATAAAACGAAGATAATGGCATCAGGTCCCATCACTTCATGGGAAATAGATGGGGAAACAGTGGAAACAGTGTCAGACTTTATTTTTCTGGGCTCCAAAATCACTGCAGATGGTGACTGCAGCCATGAAATTAAAAGACGTTTACTCCTTGGAAGGAAAGTTATGACCAACCTAGATAGCATATTGAAAAGCAGAGACATTACTTTGCCAACAAAGTCTAGTCAAGGCTATGGTTTTTCTAGTGGTCATGTATGGATGTGAGAGTTGGCCTGTGAAGAAAGCTGAGCGCCGAACAATTGATGCTTTTAAACTATGGTGTTGGAGAAGACTCTTGAGAGTCCTTTGGACTGCAAGTAGATCCAACCAGTCCATTCTAAAGGAGATCAGTCCTGGGTGTTCATTGGAAGGACTGAGGCTAAAGCTGAAACTCCAATACTTTGGACACCTTATGCAAAGAGTTGACTCATTGGAAAAGACCCTGATGCTAGGAGGGATTGGGGGCAGGAGGAGAAGGGGACGACAGAGGATGAGATGGCTGGATGGCATCACCGACTCGATGGACATGAGTATGAGTAAACTCTGGGAGTTGGTGCTGGACAGGGAGGCCTGGCGTGCTGCGATTCTTTGAGTCACAAGAGTCGGACATTACTGAGCGACTGAACTGAAGTTGATTTGGAAAAACATGCAATAGAGGAATAGGTGGTTGGATGGCGTCAGCAACTCAGTGGACAACATGAGTTTGAGCAAACTCTGGGAGATGGTGAAGGTCAGGGAAGCCTGGTGTGCTGCAGTCCATGGGATCACAAGGAGTCAGAAAGGACTAAGTGACTGAACAGCAACATTTTATAGTGCATTGGAGTCCTGACAGGTTTCATATTTGCATAAAATCTTTAAATTTATGTAAGGGGATACAAGGGGTGACGTGGTCTATATACCTGGGTTTGCCTTGGTATGGCCACTAACTAGCAATTGTACCTGGGTAGGGACCTTAATCTCTCAGGGTCTCAGTTTCCAGAATTGAAAATGAGGGCATTTATAGATCTATCACTTTTTCCATATATTTTTGTTCTTGTCATTGATCTGAGTTACAGGATTATTAATTATTTACCCCAGTATATAGCACCCTATCACATTCTTCTAAGCAAGGTGCCTTTCTAGTTTTATTTTATTTTCTACTTTATCCTTAATTCCATTCTTTTCATTCCATATATAACCAATCCAATATTTTCAATACATATTCTGGTATATGTAAATATATAGCATTTTTGCTATGTGTTTGTATATGTATTCATATACAAATTCATTATATATACATATTTAAGCTGGTTATAAATAGTATTAGCTGTTTGTACCTATCATCAGTAATTAGCTACTGATCTCATTCTGCTTTTTAAAGTGTTTTCATGCAACATTATGATTTTTAAGGCTACCCACATTGGCCCAGGTATGTCTAATGCATTGTTTCTAACTGCTTTATAACATTTCATTGTATGTCCCACTAGTGAAACAACTGAGTGACTTCACTTTTAATTTTCACTTTCCTGCATTGGAGAAGGAAATGGCAACCCACTCCAGTGTTCTTGCCTGAAGAATCCCAGGGACGGGGGAGCCTGGTGGGTTGCCGTCTCTGGGGTCGCACAGAGTCGGACACGACTGAAGCGACTTAGCAGCAGTAGCAGCAGCAGCAGCAGTGAAACCACTAGTGATACCATGAGTGTACCACTAGTGATAAATACACAAAGCATTGCCAAATCCCACTAGCAAACTGCTTGCTTTTACCTGTCAAGAATTTCTTTGGAATATTCCTATTGTAATAAGATTAAGATATAAAATTTATAATTTCACTAAATATAGTAAAACCACTTTTCCATCAGTTTAGGCTTAACATCTCTTTGTCTATATTTTCTTAAAAACTTGGCATTATCCAACTTTACAAATACATATATATACAGAAATATTGATATATGTTTATATACATATTTATATATATACATATTTTACCCCCAATCAGCAAGACATTCACCTATACTTTCTCCTATTTGCTTTATCATTTTAAGTTTCATACTCAAATCTTTAGTCCATTGAAATACATCTTTGCTTTTCTTTATTTGGTTGTTTTTGGCTGTGCTGGGTGTTTGTTGCAGTGTGGGCTTTCCTGTAGTTGCCACAAGCGGGGGCTAACCTCTAGTTGCAGTGCTCAGGCTTCTCTCACTGCAGTGGCTTCTCTTGTTGCAGAGGATGGGCTCTATTGTACACCAGGCTTCAGTACATGGGCTCAGCCGTTGCAGCTCCTGGGCTCTCGAGCACAGGCTCAATAGCTGCGGCACACAGGCCAAGTTGATCTGTGGCATGTGGGATCCTCCGAATCAGCGATCAAACCCTTGTCTCCTGCCCTGGCAGGTGGATTCTTTACCACTGAGCCACTTGGAAGCCCATAAATCTTTGTTTTTCACTTTGACTTTCTCCATGTAAACTAATTTTCCCAGATCATCTATTAAATAAGCCTTATTTCATCTTTTCTCACATATTTTGGTGTCAACTTTATATTAGTATAGCAAATAATATATAAATATTAGCTTACTTCAAGCACTCTGCTTTGTTCCATTGATCAGTCTGTTTATTTTTATACCTATACCACATTGCCTCAAATTATTGCAGCTTGTGGCATACCTTAATATCTGAGAGGTTAAGTCCCTGTTCTTTGTTTCCCTTTTTCCCAAAATTGACCAAAACTGACTAGCTATTCATATGGAAAAAGAAAAATATGACCTATTGTCAAAACTTAACTCCAGACAAATAAGGGCTTAGAATTAAAACTTGGCTAGGTATCTATGAGCATAAATGCAGAATGGATGGATTACTGAGATCTTCCTAGTGAAACTGGAAATCCAGAGGCTATACAATAGGAGATAGAAATATTTGACTATGTATAAAATTAAAACTTTTTTAATGGCAAAACACCCCATAGAATATCAATAGACAATGATGGAACAAGAAAAACACATTTGTAACTCAGATAAAAAAGTATTAATTTCTATATTATTCAAAGGTAAACCACTCAATTAAAAATGGATATGAATAGATAATTCAGAAAATGGCAATTTAAATGGCCAAATATGAACAGAAGTACACAAGATGACAGAGAACTTCATACTAAAGAAATATTAAATGAAATATTCTCCTCATTGGACATGGATATAGAGGAAAGGGCAGTATAATAAATATTGGTGGTGAGACTGTTAAGATGTATAGCATTTTGGAAAAGAAATTAGTTAATATCTACTAAAACTAAAAATACACTGTCTCTTGGTCAACTAACATTTGACAAGAGAGCAAAGAATATTCAAAAGAGCAAAGACAGTCTTCAATAAATGGTGTTGGGGGAAATTGGACATTCACATGCAAAAGAATGAAAATTTGATCCCTATATTACCTCACTCAGAGAAATTAAATTAAAATCAAAGATTTAAAGGTAAGATCTGAAACCATGAAACTATTAGAAGAAAATAAAGGAAAAAAATCTTCCTCATGAGGTCTTGGTAGTGAATTTTTGGAAAACATACCTGACGGCTTCTTCAATAAGTGGTGCTGGAAAAGCTGGACAGCCACGTGTAAAAGAATGAAACTAGAACAGTTCCCAACACCACACACAATAAAATAAACTCAAAATGATTAAAGGCTTAAATGTAAGGCCAGAAACTATAAAGTGCTTAGCAGAAAACATAGGCAGTATACTCTTTGACCTAAATCACAGTAAGATCTTCTTTGACCCACTTCCTAGAATAATGGAAACAAAAACAAAAGTAAACAAATGGGACCTAATTAAACTTAGAAGTTTTGTACAGCAAAGAACAACAAACAAGATTAAGAGACAACCCTCAGAATGCGAGAAAATAATTGCAAACAAAACAACTAACAGAGGATTAATCTCCAAAATATATAAGCAGCTCATACAGCTCAATATCAGAAAACCAAACAGCCCAGTCAAAAAATGAGCTGATCTAAACAGACATTTCTGCAAAGACACACAGATGGCCAAGAAACACATGAAAAGATGCTCAACATTATTGAGAAATGCAAAGAAAAAGTACAAGGACCTCACAGCAGTCATAATGGCCATCATCAAAAAAATCTACAAACAGTGAACACTGGAGAGGAGGTAGAGAAAAGGGAACCTGACTGCATGGTTGGTGGGAATGTAAATTGATACAGATACAGCCACTATGGAGAATACTATGGAGATTCCTTAAAAAACTAGGAATAAATCTATTGCATAACCCAGTAATATGGTATATACTGGGCATATACCCTGAGAAAATCATAACTGAAAAAGACACATGTATCCCAATACTCATAGCAGCACTATTTTCAATATCTAGGACATGGAACCAACCTAGATGGCCATCAATGGATGAATGGATAAAGATGTGATACATATGTACAATGGAATATAACTTGGCCATAAAAATAGTAAATTTGAGTCAGTTCTAGTGAGATAGATGAACCTAGAGCCTGTTGAAAGAGTGAAGTAAGTCAGAAAGAGGAAAACAAAAGTCATATATTAACATATATACGTTGGAGGCCCAAGAGGGAGGTGTTATATGTATAATTATGACTGACTTGCATTGTTGTATGGCAGAAACCAACACAACATTGTAAAGCAATTTTCCTCCAATTGCAAAATAAATTTAAAAAAAAACACACCTGAAACACAAGTAATAAAATAAAAAATGAACAACTAGGACTATATCAAACTAAAAAGCTTGCACAGAAATAGAAATCAATAGAGTGAAAATGCAACCTACAGAATGGAAAAAAAGTATTTGCAAACCATATATCTGGTAAGGGACAATATCCAAAATATATAGAGCTCATACAATAGCAAAAATTTCCCCACATAATCCTTTTAGAAATGGGCAGAGGCTCTGAACAAACATTTTTCCAAAGAAGATATATTAGTGGCCAATAGGTACATGAGAAGTTATTCAACATCACCAGTCCTTAGGGAAATGCAAATTCAAACAATGAGGTATCACTTTATGTTTCTAAGAACAGCTATTATCAAAATGACAAGACATAGCAAATGTTGGGTGGATGCAGAGCAAAGGGAACCCTGGGCATTGTGGTAAGATTACAAATTGGCATAGACATGTTGGAAAACAATATAGAGGATCCTAAACAAATTAAAATAGTATCATATGATACAGCAATCTCAATTCTGAGAAAGTAATAAAACAATAAAGATACCAACTCAGAAATATATCTGTACCCCTCTGTTCGTAGAAGCTTTATTTATAATAGCCAAGATATGGCAACAAGCTGTCTGTTGATGGATGAATGGATAAAGTTGTGATTTATACATACAATGGAATATAATTCAGCCTTAAAATGAGAAAATTCTATAATCTGTGACAACATGGATGAACCTCAAAGACATTATGCTAAATGAAATAAGTCAGACAAAGACAAAAACTGCCTGATTTCATTTACATGTGGAATCTATAAAACAACCCCAAAACTCAGAACACCAAACTCTTAAAAAAGAGATCAGATTTGTGGTTACCAGAAGTAAGGGTGGTGTTAGGGGGAGTTGAAAGTGATCAAAACATATCAAGTTCTATTTACAAGATAAATAAGTACTAGGACTATAGTAATATTCAACATAATGACTATAGCTAACACTGCTGTATAATATATAGTGAAGCTGTTAACAGAGTAGAACTGAGTTCTCATCACAAGGAGAAATCTTTTCCTTTCCTTTTATTGTACATATATGAGATGAATGTTAACTAAACCTATCGTGATAGCCATTTTAACACATGTCAATCAAACCATCATGCTTTACACTTTAAACTTAAAATGTGATGCATGTCAATTATTTCTCAATACAACTGGTAAAAATACATATTCTCTTCTACTCAATGATTCTATTCCCAAAACCTCTATTATAGAAATAAAAACATAAATCTTGTCCACAAAAATAAAAGTACACATTTGTATGAATCTACAACTTACAAGGACATTTATTGCAGCATTCTTTATATTGACCAAAAAGTAAGCAAAGAATATGACTAAAGAGATGAACATAATCAAGGTTCAAACTCTATATACTATTTAAAGCCATGAAAATCAGAACATATATGTATGTGTAGGACATATGATTATGGGAAAAAATAAAATGTTAGCTTGAAATTGAGGATCACAGTGGAGCAAAGATATCCATGATATGACACCTATATAAAACTATATATATATACCTATGCATAAGTAACACAACAATGAATGATTTTAGAATATTATAGGTGATTATCACAGGGTGGTGAAATTTCAAATATCTTTACAGTGACTATGTTTGTATAATCAGAAGAAGATAAAAATATTTTCATTATGGGAAGACGTTTACAAAAATGCAAAACAAATACAAAATAAAATTGAAAATTATTTATGAAGATTTATTTTTCTGTGTAATATTAGGAAAAGTTTCTCACGTTTACAAAGAATTCCTATTGACATCTTTATTTCCATTAAGTTGAATTCAAGAAAAATTCTTTGCAGATTTGATATCTTTATAATATTACATTGTATTTTATATTTATTTCTAATTTTTTAATCCTTAAGATTTTAAACATTTTCTCTATAAAGTTCTTTTTTACCTTTTATTAGGATAATTCCTAAATGCATTATTATTTTTATTGCTATTTAAAATGTTTTCTTCTTTTCTATTTTATTTTGAGGTATAGAAGAATCTTTTTCACATCAATAAGTTTATCTTATAGTTATGCTGATTTATTCACATTTATTTTTAAATTAAAGCTATTATATTAGGGTGAAAACAGCATAAAAAGTACTATCATATGCAACTGACAAGGGGTTAATATCCAAAATATACAAACAACTCATACAACTCAATATAAGAAAAAAAACAAACAACCCGATTAAAAAATGGGTAGAAGACCTAAATAGACATTTCTCCAAAGAGGACAGACAGATGCCAATAAACAGGTGAAAAAACACTCAACATCACTAATTTTGACTTTTGGTTTCACTGAGTATTCCTCTTCAGAAAGAGTCTGTTTTTCTCTGCTGTGATCTACTATTATAATACTGGAACCCTAGTGGTATCATTGTAGTGGACAGGGGTGGGTGAGTGTTCTGGAATACTCCAAGTAAGTTTCTGTCTTTTGGTGAGCCATAGTGTCTGGTTTGTGACCTTCACCAGCATTTCTTCTGGTGTAACTCCCCCACTCTTCTTAGGTCAGAGAGGGAGACTGGAGAGGACTGGAGTGAAAGGAGCATCCTTCCCACTACAAATATTGCACAGGCTCTGGTAAAGCATTTCTTCCTGGAAAGTAGGCCTTTATTTTAAATAGAAAAGTCTATGGGCATATTTACCAAGGATTACCAAGGTTAGGTCCGCGAATCAAGGTAAACTGGAAGTGGTCAAACAGGAGATGGCAAGAGTGAACATCTACATTTCAGGAGTCAGTGAACTAAGAATGGACTGGAATGGGTGAATTTAATTCAGATGACCATTGTATCTGTTACTGCGGGCAAGAATCCCTTAGAAGAAATGGAGTAGCCCTTCTAGTAAAAAAAAAAAAAAAAAAAAAAAGTCCAAAATGCAGTACTTGAGTTCAGTCTCAAAAACGACAGAATGATCTGTTTGTTTCCAAGGTAAATCATTCAATGTCACAGTGACCAAAGTCTATGCCCCAACCAGTAATGCTGAGGAAGCTGAAGCTGAACAGTTCTATGAAGACCTACAAGACCTTCTAGAACAAACACCTAAAAAAGATGTCATTGTGATCATAGGGGACTGGAATGCAAAAGTAGAAAGTCAAGAGATACCTGGAGTAACAGGCAAAACTGGCCTTGGAGTACAGAATGAAGCAGGGCAAAGGCTAACAGAGTTTTGCCAAGAGAACGCACTGATCATAGCAAACACCCTCTTCCAACAACACAAGAGAATAACCAACACATAGACATCACCCAATGGTCAATACCGAAATGAGACTGATTATATTCTTTGCAGCTAAGGACGGAGAAGCTCTATACAGTCACCAAAAACAAGACCGGGAGCTGATTGTGGCTCAGATCATGAACTCCTTATTGCCAAATTCAGACTTAAATTGAAAAAAGTAGGGAAAACCACTAGACCATTCAGGTATGACCTAAATTGAATCCCTTATGATTATACAGTGGAAGTGACAAATAGATTCAAGGGATTAGATCTGAAAAACAGAGTGCCTGAAGAACTATGGATGGAGGTTTGTGAACTTCCAGATGTTCAAGTGAATTTAGAAAAGACACAGGAGGCAGTGATCAAGACCATACTGAAGAAAAAGAAATGCAAAAAGGAAAAATGGTTGTCTGAGGAGGCCGTACAAATAGCTGAGAAAAGAAGAAAAGCTAAAGGCAAAGGAAAAAAGGAAAGATATATGCATCTGAAAGCAGAGTTCCAAAGAATAGCAAGGAGAGATAAGAAAGCCTTCCTCAGTAATCAATGCAAAGAAAGAGAGGAAAACAACAGAACGGGAAAGACTAGAGATCTCTTCAAGAAAATTAGATATATCATTGGAACATTTCATGCAGAGATGGGCACAATAAAGGACAGAAATGGTATAGACCTAACAGAAGCAGAAGAGATTAGAAAGAGGTGGCAAGAATACACAGAAGAACTATACAAAACGATCTTCATGACCCAGATAACCACAACAGTGTGATCTCTCACCTAGAGCCAGACATCCTGGAATGGGAAGTCAAGTGGGCCCTAGGAAGCATCACTACAAACAAAGCTAGAGGAGGTGATGGAATTCCAGTAGAGCTATTTCAAATCCAAAAAGATGATGCTGTGAAAGTGCTGCACTCTCTATGGCAGCGAATTTGGAAAACTCAGCAGTGGCCACAGGACCGAAAACGTCAGTTTTCATTCCAATCACAAAGAAGGGAAATGCCAAAGAATGTTCAAAAGTCAGTCAAGTCGCTCAGTCGTGTCCAACTCTTTGCGACCCCATGGACTGTAGCCTACCAGGTTCCTCCGTCCATGGGATTTTCCAGGCAAGAATACTGGAGTGGATGGCCATTTCCTTCTCCAGGAGATCTTCCCTACACAGGGATTAAACCTGGGTCTCCCACATTGTAGGCAGATGCTTTTACCGTCTGAAACCACCACACAATTGCATTCATCTCACATATTAGCAAAGCAATGCTCAAAATTCTCCAAGCAAGACTTCAACAGTATGTGAACCATGAACTTCCAGATGTTCAAGTGGATTTAGAAAAGACAGAGGAAGCAGAGATCAAATTGCCAACATCCGTGGAATCACTGAAAAAGCAACAGCATTCCAGAAAAACGACTCTTTCTGCTTTATTGACTATGCCAAAGCCTTTGACTGTGTGGATCACAATAAACTGTGGAAAATTCTTCAAGAGATGGGAATACCAGACCACCTGACCTGCCTCATGAGAAATCTGTATGCAGGTCAGGAAGCAACAGTTAGAACTGGACATGGAACAATGGACTGGTTCCAAATGGGGAAAGGAGTAAATCAAGGCTGTATATTGTCACCCTGCTTATTTAACTTATATGCAGAGCTCATCATGTGAAATGCTAGGCTGGATAAAGTATAAGCTGGAATCAAGATTGCTGGGAAAAATATCAATAACCTCAGGTACGCAGATGACACCACCTTTATGGCAGAAAGTAAAGAATTAAAGGGCCTCTTGATGAAAGTGAAAGAGGAGAGTGAAAAAGTTGGCTTAAAACTCAACATTCAGAAAACTAAGATCATGACATCCCGTCCCATCACTTCATGGCAAATAGATGGGGAAATAATGGAAACAGTGACAGACTTTATTTGGGGGGCTCCAAAATCACTGCAGTTAGTGACTGCAGCCATGAAATTAAAAGACATTTGCTCCTTGGAATAAAAACTATGACAAATCTAGACAGCATATTAAAAAGCAGAGAGCTTTGCCAACAAGGTCCATCTAGTCAAAGGTATGGCTTTTCCCACTAGTCATGTATGGATGTGAGAGTTGGACTATATAGAAAGCTGAGCACCAAAAAATTGATGTTTTTGAACTGTGGTGTTGGAGAAGACTCTTGAGAGTCCCTCGGACTGCAAAGAGATCAAACCAGTCCATCCTAAAGGAAATCAGTCCTGAATATTCATCGGAAGGACTGACATTCATACCGAAACTCCAATACTTTGGCCACTTGATGCAAAGAACTGACTCATTCAACCAGACCCTGATGCTGGGACAGATTGAAGGCAGGAAGAGAAAAGGACGACAGAGGATGAGATGGTTGGATGGCATCACCGACTCTATGGACATGAGTTTGAGCAAGCTCTGGGAGTTGGTGATGGACAGGGAAGCCTGGCGTGCTGCAGTCTGTGGGGTCGCGGAGTCAGACACGACTTAGTGACTGAACTGACTCCTCGTCTTGACTCCTCTTAGAGCCACAGTGGGAACTTCCTTGGATCTTTACCCTGAGAACCTCGTAGGTCCTTGAAGATAAGGACAAAACGACCCTTGGATTTTCACTTTTAATACATGTTCATCTCCCAGAAAGTAATCAAAATTGTCATTGAAGTATTCCTACCATTGTGTGGCTTCCAAGGCTTCTGAGTAGATGTTGGCTGTAACTCTCTGGGTTTGTCTATATTTCCAGAGTTTGAGATGGTAGTTAGTCCTGCAGACTCAGTTCTGATTTGTTCAAGAAAAGTTATTGATTTTCTTTTTGCTTAGCTTGTTTTTGTGAGAAAAGGACTTGCATATTGAAGCTGAAACAAAATTCAGCTCACTGCTTACATCTTTGTTTAATGCGTCCACCCATTTCATTGTTTTCAGCTTTTCTATATTCTCCTCTTACTATGTCTCTTGTGTTGGATGCATTGCTGGATAATGCCCTTTTTAGTACAATCTAAAAGTCTTGATCTGTGTAGTTAAAAATTACATGTATTGTGAAGTGAAGTGAAGTCGCTCAGTCGTGTCCGACTCTTTGCGACCCCATGGATGATAGCCTACCAGGCTCCGCGGTCCATGAGATTCTCCAGGCAAGAACACTCTTGGAGTGGGCTGCCATTTCCTTCTCCAGGGGATCTTCCCAACTCAGGGATTGAACCTGGGTCTCCTGCATTGCAGACAGACGATTTACCATCTGAGCCACTAGGGAAGCCAGACAAAGCAAAACGGCCATCAAAAATCACAACATAGGGGAGGAGCCAAGATGGTGGAGGAGTAGGATGGGGAGAACACTTTCTCCCCCACAAATTCATCAAAAGAGCATTTAAACATCGAGTAAATTCCACAAAACAACTTCTGAATGCTGGCAGAGGACATCAGGCACCCAGAGAAAAGCAACCCAACTCTTCGAAAGGAGGTAGGAAAAAATATAAAAGACAAAAAAAGAGACAAAAGAGGGAGGGATGGAGTTCCGTCCCGGGAAGGGAGTCTTAAAAGAGAGAAGTTTCCAAACACCAGGAAACCTTCTCACTGCTGAATCTGTGCCGAGCTTTGGAAGCACAGAGGGCAACATAAAAGGGAGTAAAAAAATAAATAAACAATTAAAAATCGCAGATTGTGAGCCCTACGGTAACTCCCCCAGCGGAGAAGCAGCGCAGACGCCTGCACACGGCATTAGCAAGCGGGGGCTAGGCAGGGAAGCACGGTGCGGGCTGTGTCCCTTAGAGTAAGAATTGGCCCGAATGTCCTGAGCGCTATCTGAGCGAAATAGTTTGGGCTAGCAAACCAGACTGTGGGATATCTACCACGCGAAAAGCCAGCCCTAACCTAGACACTGCCAGGCCCGTCAACAGAACAAAGGACTGAACAGAGATAGCCAGTTGCAGACCTTCCCCCTCCGGTGACAGGCAGCCAGAGCCCGAAGGGGGCAATCGCAGCACAAGAGAGACACTATCTATAAAACTGTAAGCAGGCTTCTTTGCTAACTAAAACTTCTTGGGGGTCTGGACGGTCAACAGCTGCCTGAGAAGGTGCGCCAGTTTTACACCCAGATAACCGAGCGGCGGGGAGGCGATAAGTCGCAGCATTGGCGCCCGCCAAACACATCACCTGAGCTGCTCAGATCTGGGAAGAGCACAAAACGCAGGCCCAACCGAGTCTGCGCCTCTGAGGACTACCCGAGTGCCTGAACCTGAGCAGCTTGGACCTGGGAGCTCAGCCCAGGGCCGGCCTCTGATTGTTCCCGGCGGAACAACCTAGAGCCCGAGCAGTGTGGGCAGGGAGGCTACACACGCCGTGAGCGGGGGCAGACCCAGTGTGGCTGAGGCACTGCGAGCGCACGCCAGTGTTATCTGTTTGCAGCATCCCTCCCTCCCTCCCCACAGCGCGGCTGAACAAATGAGCCTAAATAAAATAAAAAAAAAAATAGGGTCCTCCACCGTCCCCTTTGTGTCAGGGCGGGAACCAGACACTGAAGAGACCAGCAAACAGAAGAAGCTATAACAGAGGGAAATGCCTTGGAAGCTACAGGCCATAGATTAAAACCCTGTGGTTACTACGGACTACATAGGAAGGGGCCTATAGATCTTGAGAAATATAAGTCAGACCAAGGAACTAGCCAAAAATGAACTGAACCCACAATACTCACAACAAAACCAGAGAAAGACCTAGATATATTTTTACGATCAATCTTTCTTTCTTTTTTTTCTTTTTCTTTTTTAATTTTTTTAAAAAAAATTTTAAGTCCTCTATTGTCCTTTAATTTTCACTTTTATAACTATTACTTTGCAAAAAAAAAAAAAAGACCCTATTTTTTTTCTTCTTCAGCAAACTTCATATATATATTTTATAATTTTTTGACCCTGTTTTGTTTTGTTTTCTTTTCTTTTTCTTCTTTTCTTTAACATTGTATTTTTGAAATTCCAAACTCTACTCTAGATTTTTAATTTTAGCCTTTTGGTATATGTTATCAATTTTGTACCTATAGATTTTTTCATAATTTCTGTGACTTTTTTCCCCCTCTGTTTCTTTCTCTTCTTCTTTTGTATAACATCATATATCTGCAATTCCAAACTCTATTCAAGATTTTTAATTTATGCTTTTTGGCATTTGATATCAATTTTGTACCTGTATTTTCTTTATAATTTTTGCGACATTGTTTTTGTTGGTTTGTTTGTTTTCTCTCTTTATTTTTCTTCTTCTTTTTTTTAACATTGTATTTTTGAAATTCCAAACTCTACTCTAGATTTTTAACTTTTGCTTTTTGGTATTAGTTATCAATTTTGTACCTGTAGTTTCTTTATAATTTTCACGACCTTGTTTGTTTTTCTTTGTTCGTTTTTTCTCTCTTTCTTTTCCTTCTTCTTTTCTTTAACATTGTATTTTTGAAATTCCAAACTCTAGATTTTTAATTTTAGCCTTTTGGTATATGTTATCAATTTTGTATATATAGGTTTTTTTTTTTATAATTTCTGTGACTTTTCTTTTTCTTTTTCTTTTTTTTCCCCTCTGTTTCTTTCTCTTCTTCTTTTATATAACATCGTATATCTGCAATTCCAAACTCTACTCAAGATTTTTAATTTATGCTTTTTGGTATTTGATATCAATTTTGTACCTGTATTTTCTTTATAATTTTTGTGACATTGTTTTTGTTGGTTGGTTTGTTTTCTCTCTTTATTTTTCTTCTTCTTCTTCTTTTTTTAACATTGTATTTTTGAAATTCCAAACTCTACTCTAGATTTTAATTTTTGCTTTTATGTATTTGTTACCAATTTTGTACCTTTAAAAACCCAATCTTCAGGACCCATTTTTCACTAGGGAACGAGATTACTGGCTTGACTGCTATCTCTCCCTTTGGACTCTCCGTTTTCTCCACCAGGTCGCCTGTATCTCCTCCCTAACCCCTCTCTACTCTGCCCAACTCTGTGAATCTCTGTGTGTTCCAGATGGTGGAGAACACCTAGGGAACTGATTACTGGCTGGATCTGTCTCCCTCCTTTTCATTTCCCCCTTTTATCCTTCTGGCCACCTCTGTCTCCTGCCTCCTTCTTCTCTTCTCTGTATAACTCTGTGAACATCTCTGAGCGGTCCAGCTGTGGAGTGCACATAAGAAAGTGACTACTGGCTAGCCCACTCTCTCCACTATTGATTCCACCTCATCTCATTTGGGTCACCTCTAACTCCCTCCTCCCACTTCTCTTCTCCATGTAACGCTGTGAACCTCTCTGGGTGACCCTCACAGTAGAGAAACTTTTCATCTTTAATGTAGATGTTTTATCAATGGTGCTGTATAGAAGGAGAAGTTTTGAAACTACTGTAAAAATAAGACCGATAACTGGAAGTAGGAGGCTTAAGTCCAAACCCTGACTCCAGGGAACTCCTGACTCCAAGGAACATTAATTGACAGGAGCTCATCAAATGCCTCCATACTAACACTGAAACCAAGCACCACACAAGGGCCAATAAGTTCCAGGGCAAAACATACCAAGCAAATTCTCCAGCAACAAAGGAACACAGCCCTGAGCTTCAAGATACAGGCTGCCCAAAGTCACCCCAAAACCATAGACATCTCATAACTCATTACTGGACATTTCATTACACCCCAGAGAGAAGAAATACAGCTCCATCCACCAGAACATCGACACAAGCTTCCCTAACCAGGAAACCTTGACAAGCCACCTGTACAAACCCACACACAGTGAGGAAACGCCACAATAAAGAGAACTCCACAAACTGCCAGAATACAGAAAGGACACCCCAAACTCAGCAATTTAAACAAGATGAAGAGACAGAGGAATACCCAGCAGATAAAGGAACAGGATAAATGCCCACCAAACCAAACAAAAGAGGAAGAGATAGGGAATCTACCTGATAAAGAATTCCGAATAATGATAGCGAAATTGATCCAAAATCTTGAAATTAAAATGGAATCACAGATAAATAACCTGGAGGCAAGGATTGAGAAGATGCAAGAAAGGTTTAACAAGGACTTAGAAGAAATAAAAAAGAGTCAATATATAATGAATAATGCAATAAGTGAAATTAAAAACACTCTGGAGGCAACAAATAGTAGAATAACAGAGGCAGAAGATAGGATTAGTGAATTAGAAGATAGAATGGTAGAAATAAATGAATCAGAGAGGACAAAAGAAAAACGAATTAAAAGAAATGAGGACAATCTCAGAGACCTCCAGGACAATATTAAACGCTACAACATTCGAATCATAGGGGTCCCAGAAGAAGAAGACAAAAAGAAAGACCATGAGAAAATACTTGAGGAGATAATAGTTGAAAACTTCCCTAAAATGGGGAAGGAAATAATCACCCAAGTCCAAGAAACCCAGAGAGTCCCAAACAGGATAAATCCAAGGCAAAACACCCCAAGACACATATTAATCAAATTAACAAAGATCAAACACAAAGAACAAATATTAAAAGCAGCAAGGGAAAAACAACAAATAACACACAAGGGAATACCCATAAGGATAACAGCTGATCTTTCAATAGAAACTCTTCAAGCCAGGAGGGAATGGCAAGACATACTTAAAAGGATGAAAGAAAATAACCTACAGCCCAGATTATTGTACCCAGCAAGGATCTCATTCAAGTATGAAGGAGAAATCAAAAGCTTTTCAGACAAGCAAAAGCTGAGAGAATTCTGCACCACCAAACCAGCTCTCCAACAAATACTAAAGGATATTCTCTAGACAGGAACACAAAAAGGGTGTATAAATTCGAACCCAAAACAATAAAGTAAATGGCAATGGGATAATACTTATCAGTAATTACCTTAAACGTAAATGGGTTGAATGCCCCAACCAAAAGACAAAGACTGGCTGAATGGATATAAACACAAGACCCCTACATATGTTGTCTACAAGAGACCCACCTCAAAATAGGGGACACATACAGACTGAAAGTGAAGGGCTGGAAAAAGATTTTCCATGCAAATAGGGACCAAAAGAAAGCAGGAGTAGCAATACTCATATCAGATAAAATAGACTTTAAAACAAAGACTGTGAAAAGAGACAAAGATGGTCACTACATAATTATCAAAGGATCAATCCAAGAAGAAGATATAACAATTATAAATATATATGCACCCAACACGGGAGCACCACAGTATGTAAGACAAATGCTAACAAGTATGAAAGGAGAAATTAACAATAACACAATAATAGTGGGAGACTTTAATACCCCACTCACACCTATGGATAGATCAACTAAACAGAAAATTAACAAGGAAACACAAACTTTAAATGATACAATAGACCAGTTAGACCTACTTGATATCTATAGGACATTTCATCCCAAAACAATGAATTTCACCTTTTTCTCAAGCGCACATGGAACCTTCTCCAGGACAGATCACATCCTGGGCCATAAAGCTAGCCTTGGTAAATTCAAAAAAATAGAAGTCATTCCAAGCATCTTTTCTGACCACAATGCAGTAAGATTAGATCTCAATTACAAGAGAAAAACTATTAAAAATTCCAACATATGGAGGCTGAACAACACGCTGCTGAATAACCAACAAATCACAGAAGAAATCAAAAAAGAAATCAAAATTTGCATAGAAACGAATGCAAATGAAAACACAACAACCCAAAACCTGTGGGACATGGTAAAAGCAGTCCTAAGGGGAAAGTTCATAGCAATACAGGCACACCTCAAGAAACAAGAAAAAAGTCAAATAAATAACCTAACTCGACACCTAAAGCAACTAGAAAAGGAAGAAATGAAGAACCCCAGGGTTAGTAGAAGGAAAGAAATCTTAAAACTTAGAGCAGGAATAAATGCAAAAGAAACAAAAGAGATCATAGCAAAAATCAACAAAACCAAAAGGTGGTTTTTTGAAAGGATAAGTAAAATTGACAAACCATTAGCCAGACTCATCAAGAAACAAAGGGAGAAAAATCAAATCAATAAAATTAGAAATGAAAATGGAGAGATCACAACAGACAACACAGAAATACAAAGGATCATAAGAGACTACTATCAACAATTATATGCCAATAAAATGGACAACGAGGAAGAAATGGACAAATTCTTAGAAAAGTACAACTTTCCAAAACTCGATCAGGAAGAAATAGAAAATCTTAACAGACCCATCACAAGCACGGAAATTGAAACTGTAATCAGAAATCTTCCAGCAAACAAAAGCCCAGGTCCAGACAGCTTCACAGCTGAATTCTACCAAAAATTTAGAGAAGAGCTAACACCTATCCTGCTCAAACTCTTCCAGAAAATTGCAGAGGATGGTAAACTTCCAAACTCATTCTATGAGGCCACCATCACCCTAATACCAAAACCCAACAAAGATCCCACAAAAAAGAAAACTACAGGCCAATATCACTGATGAACATAGATGCAAAAATCCTTAACAAAAATCTAGCAATCAGAATCCAACAACACATTAAAAAGATCATACACCATGACCAAGTGGGCTTTATCCCAGGGATGCAAGGATTCTTCAATATCCGCAAATCAATCAATGAAATACACCACATTAACAAATTGAAAAATAAAAACCATATGATTATCTCAATCAATGCAGAGAAAGCCTTTGACAAAATTCAACATCCATTTATGATAAAAACTCTCCAGAAAGCAGGAATAGAAGGAACATACCTCAACATAATAAAAGCTATATATGACAAACCCACAGCAAACATTATCCTCAATGGTGAAAAATTGAAAGCATTTCCTCTAAAGTCAGGAACAAGACAAGGGTGCCCACTTTCACCATTACTATTCAACATAGTTTTGGAAGTTTTGGCCACAGCAATCAGAACAGAAAAAGAAATAAAAGGAATCCAAATGGGAAAAGAAGAAGTAAAGCTCTCACTGTTTGCAGATGACATGATCCTTTACATAGAAAACCCTAAAGACTCCACCAGAAAATTACTAGAACTAATCAATGACTATAGTAAAGTTGCAGGATATAAAATCAACACACAGAAATCCCTTGCATTCCTGTACACTAATAGTGAGAAAACAGAAAGAGAAATTAAGGAAACAATTCCATTCACCATTGCAATGGAAAGAATAAAATACTTAGGAATATATCTACCTAAAGAAACTAAAGACCTATATATAGAAAACTATAAAACACTGGTGAAAGAAATCAAAGAGGACACTAACAGATGGAGAAATATACCATGTTCATGGATTGGAAGAATCAATATAGTGAAAATGAGTATACTACCCAAAGCAATCTATAGATTCAATGCAATCCCTATCAAGCTACCAACAGCATTCTTCACAGAGCTAGAACAAATAATTTCACAATTTGTATGGAGATATGAAAAACCTCGAATAGCCAAAGCGATCTTGAGAAAGAAGAATGGAACTGGAGGAATCAACCTACCCGACTTCAGGCTCTACTACATAGCCAGTTATCAAGACAGTATGGTACTGGCACAAAGACAGAAATATAGATCAATGGAACAAAATAGAAAGCCCAGAGATAAACCCACGCACATATGGCCACCTTATCTTTGACAAAGAAGGCAAGAATATACAATGGATTAAAGATAATCTCTTTAACAAGTGGTGCTGGGAAATCTGGTCAACCACTTGTAAAAGAATGAAACTAGAACACTTTTTAACACCATACACAAAAATAAACTCAAAATGGATTAAAGATCTCAACGTAAGACCAGAAACTATAAAACTCCTAGAGGAAAACATAGGCAAAACACTCTCTGACATACATCACAGCAGGATCCTCTATGACCCACCTCCCAGAATATTGGAAATAAAAGCAAAAAGAAACAAATGGGACCTAATTAACCTTAAAAGCTTCTGCACATCAAAGGAAACTATTAGCAAGGTGAAAAGACAGCCTTCAGAATGGGAGAAGATAATAGCAAATGAAGCAACTGACAAACAACTCATCTCGAGAATATACAAGCAATTCCTACAGCTCAACTCCAGAAAAATAAATGACCCAATCAAAAAATGGGCCAAAGAACTAAATAGACATTTCTCCAAAGAAGACATACAGATGGCTAACAAACCCATGAAAAGATGCTCAACATCACTCATTATCAGAGAAATGCAAATCAAAACCACTATGAGGTACCATTTCACACCAGTCAGAATGGCTGCGATCCAAAAGTCTACAAGTAATAAATGCTGGAGAGCGTGTGGAGAAAAGGGAACCCTCTTACACTGTTGGTGGGAATGCAAACTAGTACAGCCACTATGGAGAACAGTGTGGAGATTCCTTAAAAAACTGGAAATAGACCTGCCTTATGATCCAGCAATCCCACTGCTGGGCATACACACTGATGAAACCAGAAGGGAAAGAGACACGTGTACCCCAATGTTCATCGCAGCACTGTTTATAATAGCCAGGACATGGAAGCAACCTAGATGTCCATCAGCAGATGAATGGATAAGAAAGCTGTGGTACATATACACAATGGAGTATTACTCAGCCATTAAAAAGAATACATTTGAATCAGCTCTAATGAGGTGGATGAAACTGGAGCCTATTATACAGAGTGAAGTAAGCCAGAAAGACAAACACCAATACAGTATACTAATGCATATATATGGAATTTAGAAAGATGGTAACAATAACCCTGTGTACGAAACAGCAAAAGAGACACTGATGTATAGAACAATCTTATGGACTCTGTGAGAGAGGGAGAGGGTGGGAAGATTTGGGAGAATGGCATTGAAACATGTAAAATATCATGTATGAAACAAGTTGCCAGTCCAGGTTCGATGCACGATACTGGATGCTTGGGGCTGGTGCACTGGGACGACCCAGAGGGATGGAATGGGGAGGGAGGAGGGAGGAGGGTTCAGGATGGGGAACACATGTATACCTGTGGCGGATTCATTTTGATATTTGGCAAAACTAATATAATTATGTAAAGTTTAAAAAAAAAAATCACAACATAGAACACAGAGTTAAAACACACACATATAAACCTGGCAGTCCTCATCAGACACTCCCTTAAATACAAGAATAGAGTCTCTCAGAAAACCTCCTATAGAGACACAGAACTTCAGCAAAGGGAGGAAAGGAAGCCAGGTTGAAAGAAGAAGGGGGAGGAGGCGGGAGAGGGGGTGAAAGAGGTGGCCTTACAGACGTCTCCTGCCACCTACAGATACCCAGGCGTTATGGGACTTTTCCCTGGGCCTCCAAAGAAGGGAGGACTGGAACTCGGCCCTACCAGAAATCAGACCAGACCGTAACATGTATTGTAGTTACTGCTAAAGTACACATCTTTCAACTTAAATATCTTGTATTTTCTGTTTGCTTCTTGTATGTTTCTTTTCCTGTATTCTATCTATTGCATTTTCCTGACTTTAAAGTTATGCCTTTGTTTTTAGTTTTTGGGAGACTCCTCTTAAGCTATAAAAGCTCACACCTAAATTTCTGTTTCTTATTCATTTTGAAGTTTCTTTATCCTATCTTCCTCCTGAACCACATGAATACTTCTGTGCCCCTACAGCCACTCTCATTCTTCATTAGCAACACTCTGTACTCTTCCTTAATACTGTATGTTGGTATTTCTCCGGGTTTAAGTTCAGGTGAAAGAGCCATCAACCATGCTACTTGCCACTGTGTTAAGTGCTGAAAAATCGCTGCTCTAACATTTCATGGGTCAAAGTCCCAACTGCTACTCCATGTTTCACTTGGTAGGGGCAGTAAGGATGTACTTGTCTTACGAAATGAGAATCATACAATTTGTGTCCATAAATTGACCTTACAGATTATTTAGTATAATTGTCTTTTTGAGCATATAAAAAGGCATTTTCTTGTGGCTTTCTAAGCAGGTTGCTCCCATTGTCTTCATGTTGTGCAAAGGAATACAGTTAATTACAAAACTTAGCTACTCTACACAGTATATTTAGTATCACTCTCTCCTCTAAATGAGCTTCTAGAAAATTTCAGATAAAAAACAATGTCACTTCAGTGTAATAAGGGATACCTGACTTAGTTTAGTTGCATGCTTTTCAGAGAAATCAATGTAAAACTAGGTAGATGAGGTGACTGTGGTCCAGCTCATGTAACATTGTAGAAGAAGAGCCAAGGCTGGGTCCTGGGCTCTGACACCTGTTCCAGTGCCTAGTCCCTGGAACCTTAATGGCTCCTATTTAGATTCTATTTTGTGTTGGTGCATATGAGGAAATAGCTACATGTGTGTACATGAAAATTCCATATCACAATACAATGCTGTGTTAGAAGGAGAAAGTAATTTTCATTATAAGCCACTCCTTTCTGTTGTTCAAAGCCTTCTGAAATAATCTCTTTTAGATATAAATTATCCTATCCTTGAAAAATGTCTGGTCAAAGACCAGAGGTAATTTTACTTTGAAGAATTTGGGCAGACTCTTTTGAGATATATCAGATTACTAGACAGTTAGAGAAGAAAGGAATTAGTGAAGACTCACTCTTCTTAGCTTTTATTCAATGCCCAACTTGCGGAATTCTTAACTGTCTTCAAATTATTCATTTAATTGGAAGAAAAGCATATAATAGTTGAATAGTTAAAATTTTAGGCCACTTAATTTTTAATTAATGGAAAATACCAATAAGCACAATGACCCTTATTTTTCTTGCCTTTAAAAGAAAAAATGGCACTAGCTGAAACATACACACACACTAACAGGACCACCCACAGAAACTTGTATGTAGGTAGGTTGTTTGAACACTGTAATGTCAGTTTTCAAAATTAAGTTTCTTTATGAAATAAAGCTCAAACTCAATATTTATTGCTATTTCCTATTTCTTGCTGAATATTTAGCTAGGCATTTTTGCACTGATTGAAAGGGATAGAGACCTGTCCTAACAAGCCAAGCAATGGGGGCTTTTGGGGAGAATGCATGTGGGCTGAAGCTAGAAGAGGAAACCCACTGAAAACTGAACTGCTCTTTCTTGATTTCACTCATTCAGTTTTAGTTTCTCTCTAGGTGTCTTTTTGGCTCTTTTCTTTCTTCTGGCAGATTCTTTTGTTTATTTAAATCTTTCACTCCCTCCTAACTTCAATGTGTCATTGCAGACTCTCTGGCCTTCCTATATATACATCATGAGTATTCATCTCCACATGATCCTTAGGGAACAGAAAACATCCACCCACAGGTCACAGTGATGTTCTCCTTGATGCACTTGGTTTCAGGTAGATGCAGTGAGGTCATGTTATGCAAGCTATGGCTGCAGAGTTCCTCACATCTCCAGCACAAATAGGTACTTATGTACATATTTAACCAGGAATGACAAATGGGTATATATACATTACCATGTCCAGCTTGTCATTATAAATTACAGTTATTGGGGGCCTCAGTAAATTACTCCAAGATGTCAAAAGTGATACTATATATAGGGTACAACTGTCAAAGATAGTTTCCCAAGATACTTATTATTAATCTCTTAGCTGGATATTATTTCAGCATTTTTAGGTAATTCACACACATTTCATGAATTGCGACATATACAGTTGCTACACATCATCATATCTCAGGAGTTTCTATTTCTAGTTTTATTGAGGTGAGGGAAAAGGGGGATAGAGAATACATGGATTTTTTTAAAAACAGAAAAGTAAACTCAAATTGTCAAATTTTTTTGCTTTGATCCATGCATATATACAAAGGTAGAAATATTTGGTGGTTATCTTTGAGACCACAGGTTCCTCCCCAGACTATTTTTAGCAGACTTTTCTTTGCAATATCCTTTTCTTCACCAAGTGTTTTCAGTTGACTGTATTTGAATCCCTAGGAAGAGGCAGCCTGAACACTGAGCTTATCCCTGGTACAATTATGACCTTTCACGGCAATTCATGGATCATGCTGTTCCAAGCAGGTTGTAGGAAATGGAGAAAATTTATTCTAAAAGCTAGTTCTTTGAAAAGATAAAAAATACTGACAAACCTTTGGCCCCACTCATCAAGAGATAAAGGAGAGGAACCAAATCAACAAAATCTGAAAAAGTTAAAATTGACACCACAGAAATACAAAAAACCTTAAGAGACTACTACAAGCAACTCTGTGTCAATAAAATGGACAATCTAGAATAAATGGATAAGTTCTTAGAAAGGTACAATTTCCCAAGTCTGAACCAGGAAAAACTAGAAAATATGAACAGACCATTTGCAACTGCTGAAATTGAATATACAGTTTAAAATTTCCCACCAAACCAAAGTCCAAGAGCAGATGGCTTCACAAGTGAATTCTATCAAACATTTAGAGAAGAGTTAACACCAATTCTTCTGAAACTATTCCAAGAAATTGCAGATAAAGGAACACTTTCAAATTCATTCTATGAGGCCACCATTACCCTGACACCAAAACCAGACAAAGATACTACAAAAAGGAAAATTATAGGCTAATATCACTGATGGTAAAGCGTCTGTCTGCAATGCGGGAGACCCGGGTTTGATCCCTGGGTTGGGAAGATCTCCTGGAGAAGGAAATGGCAACCCACTCCAGTATTCTTGCCTGGAGAATCCCACAGACGGAGGTGCCTGGTGGGCTGCCGTCCATGGGGCGGCCGAGTCGGACACCACTGAGCGACTTCACTTTCACTGCCATCACTGATGAACATAGACTAAAAAATCCAACAAAATACTAGCAAACTGAATGCAATACATTATATACAATACAGTGTATTAAAAGGATATCATGATCAAATTGGATTTATTGAATGGATACAAAGATATTTCAATAGCTGCAAATCAATCAGTGTGATACACCACATTAACACAATGAAAAATAAAAGACATATGATCATCTCAGCAGATAATAAAAAATTTTTAATAAAATTCAAAATCTATTTATGATAAAAACTCTCCAGAAAGTAGACATAGAGGGAACCTACCTCAATATAATGAAGGTCATATATGACAAACTTGTAGCTAACATCATACTCAATGGTGAAAAGCTGAAAGTCCCCTTCTCCTCCTCCTGCCCCCAATCCCTCCCAGCATCAGGGTCTTTTCCAATGAGTCAACTCTTTGCATGAGGTGGCCAAAGTATTGGAGTTTCAGCTTCAGCATCAGTCCTTCCAATTAACACCCAGGACTGATCTCCTTTAGGATGGACAGGTTGAATCTCCTTGCAGCAGTCCAAGGGACTCTCAAGAGTCTTCTCCAACACCACAGTTCAAAAGCATCAATTCTTCAGCACGCAGCTTTCTTCACAGTCCAACTCTCACATCCATACATGACCATGGGAAAAGCCATAGCCTTGACTAGACGGACCTTTGTTGGCAAAGTAACGTCTCTGCTTTTGAATATGCTACCTAGGTTGGTCATAACTTTTCTTCCAAGGAGTAAGCATCTTTTAATTTCATGGCTGCAATCACCATCTGCAGTGATTTTGGAGCCCAGAAAAATAAAGTCTGACACTGTTTCCCCATTTATTTCCCATGAAGGGATGGGACCGGATGCCATGATCTTCATTTTCTGAATGTTGAGTTTTAAGCCAACTTTCTCACTCTCCACTTTCACTTTCATCAAGAGGCTTTTTAGTTCCTCTTCACTTTCTGCCATAAGAGTGGTGTCATCTGCATATCTGAGGTTATTGATATTTCTCCCGGCAATCTTGATTCCAGCTTGTGGTTCATCCAGCCCAGCGTTTCTCATGATGTACTCTGCATATAAGTTAAATAAGCAGGGTGACAATATACATATAATAAAATATTACTCGGACATAAAAAAGAATGAAATAATTAAATCTGGAGCAAACAGACATACCTAGAGGTTATCATACTAAGTGAAGTAAGATAGAAAAAGACAAATATCTTATGTCACTTACATGTGGTATCTAAAAACATTTTTACAAATAAACTTATTTACAAAACAGCAAGTTGACTCAGACCCAGAAAACAAATTTATGATACCGAAGGGGAAAGGGGGACTAGAGGAAGGGATAAATTAGGATGTTGGGATTAACAAATACATAATACTATATATAAAATAAACAACACGGACCTACTGTATAGCACAGAGAACTATACTCAGTATTTATATATAATAATATATAAAAAGCTATATATATGTGTGTGTGTGTGTATATATATATATAGAGAGAGAGGGGCTTCCCAGGTGGTGCTAGTGATAAAGAACCCACCTGCCAGTAGAGGAAATTGCAAGAGACGTGGGTATAATTGTTAGGTTGGGAAGATCCCCTGGAGGAGGGCATGGCAACTGACCCCAGTATTCTTGCCTGGAAATCCCATGGACAGAGGAGCCTGCTGGGCTACAGGTCATGGGTTGCAAAGAGTAAGACATGACTTAGCAAAAAAACCAAAAAACCAAAAAACAAAACAAAACAAAAAACACAGGAAAGCCTACTTATAAGTTATCAGAATGCAGGTAACTAAGAAGAGAAAAAGTAACGTGATCAATGAAAATAATTTGAAAAGGAATACATAGGTATGTATAATTGAATTACTTTGCTGTAAGAATCGGATATGACTTAAATTACTTAGCACACATACATATTGTTGTTGTTGTTCAGTCACTCAGTTGTGGCCGACCCTTTGCGACCCCATGGACTACAGCACACCAGGCTTCCCTGTCCTTCACATCTCCTGGAGTTTGCTCAAACTCATGTCCATTAAGTCAGTGATGCCATCCAACTATCTCATCTTCTGTTGTTCCCTTCTCCTCCTGCCTTTAGTCTTTCTCAGCATCAGGATCTTTTCCAATGAGTTGGCTCTTCACATCAGGTGGCCAAAGTATTGGAGCTTCAACTTCAGTATCAGTCCTTCTACTGAATATTCAGGATTGATTTCATTTGGGATTGACTGGTTTCATTTCCTTGCAGTCCAAGGGACTCTCAAGAGTCTTCTCCAGCACCACAGTTCGAAGGCATCAGTTCTTCAGCACTCAGTTTTGTTACTGTCCAGCTCTCACATCTGTACATGGCTACTGGAAAAAAAAAAAAAACGTAGCTTTGACTATATGGAATTTTGTCAGCAAATCTCTGCTTTTTAATATGCTGTTGAGGTTTGCCATTGCTTTTCTTCCAAGGAACAGGCATCTTTCAATTTCATGGCTGCAATTACTGTCTGCAGTAATTTTGTAGTCCAAGAAAATAGTCTGTCACTCTTTCCATCATTTCCCCATCTATTTGCCATGGAGTGATGGGACCAGATGCCATAATCTTCATTTTCTTAATGTTGAGTTTTAAGCCAGCTTTTTCACTCTCCTCTTTTACTTTCATCAAGAGGTTCTTTAGTAATTCTTTCTATCAGGTATCTGAAGTTATTGATATTTCTCCCCACAACCTTGATTCCAGTTTGTGCTTCATCTATCCTGGCATTTTGCATGATGTACTCTGCATATAAGTTAAATAAGCAGGGTGACAAGATATACTTCTTTCCCAATTTTGAACCAGTCTATTCACTTGCATACAGGTTTGGCAGAAGGTAGGTAAGGTGGTCTGGTATTCCCATCTCTTTAAGAATTTCCCACAGTTTGTTGTGGTATACACAGTCAAAGGCTTTTGCATAGTTAATAAAGCAGAAGTATATGCTTTTCTGGAATTCTCTAGATTTTTCTATGATCCAGTGGATGTTGACAATTTGATCTCTGGTTCCTCTGCCTTTTCTAATCCAGCTTGTACTTCTGGAAGTTCTTAGTTCACATATTGTTGAAGCCTAGCTTGAACAATTTTGAGCATTACTTAGACAGCATGTGACATGCATGCAACGTATGGTCGTTTGAGCATTCTTTGGCATTTCCCTTCTTTGGGATTGGAATGAAAACTGACCTTTTCCAGTCCTGTGGTCACAGCTGAGTTTTCCAAATTTGCTGGCATATTGAGTGCAGCACTTTCACAGCATCATCTTTCAGGATTTGGAATAGCTCAGCTGGAATTCCATCACCTCCACTAGCTTTGTTCAGTGCTTCCTAAGGCCCAGTTGACTTCACATTCCAAGATGTTTGGCTCTAGGTGAGTGATCACGCCATCATGGTTATTTGTTTTTGTTTTTTGTTTTTCTTTGTATAATTCTTCTATGTAGTCTTGCCACCTCTTCTTAACATCTTCTTATAATCATATATATATGTGTGTGTGTGTGTATAATTGAACTACTCTGCTGTACACCCGAAAATAACATGATATTGTAAATCAACTATACTTCTATAATTTGTTTAAGGTAAGTCTGTCCTCACCACTCTGGTCTTTAAAGTCCCAAAACTGCATAAGAAGTAGGAAAAGTAGACAGATACAGCAAGAGGCCAAGCTTCTTCTGGAATAGTGGCATCTATGGATGGATAGGTAGGGATCAGGGATCCAGATGATCAAGTCCCACTCTACTCTCTACCTGCTTTCAGGTTCCTTCAGGCTGTCTAATTAACCAAGTGGTTCATGGGAAAACCATTAATAGTCTGGTTTGCAAAAGCTCTACTGAAGTGCTGATCTTGTGTTTATGCGCATGCATCTGGTATTTTTAAATCGTCTACAACAGCAGAGGCTCTGACCAGAGCACATTTCCTTAGCAGGAAGATTCACTGTGGCATAATGGAAAAAAGCCTGGAATAAGAATTGAGGCATTAGAACCTGGATTTGTCCTCATGAGCTGTTTGACCTTTGGTGTTTATGGGACTGGGTTCTTCATCTGAAAAATGCAGGTGCTTTTTTAAAAATTATTAAACAGTGAAACACCCACCCAACTTTTCCTTAAAATGAAATCGTAAATAGAAACCTAGTATGTTCAAGATTTTATGCTGAGTGGCAATACTCATCAAGCTTTCTTTTCACTCTTAGAGAAGTCCCTGAACATCTTCTGCAGAGTCTTAGGACTCAGAAAAGAGTCAGATATGATCAGATTATCTTAGTGCTTCCTGGGCTGTGCTCCCAAAGATTCTAATTCAGAAGTGTTGGGGGAATTGCCTAGGAATCTGAATTTTTCATGTCCCTCCCTCACCAAGTGATTCTGACATGGGTCAGGATTTTTGAGGGTCTCTTGGTCTGTTACTTTTGTGAAATTTCACTTGGATAATCTGTACTTATAAAGATTAAAACAGTATCTTACTTCAAAGAGTTTTTTTCTGTGTGTGAAAATCACATGAGACAATGTATGCAAAATTATGAATTTTAAAAAGACATCTGTTGAAAGATGATTTAAATACCTGACAGACTATAGAATACTATACTCTACTAAAAATAGCTTCATGTAAAAATGCAATCCAGATAGTGTAAGAAGGAAGCTTTAATTCCAAAACTTCTATATGAAGATCTTCTAGAAAGAACAACTCTATTTGGGTGGTGGTTTTTTCTAACAAAAAAAAAAAGTTATATGTACTATCTGAGTAATTAAAGTGAAACAGTTCTTAAAAGAATAGCACTTTTTACAAGTTTTCTTTTAGGAATTTCTGTGTAACAGGGGTATATAAAGAGACTCTTAGCTATTAAATTGATTCTCATTCCAAACAGACCTTTAATTTGACAAGAGGTAGAGGGTCTCTGGCTAATTTTCACTGCATATAAAGAGCATTCCTTTTTTTTTTTTTTTTGGATGAAAACACACTTGTGCACATTCGAAGAAGTTCAGCTCTGGGATATATTATGTTCAGTTTGACACTAAAACACTTGTTCATTTCAAAAGTCTTCAGAACTGTATTCCCACATCTATAATATAAGAACCCAGGGACTTCCCTGGTGGTCCAATGGTTAAGAGCATGCTTCTACTGCAAGTGGTATGGCTTCAATTCCTGGTCTGGGAACTAACATCCCACATGCCCCATGACCAAAAAATTAAAAACAAGCAACCAGATCACCTCTAGGTCCTTCAACCTAAGTGTAAGCCTTTGCAGCGTGTAAACAGCACTCTGGAGGGGATAAATTACTTCAAGACATCTATATAAGAGGGTGAGGCTATTGTTTGTCTTAAGTCTTCAATTTTTGCAGTAGCTGATATTTCTTATGATTCTGTAGAATTTCCTTATTTAACTAACAGTGACTATCCATTAGCCTGGGCTTCCCTGGTGGCTCAGTGATAAAGAATCCACCTGCCAATGCAGGAAACTCAGGTTCGATTCCTGGGTCAAGAAGATCTCCTGGAGAAGAAAACAGCAACTCACTCCTGTATTCTTGCCTGGAAAATCCAATGGAAAGAGGAGCCTAGGGGGCTACAGTCCATGGGGTCTCACAGAGTCAAACATGACCTAGCAACTTAACAATTCATTAGCCTATAACCAGGAAAACAACAATTCATTAGCCTATAACCAGGAAAGCAACAATTCATTAGCCTAGAACTGGAAGGTACGCTTAGCCTTTGCTTCTGACACAGGCTCCTCTCAGACCTAGTGAAGAGTAGAATTGGAATGATTGATATTTTCAATGTGGGTCTTTCTGAAGCAAGATACAGCATATCTTGCTGCAATATACAGAGCACTTGCAGCAAGAGCAATCTGAACTTTCATCACATTATCATGCCAAGTTTCTCTTTCCAATGAAAATTTCCTTTTGATTGAATTTTTATAAAATATAGGCTTTCTTATAGCTTTATAGTTATGGGGAATAATAAAAGCATGCAAATAAGTTGGGCCATATTATATTTCCAAATAGAATTAAATGAAAATGCTTTCAGGAATTTAGTCAATATGCCTTCCTGAGCCCTCACTGCTTTATACACATGCAAACATGTATTTCTCTACAGTTTCCCACTGACACCATGTGATGCATGCTGAGGGCTCAGTTATTTCTCCTCAACTCCAGAATTTCTTTGTAGATGAAGGGGAAAGCTATTTCAAAAGAAGTAGAAAAGAGAAGTGTGGAGTATTAAAAAGTTGCTCTTGAAAGAATTTATGATAAATCAATAACCCTTTCTATCTCTGGCATATCCTGATGTAGGGCTTTCAGTAGATTTTTTATAATTGCCTTTGAATATCTTCTGTGTTTCCTCCTACAGCCTGGACATCTTCCTTGCACCTGTGTTTTCTCTAAACAACTGGCATAGAAAATGTTTTCCTTTGGTTGTGTGACAGCTGGTAACCTTAACTTTTTACCTCATTGTATTCTTCTGAGCTCATTGTTTTGATTACACCACTCTTCTAAATATGGTACAGATATGTATCATACCATGGGTCCTCTGCAGAGTTCTTCAGGCCTAATCAGTAATATGGCCAAGTGAATGAGCACACACACAATGAATACTTAATGATGATAAAATGTCCCATTCATGTATCTCATACATGTTATCACAGGAATTCTAGCAGAAAGTTTCAATCTGAAATCTTGAATTATGACTTTTTATAGCTGACTATCTTAGGGATTCTGTTAGCAAAATCAAGCTCACTCAAGCCAGCATGAATAAAGGGGTTGTCTCACATCTTCTCACTGCAAACTAGGAAGTTAGATTATTCCTTTTTCCCCCTATTCTTGTCACTATGGATGTAATGTCTTCAGCTAGTGTCTCTGGTTGTCGATTCCCAGAAGAGAGAACCAGATGGGCTCAGGTGTTATGTAATCTCAGTGCTGGAAATTGGTGGGGAGCAGAAAATACAAGAGGTGGCATGGAAACTGGGCAGAAATGATATTTATGGTAAATACCAATGCTACGTACTGAATTTTGGTTGTAATATCTACTATACATCTTTTTTTTCCCTAATGTACTTCCATAGTTAAAGCATTTTAAAAACCAGATGAATTCACTTCACTAGGATCCTTGTTCTATTATTATTACTATTATTATTTTCTGATGCTATGCTGATCTTGGGCCAGACTACCCCCATCTTTGTTCCCTTCTCTTGCTCTGATCCCTGTGGTCCCATTGCCTGCTTCCTACAGTAGTTAGGATTAGCTAA